>NC_084970.1:20622252-21255881 GCF_963691925.1 Scomber scombrus
AATGAATTCACTATGTAATAAATGGACAAATTGTTTAGCTGACTATCTCGTATTTCCTTAATGCCGTTGTGTGAATTGAAAATGAAAAACAGCAAATCTTCACTTCAATTACATTTGAGAACCTGGAATCATCAAATATCTGCTCATTTTTTTGAAAAATGCTCTTTTCTAATGATCTGAACTACTCGATTAATTGACTATTCATTGCAGCTATAGATAGTTGACTAAGGCATGTGTGTAACAGTACATGTAGTTATATCACATTCATACCACTCTTTAAATAAAACATGGAATATGATTTTTGTCAAACCTTCATGCATCATGACTTGATTGAATTGTTTCCTGCAGGTTATCGAGCTCGACTTTGACCAGTTGCCAGAGGGGGACGAGGTCATCAGTATCCTGAAACAGGAACACACACAGCTGCATATATGGATCGCTTTGGCGGTAAGTTAGTACACACCACTAACATGAAGCACCACAAATTTCATTTACATTTATTTTGTATTACTCTGTTGATTTAAAAAAAGAAAAAAATCTATCTGAAAGTCTTTGAAATGTCAGAAAATAGTAAAAAAAAACTTTCATTGCACCTTCCTAGAACTCCAGACAAGTCTTCAAGTTGTTTGTCTTTGTCTGGTAAACAATTTTCAGAAGGAAAAGCAGCAAATTCACAGATATGAGAAGCTGAAACCAGCAAATATACATTTTAATAATTAGCAATTATTTTTCTGTTGTTCAGTAAATCAGTGAATTGTTTCAGCGCTATATTTATTCATCTAAAGTAAATGGTTATATATATTTTTTAATAAAATGAACATAATCCTCAGAAGACAAGGTAGGGTTTAGTGTATCTGCTTAGTTGCTTAGTTATCTGCTAACATTGTCTTCTTTTGCTCAGTTGGAGTACTACAAACAGGGCAAAACAGAGGATTTTGTCAAGCTTTTAGAGGCGGCTCGTATTGATGGAAACCTCGACTACAGAGACCATGAGAAGGACCAGATGACCTGTCTGGACACATTGGCCGCTTACTATGTCCAACAAGCCCGTAAAGAGAAGAACAAAGATGCCAAGAAAGAGCTCATCACACAGGCCACGCTGCTCTATACAATGGCAGACAAAATCATCATGTATGATCAGGTAAGAAACATTTCAGAGTGGGTCATGATGTGGGGAAAGCTGCTATGGCTACTGTATTTTAGGTAAATAAAACATCTCTTGTCTCAATCAGAACCATTTGCTGGGACGTGCCTGTTTCTGCCTCCTGGAAGGAGACAAGATGGACCAGGCAGATGCTCAGTTCCACTTTGTCCTCAACCAGTCCACCAATAACATCCCTGCCCTGCTTGGCAAGTTGAATTACAAAGAAAAAAGATTGTGTGACAGACACTGTGACAGATTTACTGAAATAATCACACCTTTATTATTAAACAGGTAAGGCTTGCATCTCCTTCAATAAAAAGGACTACAGAGGAGCTCTGGCATACTACAAAAAGGCTCTACGTACAAACCCTGGCTGTCCAGGTAAACACATTACTAATATTCTCCTGAAAAAACAACAACTCTGTAAGCCTGGTTACTACTACTACTGCTATTACTGCTACTACTACTACTACTACTACTACTACTACTACTACTATTACTGCTACCACTACTACTACTGCTAATACTAATACTACTACTACTATTACTACTACTGCTATTACTGCTGCTACTACTACTACTACTACTACTATCACTACTGCTACTACTACTGCTGGTACTACTACTGCTACTACTACTACTGCTATTACTACTACTACTACTGCTATTACTACTACTACTACTACTACTACTGCTATAACTACTACTACTACTGCTATAACTACTGCTACTACTACTACTGCTGCCGGTACTACTACTTGACCGTGGCTGATATAAGATCCTTGAGCAATATTAATAGGCAAATGTATCTGTATTGCACATTAAACAAACAAATGCATTTCAAAGTAGGGCTGCAACTAATGATTATTTTCATTATTGATTAATCTGCTGTTTATTGTCTCAATTAATCAATTAGTTGTTTGGTCAGAAAATCAGAAAATGGTGGAAATGTCAATCGGTTTCCAAGAGCCTAAGGTGAAGTCGTTGTAGTCTTGATTTGTTCTAACCAACAGTCCACAGCCCAAAGACATTTCCGTTTATTATCATAAAAGAAACAAGAAAATATTCACATTTAAGAAGCTGGAATCAGAGAATTTGGACTCAAGACTCAGAAAGTGACTCAAAACAATTAACCAATAATCACAATGATTAATTTTTTCTAATGATCTATTAATCAGTCAATCAACTAATCATTGTAGCTCTAATTAATAAAAGTAGTTGGGACACACTTTCTCATTCCTTTGAATAAAAGAGTGTGTTCAAACTTTTGACTGGTACTGTATTTGATATATGGTATATATGTAAGTGCCATGGGGACATTGATGAGTGCTTAAAGTTCAAAAATCCATTCAAATTTGGTTAAAATTAGTCATGACAAAGATGTAGTATACATGGAGGCAGAATATTTTATAGTTGAGCATTAATCTTTAAAATTTAAAAAGACGATAATAGAGAACTAAAGTTTACTGTAAATTTGGAACAATAAATGTATTAAATCTGAATCAAATAAATGTACATATATATGCAGGCTGTGAATCATGCGCTTTCATTTTTTTCTTATGTGCCAACAATGATACACCAAATAGCATATATCTTTTAATAAATATATCTTGGCTGGTTGTATCGGTCAGGCTTTAATCACTTATATTATTATGATGAAACAAATCATACAAAGTCCTTTGCTTTACATATTATTCTTCACCTATCATCTGTCCTCTTCTTCTATCTCTGACTAGCTGAGGTGAGGCTGGGGATGGGCCACTGTTTCGTCAAGCTCAACAAACTGGAGAAGGCTCGTTTGGCTTTTGGCCGAGCCCTTGAGCTGAATTCGAAGTGTGTGGGAGCTCTTGTCGGGTTGGCTGTTTTAGAGCTCAACAGCAAGGAGGCAGATTCCATCAAGAACGGAGTCCAGCTCTTGTCACGGGCGTACACCATCGACCCCAGCAACCCCATGGTGCTCAACCACCTCGCCAACCACTTCTTCTTCAAAAAGGTAGCTGCTGGTCCAATTGTCTTCAAAATACTCACTCAGCTGTGTCTGTTGACTATTATTCATACCTATGTGTTTTCTCTTCACTATCAGGACTACAGTAAAGTGCAGCACCTGGCCCTCCATGCTTTCCATAACACAGAAGTCGAGGCCATGCAGGCTGAGAGCTGCTACCAGTTAGCTCGCTCCTTTCACGTGCAGGTACGATCAGCTTCCTCTTTATTTACTGTGTTCATGGGCTGGATCCTAGTTATGAGCCAAAGCATAGCCTCAGATCTTCAGGTAGGGCCCTTCTGGCTGTTCCTGAGTCCTGGCTCAAGACTAAAGGAGACAGGGCTTTTACAGTCAGAGCTCAATTTTGAAGCTTCCTGTCTGAAGGGATCTCATAAAACTTGTAAGCTCACACTTTTATGCTCCCAGTCCAACTCTGTTCTATGTGTTTCATTTATTTATTATACTGTTTTTATCTTATTTTTTAAATGTATTTTTGGTATTTAATAAAATATTTCTCTCTGTACTTTCATATTGTGGTGTTTCTCCCTTGTAAAATCACTTTGTGACACTGTTTTAAAAGGTATGTCTCTGATATATCTGCTGTTTCTGTGCCTTCAGGAGGACTATGACCAGGCTTTTCAGTATTACTACCAGGCCACTCAGTTTGCCTCGTCCACCTTTGTCTTGCCCTTCTTTGGTCTGGGACAGATGTATGTGTATCGAAGAGACAAGGAGAATGCAGCACAGTGCTTCGAGAAGGTTTTAAAAGCCTACCCCAACAACTATGAAACTATGAAAATTCTTGGGTCTCTCTATGCAACATCGGATGATCAGGAAAAGAGAGATATCGCCAAAGTACGTATCCTATGTAAACTGTTTCGTCACCGTTGTCATTAAGTGGTCTGATCTGAATACTGTTACAGCTGATATTGTTTTTGCTCCGTTAGGGTCATTTGAAGAAGGTAACCGAGCAGTACCCAGACGATGTGGAGGCATGGATCGAGCTGGCTCAGATCCTGGAGCAGACTGACATCCAAGGAGCGCTGTCTGCCTACGGCACAGCCACCCGCATCCTGCAGGAGAAGGTGCAGGCTGATGTCCCCCCTGAGATCCTCAACAACCTGGGAGCTCTTCACTTCAGACTGGGCAACCTGGGAGAGGCTAAGGTAGCTACCAACAGACAGTAAAGCCTGTATTAACTTGACTTTGAAATAGTTACATTCACAAGGAGGTATGAGGAATGTTAATTGGAAATACTGTGCTGCAAAATCTTTTTTAATTGGCAGTGTTATACATTTATACACATACACAAGTATGCAGAACTCTGTAGATGTAGTCTGATGTAGACACTTGTGCTATTTCAAGGTTGAAACACGCCTTTTTTCCTACAGAAATACTTTCTAGCATCTCTGGATCGAGCCAAAGCTGAGGGAGAGCATGACGAGCATTACTATAATGCCATCTCTGTCACTACCTCCTACAATCTGGCTCGCCTGTACGAGGCTATGTGTGAATTCCACGAAGCTGAGAAACTCTACAAAAACATCCTGAGAGAGCATCCAAACTATGTGGACTGTAAGCATGTGAAGAGTTGCTTCTAAATATCAGACAGTAAAAAAATGTGAGAGTGTGAGGAAAGTGGTTTGTATTCTATGAAAGACAGTTTGAATATTTTACCCCACAGGTTATTTGCGGCTCGGAGCGATGGCGCGTGACAAAGGGAATTTCTATGAAGCTTCTGATTGGTTCAAAGAGGCCCTGCAGATTAATCAGGTACTCTGTTTGATATTTCAGTTTAAATGTGTGATACCAAACTGTCTTCAACATCATTTGATATCCATTTTGTTCCGTTTGGTGCAGGATCACCCAGACGCCTGGTCGCTGATAGGAAACCTTCACTTGGCCAAACAAGAGTGGGGGCCAGGTCAGAAGAAGTTTGAACGTATTCTGAAGCAGCCGTCCACACAGAATGACACCTACTCCATGCTGGCTCTGGGCAACGTGTGGCTTCAGACCCTGCACCAGCCCACCAGAGACCGGGAAAAGGTGCAGACAGCTGTTTTTGGAATAACTGAAAGAGTGACAGTGCAGTTGTAAATGTAGAACAAAAGCACTTCTGTGAATGGCTTTGCTAAATAACTGAGATTTTTAGTGTGTGTGAAGGGAAACAGTAGATCCCCAAATGGAGTAACAGTGTTTTTGTTTTGACAGGAAAAGAGACACCAGGATCGAGCCCTGGCCATATACAAACAAGTCTTGCGAAATGACGCCAAGAACCTCTATGCTGCCAATGGCATTGGTTTGTTGAGCTTTATTCTATTCTTAAAATTCGTAAAAACGTCCTACTGTATGTGTATAATGTATAAAACATGAATTTGTTGTGTCCAGGTGCCGTTCTAGCCCACAAGGGCTACTACAGAGAGGCTCGTGATGTGTTTGCGCAGGTGCGGGAGGCCACGGCAGACATTAGCGATGTCTGGCTAAATCTGGCTCACATCTACGTTGAGCAGAAGCAGTACATCAGTGCTGTGCAGATGGTAAGAGCCTCACGTTGTTGCATTTAAAAATTATTGTTTTTGGCCTTTTTTTTTCTGATGTATTGTTTATCCGCTCCGCAGTACGAGAACTGCCTGAAGAAATTTTACAAGTATCAGAACACTGAGGTCCTGCTGTACCTTGCGAGGGCGCTCTTCAAATGTGGGAAACTCCAGGAGTGCAAGCAGATGCTGCTCAAGGTAAAATTAGTAAATAAAATCAGGGCGTTCATTTCATTCTTCATTGCGACATCTATTAACTGTGAGGAGTTTAACTTTGTCTTTCTGATGCATTTTCAATAAGGCGCGTCACGTGGCACCCAGCGACACAGTGTTGATGTTCAATGTGGCGCTGGTGCTGCAGCGGCTGGCCACTCTGGTACTGAAGGATGAAAAGAGCAACTTGAAGGCTGTGCTCAGCGCTGTCAAAGAGCTTGAACTGGCTCACAGGTACGCAGCAGCATTAGCTTTGAGTCATGCCTTCTGCAAATCTGATCCTCTGGCTGTATGGTGCCAAATCCTGCAATTTCATCTGTCCGACTTTCTCCTCTCCTGCTCAGGTATTTCAGCTACCTCAGCAAAGCTGGAGACAAGATGAGGTTTGACCTCGCTCTCGCTGCATCTGAAGCCAGGTCAGTCAATGTATATTCATTACAATAAACAGACACACACACTCAGTATTCTTACAATATTTTCTGCCCTCTAAAGAAAATATTATAATAGTTTATATAAACATAATTGTACTGATCGTTTTTTATTGAAGCTAACATCACAACCATATTATTCTGTACCTGTATGTATTTATTTAAGCTCAAATGCAGTTTAAGCTTTGCAGACAGGCCTGTTTTAAGGTCAATTAAATGTTTCACTTGACTCTGTTATTAATTTTCCACAATCAGCATATGGGCATAGAAAATACTTTTTACAGCGGACGTCAAAAGTTACTGATAGTTTGCTTTACTTCATGTTGTGTGGGTTGTAATATCTTTTGGGGGTACGGATGTGTTGTGGTATTACAGGCAGTGCTCTGACCTGCTGAGTCAGGCTCAGTACCATGTGGCACGTGCCAGAAAGCAGGATGAGGAAGAGAAGGAGCTTCGGGCCAAACAAGAACAGGAGAGGGACTTGCTGCGCCAGCAGATGAAAAAAGAACAGGTACTTATAGTCCTGCCAAACAAAATGTCATGGAAATGATTTTGGACTAATGATTAGGTGTCATGTTTTGCATTACACTGAGTTTTGATTCTATTTTGAGCAACAGTAACCTACTTCTCATTAGTCTGTTGGCTTGTCACCCGTACATCTCACCAGGAGGAGAAGCGAAGCAAAGAGGTTGAGGAACAAAAGAAGCTCCTGGAGCAGAGAGCTCTGTATGTGGAGAAGACCAAGAACCTGCTCACCTTCGCAGAGGGATCGAAGGAAATGGCCAAGGAAAAGAAGAAGGGAGGAGGTGGCGGTGGAGGACGTGTAAGTGTCAGCTGGGTCAACAGGGACATGACATTTCTGTGAATGCAGCAGTGAATAACATAACTGTTTTTCTCCCTCTAAGCGTAAGAAAGGAGGTGACATGGATGAGTTTGTCAATGATGACTCTGATGAGGATCTGCCATTGAAGAAGAAGAAGAAAAGGAGAAAGGGCGGCAGTGGGAGCGAGCAGGAGGAGACTGAGGATGGAGATAAGAAGTCACGCAAGAAGAGGAGGAGGTGAATCTGCTGCTGCCATGAATGAAGCCAAATATAGTTAATTTTGAAGGCTGAACGCAGCTTGTAAGATACTCAGAGTAAACGCTTTCCTATGTTTCAGACCTACTAAGGGAGGAGAGGACAGCGATGATGAGGAAGGAGGATCCCGACCCAAGAAGCAGCGTAGACCCAAAGAGCGCAAGAAGATTGAAAAGGTCTTTCTTGGACTTTTGCTCTTCTGTGTTCATGTCATGATTAATGTTTTTTGAAGTGCTTTAAACAAGTTTTTTGTGTACTGTCATTTCTCTAAATTCAACAACAATCTCTATCGTTTTTAGGCTCAGCCTGAGCGTATGCCACCTTCTCTCAAAGGAAAGATCAAGTCTAAGGCTATCATCTCCTCTTCTGAGTCCTCTTCAGATGAGGATGGCCTGAAAATAGCTGAAGACAGGTAAAAGCATCTTTGTTAAAGTGACAGAAGTGCTTTAAATGTTAGTAAATCTACAGAAAAATAATGTGTGATTCTCCCCCATATAGAAACCAAAGAGACAGTGGTTCAGGGTCTGACGATGAGGGTGGCCACACGAAGCGCATTGCATCCGACAGTGACTCTGATGCAGGTAGGAACCGCTCTGGCAGTGAGGCGGGCAGCCCTCGGCGCTCTGCAGGCTCGGACGACGACTCTGGCAGCGACCATCGAGTGAAGAAGAGGAGGGTGCAGCGGCAGTCTGACTCGGAGCAGTCGGACAACGAGAGCAAGAGGAGTCGATCAGGATCGGACGAGTCCCAGCCCGGCTCACCCGTCCCAGCATCAGACCGGGGATCTGAAGCGGGATCAGACAACGAGGGCTCTCCTCGCCGCTCCAACAACGGATCAGAACAAGAGCGCTCCAACAATGAGGACGACAGCGATTAAATCTCCAGTTCTCCCAAACAGACTGTCATTTAATGTTGAAAAAACACTCAACACTTCTGCATTTTAATTTTCTATTACAAGCAGGGATTTTTGTCCATAGCATAGAAAAGTTTTTTTTTTTTTTAGCACAGCGTTATGTTGTATTATTCCTCACGTCTTAACAGAGATGTCTTTTCACAGATGCTGTGCTTTGTTAAATTGGTTTCGTTAAAGACGAATCAAAAGTTTTGAATTGAACTAAAATGTGTAAACATCTATTTTCTGTGTCAGATGGTGAGATGAGACACTGACCCTTAAACAGGAAGATGCTTCAACAAGATGTCAAATAAAAAGAATTGTGTACAATGTGGGTTTGTTACTTTATGCCCGTTTCATACCATCTGACCAAATACAGTGAAACTAGGTTTATCAACATGAAACATTTTTTGGTAATTGAATATTTTAAAAAGTAAATTTTAAGATGTGGACATGCAGTGTGCCCCATTAACTTACATCTACATAATTAGTGTTCAAACCCTGAAGCGGTGAGACACTAGTTTGTATGTAATACCACTGAAGAGCAAATTATGCACTAATTTCTAGAGACTGAGCCAGTTTGGTAAAGACAACTTGGTAAATGGCACATGTAATTCTTGACTGCCATGTGTCATGAACTAACATGTTCAAAATGGCAAAACCTACAAAAAAAAGTTGAAAAATAAGATTTACTGGAAACCATAAAATTAACTGTTTAAACTTTATTCAAGGTTGATCTGTAGCTGTACACTCAACTTCTTGCACTTACATTACAGTGACACTCCAAAAGAACACGTAGGTGTACACATACAGTACATTCTCTGTAATTTCACGAAGATAAAAAGACAATTTAAAAACTTGACAAATATGGCTGAAATACGACCGATTTCCACACATGGTGAACTGTAGCACAGGAAACTAAGCTTTGGCTGTCTCAATGTGTTAAAACTGAGACATTCAAGTATAGTCTGAGATACATTAGAGGTATATCCATATGAACTGATAAATTAAAAAAGGCCACACAGATTCATTCCACAGCACAAAAGTTTCATACACAAAAAACGCTCTTGATTCATTCAACTAAATGTGGGAAACTGAAATCACACTGTGCAAATAAGACAGGCCATTACCGTTATCGTCAAATTCAGACGAATTTTCAGACAGTATGGTCTGCTTTTAAGCACAAGAAACCATTATAATTATAGCAGCCAACAACTGCAACTTAGGATTGTTTTAAACAAATCAAAAAAGTGTATCTTACTATTGCAACGACTCATGATGTTGAGCAAAGTGCATCTAAAAACTGATTAACAAATTCAGATAAACAATGAGGAAAGCCTCTTTGCAATATGTTAGAGCCTTTTCTCTTTTGTAAACAGTTTTTAAAGGTAATAGTTATGGCAGCACTTGGTGACTCCTACCAGATGTAAAAAGGTGATAAAATGGGTCAGGTGTGGTGCTGGTGTAGTTTCCAGCAAAAATACTACCTGCTGTCATTGACAACATTAACCCAAGTAGATTGAAATGTATAAAACATCTGCAGTAGGACATCAGATTCAATCAAAGAGTAGGAAGAAAGCATAAATAAAATAAGATGGTGATGCTGGCTAAATATGGTAAAAGATTTCATAGTGGAATGAATTGTAACAGCGGTCGGGGAAACATTTATGTCAACAAGAGAGGGGGAGGGAGTTGGGCTCAAACAAGAAAGAGCACAGAGACAAAAATTACAAAGTAAAAAATATCATTCATTGCATCCTGACAACACATGGCTTTGGCCTGTTTCCTCAGTAATCTTCCTCCTCTGACTCCTCCTCCTCTGCAGTCTCCAGCCAGGTCAGCCACTGGTTCACCTACACAGCAAAAACACCATTAGGATAAGCCATTTATTGTCAACCAAAAATACATAGATGGGCTTAAAATGTTCATATCAGGTGCAGAGCTGCACAATAAAAAATAATCACAACCATGTATGCAGGCATACCTGAAATAATGCTTTTCCTTTTCCCGGATACTCTTGGTTGACATCTTCTTTCCATGAAAGGAAGGCTTCTTCTTCAATTATTTCCATGTCGTAAAAGTGGACAAAGTAGCGCAACAACATGCCTGGAAGAGGAGAGTAACATTAAACTTATGTACCAGAGTTCACCAACTTTTCCAGGCTAATAAACTTTGATGCTAGTCTGACCTACAAGTGTGTGGGCGTACCTTTGGGGAACTGTTCTGAATCGCAGTGGACCTGCAGGGCATACAGGGCGCTGACTTGCAGGTCAATGTGATCATGCAGAAATTTCTGCATTACTGGTTTGAAAGAAAGCAGCAGCTGCTTTTCCTCGTCCAGCTGATCTTTGCTGGGTGCTGCAAACTGCTCGTCATCATCATTAGGGTTGATCTCATAAGCGATGTACTGCAAAAAGCTGGCAGAAAAGAACAAAGGAAATCATAATCCTGTGAAATATAACATTTGGTTTGGGAAAAAAGTAACCAACATATCAACGACAGATAAATGTGTTTAACACTGTTCCACTGCTATACCTGGTCATGAGGATATTGATGAAGCCTTTGTCTGTGTGGAGTTTGGGAGAGATGTTGTCCTTGATCCACTTGTAGATGGACTGTGGAGATGGATCTACTTTGATCTGCTTCAGAAGTTCTTTCTCCAGTTTCATCAGTGGGAACAAAAAGCTGAGACCTTTGCCCTCCAGGATCTCCAGCATCCTGTCCTTGTTTTGGTCAATTTCTACAGGAGAAAAAAAAAGACCTAGTCAGTGGTAAGCAAAGGAAACAGACACTAGAAACTAAATCAATTGAGAACTTCGACTGTACACATCTAACAACATGAATAATTATGTGGACAGAGTGGGTTCAGACGTACCAGGTAGCATCTTCTGCATGTTGACCTTGCTCAGCTGGAACAGGTCAGACAGCCACTCGCGGTCCTTCAGTTTGACCATCTGCTGCAGGCAGAGCAGGAACAGTGGGAAATGGGCGCCGTTCTCCAGATGATGGGCCAAATCTGCAACACTGACCAGGTCAGCGATGATAGCCCGCGCTGCAAACTGTGCCAGGTAAGACTTCACCAGTGGGATTTCTTCCTCTATCTTGGGACACTGGTCCAGAACACTCAGAAAAGCCTGTTAGACAAAGAGAACTTGTGAGGCAGGAATGTGGCAGACCTTCAGGACAACAGGAATACAGACCTCCTTTAATGTGCTTTTTCCAAATACAAGTCACTAACACCATACAACACTGCATGTTGACTTTAAACCAGTACACAGTTAAACTACTGACCTGCAGTAGGTTTTCACCAGTGACAAGGCCCTCAGTGCAGAGTGCATGGATCAGGGTGCTTGTATGTTCCTTATCCTCATCTGAGCGATCAAGAGAATAGACCACGATCTTGCTCATCATCTCAGACAAAAAGTGTTTCGGAGGCCTCATCTCCCTCATAGTAGTCACTGCCTCATCGATGTTCTTGCTGTTCAGGTAGTCTGCTGCCAACGCTTCCTAAAATACAAGATTTGTCAAATATTTAGTATTAAGCTGGACAATGTACATTACATCTTGCAACGGTGCAAAGTCTGAGGAACTTACTGTCATCTTGTGTAACTCTTCCTTTGTAGGAGGCGCTTTTTTAGTGGACTTGGCAGGTTTTTCCTGGATTGGTGGAGGGTTTTGTTTCAGGCCAAGCTGTGGAGACTAAACAAAAATATCCAAATTAGCGCATGTTCCCTGGACCTTGCAACCTAAATATTAAGTCCTTGTGTTTCATTTCAATGTAAGAATTGTACCTGTCCCAGTAAGGAACCTTGGGCACTTGAAGGAATCATGGTCATCTGTGGCTGCAGCTTCGGCACTTGTTTTTTATTCAAGATGAAAGACTGTGCTGGCCTCAGACTGATCTAAAAGGGAGAAAACAGCAAGTTGATACCGTTATCAAAGTAGTTAGATTACTACTACACCGTTCTAGATTTTTTTAAAAGAGTATTAAATAAAAAGTGTATTCAAACTGCAGGAAAAAAACTAAATTTAAAGTAAAAGTTTGACATTTTGGGAAATGCACTTGTTTCTTGCCAAAGTAGTGGAAATTGATACAACTCACATCAGTTTGAACATGAAGCTATAATCAGGACACCTTTAGACTAGCTTAACATAAAGACTGAGAATAGGGGCTAACAGCTGATCCAGCACACAAAAAACAACACCTATAAATTTCAAGTCATTTTCACACACTGATTAAAACAAACATGATATGTGTTTATGAGCTTTAGAGGCAGAGTTAGGCTAGCTGTATCTTCAATCTTTTTGGTCTTTTGCTAAGCTAACTGTTGACTGACTATAGCTTCATATTTAACATACAGACATGAGAAAAAAAGTTAGATCTTCACATGTCAGCTGTCATGAGGGAGAACAAATATTTCCCAAAAACCATTCCTTTAGAGAGACTGAGCTACTCCCGACATAAAACAAACATGGTATTTGCTCATCTGTGTAAGTGGTTGTACCTCATCAGCATTGAGCTTCCCTTTCTTGCTGAAGCGTGGAGCCATGTCCTTAGACTGCATCTGCATCTGCACTGTGATATTCTGTTTGTGGTTGAAAACTGGTGAATTCTGCCCCTTTGAACAAGATTTCACAAAATGAATGTTAGTGATGAAACAATGGAAATGCCTACATTCACCATGCAAAGAAATATCCCAACCTAGAACAATATGGCATGTACCTGATTTGGTTTTATGAAGGGCTTGTTCGCCGCTTCAAACTGAGGTTGATGTGAACCGTTGCCATTTCCAATGTGGCCATTGTAGAGTGGGTTTGTGCGGTGACGTCCCATGGTAGGGGAATAGTGGTCCTGAATAACTCCTGGACCTGTTCCAATACCACTCCCTGCACAGAACAAGACAAGCAACATTACAGCATTGAAAGAGAAGGTCAATCCCTACAAATACGGCAAAGACATGGTGTTTAAGCTCATATCAATGGGAGTAAAACTTTTTTTTTTTTTTAAGTCACATACCAGGCATTTGTCCAAACATATCAGCCAGCCCACCAAGAGCTTCCTTGTCAAACTTCATCATCCTTGCTGGCAGAAAGGAGTTTTCCATGAACAAGTCAGTCCTCATTCCATCGTTTTGTGGAATAAAAACACCTAAATCCTGCAGAGCACAGTTAGAATAGTCTCAGAATACAGCAGGTAAAGCAGTATAATAAAATTGAGCAGTTCAATAAGTACTTTATCTTTACCGTTTTTAAGGATACTAACCTTAACAGCATCCTGACGAATTTGGTTGATCGTCTTTGGTCCGTTGTCAATATAAGCTTTGCGAGGGACCCAGCGGTTCTCTCGCAGCTCCACCGTGTTCTGAAGCAAGAAGCGAATCCTTGCTGGCAGTTCCTTGTTGTTCGTTAAGGACCGCATGCGGCTGAAGTACTGATCCATCAAAGACTGGAAGAGAAAAAATGTGTTATTTAAGAAAACAAATAGGATTTTAAAACAATACTATAATTCTGGTATTTCCCCCCTTCACACTCACCCTAGCCTTTTCATGGTCAAGTTTAGGTCCCACTGTTTTCATTATCTGACAGAGGCATTCCAGATCTTCACCCATATCCTTAAGTTGGACTCTCTTCTTCTTCTCCAAAAGCTTAAAAAAATAAATAAACATGTAGTACAATCTACTTGGGGAAATTTAACTGTCAGGGTGCTTCCACACTGACAGGTTAACTGATTCCAGATTTACAAAACTTACTGTTTTGATGCACTTATGAAGGATAGATTCATGGATAAGGTGTAGTTTGCCAAGTTCCCCAATGAATTTGATGTTGCCCAACATCTTGATCTTTGCAATATTACGCTGCTCCTCCTCCTCAGAGGTGAGTGGGTTGTCATTTTTGTCAAAGACTATAGAGGGGAAAAAAGCACAAAAAAACAGCATTGAAAATGAGGAACGATTCATGCAATAAATGACGGCAAATGAAATGTATTATGAAACCAACCACTTGCACCATATATAATTCACTTACTTTCAACATTTTTGGCGCGGTTCTCAAACTCATCTTGAAGCTTAGAAATCAGAAGGCGTCTAAAGGTCTGTAATGACAGGAGAATTAATTCAAACAGGAAGGCAGAAAAATACCAGACAGTCAACAAAGTAGCAAAGTGAGAACTTATTCCAGCACAAATCCCATTTTAAAATAACTAACTGTGTTTTGCTTTTGTGTTGCTGGATTTTCGGTTCCTGGTTCTTCAAAATTTGGTGCGTCCTCTGACAGGCGTAGACATAGTTGAGCGTACAACTGACTGTACTTGGGCTCTTCAAGGGCTTTGTCAACAATCTAAAGAGAAAGAAAAACAAATTCAGTGTCTTCTACAATGTATTACATGAATAATTCATGAGTATAATTTATTTATCAATTCTTACCAATAAGATGGTTCCTTTTAAGACAAGTTTCGATTCTACACCCACATTGAGGAGCTCCAGGCATAGTTTGTCAAACTTCTCGGGAGTCAGCTTATTCAGTATGCTGAGGAAGGACAAGAGGTTTAAACATCTAGTTCTTTAAAGACAATACACCAACATCAATGTTAATCTACCACAGATGAATCATGGATATTCAGGTCCTATCTTTTAATCTGAGAAATATTGTGCAACAAGTTGTGGATAAGTGTCTGAAGTAAATATGGATTCAAATGGACACTTACCCTCTCACTTTCCTGAAGGTTGCGTCATTTTGCCCTTTGTCAATGGAGGAGTTGACATCTCGTCTAGTGCTTCGAGAAGGTACCCATCTCTGAACGCTAGAACCTGGGGTTTTCCCCAGGAACTCGCTGCAATTGACACAAAACACAGCCAATGTTATAACACAAGTGTTTACAAGAAAAACATGACCTTAAATCACAGGTGGCAAATCCCTAATCCCTAGTTGAGTTAACAAGGTCCTGTTGCACTTAGCAGAAATGTCATTAAAATCGGATTTGATTTGTAAACCAATTTTAAATTGCTTGTTTTTTTCCAGCATTACTTTGGATATTTCCAGTATGTGACACCACTCATCATTGTAGTTTTAAGATGACCTGTTTTAGACTCCATGGTAATCAGCTCTTTGGCTATAATGGATTATTAGCAGATTACATGCTGCATATATGTTTGACCAGTAAGGTGTGCTGACAGGTGACTTGTGAGGTGGTAATTGCAACCAGGAATTGCAAATATGTTGCTGCGTATACTCAAAGATAGACAACTGCTAACACACATGTTTTGGTATGTTTAAGTCATTCGAGAAAAGCAAGTGGGATGAAAATATCCCATTTTCTTAAATGCTGCCAGCTTTTGTATCAATATATTGACAATGGCAACACTTAATCAACCTAACCACTGCCAAAGTGGTAAGTCAAATGCTCAAACACTACGACCTGGGAACCACCATCCTAAACTAGTATGACAACACTGTTCAGAGGCCTTTAATCATAGACGCTTCTTTTCCCTGTATGTGTTAATACAAAAAGGACTACAGAGGGAGTGTGGCTTAAGGCCAGTGCAGAGATGTAATGAATGTCTCAAGGAATATATGTGACTATATGTTTCAAAGTGAAAGGAAAATTAAGAAAAAATAAATAAAAGAAAAAAAAAAGTCACCTGTTGCCGACAGTCTTGGGATAGTGCTGAGGTGCACCCCCACCTCCTCCCCCCACACTGTGACAAAAAAGAAAGGAAATGTTGTAATTTAATGTGAAAGCTAATTCCTGAGTGTGAGCCATTTGGCAGAGTGTAAGTAGGTCAAGTGTAAAAGCAAATGTTTCATACCTGAAACGAGAAGGACCCCCTGGTGCAACGACACTCTCCACTTTGGCGGCTTGACAAAGAATACTTGAAAAGAATAATGTTCTGGAAAGGAGGCGGGAAAAAGCGACCTGGAAGTAGAGACAAATTTTATTCATCAGTAACAAATTAGCTGGCTGTTAATGGCTGTGAAATGCAAACACACACACTGATTTATTTGGAAACATCACAATTAAATGGCAACAAAATGCACAAAAGTAGTGCTATTTTGTAGTCTGTTAAACAGATTCTACAACACTGTTAAATGACAGATTATCATTTTTATTTAGTATGTCAGAGGTACAAAATGAACACTGACAAAGGTTTCTCTTGCTGTAATCATTCCTCTAGTTTATTAGAAGATCATTTCTTAAAGCACTTGCAATGTAAGTGGTGGAGGCCAAAAAATCCAGTGCTCCTGTTCATCTGAAGCTTCAGTCATCCAAATTAGTCAGATCAAGTGCCAAAGTCCCTCTTTTGTTACTATACTTCCCACTGCGCCTCAACAGGGAAACAAAGAGGGAATTTGATGCTAAAAAAGAATGAATGTAGCAGAAATCTACCTCATATAACTAACTCAGACTGATGAAGCCTCATAAGCTTCAGAAACACAGATGCACAAAATGACCGAGGACACAAGATACTGGCCCACGTCACTTACATTGAAGTCAGATTTGAAGGGGATCCAATAGCTAGTTTGAACAGGAGGAATGATTAAAGAGAGAAAACCTCTCTCCGTGTTCACATGGACGCATGACTGACGGACTTCATAAAATGTGAACCTGTCCTTTCAGCGCATGAGCGCCTGCACGTGTCTTTATTGCTAGGTGGTGCTAACTTAGCACACCATGATACCGGTGTAACGTCATTATCTCAATCTGGTCGTGCTTTCCGTATCGTTAACCCAAATTGGCGTTTTCTGCCACTCCTAACCACAGCCCAGCGTTATCCGGAGTTACTAAATCTGACCTTAATTAGTATAAACTGCAAGTATCAAGCTAAGCTCAATCAGGGAGGGCAGCGGTCCAGGAAATAGATTTCACACAAAAGCTGGCTAACATGGACCAAATGTAACGACCGGCCAATTTTACTATGATCAAATCTCAGATGGTTTAAAATTAAATATGTTAAACAAACATTTAAAAACTTTAGTGGTGAGTAGTCGTTTCTTATCCGTATTTCCTAATTTAAAGATTTGCTAAAATGGCTAAAACACAAGACATCCCATATTTAATGTATACTTATTTATATAATCCAACGAAATCGTTATGAATTCAGACATAAAACGAGTCTTTATCGTAGACTAAGAAGTGAAGCCCCATCAGCTGATTTTATGAGGTCTTTGTTCAAACACCGGATGTCCAAATACAGCCAGCGACATCTTGTTCAGTAGGCCGCCGGGTAGCCAGCAGCTAACAAGCTGTAAACAAGTGCTGAAAACCAGCCCAGTTTCGAATGAGGGGAAAATACCGTAGCCCAACTTTTGTTTGTTGAAAATCCAGATAAGCACGGAAAGTTTCTGATTAAAACATAATCAATTAAAGACGGACTTCGGCTCAGTTAGCTGACGGTAGCCATCGTTAGCCGGCTACAGAAGAAAAAAAGACACCGAAACACCGCTTACCTTTTACAAAAAGGACGTCAGCGTAATAGTTGTCTTGACGACTATGATATAAAAAAAAGAAACAAAGGAGAGAAAAGAGAGCAAAAACAATCGTGTTAAACCCAGCAAAGGTTTAGTTATATTGTTTAAAACGGGAGAAACACGACGGCTCAGCTACCGGCTACACAGAAGAAAGACTGCTTACTGGCTGCCTACGTCATGTGGACGCCGGGTTTTGTGTGGGTGCCCTCGTACACGTCATCATCACACCCTGCTGACGTCACCTGCAGAAAAAACCCCACATGAACATTTCGCAACCCGACCTAGTTTCAGCACAGAGGTATGTAAAAGAGTCTCATCATATTACACAGATATGTCGGGGCAAATCAAGGATTACTGATAGTGAAGTGAAGCTGTGTTTATATGCTTTTTACATGTAGATTTAGATCTTTAAAACAAAAATAACACCTTGGACAAAGAGGTGGACTGCAATAATATGATTTGGTACTACAGTTATTTTGATTTGTGTTGTTTGTTTTTTCTTTTTTGTTTGTTTGTTTTGTTAATGTTTCTTTATTCTCCTGTAGTTTTGAAATGTTTTTTGTGTGTGTTAGATTTGATAATTAGAGCCTGTTAAAAAGAAAAGAAAAAAAGAGGTAGGACTAGAAAAGTTTCTTACTTCATCCTGCATCCTTTTGAACATTGAACATTATTTTGTTGTTTATCTAAAAAATTGCAACATTCTTTTTTGTTATATTAAGCTGCCTATATATTTTATTTTGTTATTTTAACATGTTCAGATACATAAACTACACTACGTGTGATCACAGGCTGTTTATTGAGCACACTGAGTTCATGCTGTTATATTTAGTATTTCTTCTGGGGATTTAGGAGTTTAGGAGCAATTTAAGCATGTACTTAAATTTACTTTCCACCGTTGCCTAAAATTTAAAAACTCACACATGGGTATTTTAAAATCTCATTTGAGTATTTTTAGACACAATATATTTAAGTTTGACCTTTAGGCCCATGAATATTTCATGAATTGAGGAATTTCCTCAGCAGAATTTCATCCCATGAGAGGGATTTAAGCCTTGATGTTTCTGAATAAAATCTACAGACTAAATGAGATGGATAAGTAGAATATGACAAATTAAAAATAGCATTTAAGAGACAGTCTTAAATGATGTCTGAAGGGGTTTGGGGTTGCATTGGGGGGAAATTTGACTCATGACCTCAGTATTTCTACGATGCAGGCTACTGTACAGCTCTTAATTTGTGTGTGTCTCCGTTGTAGGTTGGGTGGCTGGAACTTTTTCTGTCACATTACATTTGGACGAGCAAACCATTAAAAGAAACCCTTAAAATAATCAGATTTATTCACCAAGCTTTTGCGAAAAGTGCAACTTTTTATTTGTCCATCTACAAGTATGAGCAAGCAGACTTACCTATGTAAAAGAAAAATAACTGTAAAGCTGCTTCAACATTTAACAGTTTATAAATTCATGTGGGAATGTTTGTTCTCTGAACATGAGGAGAACATGCATAAAAACACCACACTTCATGGAGTTTAAACCCAGGTGATTCTTATTTTGATATGACAGAGCTAACTGTTGTTACTGTGATACTGTCATAATGAACCATAGAAATATACTTCTACCACAAAAGGACAGTGCTAATTGTATTGTAGAGTCACCAGTGACTCCACAATACAATTAGCCTATATTGATGACTTTATTGATGATTATATTGATCATCTCAGAGAGACTCATTTTGGTAGCCCTTCTCTACAGTGTTGTCTGTGCATAGGGTCAGCAGCAGGGTATTGTCTCAGGTATCAGTGAGGATACAGTGTTTTTATTTAAGGCTGCCACAGGAGGAGGAAAGATGGTGGTTGACATGGGACTCAAACCTTCCAGGTGAGTCACGCCCGCGGTCTCCCAGACTGATTCCCTAAAGGTGCATGAGCCAGTGAGAATTACATTTTTGACACAACACACACATTAGTAATATCTTTCTGCATGGACTAACAGATTGATTACACATCTCCCTCCTGTATTTGTCCTTTATTGGCAGAGACATGAGCTGGCAAAGAGTAAAATATCTCAACAACCGTGGGCCACATTAGCATGGAATTGGCATATATATAAATAATCTCCAGAAGATTCCTTATGACTTTGATGCCCAGTTGACCTTTTAGAGGCTAATGGTATTATTTCCATAATATTCACTGTAGATATTCATGAGCCCCAGAGGATGAATCCTAATGTTTATGGTCACCCTTTGACCTTCCCTGTAACAACGCCATTAGGCCAAAATGTCTACTCCTCTTCTTCAGGGTAGACTTTTACAGATATTTCAGTTTGTATGTGTTCTGCACTTAATTTAAAGACCTCATTTGTTAGTATTTCAGGCTATTTCATAGTAGAGTACAAGGCGTGAAGCGGTGTAGTTTCATAACTAGTTCCCTGGATTGTCTGTATTATTGAGAATACAACACCCAACACCCATGTTATTGTTCACACTGACTTAGTGAAATGAGTCACTTCCTCTATCTGCCAGTAAATGACTGCAGGCTAACACCAGAGTGGGAACGCCTCTTTAATTGTGGCTCGGGTTACACTGTGCCCCCTGCGGTAAAAGATAAGAGCACTCATGTATTATTGTGACTAACATATCTAGATATGACACAAATGTACTAAATAAGTTTGACAACATCTGTTTTTGAAAACTATTAACTTATATACATTGCCTGTGGGTGACTTTTGGTCAAAGGTGATACTAAATCTACATAGTTAATCATAAAAAGTCTGAACTGTGAGTGCGGTTCTACTTCTGACATGTTTTGGCCTGCATAGCCAGATTGACAATTTGTATTGATGTTCTGTTTGGTGGTAAAATACCAGTGAAATTACTACAAGCCGGGCTCTGATGGGAAATAAATACTAGGGATGCCTTCTTTGTATAGTATTCAGTCAGTGGTTCCCAACTCTTTTGCCTTGTGACCCTTTTTACCAGGCAATGTCTATTTCTGACTCTTTGTCAAAGATTACATAATGTTCACAAGTTGACTTGTGACAACTACAGCTTGATGTTACCCTGTTAGATTGTTTCATTTTGAATACTTAAAACTATACAGTCTTGCACAATATAAAAAAGCCAAAGTCAAGGAAACGCCAAGTTATTAATTTGCTGATTAAAATGAGTTTGAAAGCTCTGAAATAGCTAATACGTGGACCTTGAGTTGAGGTTATTTTATCACACATATTTATACATGCATGGCAGAAATATGTTTTGTTTTTGTTATTTACCTCTCAGATTTACCATGTGACCCCTTGTGGGGTCCAGATCCCCAGGTTAGAATCCTCAAATTTCTTTAAACCCTCAAATCGACAGACTGATGCTGCTTGTGATCTGATGAATACATTAAAGTGAACGCTAATGACTTGAAGAACATGGTAACAACCTTTTTGATAGTCTTTTTTTTTTTTTTTAAACATGTGGCATTATCTAATCACTGAGTGAAGTTAAGGGATTACTCCTTCATCATTCTCATTAACTCACACATGCTGATATACCTAATCCCATTACTTTCAAAGATGTTTGTCTCATCATGTTTATTTCATAATTATCCCCATTTGTCACAGGAGCGTATGCCTGCACTTGTTTGCTGCTTCACCCCTGAGGGGCATCAATCATTCATCAGAAGCAAATTGAAGCCAGTTGTCTGACAGTAAACACTCCTCTCCAAGTTAATTAAGCCCAGTGTGTCAATAAAGTCAGCAAAGGCTATCTCTGCACTTGAGGAAACAGTTTGAGTTGGAGCCTGTGTGAAGTGATCATTACACTGCTGCGGTTTCTTTTTGGTGTGGGAATCAGTTATCTAATGATGTTGTCTGAACCTCATTTGGATCTTTATGATTAGAAGAAAGATGCTGAATGCAAAATATATTTTGACACAACTTTTCATTAATAGTAATGTAAAGAATAGCTTAAAATGCATTGCTCAGTAAATTTGTAACATGTTTACTAAAAAAAACCCATCAAATTATTCAGATTTGTTTTTTTGCTGAGCTGTTATTAGTAGTAATGTTTTATTTTGTCTATTTACATGTACAAAACCCAGTTAATTATGAAGATGATTCAATAGTTTACACTTTATGAATCCACGTGGTACAGTTTGTCCTGGGATCAGAATTGCTGTGTTACTGTGGTGCTGTTTGGATAGTTAGAATGTAGCCTCACTGTTTAGCCAAGTTTGTCTATATGGTGGCCTGTATGCTTTTTTAAATTTTTTATATTATGACACTGAAACATCTGCTGACACTTGCAATGCTTAAGCCAACTTGGACAAGAAGTCATAAAGTGCTCAGAGAAAGTAGACACTTGAACATTTGCATTTTCAACTCCATCTGATGAGGAAGATCTTGTGATTGGATCAAAAGCTCTGGTACAGCTACTGAGTGGACTTTGCAAGGAGATCATTTTTTCACTAGTTGCTGTTTCCAAAGCCAAGAGTAAATTTTCAATCACAGTTCAGTAAAGTTAACAGTGACCAAACTACAGAATTTTTGCCCAGAAGGACAACAGTAAATTCAGCATATGCTAAAACTGTGGCAATTATCTTTGGCCTGATGGAGGCAAAGCATGAAAATAAGTTTGCAAAAAGACAAAGACTCAGTTGTGGGACAAAGTACTCTGTCTCATGGGAGCAAGACTCCATCTTGCATCAGCTTTACCTTCAAGCATCATGGTAAGAGTCCGATGCTCTCAAATTACATTTTGTTTCAGGGACTGAAAGCTTTACATGGATAGAGGAAACAATGACTGGAGCCATCTACAGGTAGATTTCCTGAGGTGAATCTCCTTCATGTCAATCCAAACATGTTAGGCCTGATGTTTTCACTTCCAACAGAACAATCACACTGAGCCCGGAGCCAAATATGAAAACCCTTAACGATGCATCCTACACTTATACACCTACTACTTACAAATAGTTAGTAGTTGAATAGTTTTTAAGTTATAGTATATACGCCTATTTTAACTATAGTATTTTTCTCCCACAGTGTGTGAATTGTTTTGTGAAGGCTTATAAATGACTCTATATTCAAAGAAATGTAAAGAGAATATACCCACTATTTGCCGATTTATACATTTCTGAATCACAAGAGGTATGAACCATTGTGAGAGTCTCCTTAAAACTGTATGATGGTGTATTACTATTTTAAAGCCTATATTCAGGGAAAATGTATTAAAGACCAAAATGCCTCATGAAACCTGAAATAAATTTAACTTATGCTTAATGAATGTTGAAGCCAGTAGATGGTGCTACAGTGCTTCCTGGGCCGGTTCAAATTAAAGGCATCACTTCAACTCATACCAGTGAGTTTAAACGTTGCTGTGAAACACAGAAAATAAGCCTACATTTTCTGTGATATCACACTGGTGTGACTATTATCCCCAAGTCTTTCTTTTTTATTCAAACATCAGCAGAAGATAAACAACACAAAATAATGGAATTTTTTGTTAACAATAATTAGTGGTGTCCTCATTTTGAATGTCTGCAGGGTGGATACCATCCAGTGAAGGCCAGCAATTAAGTATTAACACTAAAGGTAAAACAGTTTCTCATAGATATTTTGACTTGGCATTCATTGTGCAGCACAAGTGCAATCAATAACATTAATGATGGCTCTATTCCAGTTTGTACAATAGCCCTGAAACTGACACACCTGCATACAATCCAGGCATTACTAATTTAATTAGTTTCATGTATCAAAATGTCGGCTGTGAGGGAGGTCCATTGTATTTTCTTTAAATGTCTTCATTTTAGGTTCTGACTTGCACACAAACACCTATCATATTCTGACTACATCTTTATTTTTGAACCATTAAATGCCAATTAGTCTATAAATATTGCCCAGTGAGAACTAAATGTTTGAGTACTGAACTCTGGTTGTCTCTATTTTCCCTTTGTGTGTTTTTAAATGCTAAGATGCTTCCTTCAAATTGAAAACTACCACTTGTAAAATTCAAATTGATGTACTGAAGTCGTTCACTGCGTAATGCATGAAGAATATATTTGTGCAGAAATGTACTTGTCCATATGGTGAAGGTAAGTATTTATATAGGCCAACCAAAACAATGAATTTTTCTTTTTTTTACCTGCATGGTGTGAAATATTCAATATATAGACAGACATGTCTGAATGTGTTGCAATCTGGTTCTGAACCTTCATTCTCTCTCTGTTTGATATACTTTCATTATAAATGCATTGTATATTTTGTTGACTTTTGTGTTTTTTACACATTGCCATAATGGGCACATATGCAGCACAATCACACATACCAGGGACATATGTACACTTTAGGATTATTAGAACTACATACTAACAGTGGTGAATGGGTCAACAACTGTAAAAATCATCCATTAAAGAATTGGGACAGACAGGGGAAAAAAATCTTCTTTGGAATGTAAATTTAATTAACTGAACTCTCAGCATACAGAACATGAATCACATTAAGAACAACCATATCTTGGCTGAATTATTCATATAAACTGGCCTATTGAATCCCTTCCCCCAGCAGCACCCTAAAGTACAGGTTGCTTTGAAAACTTACAGCACTTCTCTGACTTGCTGTTATTGTTCTCAACAGAGATTGTTAACCCAGATATGTCTCTCGCTTATTGTATGAGGGTTTCCTTGCTTGGCATCTAATTGGCTCTTACTTATTGCCAGTGGAGTGGGTCATACATGGCAGAGGGTTGTGTGGTCCTAGATATTATTGCAAATTAAGATACAGGGCTCCCAAACTTGCTCATGCTGACTGTGTGTTTAATATTCCAAGCACACACTGCATGAATATGCTGAGGTAGATCAATGGTGGCTGTCCTGTGCGCCAAATTGTGTTGGGCTTGAGGGACTGTCTGAGTCATCAGTGACAAGCCCTGAGTCTGATTCCAGCTATGCTTACACTCCGGCTGGGCTCTACCTGGGGCCTGATGGTATTAGCATGAGTTTTGTCGGAGGAGAGAGCAATCCCTGGGGTGAAGTTAAAGTGTTTGCCTGTATTAAGCTGAAAGTGGGAAAGAGTCCACATCCAATCTCATGTATAATAATAATAATAATAATAATAATACATTTTATTTTTAAGGCGCCTTTCAGGGCACTCAAGGTCGCCTTACAATACAGATAAAAAACAATTAAAAGAGCCAAAAGGGACACATGTAAGTGCAATAAAAACAAATGCAATCAGAAAACTGCAGGATGGATGACAAATTAAAGTGAGTATGAAAGTTTGAAAAGGTGGGTTTTTAGACGGGATTTGAAAATGGATAGAGAGGTAATGTTCCTGATGTCGGGGGGGAGGGAGTTCCAGAGGCGGGGGGCAGAGCGGCTGAAGGCCCTTGACCCCATGGTGGACAGACGGGCAGAGGGAACAGCGAGGCTGATGGAGGAGGCTGATCTGAGTGCCCGGGAGGGAGTGTTGATGTGGAGGAGGTCAGAGAGGTATGGGGGGGCGAGGTTGTGGATGGCCTTGAAAGTGTGAAGCAGGATTTTGAAGTCTATGCGAAATTTGACAGGAAGCCAGTGAAGTTGTTGAAGAACAGGAGTGATATGATTGATGGATGGAGTTCTGGAGACAATACGAGCAGCTGAGTTCTGGACCAGTTGGAGCTTATGGAGGGACTTGTGAGGGAGACCGAAGAGGAGGGAGTTGCAATAGTCTAGGCGGGATGTAACTAGAGTGTGGACCAGGATGGCAGCGCTGTTGGAAGTGAGGGACGGACGGAGGCGGTTGATATTGCGAAGATGGAAGTAGGCTGACTGGGTAACCTTATTAATGTGAGTCTGGAATGACAAAGAGCTGTCAAGGACGACACCCAGGCTCTTAACCTGAGTGGAGGGGGAAACAGAGGAGTTGTCAATGGGGATGGTGAAACTGGGAGTGTTAGTGAGAGAGGATTTTGAACCAACAAGGAGGACCTCAGTTTTATCGCTGTTGAGTTTGAGAAAGTTGGAAGAGAACCAGGATTTGATTTCCTGTAAACAGACACAGAGGGAGGGGGGCGGGAAGGTGGAGGTGGGTTTAGAGGAGAGGTAGAGCTGGGTGTCGTCCGCGTAACAATGGAAATGGATGTTGTATTTTCGGAAAATATGACCAAGAGGAAGGAGATAGATGATAAATAGGATGGGACCGAGGACAGAGCCTTGAGGAACACCAGAGGAGAGGGGAGAAGGTTGGGATGTGAATGTCTTCAGCTGGATGAACTGAGTGCGGCCAGAGAGGTAGGAGATGAACCAGTCCAGAGGTGTGTCAGACAGTCCAATAGATGCTAGCCTGTCGAGGAGGATGGGGTGGGAGATGGTGTCGAAGGCCGCACTCAGATCAAGGAGGATGAGAATGGAAGATAGTCCAGAGTCAGCTGTCATCAGGAGGTCGTCTGTGATTTTAAGGAGAGCAGTCTCTGTGCTATGGCGTGGGCGGAAACCAGACTGGAACTGTTCATATAGGTTATTGTTATGGAGATGAGTATGAACCTGAGATGCCACTGCTTTTTCCAGGATTTTTGAAATAAATGGTAGGTTAGAAATCGGACGAAGGTTATTGAAGTTGTTGGGATCAGAACCAGGTTTCTTCAGAATAGGTGTTACAGCCGCGGATTTGAGAGATGATGGAACAGAGCCAGAGGTTAGGGAGGAGTGAATGATGGCAGTTATCAGGGGCAACAGAGAGGGAAGGCATGCAGTGACTAAAGAGGTCGGCAGTGGGTCGAGCTGGCAGGTGGATGTTTTAGACTTCAGCATGAGGTCAGAAATGACAATGGGAGAGGGGAGTTGGAAG
Source organism: Scomber scombrus (assembly GCF_963691925.1). Classification (NCBI taxonomy): domain Eukaryota; kingdom Metazoa; phylum Chordata; class Actinopteri; order Scombriformes; family Scombridae; genus Scomber; species Scomber scombrus. The sequence continues at coordinate 20,648,798 of NC_084970.1, forward strand.
CTTGAGAACGGTTGAAAGAGGGGGGCATGAGAAGCCAGAGGAGACGGATTGCAGGATGAGTGAGGTGTCAGTTGCTGGTGGATCTTGCTTATTTTTTCATAAAAAAATGTCATTAAGGAGGTACAGTGTTCTGTGGAGTAGAAATGAGGGGGAAAAGAGTCGGGGGGGCGTAGTGTTTTGTTCAGTAGTTGTTCATGTATCACAAAAGCATTTTTGTATCATGAAAAATACCCTGTTTATCTAGGTGTGCTTATGGGGTAGTTTAAGTATATGTTTCTTTCTTTTCTTTTTTTTGTATTACACATTTTGAACAGAACACATCAAAATATATTGATATTAATATATTTTAGAAATATGCTTATTCTTGCTGACTATTTATGAAGTTGTTTACTAGGCTATAGTTTAGACCGAGAGACTGAAAACACCATAAAAAGGTAAGAGAATCTACCTGTCCTCTTAAACTCACTAATAATAGACTATATCATATTTGTTTAATCCATAGAAACACTGTAGTGGAAAAACAACACGTGGTTTTACAGGGATTTATGTGCTGGGCAATATGCTAGTTGCCTGGCAACATCACAACGACAACAATGTTGTCATGTTGTCAAAAATGTTTAACTATTTCAAATTTTTATCAGTATTGTTTTGATTTTTTGGTTTTAATTGTAGTACTGTACAACAGTTTTATCTTTAATTTTGACCAGAACAACCCCCTAAAATACAGGGGGTTCGCAGTAACTGATTCAGAGTGGTCACTGAGAAGTGTCACAGATCATGAGAGTCCAAGATGTTTTTAGTGGGATAGACACTGGCTGTCATGTAAGCTCTACCTTGTTTGGGACAGTGTCCTTAACCATCAAGCCATTCTGCAGCCAAAGGGTGGCCAAGTGCTCATTCCCAAAATAGAATAGCCCACTAATACAGGAGACAATGAACAGCATGAAGCCCCAAGGCATCATTGTGGGACAGACAATTTCCTTGGGCCTGGGAAAATAGAGGGGCTGCTTATTCTGTATGAGGCCAGTCAGTGTAATGTACTGTTTGCTTTGAGTGAAGTCTGCTGGCACCACTCAGAAGAACCAATGTACTGGGCCACAGAAAAACATCTTCCCTCAACATCCAAACAAGTAACAAAGTCATTTATCAAAATCATTCTGTGGCAGCAGCACTGAAGCTCAATGCTCTGGTCTGAGGGTGAACAAAAGGCAGTCAATAGCTTTTTAAAAAGAGCTGATTGCTAAGCTCATATGAGGGTTCAACACACTTAAAAGAAATACAAAAAAAGTCTAGAATTAAGAGACTTTGAAATATAGCAGTATGTTCTCATGCACTGACTAAATCTGGTAAATTCAATGTGGTATTAATCATGTCATATGTAGCTCAAAATCTTGTTGTAAAAAACTGTTCAAAACATCATAAACATAGTTAGATGACCCATAGTTGTAATGAGAGTTATCACACTCACATTTCAGGTGTCAGCTCTTTCTGCAATCAGTGGCTTTGTTTCTCTTTTTCCTGGGTTGCTGTGTCCTTGAAAGACTTCTATTAACTCTAAATGAAAAAGTAAAAAACACAGCAGTGCCATTTCCTCACTTACATCCTGTATTACTCAAACAAGTAAATAAATACAAAAAGAGTTTTACTTAGACAGTGAGGATGTTACCCCCAAGGGGAGCCATCAGTCATGCATCTATTAAGGAGAAAACACAGAGAACATGGAGGTGCTTACAGGCTTGAGTTTTTTGTACTCTGTGTAATTTGAAATTCACATTTCTGCTAAACCTTCCTCTCAGAGTCTCTTGGAAATTGTATTTTTGTTTATCAGCAGTTTTTATAGTGATGATAATAAACAGCTAAAATGCAGTTCTCTGTTGCCCACTTTCATCCTCTCAGTCAGGTATCTGAAAAGGTAGTGCAAAACAGATGAGTGTATTGCATGGCTGGACATCATAATCATGTAAATATTGATTAGATGTATTGGTATTTATTCTGCCTTGCCTTTGGGCATTTTATAGAAGCCTTTCAGCAGTAACTAATACACTGAACCGGGTAGAAGTTTTTGAAAAAGCGCTGAGATTTCAAACTGTTGAAAGGGTCAGACCGTCACTCAATCACCCACTCCCCTCTGATGAAAAGGTCTTTTCATCAAATAGCTGAATGTTCATTATCCATACAGTGCACATTGGAGTCATCAATATTGCTGATGCTGGTTTATGACAGCATGGAAATAACCCTGGATTTTGACATTACTGAATTTATGCTATAGGATACACACCGTTTCCCTTTCACCTCTCTGGAAAAATTAGTAACTGTATGGCAGCCATTGTGCTTCAAAATACTGTACATAAATATACATAAACGCACATAAATACATCAAGATGAATTCATGTTAATCTGCATCAAGTAACAGAATTATATTCATCCTCTCAGACCCTTGAACACATACAAGCATTTAATATTTTTTCAGTGAGAATGAGCTCTTAAGAATAACTAGATTATTTTAAGAAATGTCTAATAGTTCTACAAGTTTTTCCTTGAATGCCTCTTTCCCTTTCTCCAGTACGAGCTACCCTCTTTCTCTGTGCAGGTTGAGATGTATTGGCACTGATAGCTAACTCCCACACGGTACAGGCTTTAGTTTTGTTCCTGGAGTACGTTACACATGTTGACAGATTTCTTGCAGCATAGACTCAGACAGGAATAGATCCCAGTAGAGCGGAGTGACAGGGTGAGGACTCAGCTTAGCAGTTGAGAGACAAACTCCATTCATGCTGAGGTAATGTGACCGGGCCTGAGACCGTGTGCTCAGCACAGAGAGAGCTGAGCTGCTGTCTATCTATCTATTTATCTGTCTGTCTGTCTGAGTAGTCGAGTCTGCTCCAGGAAGTACTGCAGTCCTGACTGCAGTTTCAGTCCATCAGCACATATCAGATTCATTGTAGCCTTTCTTGAAATTTACCTGCAGTCTCAGAGATTTATCTACATATAGTTGCTCTTTTCTTTTTCAGAGCATCAACACAAGTGGGGAATCCAAATGTACTTTCTGCCACTGCCCAACGAATATCCAACCTATTTTATAGCTGCTACAGTTAGAGATATTGTTACAGACAGTCCCCAGCCCTAACAGCCTTATGAGAATAAGTTTAAGTAGTCCTGTCATATTACAAATGGGTTCTTAATGGATTATAAACTGGATTATACATTTTTTAAATTTGATAATATTATAATGGATATTGCTACAATATTTTTCATACAATTTGATCGTCAATGTTTGGTCAAGTTTGCAATTGTGCACCTACCAGTTGGAGTGGTGCTGGACGTTTCAACTGATTACCCATTTCAACCACTACTTTCCCTGCTGATAAACATAGCATAGGCACACATAGCATGGTCACTAGCATGACCAGTATAATGCATGCTGGTTATACCAGCAAGACCACCATATGTTGTGTTTTGGTGCTGGTATGGTGCTGACCAGCATGGGATGCTGTTGATGGGAACCATTTCAGTAGTTTATTATTCTTAGCTAACTATTTCAACAGTTTATCATTTACTTTGAGCTAACTGATTCAAGTGTTTAATGATTACCCATAGCTGCTTCAAATATTTTTCCACACTTAAACTACAGTAACTGTTGTTCCAAGGGCTTATGTTACTTAGCTAGTGTGCTTATTGGTCAATTTCAACTGTTAATTGGCTATTTAACAACAGATTATTCATTATAATGATTTCAACTGCTTGTATTGCCTTTAGCTCACAAATTCATCTTTTCTGCTTATTTGCTAGTTTGCAATCCTCAATCGCAACATTCTGTGTTAAATGTGTAAACTGACTCAGTTTGATGGACATCTTATTAGTTATAGAATAAATATGGTACTCATTTTTAATTCTATTTGGTTATGTATATTTACTACACCCAAATATTTAGATACATCTTTTAAATCTACTTCTATTTTCAAGTGATTATTTTTCCATGTTCCTACTAACTGCAGTGACTTCCAGTAGTGGAAATCACTGTTGTAAGCCCTTCATATGGAGAACAGTCTAAAAATCTACATCCACGCATGATGTGTACAACATACAGTATGACCTCCTTCCAGCTTCATATTAAATGATTTTCTGTCATCACTAAATGCATGATCAAGGCCAAGCTTGCTAGGTTGGCATATAGCTAATAATCAATACTGAAGATTCAAGGAGAGTCTGGCAATCAATTTTTAGTCTTCAGGCTCAGAAGATAAGGGGCCTCTTCAGTACTCTCATTCCCATTCATTACAAAAGAAAGAGGTTTTAACTTAATTATTTCTCTGCAGTAGAGTCATCATGAGTTAATATCATCTGGTTGGGAAATGTTTAGTGCTCTCATGACATACATGATAGGGAGATACTTCATGTAAGACTTCTGCATCTGCATGATTAATTTCTGTACATTGCAGGAGAAAAAATAACAATGTAATGGTAACACCTATCTATTGAATGGCAGTTGTTGCCTTAAAAATGTGCAAATAGAGCAAAAAATGTTTCTGTAATGTCTAACAGAAGGGGAAATATGTGTTAAAGAGAGCAAAAAGAACGAAAGCAATACACTGTAAATGAAAAAGAGTATCATCTTTGCATCTCAGAGAAGATTTATCTGTCCTTTCACTATGTAGTTTTCTATCATTTATTCTTGTTACAGCTGCCACATAGAGACAAATATCAGGTTTACACTGAAGAATGAACTGAATTTTCAGCAACATACTTTTTACTTTTTTTTGTTGCTTTTTTCCTTTCACGTCCCTTTTGAATTTTCCTAATAAAAGGAAACAGGATAAATAAAAATATTGGATTGGCAGAAAAAGCTTATCACATCCAGCATGACAACTCCTCACATAAAGTATCATAACCATAACTATGACAACATCAAACTGTTTATATAATGATGTTTAAATGATCATTTAAATGGTTTAAATGGTCATTAGCACAATCTTTGGATGCATGTGTAACAAAATATTCCTATCTAAAAGTGAGTGAGCTGCAGATGCAAAAATATGTTGTTAGGCCCATAAATTAAAATGATTTCCACACTAGACATGATATGTTCTTTCTTGACATCCCAAGTCATTAATTACAGCTGTTGATATATTCAGTAACTCTAGATGTGTAGGTATTAGCAATTAAGATAATCTTGTTGCTTCAAACATGTTATGTGAAGTTAATGAGTCCATAAAGGAGGAAATGCAGATATGTCAGACGATATACAGTATCCTTTAGATCAGTACTGTTACTCTATGCTTGCTTCACATTGACACTATTGTTGAAGGCAAGATTTTGTGTCACTTTCGCTACCAAGTTAAAGTTTCACTTAGCACAACATGCTGACAGGATGTGAAGTTGTTCCCAGGCACTGTTATACAGTTGTTGTGGAATGGCACTGACTTGTCATACCACTTGAAGTCTGATTTTGTAGATGCGTTACGCCTAAAGACATCCAGTGTAGCAGGAGGTAACAGAGAGACTGCTGTCTGCCCTCCCCCCTTATTTCACAAAATTCATGAGTGAAACTACACAAACTAAATTTAGCATGGTTGTGATCAGTGCAAGTAATTGCCTGCAGCACATTATACATATCTAATGTACAGTAAGTGCCAGAACTCTGTGGGCCTACTAGACCATCATGTTTTTTAGGGAGAGAAAAAATACCAAATGCTTCCCTGGTTAACACCATTGATCCTTTAATGGCCACTGAGACAGAATGTACTGTAATTTTCTTTATATCTTGTGTTGATCTTGACTAACTTTGGACACAATGAGATCCGGGTTATATTTTTGGATAGGACAATGGTCATATGTGGAATCTTATACAGTCAATTTATTGTTCATCATATTTAGCCAACACACCACTATCACAACCTACTCTCTCACACAACTTTGTCTTCAAACCATCCCGCTTTTCAACATGAGTCTGGCTTTTAAAGCATAACTAAGAACAGATAAAGTTAATTAAAATGTGCAATAAAATGATTGATGACATTGTGAAAGCATCAAATCATTAAATTGTCTCTTTGGAAAGTCTCTGTGTTTGTGATATTCAAAATAAACTTATAATACAACAAGCCCACCTTCATCTGGTGGTGTTGGAACTTGTTTGTAAGGTGGTGGTGGTGGTGGGGTTAAATCTACTGGGACATTTTGGCTCATGGATAGTCAAATCCTGTTTTGCAGCAACATGGAACTGGTGTAACAGAAATAACAGAGTCACAGTGTGTGAAAAACACCTCGCATTTGGACATTACATCCCTACACCCATCTCTCTTAGTGACCAAATGTGTGAATAAATGTCCTCTTGGTGCTTTTTCATTTTCTTCTGTTGTTTTATACGCATAACTGTAAGACCTGGTGATAGCACTCCTGTCTGTTTTATTTCTTCTTAAAGCTCTCTTGCTGCTCTGCGATGTGATCTCTTTTCATGACTTTGTAGGTCATTTGAACACAGGGGCGGCAGGCTGGGAGAAAGCAGGACACTAAAACAAGACCATTCCAGGTGTTGGACATTTTGTTAAAGACAGTCTTCGCATAACATGTTTGACATAATATTACTGTACATTTTCTAAATGTAAGGGTTAATGTGCAGGTAGCTGTTCTAAAAAACACCTTTTTAGCCATGCTAGCGTTGTGGTTTTATGGTCGGCCTGTCAGTTAGTCCACAGCAGGGGCGATTCTAGGATCAGACCTTTAGATGGACTCAGCTCCTGATGAGAATTTGACATACAATGCCCTGCAAGTGTTCAAACCTCCTTCTAAATGACTCACTTCACTAGATAACGTAAATTACAACAAGAAATATTAATACACAGTTGAGTGGTCTACTAGTGTATAGTAATAATAATGGTTCAGAATAAAAAATCACAGATTTCTACAGAGAGGACCCTGAGATAGGTATTGAACCCTGAAGGAAAGACTATATTAATGACACAACTATCCAAAGTACATTAAAGCTGTTAAAATAAAACCATTTGAACCTGTAGCATAAGAGTTTGTCCCATCTCTAACAGACAGGCTCGCAAAATAATAATAAAATAATAACTTATTTATTTTTAGGGAGTTTTGTTATTGAGGTACATTTTACTTGGCTCCTCCATTGCCCTAATGTGTGATTTATGTGGATTTGGCCCCAATTTGGTCTCATCTGAAAATGGTTCACACCTCCCACTCATTTTACTGTTTTGACTGAATCAGCCTCCTTTGATTAGGGTCTCACGAATGTCCCTGAGTCTGTTGTGCTCCATTTAGTCTTTAATGACCCTTCTCAGTTTGAATTAAGATTCCAATATAACTGTCAAAAACAGATGTTTATCTGCATGATACTGGATAAAGAGGGTGGAAAACTTAGCCAATAATTTCTCACCAGATGCATCAACAGACAGAAACAGAGTCACAGTGGTGAGAATGTGATTCGCCTCAGACAGCTTGTTTAATTATTTTTTAAAGGTTTTTATATTGTGCTTTTTGTTCTGAATTAAAAAAACATCACACTTTTATTCTCACTTGAATTCAAGTTACAATTTCCAATCAACCCATTCATGACGTAAAAGCTGCAACAATCTTCAACAACAGTCTTTCTAATCTGTTCACAGATTCAGGGCATCATATCAGTGGCCTTCTACCTGTTCACCAACTGCAACAATGGCCAAATCATCTACTGTATAGCCTAAATGATAAAGTACGAGCATTCATTGACTTTTCAGTTAGTATGTTAATTACAGGTATTTATATTCCTGCAGCTTTAAAGGACGGGTCCACAGTTTAGAATAATCTGTTTTAAAACAATAGTCAGGTGCCCAAATGAACATTGAAATAGTTATTTTTTCCCCAAGCATTCCTCCTGCATTCTCTCCTTTTGTTACTATACTTCCACTACAGCTCAAGGGGGAAATACTGTCGGCTCTGTCACATGCTCTCCGAAAACTTCATAAGGATAATGATGAATCACCTATTCATTAATGACTAAAGAGGTATTTATGATGAAAAATAGATTTGGCATAGAGGCTAATTATGAGGGGAAAGGTCAGAGTATAAACAATATGTAAGGGTTAATGGTTCTGACTCAAACAACAGTCTGTAGTTTTAAATCTGCAGCATAGATGATCTGGATTACACTTGTCATGTCTGGATTAAAACAAATTTATAAGGACTGAAGTCAAAATGAAAACACAATATGATTTGGTCTTTAAAAACATTTACATAGATAGCTTAAACATGCTTTCATACATGTATATGCACGTGACCACGTGACCACGTGACCACGTGCCCAAGCACATACACAGTAAAGTAGATCGGCCTAGAAGTCCCTGTAGACAATAATCCAAAAAGTATGGAATACATTTGATAAAATATTATCAAATATACTGTAAAAATGTATTCAAATATAATCCTATAAAGAATATATCATGAAAAATATTAAATACGGAGCTACGTGCACACAGACACATGCACAGGTGGTGTATGATGTACCAGGGGCACGAAGTAGTGGTTAGTATCCCGGGGGTCTCAAGACCACATTTTTAAGGTCTGGTCTTGTCTTGGAATTGACTGCACTTTTTTTTTCTTCACTTTGTCTCAGACGAGCTGGATTCGGAATGTTATCTCAAAACCACAGTTTCAGTGACATTTTTATTTTATTTTAAAAAAATATATTTTTACTGTGATTGGGTGTAAAACTCCCAACTTCAAATGCAACCATTAACTTATTTACTTTGAAAGTTTTAATGTGCCAACCGGCACCCCTAGGTGCCAAGGAACAGAAGACAAGAGAGAAAGCAGGCAACCAGCTGTGGCTGTAGAGATGTCGTCCAAATCGTCATATGATTTGCTTATTCAAAATACAAAGGGTTTATTTGCAAATCAAGTGGAAGTTCTGGTGAACAAGGTCAAGCAAACTATTCTGGAGGAGCTGGAGACCCAGTTGTCTGTGTCATTAACAGCTGACATCTGGTCTGATTACAGACTACACTCCTTCCTTGTTGTAACTGCCCATGTGTGCTGCAAATCAAAGGGTTCCTATGCACAGCGTTTTACAGGAAGACACACTGGAGAGCAAATTGCTTGTGCCTTTGAAAAGATAAAATATGGTCCCCCCCCCCCCCCCTTCGCAACATTGTCCTACCCACATTTTCAATGCCTCCAATGCCCATGCACTAGTGTTTGTCTTATGTGTAGATGAATGATTTGGCAGTTGTCATCCCTACAGCACGTCCTGCCCGAAGGTTGTCCCGTTGGCTCCTTCCACCAGTAGGCGTACCTTTTCGGAGCTCAAACCATTTCAGCTGGCTTATCTCAGACTGGAGGAGCTCTGGCTGGATGCCAAGGTCCTCTGAAATTGCAAATTCCTCATCCTGTCACTGAGAGTATGACCAGCTCCCTTGCAGAGGCATCTCATTCTAGCTGCTTGTGTAGGTGATGGTCGTAATGAGGATTGGTCAGTAAATCAAGAACTTTGATTTGTGACTTAGCTCCTTCTTCATAACCAAGGTCTAATACCAAGGTGTATGGTGCATGAGTTGCAGAAGAGTCGTACACCACAGCTATTAATCACACCACTCTTCTTTTCCTTGACCCCAAATGATTCCTCTACAGTTCTGCTCACTGGAGATGTTGTAGTCACACAGAGGTGTCTCACTAATGAACATCAAGGTTTAACATACTGTACATATTTGCATTGTGCCTTAGTAGCCTTTGGGCGATTTTGTTTTTGTGTGTGTGCACCTGCTTGTGATCTGCATTTCTGTGCATTTGACTTTGCTTTACTATTTACAAATCTCATGGGTGTTTGCTGTTGCTCTTCACATTTTTTTTTTCAAAGCAAAGTTAATTAGCATTTCAAACAATTCCAGCATCTAAAAATCTGTCACATCTCTTCTTTCAGGAAAACAAGATCACAGTTGCTCACCCCTGTGTCTCCTGCTGCTCAGGTCATTTGTTTTAATCGAGGACGGCAGAGTGAGAAGCATATTAAATAAGTGATTGTCAGCAGACTGCCCTCTGCTTTGTTTTTGCTGTTTTGAATTCTCCCATATGACTCTTTGGCCCTGTTTTAAATAGGACCAGAGAGTCATTTAAATTGTCCAAATTTGCTGTTTGGGTAATGATCAATCTAAGAACAGCCTTTTCTGGTATTTTGATAACTGCTTCTTTATGCTTGCATCATCAATAGATCTTTATACATGTTATGCAGACGCTAGGAGTTTTGAAGCTGCACAAATAAAGCTTTGCATACTTTTTTATTTTCTTTATTTTAAAAAGCTAAAATGCCACAGCACAGCAGCAATACTATACAATTCAGCAGCAATACTGTGGCACTGTGGCATTAGCACATTTCTCATGCCACATTAACTTTTTAAAATATAATTTATGCATCATTTTAAATTCAAATGGGATCTAAAAACACTGTTTGCTTTCACCATGGTCAACAAAAATGAAGACTAAAGGCCAGATTTCAACACATGAAAGCCTCTTGTTCATTTTGTAACTGTTGTTTACAATTAAGTAGAGTCTGTATTACAGAAGCAGAAGCTAATTACACAATTACTGTAGTGCCTAGGACGACTCTCTGTATGTGAAGGGGAGCTCAAAGGCACATTTCAGTGGTGGATTTGAGTGAGATCTGCAACCTCAATGAAGAAATAAAACTGTAGGGTACTGATTAAAAAAGTAAAATAAGTAACATTTAAAAATATACACTAAGGCCACAATTAAATCATCTGAGCATCTTTTGCTCATGAAATCAATAAAAGTAATGCAATGGGAATCACCGACTGACGTTCAAAGGGAATAAAAAAGGTGTTGGTGGCATCTGATCTAACCTATCGAAAAGGGCTGATGTGTTTGTGAACTCCGCAGCTGTTCATGTTATCCCTTTTGTTTCAGAAACGTTTCGCACCTCAGTGACATGCTGACGAATGTATTCTTAACATATTTCCATTCACTTTCCAATTTGTACAGACCTTATGAAAACATTGGCTGATCTGACCCTGATTCACCCCACTGAGGAACCTATCATTCTGTGAACTCCACTGTGCTCCATGGGGTTAAGCTAATGGATCCTCACTTGTCACAGTCATTAGACCTGTAAGCTGTCACCTGTCTTCTGTTCACTCAGTTGTAATGTTTACACTCACAAATTAGCTGCTCGCTGATTCCAAAGTGTTGTGGACAAAGAAAGACATAGATTTACCATTCAGAAGCAATTCAGTATAAATCGCACCACATGTACAAAAATGTTTTTCTTGGTTATACATTATTTTGCCTAAAATAATTGTATATAACAGATCTAATATCTGTTTTGTCAGTGAATTTGCAAGACATAAAACTGTTTTTTGAAAGACAGTATAATCCATATACAACCGGTCAGGGGTTGCTGTTTTGTGTTTAAGTAGTGGAGTGAAGTGAGAAGTGGTTCAAAGAGTAAACATCACTAAATTGTTAGCTAGAAGCTTTTTCTGCGTTTCAATATGGCAAGCAATCTGCTTTCTGAGGCTAATCTAATTGACTTCTGTAAGAACACTGAGAAATAGGCTATCGATGGATCTTCCCCTGCAATATTCTACAGCTTATGGCTTATCGTACTGTGTTCCCTGATAAGTTCAGAGCCAGGTAGCCATAGAAATGAGCTCTCCTTTTAAAGCACATATGATAACGTCAGATTATTGCTCTCCATCTGCTTGACAGATGCTGTTTGCCAGAAATTATTAATTTTGCATCTAGGTCAGCATGTGTGTGAGGAGCTCCTAACAGCAAACGCATGATAACCAGCAAATAACTTCCAAAATGGATTCAAACGAAAGAATGTCTCTTCCTTTATTGGGCTTATGTTTCACATTAAATGCAATATTGCTGTTCATCCAAAGCTTTGTTAAAAACTTTTAGCATTGAGCAGACGATCGCTTTCTTTTATACCACAGATGTTTATGTGTTACAATGAAAACATTGTGTCCATACATGTCACTCAACATGCTCCTCAAGTCAGTGTAGATGTGTAACTTCCAATATACTATAGATATGCAGGTAATAAAACCATTACTGTTCCAACTTATGATTATATTACCGATTAACCAGTAGATATTTGTCACAATTAACTGATTGTCAAGTCTTTAAAAGTTTTGAGAACCCAAAGTGATGTTTTAAAATTGCTATTTTTGTCCAACTGAGTCCAAAACCCAAAGATGTTTAATTTACAATAATCTAAAGTCTCCTCATATCAGAGATGTTGGAATCAGACAGTGTTTGGCATTCATGCCTGATGAATGACTTAATTCATTATCAAACTTGTTGATGTTTAACTATCTGTTGATCAATTATTAAGAAACTATCTACAAGATACACACTCTGAGACAGTGAAGAGTCAGACACACACAGCTTGATTGACAGATTGTGTGAGACAGGTGCACAGCAGCAACCATGTCCCCATCCTCAGAATAGCAATGCTTTAAGGTGAAAGTAGTCAATCTTTAGGATTCACATGAATAAAAAAAAAACCATATGAGATGTCACATGAGATGGAGTTCTATAATCTGCATGAAACTAGAAATCTTCAAAGTGTATGCTGTGCAGAGGTCCTTGTGTTTATTCAGTCAGACAAACTAAAATCTTTCAGCGAGATCTAAATACAGATGAAGATCCGAACAAGGATAATCTTTAGCAGTGGAAGTCTTCATGATCAATTTGTCTGCTTGGGAGGATCTTGTATAAAATTCTGCTCAGTGTGCAGGAGGACAAGAATAGAAATAGAGTTTTGCTCCAGTGCTCACAAGATGTCTTTCTCTATAGTGCTGTAGGGGTGGAGGGGCTGAGTCTAAATAGATTGCAGTGATTAGACATTGTTGGAGTGTGTTTAGGATGTGAGTTCATGGACTTCAGCCTTTTCTACTCATTTAGATGAAAGTGTGCTGTCTACTAATTTTTCAGGTTAGCAGTGTCAGGATTGGGTATTGTCAGTGAACAGTCTAAAGGCTGACTATAGTTGTAACAGCTAAAGGAACCATTAATATGTGTCTGGACTAAGCTGCTGTCTGTGTGACAAGCACAGATTGAATCTGCCTTTGTGTTACATTTTGGTGAACTTGTGGTGTCTAAGAATCTCCTTGTTCCTGTGTGACTTGAGGCCCAGGCCTGAGTGTTTTCTCATTTGCGCTCGTCAAGATAGGTGTCCAGACTTTGCACCGACTCACCTTTGATAGCATTTTCTTCATTATTTTTAGTTCAAATGTATTGATTAGATGTAGCGATGTGGATACTTTTCTGTAACTTGTTGAGGGCCTTAAAGCAGTCAATATGGGGGCAATCATATGTTGTATTACATAGACTGCCAATTAAGATGGATGTGGTGAGGTGTGATGTCACCGACTGGTTTGTTGGTGCTTATGGTCAGCATAATCTTTTCCATTTGGAGCCAGGGCCTTCCAAATAAGGACTGTGAGGTGGTGCCTTTCACACTCTGGAGACACGCCCCAATACCTCTGACCAAAGCAAAAAGCTGGGAACAACTTTAACTATAATATTGTGATAAGAGTCTGACTCAGTGTGAATCAGACCCTGGAGCTGGGGAGAGCAGGAGGTGAGTGAACTGTCAATCATACAGCAGACATCAAAGCTGAAAGTGTTCAGATTTTATTAACAGAGCAATAATTTCCAAAATGACCTCCAGCACATTAATTAGAGGGCCTGATTTGAGCAGTTGAGACCATAATGACTTGTTGAAAAAAGTAATTGACTTCATAGTATATCTAAACCAAATTGAAGGTTTTGAAAGGGAGTCAATTTTAGTCGGGACATTGGTGGCATTGCCCTTCAAGGCACTGAAACTTCTGCATTTTCTTCAGCCTCAAGCCATGGAAGTTTCTGATTGGTGTATTATGAAAATGGCAGTTTAGCAGCAATTATAATTTAATGTAGCACAAATACAGTTTGTTAGTATGTTTGTCATGTCTGTCTTCCACATTTGGTACATGGTATGGTCAGTGGATCATGTTCTGGTGTCAGACATGTTCTGGCGCCGGACTTTCTAAGATTACTGGAAATTACCGACACATTGGATAAAAATACTTGACGGGGCCCCATATGCTTAGATAATATTCTGTTTAGGTTACTTCTTGGGAAATACCTGACATGCCAGCAAGACTATATATGCTGTTCACTTTTGGTCGCAGAGTATCATCATTGTATTATGCCTGCTGCCTTGATGATCCAGGCCTGCATTAAACGTGCATTAAGAAAGAACTCCTGATTCACCTCATTTTTGTATCTTCAAGATCATCACAGAAACATCTACTCTCACAGTACAACTGAATAGATTTGATTCATCCAAACCAAGGACTTGATTGAGGAAAAATGCTGTTAAGTCATGAATTACAGTATCATTCTGTCATTTACCTGAGGATTGAGGGATAACACTCTCCTGCATCACCAGCAGGGGTGGATTCATTCAGCATAATGCATTTAGCAGGTTTGACTAAGCTTTTATTCACACCAAGTAAAGATTGCAACCACTGTTTGATTCAGTGACAGCTGATGCCTGCCTCAAAAGAGAAATAACACTCACCAAGACTTTTTGCAGAGGCAGACAGATTTAATTTAAAGCAAATACACTGCAGATAATACAGTCAACACCCATTTTTAATGTTTAATCTGATTTATTGTCTTCCTCATGGAACCTCATCCATCACTGTCAAAACCCGGTTACATTGTAATGGATAAAATGTCACAGAGTCTACATCCTCTCACTTACTAAAACTTAGTATAAGGTGCACTATGTAAGATTTGGCCACCTGCACCCAACATAGCTGAATATCACTAGAATGCACTGTCCCCCTTCCAACCAAAATGACCAGCTGTCTCACTTGGACAGCATCAGTGCAAATTTAAAAAAAAGTTTTATTTTGATAAACTGACCACATATTCTTTTTCTTTGCTGAAAAACAATTAAAACTTAAAAAATGACATTTTAACAGTGAAACTTCCAGCTTGGCTCAAAATCCCTGCTATTTATTTAATCACAGTGACTTTTACAAAGATGCTCTCTAACAAAAGGTGATACGTTACAAGCTGTGCATGGTATGAAATAGTTTACACATCCTGCCTCCTAACTGGACATGGTCACCTCTCTCTATCATCTCTAGACCCCATCTAGACACGATCCATAGCTTTGTCTTTTAAGCACCCAGACTACAACCACAGCCTCCAGTGGAGTTTAAAACAATTTACAAATTCAAAATCAACCTTGGTGTGTCTAATCCTGATTTAAATTCTATTATGTTGATTATATGAGGCGGAAAGCAGGCAGATACACAGACAACCTAACGTTAGTTTATGTGCCTGGAAAGAAAGCATTTAGCAAACCCCCACGATGATAGAAAAGGGGTAAAACAGAAGATGGTAAACACAACATGCCAGGTTGAATGGATTATTGTGGTGCTCCAGTTTATTTGCATGTGAATTAATAACTGAATTAATATATTAACAGAGATAAGATATATCTGTGTTGCCAGATCTTGCAAGAGTGTGTTCCTAAGACAGAGAGAGGTCTCAAACAAAGTACATTTTCCCATGATTTCTCTGTCTGAAAAATGCCATGGTTGTGTCAGAATGTTCAGAGGATATGTGACTTGTGAAAAAAAAAGGTTCCAATATTTGACTATGGGGCGAAAGAATCACCCTTGCTCATGTTCACTTCTCCCATTGGAGTGAATAAACTCTGCTGAAGAGGTGGGGCAGTTGCGAAACCCATATAGACAGAGCGCAACATGTCTACTCTGAAAACCATGCCCAGCAGAAGGAAAAAATATCTGCGCAAAAATATGCAACCAAGGGCTGAAATGCTAATAAAATGCCTGTAGCTAGCTAAAGACATTAGATTTCAGTATGGCTGCAACTAACGATTATTTTAATAATTGATTAATCAGTTGATTATTTGTATTGTATTATTGATTTGGCGTGCAAATGAGCAATAGAAAACCGATCGTCTTTTTGGTGTGTGCGCGCACATTTTCTGACACTGTAAAGTCTAAAGAATATATTACTTATTACTAGAAAAAAAACCCTGAAAATGTAACTGATGATGGCAATAATCATGACCTGAGCTGAAGCAGGGCTAAATGTTTTCACTTATTTATTTGTATGTATGGCACGATGAGGAGGAGAGGGGAGAGACTTCTCTTTTAGTCAGAATTTCATTGATTCTTTAACAGCAAGCTGAGTCCCTGAAACCCCTCTGTATGCTTTAGTCTGTATGTATTTATCTTTGCGTTTAATCATTTTCACTTAAAATAGTTATTTTTTGTCATCCTGACATTCTGGAATATGACAGTCCTTCTACAGAGTGACATCATAGAACTGAAGCTTCTAAAACTGCAGCCAGATTATCAATCAGTATCATCTGCCTTCACTTGCTTTCAGTAAACTAAACTTGCCAAAGAAAAATGGGAAGACGTAGAATCAGAAACAGAAAACAGTCGCCAGTGACCTCAACCGGAGAGGAGAAGAAAATAGGTGAGAGAGACTAAACACACCAACATGTTCTCACATATTATACAATGAAAAAAGTCATGATACTACTGCATAATATGCCTGCTCAGTTTGATGCTCTTTTTGTGAAGGCTCCTCATTTAAATGGTCTGGAAATCAGTTGTATGTTTGTGATGTTCTAACTTATATTTTCTCTCCATGTTTTGAAGCACCTGTTAATGCAGTACTACAACCTAAAGACATGCTGATCAGCAAATGGAGTCAGTACCAGCTTCAGCACTTCTCATTCGATGGCGTCTTCAGCAGAGTCGCTCTGTGTCAAGACCTATGCACCAAAGACTCTGTGGCCATCAATATACTCAATAAGAAGACCAATGCATCCCAGGAGCCCAACAGAGAGGTGAACCATCAGAGTCTTAGTCTTTGAGCAGCACATTTCAGTTAATATGTAAGATTAACTGTTAGCTGAATCACCCATGTAACTTCTCCTTTTTTCTCTCCAGCTGGCCATGTTGAAAGTGATTCAAGGTATCAATCTGCTCTACAGCACATTGGGGAAGACATGTCTTGTCTTCGAAATGCTGTACAAGAGTCTCCATTAGCTGTTGAGGGAGAGACGTGGCAACCTTCTCTCTCTTCAACAAATTAGACCAATCACAGAACAGGTATGTGGCTCTGAAAGAGCAAAGAACAGTGATATATGCATCAATGATAGATGTGCACCAGCATTTGGAAAACAACATTCAGAATGATTCACATGGTGGATTGTTTACATGGTAACATTATGTTAATGACGTGTCGTGCAACATACCGCACACACTTTCTAGTTTGATTTAGCATAAAGTGCTCCCACAGTTTAGAAGATTTCAATTGCCATTTTGTCCGCCTCTGCCAATGCCGGCTCAGCTTAAATCCGTCTGCAGGTGAAGTAAACTGTTCCGCATAGCAAGTAAATAATTAATTGCGCAACACAACAAATCGTCAATGAAATTTGTTGCCAACACTTTTAATTATCGATTTTTATTGATTTTATCGATTCGTTGTTACAGCCCTAGATTTCCACATGCTGAAGGATGATTTTAGCAAAGGTAGGTTGTATGCTGAAACTGGTTACATTGCATATGCTAAGATGTAATAGATGAATGCAAGGGCTGACATCTCGTCTACAGTGGAGATAGCACAACTGTTAAGCAAACTCCAATACAGAACAGGCTGGCATGACACTTCTTGCAGCTGATATGGCCAGTGCAGTTTGTAAACATGAGTGGGGAGATTACAAGCACAGACATGCAATCATTTCCCATTCAGGCTCTTTTTACAGCTGGCATTTCAACTGAATGCAGGTTAGCTATTCTGTAATCTGTGAGCTATGTGTGATGTGGTCTATTACAAACACTGCATACCTTTCAGTTAAACAGCTGTTCTGGTTTTACTTTTTATGTGTGTTCTTTGTGACTAGCAGAGTGTCCAGATGCAAGCATCATTTTCACTGAGGTTTTTTAGCTGCAGGCTGTCCATGCAGCTCAAGTCGGGTCTGTCTCTTTATACTTCATTGTCCACTTCTGTCTTCTTAAGGGCTCAGTTTTTTGTTTCAGCAGCTTATAATAACTTTGGGTTTTTTAAACTGTTGGTAATGCATCCCACCACACAACAATTAGGGTAACTGTGGAAAATCTGAAGTGGTTAGTATTTATAGTTCAAACCCTCCAAACATAACAAAATTGAAAACAACTTCACACGACAAAACATAGTTATTTGATTTTATAATGAATTTTACGCATTATGTTTTGTTAGCTAATTTGTGATTATCCCCCAGACATGCTGTTTAATTAAACAACCTCATTACGGTTGGTGAAAATTAAGACCTGTTATTAAGACATTATCTATAAGCTAAATAAGCCACAGCTTGCGCAGCTGATTTGTTTGTGATTGTAGGGCAATATTTTCATTATGAAAATCCTGTCAACAGCAGCCAGAGCAGCACTAAGACACACAGACAAGTGAGCTTTGGCCTTTAAGGTAAGTAAACATTTTCCAGTCATACTTTTTATGTGTGTATGTGTGTGTGTGTATATGTGCCTATTAAAGAGAAAAAGAGTTTCGGCCATCCAACAAAAAATGAACTGAAGTTAAAACCAAACCTGCTACGGCCTTGAATACAATACAATAAATGTAAGCGTGCTATCACATCACATCACTGATTGCAAATTTACTGTCATCTATTTTTTAATGATTATATTTCGAATTATTTAGAAATCGTGTGATGTTTAAAACTTCTGGGAATACGTTCACACTTCAGTATCAGCACCAGTAACATGTTAACCTGCACCAGTGGAAATATCCTGAATTACATTGTCTTTTCATAGTGACTTCAGGGCTCTTTCTCCACCTTCTTGTCTTATTTTTAGAATTTAATTTCCACTGGAGCTGATCCCTGATTCACCTTTACGCTTCCTTACTTCTCATGAACAGATATACACAATAACAAATACATTCATCAACCAGTTCATTTGTGTAGGTCAAAGCATTCAAGCGTGACTTAAAAAAGGGCAAAGATTAAAGTTACATCTGCATCTGTAGGCAATTACAATCTGTCAGGTCTTTTCAGTTAATACACTCACCTATGGTCCGATGCCTGCGGATACCTGAGAATATGCAGTTTAGAACTTGTAGCCATGGCAACGTAGTTACAACTCAGATTCACTCACAGAAAACAATTAACAGTGACATTTATCCACATGTGAAACATTTGAGCTGCGCAGTGACTACACATTTCACACCCACACACATTGTTCTGGTAAATCTGTTTTTCTGCTTAAACATTCCCTCTAACACTGTTGGCTCGCTGTAGATTGTAAGTGAAGAGTCATTTCATCTTTGGCAGGATTTATGTTTATTTTCACTCACAAAGGGGGAAGATGTTTAGACTATTCCCAGCTTCTGTTTCTCTGTGAGTGACAGCATCCCTTCAGCTACATGTGGCTCACCTGCAGGAGAGAGAACAGAGAAAACCTCCTCTCTGGATCCTGGGGGGTGTTCAGATACTCTCCTGACAGGCTGCTTCCTTTTGCCATATGGTATTCAAAACTCAGCTGATTCCCCTGATCACACCGCGTCTTCTACTAGGAATATATTCCTCAATGTTTTATGTCTCCGTGCCAGGGGCAGAAAATAATGACAAGACATGATAGGTTGCCTCTTAGAGCCTTTTCCCACAAGAGGCAGAAATATGAATTATACAGAGAGGGAGGGAGCTTTATTAGGGAGTACATTTTATACATATGGGGTACCAATAAAATATTGGGAAGCTACTGGGGTATTAGGAGGAAAGTTCAGGGAATAAGCGGATATAAAATTTACCTTGAGAAGTAAGAAGTAAGTAAATTATAATTTTACATATTTGATTATTACATTACATAGACACGAAGAGGACCAACAGCCTTAGCCTGTATGTCCTTTCACAACAGCTATTTCATGAAAAGGAGTCAATCAGTATCAGTTGCAATCATCATGTGCAACCAAAATTAGATCTGAAAAACTTCAAAGCTGTTCCCCCATATTTTATCATTATTTTAAAGGCTATGGCTGGCAGTTTTCTTTATTTTTCTTATTGTCAATGAATCTCATGTGCAGAGCCAAATCAACAATGAATCGATCGTACTTACAAGTGTTGTGTGTGTATCCAAAGGCTGATATATCTTATTCCTATGTGCTGTAGCCCCCCCATTGTCCAAAAGCTATTAAAAACACATCAATGACCCACACCGCTGCACTGGCTGACATGTTCCTTCACCATGAAGAATATAGACACAGTGGTTTGTGTAAAAACATACAATATTTTCTTTGAGAAATTCGCAATGTAGCACAAAGTCAGGAGGTCATGATATTAAGCTCAACAAGCTAGTGAAGCACAAATGGAACTACGTTCTTGTGTAAGCACAGTTGTGTCTGCTTTACACAGAACTACTCTTCAGACTGTAGATTGAAAACATGAACAAAGTAATGTCACCATAATCTTCAGGGCAAAGTAACATGTCACCCAGTGCAACTGTGTTTGTCGACTGTAAGAAAAAATTTGAAAACTGCGAGCTGTATCCTTTTAAAAGTATAAACATAACTAATTCAAGGCTATAGCTATAAAAAAAAGAAGACAAAAAAACACCTTACAATGTATTATACCTGAGTAACAGTTTAACTTTAAATCACATCATTTCATTGCAATATTTGCAATGTTATCCTGATTTGCCATTTTTCCTGTTTTGTTCTCCAGCAACAATATTACCGTGCCCTGTAATTATTGAATCAGTAAATACTTTTACACAGTGAAATAGGTAACACAGCTGTTACACCTTTATTCACAAACATCTTGTCGTCTTCCTCTGTACTTACATATGTAATCTAAAGCTTTGCCTGAGGCACACACAACTATCCTACACTTAAACTACATGTGCTGACAGCATGTTTACACCAAAATATAAAATCCCACTAATGGAGAGTCCTGGGTCTAGTATAGCAAACTAACACTAATAAAACAATTGAAAAAGGACAACACAAACCTGTTGGTAATCAAGGAGTAATATTTTTTTCCCCTGCACGTCATTTTAATCAACAGTAAACATCATGTTTCCCATGAAAATACAGTGTCCTTTAGTCAAATTTCCATTATACACAAAGCAAAGTCAGATCACTGCATTTCTTGAAAGTTAATAGAAGAGGCAGTTTCAATTAAAAACCTCCTGTGACAAATTG
Source organism: Scomber scombrus (assembly GCF_963691925.1). NCBI lineage: Eukaryota > Metazoa > Chordata > Actinopteri > Scombriformes > Scombridae > Scomber > Scomber scombrus. Next base: position 20,670,047 of record NC_084970.1, read on the forward strand.
CTCATATGAATAGTTTTCATGACAGTTGCTCTAGAAAGGCAGGAGATGTACCTGTTAAAAGTCAGCATTTAATTCCCATAGAAACTAAAATGACTGTAATTTTGCAAATGTTTGATCTCAAAATGGAAGACAGACATGTTATCAAAATCAGGCCAGCACTTTTGTGAGATACAGCATGTGACTCATGCTCAGACAGAGGGAGCTCCAAAGCTTCATCACTGTGGGGTGCAGTTGGATGTATCTTCTACTCCAGATTTACAGGGAATTAAATTCTCCACAGTGCACTCGGTGCCAACCTAAAAAAAAGTCTTTTCATGTCATTTTGTGGCACAAGATGATTTTGTGCTAAATCAACAAGGGTGATAAATATATGTGTGATAATAAAATATTGAGCAAATGTACATACACAGACTATCTATGTAATTTTAAAGCTGAAAATACACTTTGGAAAGTGTTTCAGCAGGGAATCAGGATAAGAGGTCAACTAAAAGAGGATGTAAGGGATGTGCATGGGAATATGGTTTTATTGAGTTTCTCTCATTCAAAAGTTTACGCATGCAGAGGGGCTCTTATTGCATATATTAAGATGTGTTGGTGAGGGAGGTCCCTTTGATGAAAGTGGGTTTCCATGTATATTTAATGCCATGGTTTGCCGAGCTCTTCTTGAGTGTGGATTGAATGTGGATAGTAATGAGGACTGGCGTGTTGAAAACAGGCTGTGCCAGTCGTCTCCTCCCCAGGTGCACACAACAGACAGATCAGAGAGCAGTCCTGTTTCTCTGCTTCTGCCCCTGCATTTGTCATTACAAACTGACTACATCACTTCCATGACTCTGTACTTTCTGAATGCTGTGTGCGTGCATGAAGATTAACTAACACAATTTTAAAATTGATATTTTGTTTTAACATTCTTATTGCATCATTCACTTATTATTACAGATTTGTATAGCATACAGTATAATGTACTGGCTAACAAAGCCTGCATCACGCTACATCACACACTAAGTAACTCTATGAGCCACAAATCCTGGCAACAACTCAACTGCCCAGTTGTGTTTATCAGTTTTGTTTTTAATGTTGCGCTGTACTGTGCAACCTGCATTGTTTCTGTATTTCTTTGTGTCTTTGGCTGTGTTATCTGAATTTGCAAATGTGTTCCTGCTGTTGGTGTTTTTATATGCTGAATGTTTTGTTATGCATGTGTGGTGTCAAATTGGTTAAGATATTTTCTTCATTTGCTTGTATTTTGTCTATTTGCATGTGTTTTCTATATTTGTAGTGTGTTGAGTGCTCAGGGCTTCTGTACGAATTAGACATGTTTGACAATCAATAATATTATAAAGGCTGATGGCAGATTCCAGTCCTGCAATTTAAATGATGAGGTGACCCTTTTGTTAAGACTTGAATCATAGATTGTGCTTAAAATAACACACGAAAAAAGACACGTGCACTCAATACTTTACATCAGTTATTTTACTGTTATATATTACAAATATTTGGGATATTTACATTTAGAAAATAATCTATAATTTTCAGATTTATTCCAACATTTTCCCACAACTGTACAGCTGAATCGCATAATAAACCTACAAACCTGAGACACCAAATTAAATAATTACAGCAGGGACAGGTTCAGAAAGCATGCTACACAGTAGCAATTATGAACAAAGTAGAAAAACATATTGGACCCATAACATCTTTTAAGTCAACGAAAATCTGACTGTACTGTATTTACCACAAAATATACTAAATATACTACCTTGGCAAATCTGGCAATGCAAAATATCCGCCAACTATGGCTGATCCTGTAGGCAAAATAAAATGTTTAACATTTACGATGTGATGTTGACTGCTCATCAGAGGACACAGTGGTGCTCAAAATGAACATGTTCAACCATGCATCGCTCATCTTCTCTGACTCCTGTATCGTATTCTTACACACACTGCAAGCACACGCGCATACGCATGTGCACACAATAGAAGCAACTCCATCCAGTCCGGTGCTCTATTCGCTCCAGTGCTCCTTTCAGCAGACGATCATAAGAAATTGCTAAACAGCACGTTTGTGATGAACCATTTCTGTCCGGTACATTTCTGCAGAGCCAGTTGGTAGCCAAACTCATTGTCACTGCTTGCTACAAGCTCTAGGCATCTCTTTGATTTCCTGTTCTGAATGGATCCTCCCTGAAAAGATAAAAGCAAGCTGGTTAAAATTGTGCTGTGCTCCAGAAGAACAATTTATGTGCACAATATAACTTGTCTCCTTTAAACCCACACTGCTGTGAATGGATATGGATGTGAGCTGTTGCGCCCTGAGCTTTGGGTGTTTTGGCTGATTCACGCTATCATCTTCATTGCGCCCACCAGATAACATCAACATGGTTTCAAGGCAAAAACAACAATACAATTGCCAGTGAAATAATTTTGAGAGAATACACTGGGTGAAAAAATTGACGCAAAAGCAAGGGAGTCGCCTGTCCTGGGTATTTAGGGCTTTAGCACTGATTAATTCACCACTTTGAGTCACTAAAGAAGATGGCAGTGTTGTAATTTTGTATCTTCAGCAAATGACACAGAGGGAAGAACAATAAGAAAGGGTTTACAGGAAAATATTCATGCTTGTTGGCTGACAGGTCTCTGTGAATTCTTCAATTGATAGGGTTACTATGCCAAACACTAGCTCACACAGTCAGTCAGTGTGAGGAAAAAGTGGATATATGAAGATGTCTTACTGATAAAAGGGTTAAAGCTTAAGCAGTGGCACAAACATCCTCTCATGTGGAGCCAAGAAAAAAAAAAGTGTGTAAATGTCAAAAGGTTTTATATATATCAGTCTGGTATTCCTACAAATGGTTATAACACCTCAAGCAAGCAACCAAATAATAAAAAATTACACAAGCCACTGTGAGTAGTTGGATGTTTTCAACTCTCATTTGTGAAATGGGTTTTGAGGATTTTCCATCCCTAGTAATAATGGTAGTAGGTGTCTGATATGATGCCCACTTTGGTTTTAGACATTTGAGTGACTGTACAATAGGTATATATCTGTATAATATTCGTGTGTAGATTATATGGTAAATCAAATCCAAACCCTTCCTTCTCAAATTTTCAAATTTTTAAGCAATATGTAGCCCTCACATGCAAGAATAAAATTCATGGAAACCATCTATTTAGAAGTTTTTTTATGGGGAAGAATCCCGACTCACTGCTCAAAACAGGAAAACAAGACACAGAAACATGATGGACAGAGGTGGTAAAGAGCTTGAAACAAAGGCATGAAGGACACAAAGACCTCAAATCACATTTCAGAGCCATTTCAATTCTGTTTAAAGTAAATTAGAAGACAAGAAATAATTGAATTATGAGAGGATGAGAAATATGGAGCCTTGAGGAAACTCATAACCTTTTAGCGCAAAAGGAGGTAAGGTCCAACCATTAACAAACTCTAATGACAGCTGTAGCCAAAATCTGAAAAGAAAGCGCCCATCAGCTCAGAGGAAATATTTCAGGCTGCTCTGATGAAATGAGGCAGGTTTTTCTCATTATAGTGTCAGAACTGACAAAGGGAAAGTGACTGAAGACGAAGCCTTCAACAGTGAGAATAGCTGTTAGGAGAGAGCTCTTTCCAATACTCTGAGAGTCATACAGCGAAAAGTGGGAGGAAAAGACTTTGGATAGATTGTACAGACTGTGGACCAAATTGTTCTTTTTGTATTTCCAGAATAGTCTTGCCTGTTAGTGGGGACATATTTTATAGATAACAGATTGATATGGAAGTGGGCATTTATGGACCATGATGTAGGGATGTCCTGAGCCAATTCATAAGTCCTATGTGCAGAGCAATTAAGGCGCTAAAAATTAAAAGGTATTTTAAAGCCAGACCTGTGTAAAATACTGTGGTTGTTTTTATAGATCCACACTCTGGGTGCACCACCTGTCATCTGAACTGTGAACAAGTGACCTACAGAAATGATAAGATTTCACAACTGAGCAACTCCATCTGCTGAAGAAGGCCACACGATGTGGTTGAAAGCCTCAGAAACAAGTAAGTCGGACCTTCTGTTGAGAACTGTTTTCGATCAAGCTGCTGTTTCCAAGGCTTATAATTGTCCTTCAAGCTCAACTATAACTACTCGTTAATATTGTTGTGTCAATGTAAAATATTTTTTCTTAGGTTGCTGTTGCAGTTACACTATCAATGAAAGAATATCCTGGTGAAACAAAAAAAAAAAAATGTTGTTTGTCGGGTTCCTGATTTTTAAATTGAGTTTTTTTGACACAACAACATTAAGAGCAGAAGTAATAACATTTGAGCTTGAAGGACAATTATTAGCATTAGGAAGAGCAGCTCGATCAAAAACAGTTCTATTTCTCATGGATATAGCTAATTTCTGGCTGTGGTATAGGACGACAACATCACCAATCTTATCCTGCCAACAAAGCTCTGATTGGTCAATTGTCTCTTCAACCTGGAGAAACAGCTGTCAATCAAAACAGACCTTTATGAACTGCTGAACAAATCTGAGATGAAGGTTGTAACCAGGCTGGAGAAAGAACTGCTCTGGGTTTTAAAAATTCTGATAATGTCTTGGTCCTCTAGGATGATCCTAATGGCTGATACATGTATATGTGAGCATACAGTACTGAACAATAGGTATTTGTTATACAAAAATCCCCAACACATACCCACAAACCACATAGGCAAACCAAAATACACAGTCTCACCCACTAAGCATGTGTTTGAATCTTTTCACAGCCTTTATAACACCTGCCAAGACATGTGACTAATCTGTACATGTACACACATATTTCATTTCTTCCACAAATCAAGTCTTATCAGAATCACTATGTTGTGGTTAATGAGAGGCCGTTTCAGTATCTCAAGTAAGTCAAGCAAATGTTTTACTAATCGCTGGGTAGAGATTAAACATATCTTCAGTTAATCAGGCTTTGTGTGGAAAGGTGCAACATTTGAATTAAGATAAAAAAGATTCATATCTCTAATTTGTACAGCGTTGTGTTCACCAAAGTTGTTACTGAGAGCACAACATTAATCTATTTCTGTTTGAGCTTGACACTTTGCACATGTGCAGTCAAAACTGTGTAAATAATTGATGCCATATTTCAGAGACATGATATGCTCTAGCCTTGTTGATCTGTCCCTATCCTACTTACTAAATTATACAAAGTTAACTAAAATAACCACTTACACTTCAGAGTGAGGATATGTGACATATGAGTTCACGCATATGAAACCTTTTCACAGTCAGTGCCCTTTATGCTCTAAAAGCCACATTGACACACTATAGATGGAGTCACCTGCTTAACATGTCTGAAAGAATATTGCACTTGTTATAACAAGCCTCTAACATAAATCACATTTGAGATGTTACACATATTCAGATGGAAGAAGAACAAAAATCTATAATTAACTCTGAAATTACAGCATAGCAGACAACAATATGAGATCTTTTAAACCCAAATCAAGCATGCAGTAAATCCAATCCACCCGCTGTCATGGGACATTTTGTGAGGTGGCTGCGTGTCCTGGTAAAAAACAGTTTCCAGGCACAGAGATGCTAATGAAGAGAGACAATCATTAAGTTTCAATGACTCTTCTTGTTCAAATGAGATGCAGAATTGTGGGGAACTCCAGTCGAACAGTAAATTAAACCACTTGCATGATTAACAGCCACCTCCACAGCTGGCTTTCCTGTCACATTAAATAAATTACTGGAACTGAGGCTGAATATAAACTAAGAGCCCGATATTGACTTTGCATTTTTTTGACCTACAGCTCCCTCTGACCCTGTGTTGTGTATTGTTGTGGGCCGTGTCCTGTGCTGTCACCTGAGTGAAGAGCCAGTGGAGCTTCATGCGTTTGTCTGTGGCATAGCTGCACTCGATGAGGCGTGGTCTGCTGTTCACATCCACCAGGCACTTGTTGTCATCGTCGTCAACGGTGGGACTGAGCAGCCCGATGTGGAGCTGCTGAGTACTGGTGTAGTACACATTCTGCAAGAACAACACATCCTGCTGTGAACACGGTGGCGGCTGTGCTGTATGTTCAGACTGCAGTCGTTGACATTTAGATAACGGCCCTTCCAGCGCTGCATACAATCATACGGGTTATAAATCTATGCAGCTTGCTCTTGGGTTGTCTTAAGGTGGAAAAGAGACATCTATGAGGTTAATTTACATACAATAAATATGCTTATTTATACAGTTTTCGTGACTGAATGGACGACAAAGAAAGACATGACAGTGTACTCCGAATAAGCTAATTATTAATTCAGGAATGGGGAGAAAACCTGAAAAACTGTGCTGTCTCTGATTGAATCCTTACTAATTATTTTTTTCAAGGGCAGTTGTTTGCCCATATTTTTTTTTTAATATCTTTTGTATGCAAAAAGGAAAAGGCTAAGCAGCTTGAGGATGAGAGCAAGAGTTTGTCAATTATATCTACAGTGCTGCTCAGTTTCTTGGTATAACAGTGGGTTTAATTTGATGCATATCATACAGAGTGATAAATCCAGTGATGTACACGATGTTAAAAATAGAAATAGGATGGGAAACTGCTGGAAAGTGCCGTTTTAAACAAACAAAATTAACAATAAAAACGTAAGGGAGGATTACATTAATTGGTTTCCAGAACTGACAGAGATACAAGAAGGGGACAGGGGAGTTTGATTTATATCAGAGTAAAATTGGGTAGAAAGGAGAAGATTAACAGGGACTCCATTCATTTCAGAAAGAGAGCTGGAGAAGGATTGTTTCTGACAAACCCCATCAGCTGTTAAAGCACACTAGACATTTTCTTTTATTGAACAAAAGTCAGGTCCATGTTTGGTTATTCTGCTGCCTATCTTACTTTTACTCTTATCCTTCCTTCCTCTAATCTTACTTGTGTGATGACGCCCAACCTGCCTGCTTCACACCCAATGTTAAATACTCTGACAAGTGTGATTTTTTTTGTTGGTGCTGCTCATTTTTTGAAGAGGCACAGGCTGCCAGGACGTACGTGGCTGTGGTTTTCATTGTTGCAGTGCTTATGTCAATATGTTTTATTCCTGCTTGTGCTGAAGTGCTTTACTGCATGTTTGCTGACAACACGCTCTTGTAAAGTCAGCCATGTGTAAGCTTTGTCCTTTCATGTGCGCCTGTGCAATTTTCTTTCAGTACGTTGATGTGACTAGCTCTCCAAAAGTTAACATCAGTGAAAAGAATCTGCCACTTACACTGCCACACTTTTCAACTGATTACAGCAAGTATTTGTAATTATTTATGTGTATGTACAATCATACAGGCAAAGCAGGGACTAATTTGACTTGATGATATAACACTAAAACCAAAATAGAGCAGGCTAAATTCGTCTTTCAGAGGAAATCCCTAATCTCATTAGAAATGAGGTGCTACTCCCAATCCTTTATTTGTAGCCTTGATTTATCAAAGATTTAGAGCATATAGCAATTTATAATTAGCAAGTTTTTAAGTTATCTGGGCCTCAGAAAAGGCTGTACACATTGACAAATGAGTTTGTTACCCTAACCCAAAGAAAACACAAGATATCTAACTAAAACATTTTCCTCAACAACTTTTAATTTGCACAGTGGTATAAATATCAATACTGGGGTAATGAGTGTGAAATAGGTCCAATAGATTCACTTGCATTGTGAAGGATAATGTGAGATCAAGCTCTACTCTATAAGACACGTTTACAACTGTCACAGCAAGGTTAAGCAATCTCTGAAAACAATCTGCACAGACATAATAGGATGACAGGATCGATAGGAGCTGGGGAGGCTGGAGAAGCCAAATTATAATCAAGCTGTGGTAACATTTGAGGATATTTAAACTTCCTGTTATTTAGGCTGAGATATATTCTGAATAAGCAGTCCAAACATACACTTTTAAAAGCATTACTGAAATTACTGATTAAAGTGACACAAAAAAATTTAGTTTTTTTTTTCTTTTAAATGTCTGTGTGAATGAGATAACTGAAAAATAAAAGTAAAGCCTTTTTCTAAGTATGACATCAAACCAAAGAAAGCTGGAGACAGAAACAGTATGAAATGTATATGTTTTAATATAGTATTTATTTAACTTTTATTTTCTTGTTTTATTTAATTTATTTTATGAATGATGCACTGACTGGTGAGCACTTTTAAATTTCGTTGTACTGGTGACAATGACAATAAAGATCTATCTATCTATCTATCTATCTATCTATCTATCTATCTATCTATCTATCTATCTATCTATCTATCTATCTATCTATCTATCTATCTATCTATCTATCTATCTATCTATCTATCTATCTATCTATCTATCTATCTATCTATCTATCTATCTATCTATCTATCTATCTATCTATCTTACATTATGTTTCATCAATAATTTTATTCTGAGCTGGATTCAGTGAGGACAAGTCACCTCTAAATGGAGGCGTATGAAAAATGGTGATGTATTTAAAAACACAGAGGACTGCTGCTGTAAAGGGAAAAACAGAAAACCTGATCCTGTTTTATGAGTTTAAGTTACTTAATTTTATCCAATCTGAAAGCTCAGGAAAGATTAGTTATTTTTCTTCACAATCAAACAGGTTTTATTGAATAAGAAAAATCCAAGATGGAAGAGAGAGAGAGAGAGCTCAAGGGTGCTCTAACCTGAGGTGTCATCCCATGACAAAGGTACAGGATGGGGACATTGTCATTGTCAGGCCCCTGGTCCAGACACAGATCATTCTTCAGAGAATTTTTAAACTGATAAAGAAAAACATACATGGTCACAAACAAACACAAAGACATACAATATATGTATTGTGTATGATAACAATCCCAGGAACAGAAGAAAAGTTTCTTTTGGGCCTGTCTGTGTAGGTACAGGAGAACACACACACACACACACACACACACACACACACACACACACACACACACACACACACACACACACACACACACACACACACACACACACACACACACACACACACACACACACACACACAGGTATACGGATGTCAAGGAAACATTTGACAGGACTATTAACGTAGTCTTCTTACCGTCAGCTATGAGAGAAAATGGACAGTAGAAATGAACAACTTTTTTTTCTTCTCAGATACAGATTGCATCAAAGTGGATAAACTATTCTCCACTTACTCCTTCTGTTAAGTCGTAAATTTGAGAGAAGCCCACGTGTCCCTTTCCTCCTCTCTTTTTCTTTTAAAACACAATGACTGTCTGAATTGGTCATAAATGCCACTAAAAATGTGTAAAGATTTGTGTCTGGACTTATCTAACCAGTGTTAAATTCTGATATGTTTAGAACAGTTTAGTTTATTATGAAGATTCAAACATATTGCATTTGATACTATTTGATATAAGTGTATTATGTGTAGGTGTATCATTTAGCTATAGTTAGACTGTTAGGATAATCCATTTAATTATATACAGATTAGGAAATTAAGATTGATTCAGAATTGTATTTGGTTAATAATTATTACAATTTCTAGGTGTTAAAACATTAAAGGCTGCAAAGATGCCTCAGTCACAAGCCAAGCCCACACCATTATATATTATTTTATTTATTTATGTAGTTATATTATTTTTTTAATCTCCTGTATTTGTCATGTAGTTAAAATTAAAGACTCTTCTGATTAGTTTAAAGCCCCAAGCATCTGCAAAGAGACTGGGACACCTCCCTGCTGTGTGTGTCCACTACGTGGCCTCAGCTAGTCTGAGACTGGATTCATCCTCCTGAGAAGCAGTGAACCGAAGTGCTTCACTGAACCTGCTGCAGCCTGCCCATCTGGGTGTTACTCTGACATCTTCTATTTCGCCTAGCTCGGCACTTTCTGAAAAGTTCACCTCATCATCAGCCCTTCATCGCCACGGAAACAGTAGGAAAACCATCCACCATGCTTTTGTCTCAGAGGTGATGCAAGGAGCTATCCAAAATAACATTTTTATTGGATGTACTTAGAGTTAATCTGCCCTTTTTGCATTTTGACTCATTTTTGATAACATTAATTTATTAATTAATTCTTTGTTGGCAATAACTTGTTAATTTAATTTACTCATTCATTTATGCATCCATTCATTAATTCAGTCAAATTGTATATATGTACATATGCTTAGTGTTTCCTAATTCATTCCTATTCCGTAGTAGTTTAATAAATACCTTGATTTATTGCCCAGTTATTGTATTTATATTCCTTTATATCAGAGGTTTGGTGATTCCTGTATCCTAATTAATTAATTAAATGAGGTAGTTCCCCTATTAACTTTACGAGTGAGTAATATTAATTTCAAGTATAGTGTTATTGCTAGGATTGTGTGGGAGTAAAGTCGATAATATGACAGTGTTTACAGGCACAGACTAACCAAGATATTGGTGAAAGTGGGAGTCAGACTAAAGTTGTTAACATGAACTTTTGATACACTGGGAGTCTGTCAGTATTTATCTTACTATGAAGAATGTTTTTTAACTTTCAGAACGCACACACAGCGAGATGCAGATCAATGTGAACTTCAAAGCAAATTCATTAAAATTAAAACATGATGCACAGCTCTTCTCCAGTACACCATATTTTATGCATCTAACCAAATGTAATGATGAAGACATAAAGAAAAATGTATACTGGATCACATTTATTCTCACAAAGCCACAGAGCAGATTTTTTAAAAAGAAAAAATCTGTGATGGGATGTTAGTAGTTTGACATTTTGGGAAATACACTTATTTCTAACAGAGTTAGAGGAGAAGATTGATGCCACTTGAGTATATTTTCCTTAAGAAAATCCACTACTAACACCTCTAAAGCTCACTATTTAACAAGTCATCCATACAAATCAGTGTAAAAATGTCAATTCATGGTATTACGGGCAGTTAGGTGCTGTTTCTTGGCACTGAGCAGTTGCAACCATTCAAGACACATAACCCTCTCTGACAGATTTTGTTACCTTCGGACAAACGTAACAAAATCTGAGCTAAATAAGCTAAGCTACATTTTTATCAGACAGATATCAGAGTGGTATCAACCTTCTTATTTAACCCTCCACCAAAATGTGTGTTTCATGAAGACACATAGACCTTGTCATCTTGCAGTTGCTGTGTCACCTGTCTGATGCTCACCAGCTAACCTGGAAAATCTGAGGACCACGGTGTGCTCCCAGGTTATTTAACGGTGCCTTCCATCTGAATTGGGAAGTTGGAATTTCAGCTGAAGTTGGATATCTGACTTGGAAAACAACTTGACCTCCAAATCCATGATGGCTACTCCACACATCAACAGTGTGAAAGGTGTAGTAATATACTGTTTATGAGCACTTCTGTGTTATTTGTGTCTCATTAAATCAGTCGTACAAACAGTACTGACCAATTTTCATCTGTGGACATGTTGCTACACTGTTTGTATGCACAAAACACTGCGTAATGCATTGTTATCAACTGGTATTGCTAACACTGGCAACACTCACTATGGTAGTTTTTTTGTTGTTGATGGTTTTCTGACTTGTTATAGCCTACTGGAACGTGGTCAACTTGGCTGTGATGTCATTACCAGCTCCAACTTCTGTGGTACATGGAGCGCAGCATTAATCCTGGCTGTACCACAGTTCTCACTCTCTGGCTGACAGTGTACTCTGCTGCAGCTTTGCTCCTCTCCTATTTTATTTGACTATGTTGGTTTAGTTCTTTACCTTACTTTCATGCACCTTTCAACACACACACACACACACACACACACACACACACACACACACACACACACACACACACACACACACACACACACACACACACACACACACACACACACACACACACACACACACACACACACACACACACACACACACACACACACACACACACACACACACACACACACACAGATCAGCCAGTTGCCACAATATATTTCCACATGTACGTTTGATAAAATGAATAAAGCATGGTGTACTGGAGAAGAGTTGTGCAGCATATTTGAAGTTTGATGGACTATGAATACTGGTAACAGATAATTCCTGATCATGTGTGGTACCCACAGATAAAATAAGCTACTGCCAAAACACAGTAGGGATACTGCATTTGCCTCCTACTCTCTTCAACTCAGGATTGCATTATTTCTACTACGGGGGAAAGAAACTATTAACCAAACATTAAGCCCAGCTTGCTGCTTTGCTTGCTGTTAATATGAAAATGTATCCACAAGACAGTGTGAGCTTGAGCAAAGGTGAAAAGAGAAAGATGTTTATGTGCTGCGGTAATCATCTAATACTGACATCAGTCAGGTGTCCTCACAGGGATTCCCATAAAGAGAATATAAATATAGATAATATTCACAGAAATTACAGGAGGAAATAGATTTAAACAGGTTGAATCATCTAAAATGTGAATCAAACACCAGACCTCCTTAAATTCATTTTTGGTTTATAAAAATGCTAATTCAATGCCTTACGCTTGATGAACATGACTCAGACTCAGTGGGTTATTCATGCGCGTCATGAAAAAAGGTCTGCCTGATTGCGAGATACAAACGTCACCATGGGGATGGTGGTTTTGTGTCAGGAGCAAGTTAGGTAAAGATCTGAGATCAGAAGAACACAGTTAGGAATGAATCAGCTCCCCATTGGCTCAGGAGATGTCTACTTCTATCTGATAATCAGTAAATCCACGGGCAGCACTCAATGTGCTCCTCTGCACCAATTTAAGTCTACTAGATTTCAAGTGCAGTAGAGTGAAAACTACTCATGTGCCACACTTAGTGACACCTGTTGGGGACCTCATTGGCTTAAATAATTTAGCCTGGCCTTTTCTTTTTTTTTTGCCTTTGTGATGATTTTCTCTCATTTGATGACTTCTCAAACCACCACGCCTGCGTGGCCCATCAAATGCATATAGCAAATATGACAAATACGGAATAATGAGGTCGACTAAATCAAAGAAATGAATGTAACTACGTTGGACTATTTTCTCACTACATCCATCCACCATCTGTCAGTTTGTACACAACACTGAAAGCCGAGCCACAACACTGCAGTCTTTGTGTCACTGTGTATTAGGGTGCATCACAGTGATGCGAAGTGGGAGGACCGTGGAAATGAAGCTAGAAATGGGCAAATACAAACACTGCCAGCATGCACTGTTGGCTGTCAGTTTTTTCTGGCTTCTCTCACTAATACAATTCAACTGGAAAGCCCTCTAGCAGGATATGCAGAATCTATATTTAAAGTAAGCTTCATTTATATACATTTATATATGTGCATATTCTTTTTCAGTGAATTTGAAGGAAAAGTCAAAGTTGCAGTAGCAAACTTTGTGAAATGTTTGTGCTACTGACTGCAGCCATCCGGATCTCAGCACAAGGGATTACAACGATTTGCTCAGGCATGCTTCAGCCTTGTTTTGGCTTTTGCAAACACCAAATTTAATTTGGGATAAGGAGAGGGCTTACTACTCCGTATGCGATGGTGTCGCTGTACATCCTCATCTCAGGGTAGATGTTGACCAGGTACCACCGGAAAGTTTTACACTGCAGCCTTTTCCTCAGAGCCTTCCTTTCAGAGATATCACCAATATCAATCCCTGAGTCCTGGGTTCAAGCAAACGACCACACATACACACAGGCAGAAAAAAACACACAGAAGCACACAAAGCATAAAATTGATTAACTGTGGTTTGTGGAGAAGCAAATCAGATATCAGCCATTGAGCGGCATTGTGCAACCATTTGTCATGTATTTGAATAGCCTCTGTGGGGTTTTTGATTTTTACTGTTCTGACTTGAAAACCATCTATTTTCCAGACATTCACATCAGGGCCAGTCTCCTGTGACAATCTGCCCAGAGTTGTCCACTGTATCTTGCATAACATCACCGATGCCTGACTTTATATAATAACTCAAAAGCTGGAGTGAAAACTGCAAGGGGTGTAAATGTTGCTGACGTGGCTCTCTGCCCAAAAACATCTAAAAGTGAACTCAGATGAGCGCAGACTCCCATGAAGACGGGCACAGTGTTGATTTTTACATTCTCAGAGGTAAATTAACACTGACATTTTTGCTGTGTGGTTAATTCATGGGGCTAAATCTGGGGCTAAATTTCATGCTTCTTGAGTACAGACTCTGTTAAACGGCTCATTATTGACTGAATGAATTGCCTGCAGATGTTCATCTATTCATAACGTGGATTTACATATTCAAACAAATTATGCAGGAGAAGAAAAAAAAATCAGTGAACAAACATTTGAGTTAGCCTTTAAGGGATGCTGCATTTAATATAAGGCAACATAGTACAAATATGTATTCTATTTTATATCAAATCCAGTTAAATATTAAATAAAAACCTGTATGTGCTGAACAACGGTGAAGACATAACTCAGTGTGACTACACGTTTTGTGTCAAGTAGATGTACTGAGACACTGCGAACTATGAGACATCGTGTGAGTAAGAGTCGGCATCTGTATGTCTTTATTCAACATCTAAAATGATACAATACAGACTCAAATAAAGAGATTCAAAGGAATACATTGATTGCATTTGTGCTAAAAAATGAATTATGTACATCTTCTTTCTGTTTTATTATTGATGTGGCTTCAATGTCACAGCTGTAATCACATTATTCTCTTTATTTCATCATTAAAATTCCATTGCTGTCCTTTATATTGAGATTTCTAACCGCTGATGTCACTGTTTAGACCGTTATATTAAATCATATGAAACATTTATTCATAGTGTGGCACATATTTAATTTAGGCCATTCTGTAAGTGACAAGAAATCATTCTTGAGCCTGCTGGAGGTGTCAGGGGCCTGATTCAACTGAACATCTGTGATGGGAGGAGTACAGCATATTACAGATCACACTCAACCCTCTCACACATAGATTAGACACCAGTTGAGTAGAGCTGCTTACTGGTCTAGTAGATTTATAACGGCATAGTTTGGTATCTTCTGTATTCATATTTCTGCATCATTTGGTCACATCCGACTTGGACTTCTGTATGAATGCTCCCTTTGCAGGGCTGCAATATCAAAGCCTGTGTATGGGTTTAAAAGTACTAAAAAATAAAAAAACAACCCTGGCCCGGCTGGAAGTCAAGCTTTGGCATATTGTGAATGGTTGCCATGGTACTTGTTTTAGGGATGTTACAGATAATCAATATTGCAATATACTATAATTTGTGACATGTTATTAATACAACGCAACCTTCAGTATACTGTAATATTCTCATTTATGATATTGAGGTTTTTCCTTCTTTTTCAGCACACATTGAAGTCTGAACTGTTATGATTTCTGTCAGTTCAGCCTTTTGCTAGTTTATAGTTGACATCCTACGTTGAAAAATGGGACAAATGTACTTACATCAAAAAGGCTCAAAATCTGTGCAGCTTCGCATATACTGTTTAATCTCATCTGTCTATAAAACTGTGACACAGAAAACACTTCAAAATGGAAGAAATCATATGATGGATTGCTGCTTTGTCAATCCAGGGCTATAATTTTCCCTTTGGTTAAAGTTTTTACATCTTTTCATCACATAAAATCCCTAAAATGAACAGATCAATTTAATAAACTGATTTGTATTCCGATTTTTTGTCCCCCTCGTCCAGACCAGTAAATGACCTCAGAATACTCTCATTAATACAGAGTACATAAAAATAACAGTGCTACATAACCACAAATCTGCTCTTGGTTTCCTCTCTGCATTTTCCACTGTAATCTATCTAAAAAAGGCAAAAATTCATAAATATAATCTTCAAAAAATGGTGAATGCAAATGAGCTGCTGATTGTGCAACACTGTCACTCAGAGTAATAAAATGAGTGCTTAGTGTAAGTGGTATTTTTCTAATCTAATTTTCACACAGTTCTTTACTCTGTCCCTGTATATACCACTGTTATCATCAATACAATATTTTGCTAGTTAATCACATAGAATCATCTACACTGTGAATCGCAGTTCACCAACTGTTCAAAATCATCATGGCGATGATCACTCACCTCCACAGGAATGTTCCAGGCCATGTAGACGTGGCTTTTAAACTCATCCATCCAAACTTCTGCCACTCTGAGGGCGTTCCGCCGCACATGAGACGTTAAATCCTCTGTGTAGGGTTTATGAGCACGCTCGATGTGGGCGATGCGAGCACAAGGCAGGACCTCAACACTGCCGCCGCACTGCCACACCTGGTTTAACACATCAAAAATAGAGAGCAAGAAAAAAATGTATTCATCAACAGTGAACCTGCTTTGCCTCAGTGTTCAGTTACAAATGTTAATGTTAAAAGTCACAACACACACATATACTGTAGCCTTGAAGATGCTCAGTTGAATCTGCACTGAAGGCTGAACTGATGTTGATGTTCATGTTAGCTTTGAGATGTGCCTTCTGTGCTGCATTGAAGCCCCTAAATGTGACTGGTTTTGGTTAAGCCTGACTCCCAAACACATTTTTGCAGAGACGTTTCATTAACTTGTTGAAAAATGTTAGTTTCTGTGCACAGAGCTGTGACCCTTCAGTCTTTTCCACTGCAGGAGCTATTATGATGAGTTCTATTCTGATGCAAACCCCAAATTTAAACTAACGTTCAGTGAGGTGAGAGAGCAGCTGAGGAGTCTCCACACAGCAAGTGCAGTGGGCCATGATGCCATCATTTCTAGGCTGCTTAAAGCATATGCTGGCCAACAAGCAGAGCTCTTCATCACCTCTGCACCCTTCTGAATCCTACTGAATCCTTGACTGTTGATGACTAAAAGCCAGTGGCACTAACTCCTCACATAATGAAGACCTCTGGGAGGCTTAGTTCCCTGGTGTGTGGATCTTTGCATCTTATTCTGATTGTGACACTTCTATCCAGCTATAAGTGACGGTGCAAATATCAAATATCAGTGTAATTATTATTCAAATGTCGGTACAAAGATTTTTATAGTTTTTATTTTTTCCATTTTTAAATTTGTTCCATTGAACTCTACAGGCACTTTCACTGTGGTTTTACATCTTTAATCACATAAATATATGCCTTTGTCATACTTGCCTCCACAGACTTCTAATCAATATGTGAAGCATTTAAATGGATGCCGGTGGTTATTGATGTAATGTGTTCCTGCATCCTTTTACAGCTTAATTTCCCCATATAAGTGATTAACATTTGAATTAATTTGGTCATTAAAAATGCATTAATAAATCAAAAAGGATCTGATTTTCACAAAAAACTTATGACGATATGAGAATCAAAGCTCGGAGGGAAATGAATTAGGCTGTACAATGTTACTGATTAGCATCTAAGAATTTGAATGGTATCACAAAGCAATTAACTGACTGCACAGAAGAAATTAAGTCATACTCTTCTGTTTACATGCTTACATTTTTGTGGGGTCATCAAAAGAGATGTCACTACCAGAGACTGTGGAGGATGCTCAGATATCACTTAAATGTGCTGTGCTTAGCATTAGTCGAGGACACCCAGTCTTTCAGTATGAATACGGTTTAAATGTCATACTGAGCTGTTATATCAGTACCCAGCAGCATAGCAGACATCCCTCTTATGGCATTTCCATCAAAACACTGTTGCCAAAGAACATATGCAGCATTTGGAGATGAATGTCATCAAGGTTGAATTACAAACATAAAACTGTAGATGTGATTGGGACATTTACGATGATACAATTTTGGCATTGAGAATAAAATTTGGCTTTGAAAACAAAACCTGAGCATAAAAAGGAAACAACAGCATTGAAACAATGGAAAAAGTTGTATTGTCACTGAAACAATTTCCACTGATAACTAAAACCAGGGCATTAAAAAATGACAATCTCAGTATCAAATTTTATTTAGATAGTTTTTGCATTATGATCTTCTTTTTTTATGCTGTCAGTTTTGGTGAGATTTCACTGGGAGGCAGATGATTAAAATATCTATTGATGATAAGATTTGGAACTATCTGCTCCAAAATGGAGCATCCAGTGTATCATTGCTGTGTGAACTGATATTCTAAATAAATCTGAATTAAAGACTTGTGTGGTATTTAAATTCAAAAGCCTCAAAAGAAACTCGTCAGTCACAGCACGATAGTGTCTTGGCTTTGGACTGAAACTGCAGATTACCAACTGATATTCTTATTCGTGTGCAGTTTCCAAAAGCAAATCTATCAAATCTAACTTTAGCCTGGAACAATATTTTACAGCAATAACACCAAGGAAGCCAAAAGTCCAACCAAGTGGAAATTTGCCATTAGAGCAATGATTAGTTGAGTAATCAGTTAGATGGTTAACAACAAAACCCTAACCCATTTTTACGATTGAATATTATTGCTATAATTACACCCATCTTGATAATTGATTAATTGTTTTGAGTCATAGTTAAAGACATTAATAAAACTATCTGCTTTCAGCTACTAAATGTGAATATTTTCTTTCTGTTTTAGTTCTCTATGATAGTCTTTGGGTTGTGGACTGTTGTTCAGGACACAACGAGACATTTTAGGATGCTTCATTATATTTCTCCAAACCCAACTGAACGGATGTCTGAGGATTTGAAAACATGTGCAGTTACACACACTAATAGAACGATTGTGCCAGCACTTTCTAAAACACACTCAATGTTAGCATCTATGCAACCTCTTCCCAAAAAAAAACATTCTTCCTCCATTTCCTCATTGTTAAGTGTCTTAACTGACAATAAAAACATCTCTTCAGGTTTCACCTGTGTGTAGCCCCTGCTGTTATCCACCAATTGTCTGCCACCTTTTTTTTTTTTTTTTTTTTTTTTTACAAATAAATGAAAAGAAACCAGTCATTACTGTCAAGGAAGTCAAAATCCTGCTGTGAAAAGCTGTAGACAGTGCATGGCTATTTGGCTCAAAATACAACTATTTTTCAATGATGCATATTCATAATAGTGCACACTCCTTGAGTGTTTAAACCCACGATCATCTGCAGGGTGCTTCACACAATCTGTTTCCAGTGTGCCGCTGGAGTGGAAAGCACACCTCAACAACACTGCAGCAAAAATTTACACTAACTTTATTCCAAGAAGGTGGCATTATCTTGGCTTGAAGTGACTTTCCTTCATATCTATGCTGTCAAAAAAATGTCGAACAGCAATTAGGTTTACAAAAACATCCAGGAGTGATATTTGGTCTGTGTAACATAGGGTTGCTGGTGTCAATCTTCCCCTACACTGCAGCACACACAAATACCATCTCTGCAGCTTACAGTCCATGTTTGAGTCTACTTTGTGTTATTAGAAGTCAGGTCCTCACTCCACAGCGATGGAGCAATCTCAGTCAGGACAGCACAACCACTCCCTGCCCTTGTAAACTTAAAACTCATCTCCACAAGAAATACCTCATGTCCCAATGCTCCCACTTATATCACACCCACCTTTCTGCCACATCCTTCTGCTCCTGTCTAAATCTTTTCTTCCTCACTGTCAAGCTGTTCTTCCTGTAATTTCTTTTTGTAGAATTTTTAAGGCAGAGAAGTAGTGAAACAGCGTTTGGTTAGATCTATTATTAGGGCATTATCAGCCTGGATCTGAGCTAATTTCACTGCTGCCCTCATCATAATTTACTTTGGATAAGAGCAGGTTTTAAATACCTGTAATGTAAATGTAATAGTTTTGTAGTTTTGTAAGTGTAATAGTATGCTTTGGTAATATTTGTGTAGAGCAGTGCCAGTTACCAAGCAGAGCATTTAATGGATTAAAGTGGATTTTGATGGGAGTACTCACAAGGTTATTTCCTAAACTCTTTGAGGATATGAAGTATAATAATGATGCAGTTTTATGCTCAGTGCAGTTATACGGTACAAGCTGAAGCTTAACAATTAGGTTTTTGGATTCTACTGAATTCTTTCATGAACTTTTTGCAACCTCTAGTCTGTATATGGCTCTTTGCCTTAAAGTACTCCACCCAAAATCTATCTTTAGAGTTTCAAGTGCTCCCTTGCAGGCATCAAAGGCGGCTCTAACATGTTTGTGTTTTTTTTCTTCGCTAACAACAGCAGCAGCTTGAAGCTGTGTCAGTTACAACGGATTCCAAAGCTTTCACAGCCAGAAAAAAAGATCAAACATCCATAACATGTCTAAAACTATTCCTGCAGCATTAAACATTTCTCTACTGTCCATCCATATGCTCAGTGTTGTTCTGTTATGCTTTCGCCCTTCATGAAGCTCAGTATTTCCAACAAAACCAGTGTATTTATCAAGTAGAAGACTTTCTAATAAAATATTAACCAGCTGTATGGGGTGTCTGTGTCTACACTATTAAATGCTGCAGGTTATTTGTCCAGGTTATGAGATAACCGTCTCTGAGATCTTGGCCATCATACCAAAACAACGGAGGTGAACGGATTTTCAGACCTCAGTTTTCATATGGATTTTTCTTCAGTGGGTAATTGTAACCATGGAAATAGTGTAGTCATTGTTGTGTGTCTGTGGATTATCCATTCACCTTCTGTACTGGGCATTGACTTTGTATGCATTGCATCTTTTAAAATGCTTTTTCAATACTGTCAGCAGTGTGATTTTTATTCTATTCACCCCCATTGTGTTGGTGTGGAGGAAGAAATGTCAAAGACAAATAAAACCAGAACTATCATCATTCATAAATACCACCAAGTCCTCCAAATTAAACAACAGAATATATTGTCAGTCCATTCCCTCCAAAATATTTTTTCTGATCTGAGTTTTCTGATGTGACACCGCTATGGTTAAGGTGTTGTTAGCTTCAGAGAGATATCAGGGTTTAGGTTAAAATAACAGCTTTGTAAAGATTGGGAAATATTGCAATTTGGTTTGAATAAAGTTAGCTCATGGAACTTTGTCATCATGATTACAATAGTAAAAGTAGTTTACTATTGTAGTTTAAAATCAAGAAATCATAGAATAAAGTTAACGATGTATTCTTGAAAGGCATTTGACAATTCATATCTACTGAACCATGACGAATAAGAGGGGTAGATACTGGTTACCATACTTTTTCAATAACACCATAATGGGATGTTTTGACTCAATGAAAATACCAAACACACTCAAAACACTGTGGGATTAAAAAAAAGAAAAAGAAGAAAGATATGGTCTCGTTTCAAGCTGCGTGGACTGAGATCTGAAGAACCATGAGTTATCACTGCAAGCTGAAGGTGGGAATATGATGAAGTAGGGAGCATTTTCATGATAAACATCATGCTCCTTAATAAAAGCTGACACACATTTGAATATCACTAGATGTCTGGATATCATGGGAGCAGAGCATCTATCTGAATACATATTTTTCAGCAGGAGACGGCATGGAAAAAGACAGCGGAAAGGCTCATACAAGTTAAAACTGGTTCAGTGTCTTCAGGATGAGACATTTAAAATAAACATCTTAGAAATGAAGGATACTCCTGGAGATTATTTCTTCATCTGCACTCAAAATAACCTCTTTTGTTAAATTAGTAATGACCCTGTAGTGAGCAGTGGTGTCCTTGTAGTTCATGATGAGAAAATGTGGTGACACCTTGTCAATGATAAATGCCAAACTTGAAAAGAAATGTAATAGCAAAGGAAATGTACACTTCTACAGCCTCGCGACAAGATGAGCAGAACCTCAGGAACTTTTTGCACCATATTCCTGTGATTTACTATGCTGCTTTAGGAATTTCTTTTTTTCATTTCATACTCAGTGTTATGGCTTCACTACTATTCCGTATATGTGAAGCTATCTGCTTTCATCTTCCTGCACCACCTCTCCTGTCCCCCCAGAAACCCTGACTGGCTTTAAAACCCCCCCCCAAAAAAGACAACACCCTAATATTTCCCACTGCATTCATTTCACATTTCCTCAGTATTTTGCGATAATAAAACCCTTCACATCAAAGAACAGACTTACTTTTAGGTAAAGCTGAGTTTCCTCTTTTGCTGCCCAGAGCAGAGAGTTGAAGCAGTGCAGACAATTGGTATAGAGCTTCCATTGTATGCGTATCATCTCACATTGTATGCTGCCTGAAAAGGGAAGCACATTTCCTGTCCTTTCCACAGAAGTGCTATACCATTTTCAGACAATCCTAAACCAACTTGTAGAGAAAGAGAAGCAGGAAACATCATTGCCACTATCTTTCAGCCTCCAAACAAACAAGAGTGATTGAATTTTTGATTGTGTTTCACAACAGAAAACTGGTAAAGTCAGTTTTAGCCTCTTCCAGACGTGCACCTTGTTACGTAAATGTGTTTGCAATTTTTCATGCTGCTTTGAATAAAGGTCACAACAGCAATCTGTGTTAAACCTACAACAATAATAATCACACCATTAGTCTCTAAGCTCAAGTTTCATCCATAAAACTGCCTACAGTTTGAATATCTTGCATAATGCTTTACATACAATATGTGAGCTAATGGGAATTAAACGAGAGTCACAACCTTATGTCTTGTCATTTTAAATCGTGCTCAGGCGTTGTTGGACTGAAGGCAATACAATACCAGAATAGTATTTTCTGTCTAAGAATTTATGACAATGATGAGAAGCTTTATTAGGCGATCTACATGGTTGATTAGACTAGTGGAATTGATGGGATGGGATGAAGATGAGAAAATTATTGTTAAAAAACCTTAGAACAGATTGTTTTAAATTTTGGTAGATCCTAGAACAGAAACAGCACGAATAGTCACAAGAAAACATAGTATATATCTAAATGGGCTTATTTATTACAGCTCAAACATAGTAGCATCAGCTACCATTCATCTTTGTAGTGTTATAGGAGTGACAGGCGTTGTGACACGCCCCCTTGATTTACTGATAATTGGGGCTAAATTCATTCAGGCCACAGGTCACTGAATTTTTGACCAATGACAGCGGATGTACAGAATAACGGTACATACAGTGAGGTGCTACTTGTCTGAGAGTGGGTAGGGGGAAGTGAGCAAATGAGGCAATGGCAGGTGATAGCGTGTGAATGAGGTGTATTATTTACTTTATCATTCATTCTATGTCAGTCTTTGGAGGAAAAACTGGAAGTGAAGAGACTGAGGACACATCGTCCAAACAGCGTTCGAATGACACAAAAAGAAGGTTTCCCATGCTTGCTTTTTGAAGGAGACATGGTTTGGACACAAAAAGGAATTATGGATTTGAAATATTTATCCAACAAAATTAGGAAACATGAATGCAGTCACATGGAATGGAAACAGCATAAAGTTATTAATGTTGGGTAAAGTTAACATTGCCTGTCAACTTGATGAGGGCCACCGCATCGCTATATACAACAAGGTGGTAAAGAAAAACAGGCGTTCAAAATCACAGATTGTGAGACTGTATTCATTTTTGTGGGGTACATGAGGGCAGTGGGGGACCGATAAATTTCCGACTTGATGACAAGTTTTCTGTTTTATAGATTTTTAGCCTGTTAGCTGATCATCTGGCAAACAGACAGTTTGCAATGCACACATCTCAAATTAGCCAAAATGCTTCATTGTTAGCTTACTGTTTATGGACAAAAACTGGCTGATGAATTGCAGGGTTAGGGTTAGCATCATTTGTGACTGTGCAAGCTGATGAAACAACGATGCAGTGGGTGTAAGCTCAGGTACGTGACTGAAGGTTCTGTTATGGAGAGATTTTTCTGTTTCTACCCTTTAGAGGACAGAACTGCAGTTCGAAAAACTTCTGAGGAGAAGCTCGCAGCATAAGAATTGATTTGAAGAATTGATAAGAAACTGATTGCACAGACAATGGGACAGTTATAATGAGCGGCCCATCATCAGGCTTGCAGATGAGGTTAAAAAAAACGTTCCCTCACACACTTTGTGCACTGCTAGGCCCATCAGTTAAACCTTATCATGCAGCAGACCTGCTCATCTCTCGCACCTGTCAAAATATTTTTTGCCAACATCTCAGCTTTTGCAGCATTTTTCTTAAAGTCCCCCAAGAGAACTGCAGTCCTTGATGATGTGGATAATGTGGCAGAAGGATTCCAGTGTCAGGACAAAGAAGGGGAACTTTAAAAGCCGCACTGTCCACACCGTGTTTGAACATCCAGACACTTTGAAACAGTGTTCTGACAAAATCCGGGAGGATCAGTCTTTGGACAGCATGTCAATCCAACAAGCTCATGGCCTGTTGGCATTGCTGGGGGATGTGAACTTTCTTTTCTTTTTTATCTTTTTTCCAATCTGCCCTTAATGCATGTTGATATTCTATACAGCATTCTTCAAAAGCGACTCATGGATTCTCTCAAAACTAGACAGACCCTGGAGACTTCTTCCTGCTCCACAGCTGAACTGGAGGACAACCTGACCACAGATGATACCCAGCCACATCCAGATGCAGACACAGCTGTAGCTGCAGCTGGATGTGGCAGCCTGGTAATGTGTTAGTAGCCACACACTGCTGAGAAATAAAGACAGAGATGCCCGAAGTCTGAAATGTTACTTAGGCTACTACTAAGAAGATCAAATTATTTATCTAAATTTTTCTCTCTGAAGGCAATGGCTACGCTGACAAGTGAGCCGGACTTTATCCGAAAATCACCAAACTTCAATGACATGATAATTAACCTGTTTGTGTCCCAGAAAGGTTGTTGATGTAAGTTTCTATTCAAATAAGGTAGAGCCAAGCCTATCAACCTCTTAAAAAACCCCATCACACACGTTTCCCATAGCTTTCCTGTCTATGTATTGCCTGTCTCTCTTCTTGTTATTTTTGCTGGGGTTATCAAATTATTTGGGACATAATGTTTGACACAATGTGTTGCCGTACCTATTGGCAGTCATTACAGCTGGAACATGTTTTGTAGTGCATCCCTAGCTGGACCAAAAAGTTCTGTGAGTGGACCCTTTTCTGAAATTGTCGGCTACATGACAAAACATTCTGTTCTATATAGTGAAATTGTTTGACTGATACTGGGCTTTTGGGGCCGATGCGGATACTGATATTAAGGAGTAAAAAAATTCAAATATATGGATATTGGAATCATCTTATATACAGAATATATACATAAAGCATCCACTCAAAAACATGTGACAAAAATATGTAATGGAGGTATGTTATTTTACAATTTATCAATAAACTTTATTTAATAAATATAAATAAAAAACAGCAAAAATACATGTACCTATATATGAGAAAGGAAAAGGAAAGAAAAAGGATCAAATATAAATAAAATGCTGCACGTTTATAAAAATAAAGAAAAAATATCGGTCAACATATATGCCAATACTTGTATGTTTATGATAGCCCAATATCAGCCAATAATATTGGCTGATCGATATCAATTGGGCTCCACTGTGTATACAGAGTTGGATATATCTTATTACTCTTTTCTGTAGACCTCCATTGTTGTCCAGAAACTATGAAAATTAGGTCAGTGAGTCATGCCATTGCAATGGGTGATAGGTTCCTTCACTCAGAGTATTGGCACATTAGTTTGTTTAGAAATGGCTCATCTTTCTTGAAATCATAATTTATGATGCAACCCCTTCCCTTCTTACACAAGGTGCCAAACAGTAAAGGCATTATGAACCTATCAATAAAAGTCCTGCCATGTTTAAATAGTTATCATGGGACGGTTACATAATAGAGTCCGAGTCAAAAATACATCACTTTAACAGATCGATGAAGGAGCAGTGTTACAGATTCATCTCTGAAAAGGGCTATACTGATACTAAGAATAACCCCTTCCTAAACTAGAGCTGAAATGACTAGTTTATTTATTGTCAACAGAAATTATCAACAGAAAACAAACTGTTTCTTTCTTCTAATAGGTGAAGATTTGCTGCTTTTCTTTGTATGTATGATAGTAAACTGAACATCAGTAAACTTCTGCTTGTATTCTGGGAACCTCAGTCATTGATTATTATTTGTCCTGAACAATGTTTACAACTAGATCTGTAAACTGATTAATGGGGCTATTCTTTCTGTCTTTAGATTTATTTATTTATTTTAATGCTGTGAGTGCCACAAACTAAATTCCATTCACCTACACAGTATTATGTTTTTGTAATTTAACACTAATTTGTAATAGTTATAGTAATTGCATAGTAATTTAAACTCACTATTATGGGACTTTTCCATTATACAATTTTAGCACTACTCGACTCTACTCGGTTTCGGTACCAGGCACGTCGTTTTTCATTACTTCATAGTACCTCCTCAACGTGGGCGGGGTCGTCATAGCAGGCTGCGTAACACTGCTGTGACTTCGTTTTATACGCGACACATAAACGATGGAGGACATGGAGGCGATGGTGTACTTGCTGCTCAGTCTGTGGCTTTTTGTTACACACAAAGCAAGAGAAGAGAGCCAAATCGCTGTAACGCTGTATTTGAAAATGGTGGGTTTGATTTTTGTGTCGGACGTTGTGCTCATGACTCGTCCAGTGACCAATCAGTGGACGGCAGTCTGTTGACGTCACATTTTAGTATCAGCTCAGCTTGCTTGGAACCTCGCCAGAGCGAGTACCAAAAAAGCACCAGGTACCAGGTACTATCAAGCAGAGTAGTGCTAGAACTGTATAATGGAAAAGCCCCATTAGTGTGATGTTTGAAATGATGCCAGGCTGCCAGTAGTGAGGGTAAACATTTTACATGCCCATCTACCCCCACATCCTCCACCCTTTTCATTTTCACTGGCCCTCACTTGGCTCTGAACGTTGCCCTTGAACATAAATTGCTAGTGAAGAATAAATGCATATCAATGTAATTTGTAGGAGACAGGGCTGCAGTAATCCATACAGCAGCCATGTGAAGATTCATAGTCTTGAATTATTAACGTCACACTTACCATCACATCCTGTCTAAAAACATGGACTTAGAAGAGTGGCTATACTAATGGCTGTTTTATTGGTTGTTTATCAGGAACTGTTTACTAGCTTTCTTCTTCTTCTGTTTAATACTTTATATTCTCAAAGGCCACCACAAATGTGTCAATGTGTTAGATTTTTTATTGGCAGAAATATTAGTCTTTCTGACATCAGGAAAATAAAACCAAATTTTTGGGAATTTAACAAGCTAAGATCATCTGCCACCCACTTGTAGTGTAAAGCTACACCAGACTTTATGTGAACTTTTATGTTTTCTTCAAAAATGTTGCTGTGATTGCTAGACTGACTACTTACACAAGCAACACTAAATAACTTTCAAGGGGACCTATTATGCTCATTTCTACCTCGATATTTTTATTCTGGGACTCCACTAGAGTAGCTTTGCATGACTGACTGTTAAAAAACCCCCCTCTTTATTTACTTATTACTGGCTCTTTATGCAGCCCCCCAGTTCTGCCTCTGTCTCTTAACAGGCAATTAAGAGACAGAGGTTTCTGTCTTTTTAAGATGAAGAATTTACAGGAAATGAAACATGTTCCTCACTAAAATAACAGAGCTAAAAAGCAGTTGACAAAACAAGATGTGGAGATATTTGGAGCTCTTTGCACCGCTGATCAGTTAGAAACAATACAGGGAGGAATAGTACAAGCAGAAACAGCCATAGTGATGATGATGTTTGAGAGCAAAACAACTAAACAACGTACTTTTCTTTGCCCTGCTGTGTAATGGAAAAACACTCGGCAAGACTACCCCTAAAACAATAGAAAATTGTCATAATGTTAGCAGAGCTTGTGTGCTGTGCAAGGAGCAGATGACCATATAAAGAAATCCGTCATGTGCTGATGTGGTGGGGAAATCCCACCAGTTGCAACCACTTGAGAGGTGCTTATTACCAAATAAAAGCCTGCAGTCTGAACATAGACAAACACAGTTTTGTTGTGTGGAAATGAAATTGAACCCACTGAGAACAAAAATGCCTTTTTGACCACAAACATGATATATGTTGTTAATCTAAATACTTTCCTTCCTCCTCACAATTGTTATCAGCACAAAAATCTGAACTTTCTTTTCTGCACACCTTCTGGGATGAAAAAGTCACACAACCATATTCTAGTGTGTTGAAGCAAGTTCTCAATCTACACAATAGGCTTTTATTAAGCCAATCAAAGCAAAAATCAACTAGAATAAGAATTAACTTGTTTCCTATCATGATAACAAAGCGCTCCATTAAGAAAAAGAAGCCTGAAAAAGCAACCAAAACCCAATGCAGCAGGTTTGCCATCTACAGTATCTGTCAAATCTGATCCCTCCTCTCCATGGGGAGCCATAAGCTTTAGTATTCACTCTCTGCTACTGAATCCATCCATAGGGTGTCTTAATACTCGAGCTACTACTGCACACTGCTGCAGCCATGCTTCCTTCAACATCCCCCAGTTCTCCTATATCACTCCCTTCCTTTTCCTGGCAATGAGACTGTAAAGGGCTCTTTGCGCTTACTCTCAATCATCTCCCCACACACGTTAATTAACGCAGCTACAGTAAGCATCACCATTTCCATGTATTAAAGTAAACTCAAGACCCACTTTGTGACTAATTATTAAAGACCCCTCCAGATATGTTTTATGACAATATTAAATAATAATTTGTGTCTGATATGTTTTTTCCTGAACCACTTTTTCAAGAGCTTCAACAGATGGGAACCTGTGCAAACTCCATCTGCTGTTAAAGACTGTGAGATTGAAAGCTGCTGAAAGAAGTAAGTACACCTTGAGTCAAGATTATTAATTTATAATGCTAAATTATATAACTGTATAGTAAAATAAAGACTTTCTGTAGTAATTTCTAGTAACTGTATTCATTGTTGGACTTGATTTGAGTATGAGTTTTTCTGGTTGTACTTCAGGGCTACATTGCTATTCACATGACTCTGTCAGACAAAATACTTTCTCATTGATTGTCCTGTTGGTTAGAGATTACGCAGTGGGGTTCAATAGATTTTCATCAGCACATGGGTCATGAAACTCAGTCAGTGCTGTTCTGCAGTTGCAGACTGAGTCATTACAGAACATTACAGGACAACATTTTACTCTATACTCTATGATTAGACAGAACTCTAAACCTTTTGTACCATTCCTGTGATGGAAAAAGTTGAAATTACAGTGTAGGGTGTGAATAACTGACACACATTTTTTATGCTGCAGTATTGATCAGGATAATGAGAAACAGCCAAGTTCTTAATTTATTCATTATCACTGGGTTTGCTTTGGCTTCATACATGTGAAATGTGCTTCACAAATAAAGTTTTCATATTATTACTAAAGAGAATGCTGTGAATTAGACACAGGGAAGGGAATTGCTGAGGCTTAGCTGGATTTATAGCTGATAGTAGATGCCTAAAATGCAGGTTGTATTCACTGTTTAATGCCAGATTTCTCCCATTAATATCACTGCAACACTAGGCAGATGTCTTCCATATCAAGATTTAATTATAATCCCCACAATAACTGTGTTTACAGTCCTTCATTCACATGATATGAGCAATGGTGGGAAAGTCTGTCCTATTTCATTACTTAATATGGGACTATTCCATGTAGTTGCAGTATTTATGTTGTTTATTAGAGAGCAGCAGTTGCAGTGAGCAGATGTGAGCAGATTGTTAGATACTGTATGTGTACCTGAAAAGGAGAAGATGCACGTAACTTGATTCATTCATCTTGGGGAATAGTCTGCAGCATTTTGTCGTTAATATCAGCAATTTCTACCTGCATCAGAAACTTTATTTATTTATCTAAAATGTATTTGGCAGGGACAGAACACATTAATAGCTCTGGTGTTCTTTGAGCCAGTGTTTTTTGATTTTTTTTTTTGAACAGTAAAAGGGTTGTGCAGGTCCTTGGGGAGAATATTCCAGTAGTGTGTAGAGAAAGCACAAACAGTCCTTGTGGTCCCTGCATAGCATCTCTGCATGTACTCCTTAATGCATACCTTTAAGCATTTTATACTGCTCTATTTTCTGAATGACTTGAAGTAATGAATGTTTTGCCCTCAATAGCGCTACCTTACACCTATATATAATACATTTCATTTGTTCAGAGCAACAGATAAAGATTCAGTGTTTTTAAAGTGTGGAGAAATTGTTTTGTAAATATATTATTGAGACTAATGTATCACTGTAAATAGCGGAAATCTACCTCATTTGCACGTGTCTCACTATTATTCATACAGTGTGCTAGAGATGTGCATAGGTGTTAAAAGAAGTTACTGGTGTTTGAGTCTGTTGTGGGGACTAGTCTGCAGCATCATTTGCAAAGGATGGTTTTCTTGTCTATGTCAGATTTTTCATATTCAAACTACATCCATGCATCAAAAGTAGCTCCTCTTTTACATGCAAGGTCCTTGTCTTGGCAGAGTCCCTCTCCTGCTCAGAAGTACCTCATTCAATAACTGATAGAGCATAATATGAAACGGCAGACTTTTTTCTGTCGTCACACAATATCATCATACTGCACAGTCCTTTTGGGTGCCATCTGTACTTTTCTCACTGCTATTTACATTATAGTCCTCAATGATCCTCATTTCTCAACCCAACCTTTCTGGCAGTGGTTGAGAGATATGATGTCTGTTCAGGTCTTCTTGTGATGCATTGTTCCCGGCTGGCTTCACTGGCACAGTACCAAGCATTCACAGGTGTTTTAGGAAATCATTTGTATTGTAATTCTGCTTCAAGGTCCTGCCCAATTTACTGTGTTCTACAGCACAGTCTCACTTGAAAGCACTTGACGGATCACCTTGCAAAAACTATAGTTAAGATTTCCCGCACATACATCTCTGTGTCTCAAAAGAACAAATCAACACATTGTGACTTGAAGTCTAAACAGCCACCCAGTGTTTGAGACAGTGGTGATGGGCCTGCGTCACCACTGTCTCAAGATTATCTATCAGTGATTCATTGCAGGACACCACAGATCTAATCAGCATAACCTCCCTGCAACTGTAGAGAAGAAAATGATTCAGAAGGTCTCTGCATGGTCATATGTAAAAGTTTAAAACATTTGAAAAGAGGTAAAAAGTAAAGCTACAGAGAGTGCAAAAAAAGCTGATAATTTCCTCTAAAATCACAGAACCCCTGTTTAGGAGAAAATTCATACAAATGTACTCCTAGAAATACAAGAAGCATAGGAAAAAGATTAACTTATGCCCTTTGTAATCGAAGTCTTGGTTAATTCAACAAAGGAGCTGATACACAACTTAATTTGTACAGAAGAGTGTTTTATGAAACCAACATATACTAAAAAATAAAATATACATTTGTTTTATTGTGCCTCATTAGAATGATTCTTGTATATCATGATAGAAATACGCAGCTTCAGTGTTGTGACCAAATGTAAACAGAGATCAGCGGTTCCTTTCACCCTAACACTACCCAGGACCCATCTCTTTCAAGCCTCAGCCAAAGCCTGTAGCTGTTGGCCTGGTTTGATTGTGTCTCTGAGGATCTGTCAGCAGCCAGTCTGCATGCTGGCAGGTGGTCTGGAGGCATGACCAATACGCTGCAGACAGGCAGAAAGACAGAAAGGCCCTACTGGGGCTCTATGGGACTGCTAATCTGGGGCCAAGTCAGGGTCCTCCAGTGTTGTCATTCTCTCTTTCACTGTGTCACCACTGTGTTTCTAAACTATTATTGAACTCTAAACTACATTAACCTCCAAGCAAGGGCAAGTTCCTGCAGTCCAACAAACCAAAGCAAGTAAACAACATGGAGTGTAAATCTGGGCTCTGAATTCAATCCTGACAAGAACCAAAATGATTCATCAAACTATTTCTACACAGTGCTGGGACTCTGGTCTATAATATATGTGATAAAATCATCACTGTGTCAAGCTATAAAGCAATCAGTGGGGCTATTATCAGGCCCAGGAATTCTAAAAGCATGTAATTTCTGGGGGAAAATGACTTACGGGACTAATCTCCCTTCTTTACTGATGATTGCATCTCTGCCATTAGTGAGGATGGGTTTTTTCACATTGGGCTTCCTGTCATAAGCTTGTCTCCACTTTCTTTCTCACAGTGCAATCCAGTCAGAGTGCAGCTGAAGAGGAGTTGTCCCTCGCTTCTCGCTGTTAGTGAACAGGCTGATAGCTGCATTAATGATCTTTGTACAGTAGATGTGTGCTATCATTAGCTATCCCTACGGAGGGCTGTTCTTTCACTGGCCCATCTGCTTATGGTACCACTGAGCTGAACGCACACAAACGAATTCCCGACTCCCAGTCAGAACCAATGATGGTGCATGAATTAAGAATAGCACTGAGAGAAATGACAAAAGCTGTCTGTCTGCTTTGAATGGTGTCAGCATTCACTTCACACATCAGTGCGAACAGTAACAATGACTTTGAGTCCTGAAACTCTTACATGTGCTTCAGTGGGATCATCAGGGGATGAAGGTGATCATTCAAACTTCAGAATGAATTATTGATTATTAATTCTGTACCTGCACAAGAGAGAGCGTGCCATAGTGTGTTCTGGTTACACTTGCTGAGGGATAATTTCCGTCGTTGTGTTCAGTTGTTCCTTTTTTGTTATCTCTGTTTAATGTTTTTGAAAGCAAAGGCTGGTAATATTCTACATGTTAGTTAGTATTAACAAATCTCATGAAAAGGCCAAACCCAACATTGAATTGATCCTATTATTAACCTCAACCTGCATTACCATTAACATGGGCGCTGTAGTTTATTTTGAGTCAATCACATTCCTGCTCCTGTGAATACTTGCTAGCGGACAAAATGTGTAGTAATCCACAGCTGAAAACAGTCTACAGTGCCCAGCTCTTTCAGAATATTGTTTATCTTTTGTTTTGTTTTCTTAAGAGGGGGGCATATGCAAATTTCAAGGTCTGTATTTATATTCTGGGGCTCTAGGATATCTTTTAATGATTTACAATTCAAAAACCTCCTTATTTATCTTAAACAGACAGTTTTAGCTCCTGTCTCTTTAAGGCCCCCACCCATTGAGCCCACTCTGTTCTGATTGGTTAGCTTCTGGACACTGCTCTTTAACAGACTGTTGGCTCTGAAGGCTCAATAAACAAGTAGTAGTCCTATTTTGCATCTTTTTCCTGCTCTCTACTGGAAATCTAAACTTCTAAATATATCCGTACATGTTCAAGCCTGAATCTCATCCAAAATATAAGAGTGGACAAGGTGAACATTTTTTGCAACCTAGATTGTGGAATGAGTGAACTGACATCAGTTTAAGGAGGAGGTAAAGATGACATCACAAACAAAGAGCTCAGAGCAGTCTGAAGCCTGGGCTTTTGAGTCGAAGGCAGCATTATTACATACATTCACCTCAAGTTTTGGAAATTTTTGCCATGTTTAACATAGATATCCAACATCATAACAATATGAAAATAGAATAAATAATGATATGTCCTGTTTAAAGTATTCATTACCCATTTTTAAAGGGTTAGGTCTTTAAAAGAAACAAACAAGCTAGTCCCACAGAAAAATATTGAGAGACATTACACTTTTCTTGTCTGTTCTCTTCAATTTAAAGCTACCCTTACCGTTGTTACATTTTTACACATTTTTTTGTTTAGGTTAAAATGCTATTAATAAGGTAATGGCACTCTAAAATGTTAGAGAGATCCACCAGGCATAGAATCTAATCATTATTCCATTCTCATAATATTCTGCGAAAACTTTGACCAATCATATAGTGGAGGGGAAGGGAGTGCGGGGGGTGGGACATAGGAGTGAGGAGGGGTGGTTGCTGTTCAAGTTTTTTCAAAGTGCTGTGTGAAATGCAAGAAAGGTAAGAGTCGCTTTGCAAATGTCAGTGTCTCAGCTCCATTTACTAGCTGATACCCCAACCTCTGCACAGTTTATACATTCACAAACAACATTGCTAAAAGCCAAATGACACTTTTACACTGAGTTTAGTACTCTACATAAAGGAGGAGAGTGAGGCTTTCTGTGACCTTCCTCCCAACAACCATAAAGTGTCATTATCATAGTTAATTTTCTGCACATTACTTGGTTGAACAATGGCCCATGGCCAAAGGGATTCATATCATTACTCACCCTTATGCCCAGTTCCACATTTTCTCCCCCGTACACCTCCATCCCTTCATCCAGCAAACCAATCTCCTCAAAGTACAGCCTATCCACCACAAAGCAACCAATCAGGGCAGGACTCCTGAGGAATTAAAGAAGATGAAGATCATATTTGTTTATCTGTTGCTGTCTACTGGACAGGTAATGTAAGCTTAGCTCAGTTGCCATAGTGACAGCATTGACTAGAGGAGAAATGTGACCTCGGACCATATCAAATGTCATCTCCCTTTTATGGAGATGTTTACGTAATGTAGGTTAAAAAAATATGTTGAATAAATAAATACTATTTAATCATTTGATTTTAGCTATCAGGATGCACTCTTCACTTACTGGATGGGAGCGCTCTTGTTGCCCTTGTGCCACCAGGTCTTGGGTGGGTTGAGGTAGCGACACCAAAGCTCCCAGTCAAAGCCCTGGGCAGACAGCGGATACTCTTCAATCTCGAACGTGTCGTACTTGATGTTATCAAATGAAGGGGAAATTATGCGGGTTCTGTCTTCTTTAATTCTCTGGAGAATGGGTTCAGCCCTTTAAATATGCAGAGAGAAAGTAATTCTGCTGTGAGTATTTGTTTTGACAAGCTTCCTCCATTACCTTTGCGATCATGGTTGTCATGTAAGGGGCCTTTTGTAAAAAAAAAAAAAAACATATTCAAGAGATGAATTCACTTACATTTTTTATGACTAAGAAAGTGTTATTGTCTTCTGATAAATAGGTGGAAATGACTTCAGGAGGATTGTGGGGAAATAAAATGCCAAATAAAATGTTTATTCATCTACAAACTCTTGTTAATTGAAAAAACAAACAATACATTTACTGTGTGTATGTGTGTGTGTGTGTGTGTAAGTTTGAGTGTGTGTGTTTCTATCTTTGAGAGAACCAATTTCAGTTGAAAGTCAGCGTTGTGAGGACATTTTGGTCAGAATGAATGTAATTCTATGTAATGTCCACACAAGTGACATTGGTCTGTGTGTATGTGTGCGTGTGAATATGTTACACTAAAGTTTAAACAAATATATATGACATGACATGACAAGATAATGCAATGTGTAATAATGATATAAATTAAAAAACTTCACGTTTGGACCAAGACAACAGATCCAGTTAAGTACAAGTATTTCTTGTGATGATACTTCCACAATGACAATTTCACACAATTTGATGCTTTTTTGTTGTTGTACATAATTGTAAGCAAAATTTGTGGTTTTGGACTGTTGGTCGCACAAAACAAGATATTTGCAGGCATTACCGCTAAAAATGAGAATACAGCCATTAGGAAAAAGAAACAATTTGGAGTCTGGGGTCTCTTCAAATGAAATAGTTGTGAGTAAACCCACACAGACTGATAGGACTCCAGAACCTGTGCTCGCGTGTTGAGCTGTGTATGAGTGACTCACCAGCCAACGTTGAACTCGACGTGGGCATCAAACAGGGCAACAACTGGTGCAGTGGCAGCTCTCCACCCACTCACTCTAGACCGGATAAGACCCTCCTGCTTTGCATGCCTCACCATCTTGATGAATCCTGGACGTTGACTGTTAGTCTCAGACACAAAATCCTGCAGCTTCTCCTTTAGCTCATCTACAACACACACAGACACACACACGCACACACACACACACACACACACACGCACACACACAGATTGCAATATCTGAAGAGTTTTTG
Source organism: Scomber scombrus (assembly GCF_963691925.1). Classification (NCBI taxonomy): domain Eukaryota; kingdom Metazoa; phylum Chordata; class Actinopteri; order Scombriformes; family Scombridae; genus Scomber; species Scomber scombrus. The sequence goes on from NC_084970.1 coordinate 20,705,624, forward strand.
AAGATCCCGTAAGAGGTAGGTGAGTAAAAAGAGCTGCTTGTGACCAAACTTCCAACATTCCACCCACAAGACGCCATCATGTCCTCCTCCGGTGGGCAGTGTGTCTTTGGTAGGAAGCCAAACGTACAAACGCTTCAGTGCTTTGATCACTGGACCAAAGAGGTAGCTGCTTGAGCCAGCACTGGAGACCTCAATGGGGCTTTACCAGTCATAACGGGATATTGCAATATTGAGGACTCAGTTTGCAATGTTTTTAAAACAAAGGGGGGATGAAATGGAGGAAGTCCAGTCGTTTTAAAGTTGACCTCCATTATTACCTGAGCTATACACAGTATGAGTCATACCCCGCAGGATGAATGACTCGTAGAAAAGTATATAAAAGTACTCTCCACAAATTATAAATGGTTGCAATTCAGCTTCTAATATTCTTGAAAATATAGTAAATTATTAGGATGTATACGTTCCCCTTGTGGTTCAACTAAAATCAATTTTAAGTCACCTAAATCAAACGTGGGATGGTCACTATATCATTAAAAATGGTAAAGGCCATATATTTCACAATTCTGTACTGTAAAGACTAAAAAGCTGGAAAAAACAAAACTTTCATCATCTTGGTGTTTCATCATCCTGTGTATAAATCACCTTAGGCTGTGTTCTCACCATTTCACTTTTAACTGCTGGAGCCTTATGAGCACACAAAAAGCGGCAGCCAGGAAATCAAGCTGTGCCTAAACTGCATAAGCAGTGTGAGAGAGAGAGTGAGTGTGAGATCTACATATCATATATATCATTCATATATATATATATATATATATATATATATATACATATATATATAGTACATCAGTTTTTCTTCAGACACAATATTGACAAGTGCACTGTAGAAAAAAAACTATCTATGGTCTCGCAATTTTATAAAAATTAACCAACAAAGGATATTTATTTGTTTGAGGATTTTTTTTTTCCTGGTACACAAAACACAACGTAACACAATTAAATTCAAGAAAGCATGTGCCCATTTGAAATGAATCAATATATTACTGAATGCTTACTGTTATGACTGTTCATGTCAAGGAAAATGTTAAGTTAGTATATTCTCACATAAACACAACAGACACAAAAACTTTCAAAACTGTTTGATTACTTTAATTTGTTCAAACCTTTCCTGCGGCAAGGTCGAGGAAGCTGGGGACATAAGTACAAACATTTCATAAAACATTTTTTATTTTTTTTCAGTGGATGTTGGTCCTTGAGACACAGAGAAGCGCTGATATTTCACACCAGACAATAAACAGGCCTGGCGCAAAAGAATCACTGTATGCACTACATGCAACATATAACTCCATGGTATATAAGATTGTATCCTGCTCAGAACAGTCTGCAGCTCTCCTTGATTAGATATCCAGAATTTAAAGGGACTCTGGCTCAAAAAGGCCAGAGCTGTGAAACAGTCTTATTCAAGTTTATGTGTATTCAGTAGAACAATTTTCTTTGTAATCCCTTCACTTCTGACTTTTATTTCTAACTACAGGAAAGCTATTGTAGCTACTCATTTGTGCAGTTGCAGTTGACGTGCCAACAGATTACTGCATCTGTAATCATTCCTAACCCATCAATAATTAAGGCATTCTGATGTGTGCGTGAACTAAAAATAAGAATGATGATGTGTTAAGCCTCATAACAAATCATAATAAATGGCAGTTCATGACACGAGGAATGGCTGATGGCCATTGGTCATCAATCTTTTAGGGAGTGATATTCTGATGAAGCTCTGTTGGAAAGCAATGGGCTTTGGGATGGAGCCATGGATGAAACAACAAGCAAATAGGTTTCTAACAGCATGGTGCAGTCATGCAGTAAATCCAGTCACACATTTGAAATGTATAAAGCAAACACTCAAGGTTTTTCCTCAGAAGATAAAAAGCAAAGCTAATGGTGAATGGCAGTATAGTGAACACCCCATTTAGCTCATTTTTATTCTACCCTCAGTGAGATATGACAAAATAATACTGATTGAAACTCTGTATAACATATGGATACTACATTTATATTTTCACAATAACACACTATGAAACTGTTCCTTCTTTAAAACTTGTCTTTTAAGTCCAACATTGATTAAAAATGATGTTGTTGTTAGTTTCAGAAATGTAGTTCTACACATAATCATGCAAAGGATATTTGATTGAAAGATGGGATTTTAATGATTGTTTCCTTTGTATGATCTGTTGTTGAATGACCATTTTGTCATTTGTTTCTGAAATGAGCTTGTGTGTCTGAGACTCAAAACGTTCTAATTTCTAATGCATGCTCAAATTAGGCAACATTTATCACTATGCAGGCACAACTGCTTGCACAACAGATGGCAAATCAGCATGGATACTGGTCTCACAGTTGCCGTGCGGGTTTCACCACACCACTTGGTAATTTCTCACTACACAACTCTGCGGTTGTGAAAATCTGTGTCTAAAATACCCAACTGCTACTTTCTGTCTTCCTCCACAATTCCACCAATTTCGTATCCACACCCACTTCGGGTCCACTGACAGTTTGTTAAAAAAAACTTCAAACTCGTTAGTTAAGTTCCAGAACAATTGTGCACTGCTTGTGTTTTATACTTGGCGGTAAATACTGTAAACTCAGCTTTGTTGGTTTTTGCTGATGTTGTCACAGCTTTTGTGTGCCCTCCAGCTTTTATTGGCTAGACCTGCAGGGAGTGGTTGTTGGAAATCAAACTGTTTTTTAACGGTTGTGTGGACTTCTCTGGACACCTGACACCACTTAATGAATCCATATTTTGTCACATTACTCACAAACAGAGTGGAAGCAAGCCACAGGACGTAGACCAGGTTGCACCAGCTGTTCATAAAAACATCACTAAGTTCATAGTAAATAAGAGCTACTTTCAAACTAGGGATTTACTAAATCAGGTTGCACCAGTGAAACCTGAGAAATGTCTTAGCTACTAAAAACTTAAGTTATGTGTAAATCAGTTGCTAGGACACATGTGTAGTACGGTCCAATAAGAAGCAACCAACAATCAATGTAGCATCACAAGCTTCTTTAGGGCCAAAACATAAAATAAACGTAACTTTCACTTGTTTGTGAATGAAGGTGTTTTCTTTCTATCTGTATAACTGGAGAAATATTTGCCTTAGGATTAGTAGTGTTCATGGTGTTTACAGTGAGAGGGAAATGTCAGACCATACCGAGCTAACCGTTGTTAGTTGGTCATTTAGTCTGCTGTTATTGGCATAAAGATGTAGTTTGGGATGTAGGGATTTTTTTTATTCTGTTAAAATTTAATCTGATCAAGTCAGATATTAGCAATATAAGGTTACACAACCTGGCAGTAGCAGTGTTGTCAATCTCACCTGACTTTCTCACCTTTAGTGACTTTTTTTGGGACTTAATCTCCGCTTAGTAAACACTTAAAGTCTGTGTAAAGTAAGAATAAATATGTGTTCTGAGTTTGACATACCACAGAAAAGTGTGATGTTAACCACCCTGCCAAATTTGAATGATTAAAAAAATCGCCAAATATATGAAATTAGGCTTCAAAGTTGTGTAAAAATCAGCCTCTTTCTCTGCTCCCAAACGCTGTGGGCGTGCCTGCCGAGTTTGCTGAAACCCCGCCCCCTACCAAGTGTCACCTGTCAATCAAAGTCACCACCTCTACCAGAAAAATGGACGCTCTGAGAGCTTTCTGCCGCTAGCTCGGCGGCTAACTCAGCTAACTGGCTAACTGTAGACTGTAGTAGTAGTAGTAGTGTTAGATATTAACAATAACTCGCCACTAGGCAGGTTAACCACTGAGGAGAGCGGACTCTCGGTCTTATATAGTAGGGGAAGGACCATGGTCACACAGTATGCCACTGCGTCACGGGGTAGCCCTTTTTTGCAGGCTCAGAAAATCAGGAAAAATGAGAGGGTGAGAAACAGTTTAAGGCTCTATTTCCACAATTCAGTACTGCATAGATATCAGCCTTTTCACATGTTTTCTGTAACCATTTTCCAACATGTATAATATGTTTAGAAGTAAATCAATTAATTGACTTTACACAGACTTTAAGTAATATCTGTGTTAAGTTTAAAATTATGAACAGTTGGTGCGACTGGCTTCGAATCAGAAAACTAGTTGTCAGCTGCTTTAAATGCTTAGTCTTACAGTACAAATGTCTCCTTCAAAAAAGGGTCTTGAGCTAAATGAATTGATTAGTCCATCAACAGAAAAATTTCAGTGACCTAATTATCTCTGGGTTGTGAAGTGAAAAATCCGCCATTTCACCTTGGACTCTGGGAGATTTTCATGAACACTTTACTCTATTTTCTGACATTACAGGTCAAATAATTAATGTATTAATTGAGGAAATAATTGTCAGACTAATCGATAATGAAAATAATCATTAGTTGAATCCCTAATCTCAATGACATTAACTCTTTAAAGAAATTAGTAATTAATTGACTCTGATTGATGAGCACCTAAATGGGGTTTTCTCAATGAGATTAACTTGACTCACAAAGGTCTTGACAGACATAGAACAGGCAGAGACACCACAAGAAACAGATTACATTCTTTTGGCTGTCTACATTTTGCTGCTCATCTCAAAATCCTTCACCCTCGCATACATACAAGCTGCAGCTTGGTATTATAATCTAAGTTAAAGTATGGAATCATAAGTCTTCTGATAGCCTGTCTAATAAGTAAGCCCTTCTCAAAACCCACTCTTACACAGACAAGCCTTTTCTTGGGCTACAGCTTGGGACATTATCCAATTAAGGAGGAATCAGCTAGGTCATTTTGCCCTTCTCTCCCTTGATGGCTACATGTTCCCCTGCATACTAATGCCTCTTGGAGGTGAGCTGTGACACTGGTGGATGATGACCCCCCTCAACAATCTTGGCGACATCACGGGTCAGCAGGCTAACGACATTTAGCACAGATAAGATTCTCAGTCATTGTGATAATGACAACAGTTGGCCCATCGGTGGCAGTGTGACAGAGTGCTCAAGCAAACAGGGTGAAATGCCATCAGCAAAATGTCAATGCGTGACTTGGGTGCCTGAAGGAGCTAAAGAGGCCTGCTTCCTAGCTCTCAATTAAGTGATGCCATATGAATGTTTGTGCGATGTGTTAATTCTCCTGTGCTTTGAGGTGTGAGAGCAAGTGTTTGGGTTTTCACTTTTTAAATAGAACGGAAAGATAACTTTGGATATTCAACTTTTTGGTCGATAACAGCCTGAGGAAGAGTGATCATTTTTATCCCTGCATGTTGAGATAGTGAGTTATGAAGACATACCACAGTGATCTTTATTCAGTTCCAGCCGGCTACAGGCCACGCTATATGTTTTGCATTATTGACTTCGGTAAACATATTCCTCCCAATGCCAGTATTCCCCATGGTGATTGCCCCTACAAGCAACACAGCTCATTTAAAAGTATATTGCCTATAAATGACCTTGGCACAGTATCATTAGTTTTATAGCCCACTTCTGCCTTTGTAATGTAGTTAAGTCTTGCACTGTAAATTACCAAGTCTACTTTTCACAGGTGACTTCAATTCTATCTCTTCTGCATGGCTGGTTAAAGTTACCTCATCATCATTAATCTCACACGTCACTCATATCTGTGATAAGTGAACAGCAGTTACACATTGTCAGCATATACTGGGTATCTTTTCAACCTGGCAATGTCGACACCACATCCAATGCATGCAGATGCACGAATTAGGGTTGCAAATGATGACAAGATATGTGCAAACATTCATCACCTTGCTGGATAGCTATCCGCCTCAAGGCAAATATCCTAGCTTTGCAGCTAATTAGTGTTATTCATCTATCTGTTCAATCTCGTCGACACAACCCCAAATTAAAACACTAAAGGAGACTGGAGGCCATCAGAGGAGCAATACGTTTCACAGATACAGATTTCTCCACAGATGAGGCAATAATATGTAAACTAAGACAGAACTGCTGTAAACTACTTTCTAAGCCCTGCCTCCCATGGCTACAATCATAATGGTGGCAGATTTGGCACTTATTTCAAATCATGGGTCCTTGATCTCATGCAAAGATAGACAAGAACAGCTTTTCATTTCTTGCCTATGATGGACACTGTCAGATGTAGTTAGCTACCAAATTAAACTAACGATAGCTTCATGCTTTAATTGTAAAGGCGGTCTTCAGGTGACTTTTCAATGTTTCCTGCTGACACGTTTTAAAATGAAAATCTTGTGAAAGGGTTCTCAGATGTGCAGTTGATTGAATATATACATAATATTGTGTTAAAAAAGCTAAAGCTGCATGTCCCAGATAAAAAGTCAGCATCCTCACCAGCTGATGATCCATGTAGAGGACATTGAAATAAAATAGCCCAAGTATTAACTATAGTTAATCTAACATAACAATGTTTGGCTCCTCAGTTTACATACTTAGTTTGTAGTTTGTATTTTCAGTATGTGTAGTGGTATACAAACATATGTAAACAGCTTTCTCGTTATGAGAGAAAAAGACATGGCAAACATAACTGGGTAATGAGGGCTGCAGTGTTACTCTGACAGCATCTAGCTTCCACACAGTGGGATATATAGCACAGTGGATGTGCTTATTTTGAACAAAGCTTTTTTTAAATGTGAACCTATACTAATGTAGTAATGATAGGCTCCATGGCCTTCCAAATAATGCTTGGTTACTACTGTAGGTTAGATAGCTGGACATGCAAATGATTGTAGCCTAAAAAAAAGTTGAATCAATTTCTTACACTTTTTCACTTGTGTTTTTGCTTTTTGTAAAGCTAATGTTAATAGGTCTGCCATGTCTATTTATTTATTGTTGCTATGACTGGACAATCACTTTTGGGGGGAGGGATTTAGCAACAATTCACACTGCTATAGTATTAAATGCTGCTGCTTACTGTTATTGCTGTTGTCGTCCACGAGGATTATCTCTTTGAGAAGGTGGGAGGGCGTCCTTTTGATGGCAGAGTGAATGGACCGTAGGATGACGGACAAGGCTTCATTCACAAAAATGAACACAATGCTCACTTGAGGGAGGTTTAAATGATAAGTGATGTTTCTGCACCTGTGGAGAACAAATAAATTGTTGGTGAGGCAATGCTTTGTATGAAGGATTAACAGATACATTTGACAATGTCTTTTCAAGAACAGATCAATGTCAGATTTTATGTCAATGCAGCCACTTGACAGACTATATCAGGACCATGTTTTTGTGAATCAAGGTGTAAACATTGGCAGAGCCACCATTTCATGGCCTGCAGATTTCTTTGGAAATTAAACAGTAGAGTGCTGCTGCAACGGTGGTGCACCTGCAATGCAGTTATAAAAGAGATCTCTTTAGGAGGAATAAATTATAGGTAGTGTGGTAAGGTCTGACATCAATCACGTTCCTCTCTGTCGCTTTTAAAACACTGTTTCCTGCCATCACACGCTGACATTTTCATAGTGGATGAGGCGCGTCCAGCCTCCCCTCCCACGAGGAAAGTGTCGGTTTCCAGGAAATGCAGAGGGAGCAAGCTGTAAATGTTTGAACAATAAGCTGCAAGCAATGCCCCTTTTAGGTTGAATTAATTGTGGAAATTATTGTTTCTATGTATAATGACATCAATGTGTTGGAAGACAATTATTCCTACAATAACCGTATGTGACCTGGGGTTTAAAAAATGTATAAATACTGCCCATAACACCAAAGTCATGACTAATTTAATTATTACACACTGGATTGTGTTGGGATTGTGATCTTTCTTAATGCCAGAATCATATTTGAACAAAATCCCATCACTGTTACCACATCATGTTGTTCATCCCAGCCAAGAGACTTTACAGAATGCCATGGCTCAGGCACTTCTTATGGGAAATGTGCTGGGAAAACACGAATGCAAAATGCATGATTAATGTATCCCCCAGAACCGTTTTGGATGAGTGTACAGAGCCAGTCTTAGTGCGAATGGATGGTCTGAAGGGTGTTTAGTGACGTGCAGCTGAGAAAATGCCCGAAAGAGCTGTGTAAACTTTCGCACCAGGGCGTCACCTTCTGTTCTGCCCGTAACCTTGGTGATGTGAAAATTAAAGCTGCATATAAAAGACACACCCAACCAGTGTGGTGTGAACAACTCTTTGTTAAGATGTTGGTGTATTCACTTTGCAGGACTGAGGTCTGAGACGTAATCAAAGTGTCGACACTAAACAAGCAAATGTACAAGGCCTTAAAAAAAAAAGCAAGTACACTTTAATTTATAGGATGCAGATAGAAAGCATCTACCTGCCACCTTCAGGTAGCCTCAGGGACTTATGACGGATACTTGTACAGTAAGAACAACCTCTTATCAAGCCCTGTACAAACCGTGTTTGTCGCCATGATATTGTTAACTCAGCAGCAGGAAGTTGTATTAGATGCTGTAGGCAAAAGTAAACTCTTCATAGGTTATCAATTAGAGGCACTCAGTGTTTGAGAGGGAACAATAATGTGTTTTTCAGCTTGGCAAGTGCCTCGTGAGTTCTTTTATTACTGAAATGTAAGCCAAAAAAGCAGCCCAGAACACCAGTGCAGAAAAGGTTTAGTGATAGGAGGATATGTACCATGAACAGTGAGACTAAAGCTGAAATGATAAGTCAATTCATATTTTGACATTTAATCACCACCCATTTTGATAAGTGGTTAATTGTTTCAGTCAAATTTCAGGCAAACATGCTAATCTTTTGCTGGTTCCAGCTTATAAAATGTTAGAATTTGATGCTTTTCTCAGTCATATCGACCAAACCTGCAATAGTAAACCCCATCTTCTGTTTTTTGACTGGAGGTCAGAGGAAACAAGAAATTTGAATATGACATCTTGGACTCCGGGAAATTATAATAAAAGAAGTTGTCAGTTGTAGCACTAAGTTAGACTATTTATACCATAGTGTCAACTTAAATATCTCTGGGTGTATGAGACAGTGAGAGCAATGTGGCAATATTATATTTTTAAATGATTTCAGTTTTTTTTTTCTCCTTGATTGATCAGGTGTTTAATTTGCTGTCTGGTTATTTTATCCATGAACAGTTTCTCAATAGATTTGATGGATGGTGATACAGGAATTACAGTTGCAAAGACTAGCCAATGAATTGATTGACAAAAAAATTTATTGGAAAATATTTTGATAATAGATACATTGTTTTGAATCATTTTTAAGACAAAAACGCTGAAATTCTATTGGTGAATACCTTTGGGTTGTGAATATTGATCAGGACATAAAATATTTGAGGGAGACTCAGACTCACTGTGAAACAGTGATCAACATCTTTCACAAATGTATGGCATTTTATAGACCAGTAAAAAACTATGAATTGAGAAAATAATCGGCAGATTAATCAAAAATGAAAATAGTCGTTAGCTGCAGCCCTAACAAGAATCCACAATTTCTACATGGAAACAGATAAATATTACTGTAATTGCTTACACTATTAAACAGCACTCCCAGCTTGGTTTGACATTGTTATATTGTATTCTACCTTATTTTCTCACTTCCCCCAAGAAGTGGAAGTGAGAAACAAAATCTGGTCACACACACATGAAGTTGGTATATCACTAGTGCCATGTCAGTAGACTTGATTTGCAGCAGCACAACATCCTGACTTAATATCTGTAATTCAAACATTCATTTATATCAACTGCTAGAAGACAGTTTATTGAGTTGATGGTCTATAAAGATGACTTTATAGTGTTTCAGCACCATTCCTTCTGTATTCTTACCCATCAGGCCTGAGATCTGGTATTGGCCTGTCTAAGGAGAGACGATCACTGAGGTAGCTGTTATAGCCGTAGTACTGAAACAACTTCAGCGCCACCCGCCGGTTGTCCGGGGCAAGCTCCTGACCCCAGTGAGCAAACAGCGACGAATCGGAGAAGGACGTGTCCGCCTGACTGTCCTCTACCTTCCCTGGAGTCTCTAGAAGGCACAGGAAGACAAATAGCATGAATATTTGTCTAGCTTTGCAAACTGCGGGTGAGGTTGTGCGTAAGATGACATTTAAAGAACAAGGAAAAATTATAGTGCTAATACAATCACTGTGACGAATGCTGTTTTCCTTATGATAAAATGTATGCTAGCAGGTGAAGGGTGCACAGTTATTTAAAAGAGACTGACTGGCTAACCTTCAACAGACAGACCCATGACAGCAAGCTTAAGTATCCTTGAACAAAAGATTCAGTCCCTTCTAGCAGCCAGTGGGCTGTTTTGCAGCTGACCTTGCTCTTTCACCTCTACAGAGAGGAGAGAAGAAAACTAATCCCCCCCCCCCCCCCCCCCCCCCCCCCCCCCCACACAGACTTCCTTTAATAATCAATCAAGAGACATGGTTTGATGAATTTTTGTTTGGGTAATAACACTTTGAGAAGACTGTCCTTGTGTTTCTTGAAATGAACACTGAAGGGTTGAAAATGAGCACAGTTCTGACTCATTTTATAGCAGAGCAGCACTGACAGCACTGAAAGCGGAGGGACATTTAACAATCACACGTTTACTGTGACAAACAGTATACCACAGCGTATGGCCCTTGTTGATGGACTCAGTTCATGCCCAGACTCCATAAAACATCTGTGGCATCTGCTCAAAATTCTGTGCTGCTTCCAAGAGGTTTTAATGCACTTTAGAGGAGTTGCACAGTCAGGGAGCTTTCCCACCGGCAAGGGTATTCAATTCAATACATACAGTATATAAAGGAGATAAAAATGAAGGGATATCATCTTGAAGAATACAGAATGAAGGTTTTCCAGCTGCACATGCATGGTTACAGTGTGTATCTTTGAAATCTAAGTCCTAGCATCATCTATAGCCATATGTTTGCACTATGAATAAAAACATGTTAAAAATCCCAGTTTTCATTTAATATTCTATGATAGTACCTGTTGGGACATTATGCAGAAATTCAATGGTGTTCCACAATCAGGTCTGAATATTGCAGTGCTTTCGTATTATTGAACAGCACAGAGATATTTATGATCTGTTAAAACATGGGGGTGCAGGTGGGAGGTTGGTGGTAACCTGATGAAGTTGAGAAAATATTGATTTCATGTGCATTTCAGCTGAGAAGGGGGACTGGTGATAAAAAACTAAAAGCTTTATTGTTGAGCTGCTTTAGTAAAACCCTATACTACTGCAAACAAAGTGTCTCAGAAAATGATTAACCTCATAATAATATACTTGAAAGTGAAAATGACTCCCATGAAACTGAATTCCATGTCATGGATAATAATGGCATATTGTTAATTAAATGTCGTAATCAGCAGGAAATGAAATCCAATGAAAATGGTGTCATCTGTTACTAATTTCATTAAAAGAGGCATCAGTCCCCTGCAGCATGTTGAGGCCTTACAACAATAATAAAATACTTATTACATTATTGGTTACTTCGAACAAACTGAGTTTATCAAGAATAATTCACAACCGACCAGACATTAAACTGTTTTGCTTTCTTGTTCAGAGTAAATGGAAATGCAAGCTAGAAGTAAATTGATACAAGTGATTTCTACCTTTAATTATTATTTAGCATTGTGTTTTTCTGTTGTTTTTGTTGAAGCAGTTGAATTAATTTGTGTCTTTCAAGCTTCAGAAAAGCACTATAGGACTACAGAAAAATAATGAGTTTAGGCAAATAAAACAAGACTGAGATGATTATTTTTTTAATTAAGTGAAATAAGAAGGGAAAAGGCTTTGAGCCCCTGGTGAGACTGAGCAATGGACAAGGTTAAGCATGTATGTGTGTGTGTGTGTGTGTGTGTGTGTGTGTGTGTGTGTGTGTGTGTGTGTGTGTGTTTTAAGCAGATTGGGAAAGGTTAATATTCATGAGCAGATTGTTGAACATACGAGTGACAAACCGTGTCAGCCACGTTAGAACTAAGACAACACTATGGAGGCAGGTGTGAAGGGATTACATGATAAAAACAAAACCAGAACTGTTCCTGAGAAGGCAGGAGCTTACAGTAAATGTCTTTGGAAGGTGAACAAAATGATTGTACCATTAGTTACAGAGTTTGAATGCTGTAAAGTGAAAACATATGGTACTTATATTTACCTGAATGCTAAGTAAAGAATGAACATACAGAAAAATCATCTGACTTTGAAGCTTCTCTCAGCTTTGCAAGGTCAAGTTTCAGCTCATTGTTCAGGTGGCTGAAAGCAATTTTACAGTTTTGCGTCGCTCACCAGTCTCATCATCATTTTTGGCCGCAGCAGGGAGCTGTTTTCATAGAAAATTTCTAAAAACCCACTGTACACTACCTGCTCAACACCAAACAGCAAGCACAAACAGTTATCAACTAGCTGATGAACAAGGTGAAGTATTTAGCAGCTGAAATTTCCCTCAGGAGCTGGTAGAGACTAAAAATAGACCTAAACAAGAATAAATATTGGAGTTATGTTTATCAGGTACACAAACACAACTCCATATGAATGATAATGTTGCTCTGTAAGAGCTGTATGTATAAATAGACAACTGTGTGCTAACAATTTCACTATGTCAACATAAATGGTTAAGATATATGAGTGTTGTTTTCACAAGTTGTTTTCGCTGCCCCCACGTGCAATTTTTTTTTTTTTTTTTTTAAAGTGCGCATACCAGGACCTTTAAAGCTCACTGATTAACACATGGTACCTTGTTTGTTAAATCTGTGCAAAAATGCAACAGTAAAAACAATAAGTTGTGTTGTTTTTTTCATGGCTTGAGCTAGCGGTTGGTTGTCGTATCATTTTTAAAGATATACAGATATGACAGTGGTTTAAGTCTATATCAGAATGTGAATAAGTATGTTTCCCAAAACAGCAAGCTTTTGATAAAACAAGCAGTTCAGTGTTCAACAAATATAAAGCAAATATTACTTTCCATTGATACCGTTGGGAACATCATACAGTAGATGTTGGTGTATTTTGTCCGTTCTAAATTTGAAATGTTACAATTATTCAGAGGCTGAATAATGGAAAAAAGACGGATTCCTTGCCACAAAACAAGATGCTTTTATTCCAATGATAATGTATGTATTTTAACTTTTTAAAGCTATAGTCGCACATAAGGCTGCTTAAGAAATAGCTGCATCATCAAATGTGAAAACTCGGGAGTTATCCCTCTTTTACACAATGACATACTTGCAATTTAAAAATATTCAGTTAACATTAACAAATCAAAAAGTCAACCAACATCCAAGTTGAGAGAACAGTGCTCAGTGATCGGTGTGAGCCTGAGGCGCAGTGACTTCAACTTCTTAAATTCAACACACAGTTGCTGAAGTTTCACTGATGTGAAGCAGAGAGAAGGCTCCTCAGCTCCTTGATAAAACAACACAGTGATTAGACTAAGAACTGGATGAAAGTTCTGTGTCTTTCAATCCCAGTGAGTATGCCTGAAGGCCCATTCATTTGACTGCTTGGGGTGGTGATTAATTAAGTCTACAGAGACAGTTTCCGCAGTGATGAATCCCTAAAGTGGTGGTTGGGGCAGGTTGGTTGTGTTTGGACAGGCTAACCTTGGTAACTTATTCTGTGTAATGTGTTATTGCACTGACGCACATACAATAGATGTGCGTCATGATGATAAGCATAATTGGACAACCTTACCTTTTGGTTTGAATAAATCACTAAATAAATCAAATGAACAAAAAAATGTATGATTATATCACGGCTTGTTTTCCATCAGGCTGGTCATGTGACATACTGTAACTTTGGTGTGTGGAGAGTGGTTTCCTCCTGAGTACACATTCAGTCGACTAACCTTGGTGCTAACTCAAGTAAAGCACACCCAAATACCTGAGGCAAATATTAGGGCATGTGCATGTGTGTGTGTATGTGTGTAGATAGGGGAATTATTCCCAAAGCTTCCCAGCAGCACTCCAGGCGGGTGTGGAGTGCAGCACTTAGTCTGCTTCCACTGCGTGCACAGCAAGGCAACTGAGAGCTCTCAGGAGGAGGAGGAGAGAGGCAGAGGAAAAGATATGCAAACACGACATATACACACTGTGAATTCATACACATTCCTTATTATTAACACATAAGCTGATGAACAAACCCTAATAAGAAGTCACTGAAAAGTAACAATAAACCTCCAGGTCGTACATGAACTAAGACTTAGATGTTTATTTGATCCCATAAAAGGTAGTTTATCGTGATGAAACTGAAGCACAACGCGCAGATATTTTATCAAATTATATTTATTCATCCCATTCCTGCCTGTGGAGAAGAAAATGTTTTTAATGTCAAACGCAAATCATTATCATTTTTGACAACTCGAAGATGAAACTCTCTTCTGTGAAATGCTAACTCATGGTGGTGCGGACATAGAATTTTGATAAAAATGCTGTAGGCCTGAATTTTTACCTGCTTCTTCATATTCTGAGCTCTATTGTACAGGGGGAGGAGATATGGAAGCATCTGGCTGTTTCAACAACTCAACTCAAGAAAAGGTGTAAATCACTGTCCCAAGTTCTGTGATCCATTTCAGGCACTGTTAACTGTTAAATGGTAGCCAGAATCATTGTTTTACTTATTACTTGTTTTTGTTTTATCCCTGCAACTACATTTGTACATTCATTTTTTTCTAACTGCTATGAGCATTTAAACACAATAAATATAGGTCAAACAAACAAATTAGATTTCAAGTACTGTGGAGGAGGAACGTCCTTATTAGTGTCACACATTTTCAGAGCAGTTTTATATGACCCCCAATATCCAAATTGGCTTGTGTGTTAATGTTCACCACCCCCATGACCGGAGCGCCCCTGTGGCTCATTCACACCTCTTTTTTTTACTCTAGATAGATAGATAGATAGATAGATAGATAGATAGATAGATAGATAGATAGATAGATAGATAGATAGATAGATAGATAGATAGATAGATAGATAGATAGATAGATAGATAGATAGATAGATAGATAGATAGATAGATAGATAGATAGATAGATAGATAGATAGATAGATAGATAGATAGATAGATAGATAGATAGATAGATAGATAGATAGATAGATAGATACTGTAGATGTACATTTTATTGATCCCCTAGGGGAAATTTAGGGTCCAGCAGCTTAATACACATAAATAAAACCAAGGTCTGAGGCTGAGGCTGAGGCTGTGTGATAACGTGCAAAAATAAAAATATAGTGCAATATACAGTTTAAAGTGAATTTAGTCCAGGTAAACAAGTGAGGTAAAACAGTGAGGTACAGAACAGTGGTACAGAGGGTAGAGATTAAGCAGAGAAGTCTATCTCTTTCCCTTTTATTGCCAGATTGTACAGTTGTATGGCTCTCGGGACAAATGAATGATGTCTGTCAGTTTTGCATGACAGTGAGCGTAGTCTCCAGCTGATCATGCTCTTCTGCTGGATGATGGTGTTGTGAAGTGGATGACCTTCATTGTCCATGATGGTGAGCAGTTTGCTCAGGGTCCTTTTGTCTGTTACTGAAGTGATGCTCTCCAGTTCAGCTCCCACAACAGAGCCAGCTTTCTTTACCAGCCTATCCAGTCGCCCGGCATCCCTCTTCTTAGTGCTTCCTCCCCAGCACACCACCGCATAGAAGAGGACGCTGGCGACCACAGAATGGTAAAACATCCAGAGGAGTTTGCTGCAGACGTTGAAGGACCGTAGCCTCCTCAGGAAGTACAGCCGGCTCTGTCCTTTTTTGTAGATGGCGTCAGTATTGGCTGACCAGTCAAGTTTATTGTCCAGATGTACCCCCAGATACTTATAAGTGCTTACCACCTCCAATTGACTCCCTCAATGGAGACTGGTAGCAGCGCGGGCTTAGACCTACGGAAATCCACCACCATCTCCTTGGTCTTAACAGTGTTAAGTTGTAGGTGGTTGAGTTTGCACCATTGCACAAAGTCCTCCACCAGGCTCCTGTACTCCCCCTCCTGCCCCTCTCTGATACACCCCACAATTGCAGTATCGTCCGAAAACTTGCATGTGGCATGAATCTTTGTTGTAGCCGAAGTCAGACGTGTACAGAGTGAACAGGACAGGAGAGAGCACTATTCCCTGTGGTGCTCCGGTGCTGCATACCACAGTGTCAGAGAGGCAGTCCTTTAGTCTGACGAACTGCTATCTTTACATACTGGAACTATTTTTGCCAGAGCAGTGTGCATCTTTGAAGTGTGAAATTCACTTTTATATATACATTCCTATGTTTATTAACAGTTGGTTTAAAATAAAATGTATATGGCACTTTTCATTTTTGACTAGCTTTGTCATAACAAATATACAGCATATAAACAATATAGGAAATGTGGCTACTAAAGAGCAGATGTTCCATTTCTGAAACACTTTATAGACAGTATAACTGCTGTGAAGTGGCTTAACCAAAGTGCAATGTAGCTGCATCAAGTAGACATCCAGCATTAGGCTCGATTGTTATCATTACTTTTGATGGATAAACCAAATTACACTTTACTTCTGTATTTTGATTCAATAATTTAGAGAAATACATGGATCCTGACTCAACTCTTATAAAATACAAACCAACAAGATCATCACAATTACATGGAGAGATACAAAGACATTCCTGTAGGCATCCTCTGTAGAAATCACAAGTATTTAAATACAAATTAAAAATGACAAGAGAATATTGTTTTAATCTTGTTTGACCTTGAGAACAGACAACCATTAAAAGATGAATCTGTACTGCATCTGTTCCACTGACTTCACTCTGTTGTAAACACCTTCCAATTAAATCAGACAGTTTTGTTTCCTCAGTCATTGTGAGAGCAAAGTGTGAAGCCGAAACATCAAACACTGTGGCGCAGTCAACACATTCATTGTATATTCATTTTGACACCAACTGAGAGGGAGGAGAAGACCTTGACGTAGACTAATGTCTGTTAAGAACAGGTCTCATCATCGACATGAAAATTTCAGGACACCCGGTGTTTCTGCAACTTGATATCAAAGCAGCTGTCAGCTGAAAGAGATCCAAGTGTTTTAAAAACTTTTCACGTGAAGGTGGATTTGACAATAGCACAGTAAATCCCCTGCACGCTTACTACAGTCACTTTTCTTTCCAAATGCTTCTCTGGCTGAGCAGCTCCAGACGAAGATGACACACATCATAACAACAACTTCAGCTGCCTTTCCTGTCTTCCGATATTAGAGAAAGATTTATTTTTTTTAAGTCACTTTCTATTTACTGAACAATTATAATGATGATGAAATGAATGATTCTAAGCAAACTTTTATGATAAACTATAAAGAAAAGAATCATTTAAATTCCTGTTTTACATGTGAAGATATAATCCTAATCTTTCCTAATCCTAAAAGTGGAACAGAGTTCATTGCATTGAACATCAATTAGATTTGTCTGTTATTTTGCATACATTTGTCATATTACAATACATAGACTAAAACACATTAACATTGTCATATTGATTTCAACCATATCGCCCAGCTCGAACCTCCCTTGTTGAAATATCTCCATGCTTGAGTAGATACACAGTACATGGCTAACACTGCACCTATAAGCATGAAACATGCTCTACAGCAAATTTTACATAATAAGGTTCTGTCATCAGTTCAGTTCTTTCAATTTTGGATACTGTCCCTCACATAATCCAGAAATAGTATTTACAAATGTAGTTTAGTGTTGAAGCAAGAAGAAGAAATGTGTCAAAGCTCAACTGGCTTTTTTGGTCAACTTAATGCCATCAGTTTACTATACACATATATATCGGCCTCCACCCAAACCTCCTCGGATCTCGCCTTTTATCCTTGAACATTGAACTCACCCTGCGCTCCTGCAAGGCTTTTTCTGGTTGACTATCAGTAAATCCACACTCTATACATTATAGTAGCCCAGATTCATCAATCCCTGTCATAACAAACTTTAGGCCTAAGAAATGCATTTCTGACATAAATTCAGCTCGCCTCAGTAACCTTCTACCTTCTTCATCACAATATTCTCTTCATCACTCCAGTTATCACCCAGCCACACTACTATGCACCTCAAAAAATAAAAATGGCCCTTTTAAAGGTCAGGTCACTTACAAATAAATCATTTTTAATAAATGATCTTAGTTGCACCAATAGTCTAGATTTCACCCTACTAACTGAAACTTGGCTGGATGAAAATGGTGCAGCTGCACTTATTGAAACTGCACCTCCCAATTTTAAATTCATCCATACTACTAGAACTGGTAGGAGAGGTGGGGAAATTGCTACGGTATTCTCTGACATATATGGTTGTAAGAAAATCTCCCTTGGTGAATACATGTCCTTCGAATACCTTCCTATATCTGTACATTGCAAAACCACAATCCTAATAATCACAGTCTATCGTCCACCAAAATCCAAATGTGGCTTTCTGGAAGAATTCTCTCAGCTATTATCCAAGGTCACTATTGACTATGACTGTTTTATTATATCTGGTGACTTTAATATTCATATTGACATTGAGACAGATTCTGATGCCATTAACTTTATGAGTTTATTGGAAGCATTTGACCTCTCCAAACATGTCCATGGACCCACCCACAATAAAGGTCATACTCTAGACCTTGTAATCTCAAAAGGACTTGATATTACTGAACCCTGTGTCATGGACGTGGCTTTCTCTGACCACTGTTGCATTTATTTTGATGTGTCTGTTTTTTCTGTACAACAAAATGGCTCTCTGACAATCAAAAAACGCATAATCAATAACAATACTATTGAAAGTTTTGACAATTGCAGCACATATCCATTGTCTGTCTCTAGAGAGCAAATCTACAGCAAGAAATCTGGGAATAATAATGGACAGTAATTTAGATTTCAAAACTCATATCAACCACATTACAAAAACAGCATTCTATCATCTCAAAAATATTTCCAAATTAAAAAGTTTCCTGTCAAAATCCGATTCTGAAAAAATTATCCATGCATTCATAACAAGCAGATTAGATTACTGTAATGGCCTTTTCACCGGCCTTCCAAAATCCAGTATTCACAGGTTACAACTAATTCAAAATGCAGCAGCACGTATTCTCACTGGAACAAATCAACACATCACTCCCGTTCTTAAATCTTTGCACTGGTTGCCCGTCAGGGCCAGAATTGATTTCAAAGTCCTCTTCCTGGTTTACAAAGCTTTAAATGGCCTCGCACCTCAGTACATAACAGACATGCTCATCAGTTACACACCAGCAAGAACCCTCAGATCCACCAGCATCAGAAATCAAGTTATACCACGCACAAAAACTAAGGAAGGGGAGGCAGATTTTTGTGTTTATGCCCCACGCAGGTGGAATACCCTGCCTGAAACAGTCAGAGGCGCCACATCAGTGGCCATTTTTAAAAGCAGGTTAAAAACTTTTCTTTTTATGACAGTGTTTGGTTAGGGGTGTGTGTGTGTGTGTGTGTGTGTGTATAGGTGTGTGCACATGTGTGTTTGTGTGTGTTTGATTGGACTTGTTTATCTTGTTTTACATTTGCACTGTGTTGCACTGTGCTGTTGTGAAGCACATTGAGTTTACCTTGTGTATGAAATGCGCTTTATAAATACAATTTGATTGATTGATTGATTGATTAATATATAATATGTCTGCAAATATGAAAACTAACTGAAATTTGAGAGGTGTTGTCTGGTCATGGGATATCTAGTTAAGTAAATCAAGGGCAACAGGTTTTCCTGCTATGTTTTGAGGGTATTTCACCTCTTACTCAAAATACACAAGAATTACTGAGTGGAGGAAAAACAATATTTCTGACACAAAGGCTGAACAACTCCTAATAGAGATAACTGTCACTCCAAACCACACTTGAGGAGGCTTAAACACAGGATAGAAAGGTCTTGATTTCATTCATTTAACACCTGAACCTCCAGTGAACAGAGGTG
The DNA here is from genome assembly GCF_963691925.1 of Scomber scombrus. Classification (NCBI taxonomy): domain Eukaryota; kingdom Metazoa; phylum Chordata; class Actinopteri; order Scombriformes; family Scombridae; genus Scomber; species Scomber scombrus. The sequence continues at coordinate 20,725,467 of NC_084970.1, forward strand.
TGAATGGCTGCAATACAGTGGACATAAATAGTATCATTGAGAGAATTTTCATCAAACTGGTTCCATGTATACTTTGAGACCTGAATGGATATTAAAGTAAGCAAGGAAAAAAGTCTTAATATTGCAAAAGTGCTATGGAAAAAGAGCCCTGTGTTTAGAAAAAGGCTGTATTGATGTTGTTTTAAGTATAGATAAAATATAATTCAGGGAGTCCAGTCCCTCATGATGAGCACACTCTCTTCTGATTGGTTAGCCCCTGAGGTTAAATAGCAAATGAAGCGGTCAGAGCAAGCCTAAACCCTGGCTTCTGACTTGAAAGGAGCATTTTTACATATGTTCACCTCAAACTTTGGAACTTAGACAATATTTAACATAGACATGACATTATAACAGTATAAGAATAACACAAACATAGTGATATGTTCTCTTTAAAGGGAGCCCACACCAAAACACTGCACAGCCAGATTGCAGACTGCCCACATAGATTAACAGCCATCAAGGTACATACAATCTGTCTCTCTGAGTTGTGTGCTTCAGTAACGTTTGCCTACAGCCTGCATGTGAGGCACCTAGAGAACATCAGTAGATTGTAGCATCTATAAATTTTCTGCATGTGAGGCGTTTAGGGGACATCTGTAAATTGTAACTACAAAAAATAACCTGGGTTACACTCTCCCACTAAACTGCATGAGTATCTGCATGCACATTAGTCACACATCACTCCACCCACCACCAAGTAAATTCTCAACCTGGGGGAGACCCTGTGCATGTAGTAGATAATATTGCTAGTCGGCTCCTAACAGAAGCTAAATGACACAATTAAGTTCAAGTATATTGTCATATACATTTAAAATGGCCAGTTGTGCATTCAAACACAATGAAATGCATCTCCCCTGGCTCTCTCAGCCTTTAAAACTATATATAAATAAGACATGCATAAAAAAATAAAACAATAAGTCAGAAATACCACAAATAATAAATCACTGTCAGTTATGTAAGTGCTTACTGTTCAGTAATCTGACTGCCTGGGGGTAAAACTGTCTTTGAGGTGGCTGGTCCGAGCTCTGATGCTCTGTAGGCGTTTTCCTGAAGGAATGAATGAGAACAGACCATGTGCTAGGTGGCAGTTGTCCTCAAAATACTGAGGGCCTTCCTTCTGCAGTGAGAGGTGTAAATGTCCTGAATCTGTGGCAGTGATGTTCCTATGATTTTTAAAGCCGTTCTTACGGCAGAACAAGTGAAACAGCATCATACACAGATCTATTTGACCAAAAAGCAGACTGTATGGGATCAAGACTGAATTTAAGATGTATGTACGTCCTAACTTATTTTTCAACGCATTTCATTATTATTAAGGTTAAAGCAACAGGTCTGTAGTCATTAAGACAGGATACAGGTGTTTTTTGGGTACAGGCACAATAAGGGTTTTCTTAAAGCATGCAGGAACCACACTATCACAATGACTGAGTAAAAATGTCCATAAAAACATGCAAGCTGACAAGGGCAGTCCTTAAGGACACACAATGGGATATCGTCTGGGCCAGCAGTTGTGTGTGCTTTGACAGATTTAAAAATTCTGCTCATATCAGCTACTGTCACTTGATGTGCTGTCCCTTTGTCTTAGTGCTCAACAAGGACCTGTGCATTGTCAGGTGGTCCTGAGTCACACTCAAAGCGGGCATAGAACCTGTTCAGGTCATTTTGGAGTGAAGCAGGGGTGTTGGTAAAGCTGCCTGGCTTGGGTTTGAAGGCTGTCTTTGCCTGTAGTCCTTGCCACATGCGCCCAGAGTCCCCCTCAATGGTAATACTATTCTATTTTACTTATATATTTTATTTTATTTATTCCCTGCTTTAAAAGTGGTAGTACTTTCTTTCAATCTCAGCCAAAAGTCACTATTCATCCAAGGTGTCTGGTTTGGATGGTGCGAGTGGTCACAGAATTTCACAGAATTTAAAATAGTAACTGTTACCATGTACTTGTTCATGTTCAGATGGTTCCCAAAAACTGACCAGTCCGTTGAATCAAACAACCCTGGAGTTTGAGCTTGTTTTCTGCTGACCAGCACTATACTGTCCTCAAGGTAGGCTTCTCATTCTTAACTTTTTGCTTATAAACAGATAACAATGATTGGTTTTATTTCCCAAAAAATGAGGCTGTGGAATAGCCCTGTACACTCTCATGGTAGTGGAGTAGCAGTGATTATTAGGCTGTAGAGCTCTTTCATAGCTACTGTAGAGTTGGTTTGTGGTTGAAACAGCAGTAGCAGGGAAAAGGGACACTTGATTGTAAGGTGTTCCAATGGGGGACAGGACTGAGAGATTACTTCCACATTGGTGCAAAACGAGTTGTTAACCAGAAAACATACTCCCCCACCTTACACTTTGCTGGTGGTCTCACACTTGCCGCCTGTCTAGGATGTTTCTAGTCAGCGAAGTCTCAGAAAAACACAACACACATCAATCCCTCCTCCCGTTGGGAGCTAATATGGCTTATGGATTTATTCTAGCTTGTTGCCAACTGAGTGTACATTGGCTGGCAAAATGCTATGGATGGGAGTCCTAGCCAGGACCTTAACTTCTCCTCCACACTTTCACCTGCATTTGCGTCAATGGCTGGTCCTCCAAAATACCGAAGGATTGTAAAAAATGTCCTTTGCCCAATAAGGTCTGTTATAGATGATTATTGTAGACATAGTAGGTGCAAGAAAGCTAACAATTAACGCCAAAACTATTACAAGGAAGAGAGAGGCTTTGTAGCACATCTCCAACGGTTGGCACCATCTTGTGCAATAGTATTAAAGCAATATTAGATACAATCATATTAATCTACTTGTATCACCTTGCACTGGCTGCCTCTCATGTTTGGAATCAATTTAAAGATTTGATTGATCACAATCTAATTAGGCCCCCTTAGAGTCACACCCATAAAGATCTTATCTTTGGGAAAAAACCTCCCGGCTGGTCGAGTATAGTCTAGAAACTAAGGGGAACTGGGCCTTCATTGAAAACTGTTTTTCATAAACAGACATTTATATAACAACTTTTTTGTGTTTATGATGTAACTATTTTTTTGTTATTGCAGATGGACAATGACACATTGTACTGATTGGTGATTCCTTCAACAAACCAGAAAAAAAAAATCACAAAATGATGCAGCCTACCTCAGTGATTCAATCAATCAGTGAGTCAGTCAGTTATAAAATCAACACTGCTGTACTGGTGTTGAGAGTATTTACTACAGTTGTTTTCTCCTGTAGTGTAGAGTTTAAGGTCAGTTTATATATATTTGAAATGATAACACAATGTCAACAGTATTCAACAAACACAATTGGTTTTAATTTCCACATAAAGATAGGTTTTTTGTTAAATATACTAGTAGTGCTTTTAAAAGGTATTACAGAGTGAACCAAGTGCCATAATATTTAATGAAATGATACCAGTCTTCCTGACCCATCTTCTTTAATTGGTAAGCATATTATATTAAGTTTCAAGCTGCATTTATCTATATTTTCTATTAACAATTGAAACAGTATGTGTAGTGCATAAGCTGTTGCTTGTAGTGAATAAACCCACATTGAATTATTATCTGACTCTGTGGAGCATTTTAGTTCCTTTCAGTTCTGCATCTTCTGCATAGTTCACGCTCACTGTTCTCATCAACCTTGCAGCGGGCAGCTGTTTTAACAAACGAGTTCTGATAAACTGACTGTTCCCTATACATGCCCAACACCAAACAGTAAAGAGAGTTAGTGACTAGGTATTGAACATACTGAAGCATTTAGCAGCTTAAGGGCCGGATATATGCCACACTAGACCAAAACAGAACTAATGGGGGAGAACACTTATTCATTAGGTGGTCAGATAAAACCCAACTTGAGGATTCTTACGTTGCTCCATGTCTGCTGGAAGTGTAATTGCACTGTTTGCTACACTTTCGCCTCAACAGCTTTACATAGTTGGGAAGTGAAAGTATTTCAGGCACCCCTGGTTCAAAATTCTCATTAATTTACATTATCAGCACAAAAGACTAACAACTGCGTTAGAAAATATCTAGTTTTTTGATAAATAAGATGAAGATACATAAAAATTTCCGGGTATAAGTTAACTGCAGCTCTGAAGTTGTATTTTGACAAGAAACACCCAATCACCTGTCGCGTCTGTCTCTAATCAAACCCTCCAGGATTTCGTGATGTTGCGATCGCAACTATTAACGCAAATTCAAGGAATCTCTGTGCTATCTTGCAATGTTAACCAATCTCTGCAACTTTTCTACTTTTATTTGACCAATCGTCGTCGTTTCCCTGCAAGGTGTGAAGCCATAAACTAGCTTCCTTAAAATATAATATTCCTTCCTTATAATATAATATTGTCATTGAACATAAGAGGAAATGACAGGTGTGCGGTTTGCATGCCAATCTGATCTGTGTGTGTGTGTGTGTGCGTGTGCATATGTCTTAGTCGCGACAGCCCCCGCCGACGGGGGCAAGACCGCCCCTGCGTAAGTAACTGGTCTCAGGGCAGTTAAATACACAAGAACATAGTCATAAGACACACCATTTTGTTGAGAAGAAGCTCAGGTAGTAAGCTAGCACAACCATTTACAGTGTCTAGTAGCAACAAGCGCCCTCCATCTCAGTATGGTGCATGCCCACAGTCACAGAGGTCCTCGTATCTTTGATTTCATGATATCCACACAACTACACGTTAAATAAATCATGAGATTTCACAGATTCCAGCAGTGTAACTCCCATTACTGTCCGACCAAAACTCACTGAATAAACTGTCAAAAATAAATCGAAACAAACTTCCCATTGTAAATTTGCAACTACAAAGGATGTCTTACCTTGTGGTTAAAAGTTGTGTCTGGTCACATAATATTGGATTATTTTGAGTCGATTCAAGCCATTTTCCATTTATTTATATGGCATGGGGGATGAATTGCAGTTAGCCTGCCGTGAACAGTCTTTGTCTCCACCTAGTGGTTGAATTGTGCTACTGTGACAGATTTATCCAACTGCACTACTTTCTAGAGGTTGTTAACTTACTCTCTTTTAAAAATGTCCACTTCCGCAATTTAATTGCAACAAATGCCTAAAATCACTGCAACTTTCATCGCAATTTTTTTGAAAAGCTGCAGGCATTTTAGGCTGTAAAAATCACAAAAAAGGCCCGCAAAATCCTGGAGGGCCTGTCTAATGGGTGGAAGCTAATGATTACAATGGTGAAAAAACTTGTTCAGCATGAGTCGGTTCAGTTTTTTCTTTCTGGGTCACTTTTGGGTAAATTCAGTGACTATGTCTATTATTTACAATTTTAGCAACAAAGCGCTTTGAATTCATTACGATATGATGTGCACCCATGGTTTCTTCTCCATAGCAACAGCAGCTGATGCTTATGGGTATTGTCCCATTATCATAATATAATCTTATAGGATCATTATCTGGAAGAATCCTGTGTTTCTATGTTAAGTAATATTGAGTGCATCATTTAAAGAAAATTTTGAAAATGGAATACAGGGGGAAAGCCAGTGGCCCCTCCCACTTTGTAACTCTATGGGAAGATAATATGTTGTATTTACAGCTTGCAGCTTGCTATGCATTTATGTAAAAGTGTATCACAAAGAAGATACTTGTGTGTGAACACAGCAGCTCTCACACACTGACTGTTGTGCATGCTCATACAGCAAAGTTACATTACTTATTATTACTCCTCCCTTACTAAACATCGTTTCATTCCTGACAGTAAATGCAGCTAATCAGCAATTAGCATGTTTACTGGGTTTGAGTCCACCACTGTATAGGTGCAGTATGGGCCTCTGTGGCACTGGAGGAGGGGGAAATTCTCTCATTAGGATGCATCAGGAGCTGGCACGTCACACTGACATTTCCCTCTTGAAAGAGAAGGAGGGTGCACCGCTTTGTCTTGTTGGAGGGTCATGTTTACTTGCAGCAGCCTTTGTCATCTCTACCCCTTTTGTTCATTTCTCCTCATTAAAGCCCAAAATCACTTGTGCCCTTCAGAAGGGTACAAAGCTTTCTTTGTGCTTTTTCATCCTTCAGGAGAAAGACTCTCCTCTAGAAATTCAATGTCATTAACACCAACAATTCCTGAGTAACTAGCTGCAACATTTTCCTTCTTTTGAAGAACAAGAGATGTTATGAGACAGTGCCAGCATTATTTGATATCAAGTTCTGGACATTTTGCTCCTGTGCCATATTTCTGATTTTAACTGTTCAACTTGAAAAACCGGATTTGTCATCCCATTAGTTTCAGTCATCTAGGATGCTTTTTCTATAGCCTGGTATGAGATCTGACTTTTTCAGGACCATGTCTTGCTGTATCTTTTCACTTTTTATTTTGAAAATAATATCTGTGCCCTTCGATAAACATCATTTGTCCTTTATAGGGGGTTCATTTTCTTTATAAACCAGAGTCTGGGGCATTGCCATCTCTCAGAAGAGCACTCATCAACATTGGATGTGAATCAAAATTATTTCAGTGTTTGCCTGAGAGCAGAAAAATAAACTGATGTGGCCTAAGGCATTGAAGGAATGCCATTAGTCTATCACTTAGGATATCCATCTTTCTGAGCCAATACCAATTATTCATTGGCAATGATATTTGAAAATATGGCCGCAGGAATTTTTCAATCTAGACCTATTTTTCGTATAATCCATCAATCTCATCATACTTTTGGGACTGATTTTTGGAGCTTTACGACTACATTAAAAAAATGTTTCATTGTGGATGTGGATAGATTGATTTGATTCTACTCAAAAATCCAGATCAAGGTCAAGATAAACTTTATTGTCCCACCAGGTGGAAAATTTGTCTTGGGCTAACCACCCTGCTTTCATTGAAAAAATAAATAAATAAAAACAACCATGAAGGCCATAATACTCATTAAGCAATACAAAAGATAGTACATAATAAATACAATGCAAAAAGATATTAAATACAGAATAAATACGTACTCAATACCAGATAGCAGCTCTAATAGCAATGTTTGACTTGTGATCCCTTTTGAGTTTTTTTAAATAGTTCAAAAAAGTCACAAAACAAGAACCTTCAGAAGAATGCATGAAGGAGAATGAAAACAGAGGCGTTCAAATATTTCAGCATCCTCCATGAATCAAGCATCTTCAAACTCAGGCTGCAGCTTATGAGAAAAAAAAACCCAGTGGCCAAAAATGACTACAAGATTTTAAACTAAATCAGGTGATATTTAAAAAAAAAAAAAAAAAGTTCTTGTGTGCATAGAGGTAGGTTTATTGTGAGCATGTACTCTAGTGTTTCAGTGTGTCTAAGATCTGCTGTAAGTCTATTCAAAACTTTCTGTTAAATCACTCTCATGCTCTTTCCATGAATACATTCATACTGTATATTTCAATGAGGAAAACCTTGAATAAAGAATCCTAGGCAGAGCAGATGGTCACACTGAGCCACATAGCATCCTGTTACTCAACACAACATCTCTGAACAACATCTGAATAACAGTCTCCTTCTTATCTTACTTACAAACATTAACACACATCTTGTCTTTCAACTCAGCTTGTTGAACAGACCAACAAATAAATATTCTTTGACACACCTGAAAATGTCACTTTGGTCTTGTTAGATGCTTGCTTGCTCTTTGAAATCCCTGTTAGCAACACACTGTCTGTCCATGACTTGTGGCTACAGCAGTTTGCTTACTTTGTCTCTATTCTTTTACACTGATAGCCTGCAAGTTGCTGTCAATCAAACAAACCTCAGACAATGGGTGAGACAAAAAGGAGCATTTGTGATATTTTCCAAAGATCTTTTTCTCAATTGTCACAATACATAACTAACAATACATTAACAAACATGTTGCTATTATTTTTGACTGCAAAGAAGTTTGATTTAAAAAAAAAATTCAGTCGATTTTTTAGTTTGTTTCATGTGATAGTAGACTGAATACCTTTGGGCACAAACTCAATTTGGGCTATAGGAAATTGGGCATTTTTTCATAATTTTCTGACAATTTATAGATGATTCAATATACTGAAAAACTGTCTGCAGATAAACTTATACAAGAAATTAGTCCCGACCGTAAATTTGTGTGAGGCAAAGAGAAAATGAAAACAATCAAACTAGCATATTTTGTGTCTCTGCTTCTTTTGAATTTTTCCTAAGAAGGGTGATAAGATTTTAATTAATCAGATAACACCACACTTAACTGAGGGGCAGTATATGAAACTAAATCAAAACAGGCATGAAAGTCTATTTATCTAATTAGAAAAAAGATTTTCCTCAAAGTATCTCAATTTTTATCACTGTCTTCACAGAGCACTAAGTCCTCAAGGACTTTCATATTACCACGTTTCACATTTCACCTTTGGTATTACACTAGGGTTATATTCAACAGAGAACCCACTGAGTTTTCAAAGAATTTCTTTGCTTCATCATCTGATGCAATTCTAACAATGAAAATCATTCCAGTTGAGCTATACAAAAATGTTCACGTACAATGGCACCACTCCACACAGAGATTGTTTTAATGAATAGGAAAAGATCTTAAGATGTGTGAAGGTTTCTAAAATATTGTGTCTAATATTTCACTGACAAGTAGTGACAAAGTCTTTAAAACACTGTTGAGCTTGTCTTTTCCTTACGCACTGCTTGTAGAAACAGAGATCTTTGCTTATATTAATGAAGTCTACATGGATTTGGATGGCAGACATAGACATCCAGTATTTTATTTTAGTTTTGTTTTATTTTTGATCGTGGCCTCTGATGATCGCTGGTATGGGGTATATATCAATTATTCAGGTGGAGAGCTTCTTGATTTTTTGTTCGAGGAGTTTTGAGGGAAATAAGGCACAGGTCACTTAACAAGCAGAGCTATTGTGAGTCTCTCTTCGAAAACCTTCTTGTCTCCTGTGGTTTGTGGTTTTGAGTCTCCCCTGATGTTTGAGCTGACAAACAGCACAGCATACAAAAATGTATCATTCACACTCTGCACACCAGCATGAATAAAAACTGAACAAGAAAGCATTTGATTGAGCTTTTTGTTGTTACATATTTGCTATGTTAGTCTCCAACTACTGAACAACTCTCACTCAGTACTTAAAAAGGTGAGTGTGGAGATTTCTTGTAAACAAACAATGGTTATATTTACATTGAGTGTTACTTGCGTCAGTGTGGCAGGATGAAAACCTGCCCAAACAAAAAACTGAATTCATGCTTATTCTACAAACACATTCTAAAATAGCCTCGGCAAATTTATTGGTACCCTTTAGAAGTTGTAAGAAATAATTGATTTGTAGTGATACTTTAAGCAGAATATCGTGTTTTATTTAGTATCACGGTTGTTTTCAATCTCATAATCACTCATGCAGCCAGTTTAAAAGCAGAAAATACTCACTCAACTCACTCTGCTGTTTTGTGCCACTGTGTGCATCACATTGAACATGGAAAACAGAAGGATAACTAGACAGTGGTTTGAAGACATTAGAAAAAAGGTAATAGCCAAGCATGATCAATGTGAGGGTTACAAGACCATCTCCTGTGACCACTGTTGCAAATATTATTAAGAAGTTGAAGGACCATGGAACTGTAGCCAACATCTCTGGATGTGGTCGCAAGAGGAAAATGGATTGAAACTGATTGATTGAATAGATGGATTGTTTGAATGGTTGAGAAATAAAACTTCAATACAGATTCCAGCTGATCTTCAAGTACAATTGTCTCAAGTCACAACACCTGTATTGTCTATATGAAAATGGGATCCATGGTAGAAGACCAAGGAAGAACTCACTTCTGAGAGGGAAACACAAAAATGCCAGACAGGACTTCTGAAATAAGAAGACTATCAAGGCATTTTGGAGGAGACAGTGTCAGAAAGCTGTGTCTTAGTCGCAGTTGCAGGTAAAAAATTCGTTACTTTATTTTCTATACTTTAACAACTATAAAATCAGGGGAAAGGGTAGGGGGAAAAGTTCTGTGTGGCGAGAGTGGCTTTCTCTCAGTGGCGTCTCCCAGGTGACGCACATCAGGTCCTAATAAGCTCTGAGCGCAGACGCACTCAGCGTGCGGCCTCTCCGCGGCACTGTCCAGGGTACTGAAGGTGACAGGTTAATGTGACACTCAAACCGCAACAAACTCCGGGCCGATGGACGTTTAACACGTTCATCCCTCCACTTCCAGATGATAAAGCAGTTGAATAGGTCTTCTTAGAATAATGTTGAAAGGTAAACGAATAGAACATGATCTTACTTTTCCATCACGGCCTTGAAACACTTCCTCCACTCGACCATTCCTCCACATGTGACGTGGCAGCCTTTCATCATGAACAAGAACAAAATCTCCAACCTTGAATAAAGTTGATTTCACACTTCTGGTACAGTGAGCGGAACGCAACTCCATCAGATATTCTGTTTTCCATCTGTTCCAAAACTCACCCACCAGTTTGCGGCGGTAACTCCAGCGCTTCGTCAGCTGTTCTCCATCCACCTTCCTGTTGTCTGTGACCTGGACAGGCTCCGCCATTTCAAAGACGAATTCATCCGTTTCACTTTTCCAGACGAGGCCCAGGACCTTTAATGGAGTGGAATCGTTCCCTTGTTCCTGTTGTTCCTGTGACCATTTTTGTTGAAGTTCAGGACTGTTTGTTTTCCACTTACAAAGATCCATCCCCGCACTTGCCATGATTTCTCTGGCGTTTACACACAGCTCTTCCGCTGCGTCACTGTTGTCGGTTCCACTTATGAAATCATCCACATAAAGACATTCTTTTATTGTGCCTGCCACTTCAGGATTTTCTTCTTCATGTTGTTTCAGATGGTGTCGTACAGTAGCTGCCAACAGAAAAGGACTCGATGACACTCCAAACGGGACTCTGGTCATCCTGAGTGTTTTCACCTTTATCTCCCTTTGCGACATCAGCTTGTCATCTGTCCAGAGAAATCGCAGTGTGTCTCTGTCTCTTTTGTCGAGGGAGATTTGCAGAAAGGCTGACTTAATATCTGCCATTACAGCTACTGGATATTGTCTGAATTTGATCAGAATGTTCAAAAGGTCAGGATTTAAATTTGGACCTATAAGCAGACCTTCGTTTAATGAGCAGCTAAATTTCTCATGAGAGGAGGCATCGAATACAACTCTTAATTTTGTCGTAGCTCTGTCTTCTTTTATGACTGGATGATGTGGTAAATAGTACACTGGGTCATTTGTCACATTATCATTGATTATTTCCATTATATCTTCTTTTAAATAGTTTTGAATAACAGCGTCATATCTTTCAAAAAGAGTTGGATTAATTTTAAGCCTTCTCATTAGATTATCAAATCTGCTTTTAGCTGTAACATAATTTGAGGACATAGTTACATGCTCATTTTTCCAGGGCAGTCGGACTTCGTATCTGCCGTCAACAAACTTTACAGTTTCTTCAAATCTTTTCAGAACTGTTTCATCTGTCTCGGAATGTAACTTTTCCTTACCTATTCCGAGTGACTCCAGTTCCCAAAAACTGCGCAACTGGTTGGAGAGCGCTTGGTCTTGCTCCACACAGACATGCAGCAGTTCAACGTCAACAGCTTCGGTGACAACATTCAGTGTGGTGACTTCTCCTTGCACAAGCCATCCAAACACACTCTCCAGCGCAACAAGTCCGTCTTCCAGCTTTTCCATTTTGCCAGTGACAATTCTCCAGTACTGGTCTCCTCCAATTAGGACTCCCAGTTCTTCTGATTCCATTCCTCTCACGGGAACATCCGCCATAGGCATTCCTTTTGACTCCAAATCATTTCTTATCGTTTCACTTGCCATTTTAATAATTGAAGAGCTCACCTTGGGCGTCTCCAGGAGCTGAACTTCGATATTCTGATTATTTCTGATGTTCCTTAAACGCACCTTCACCTTCTTGCACATCAGTCTTTGAGGTGTTTTGGAGCCAAATACAAAAACATTCAGTGTTTCTTTACCTATTACTGGCAGGTTAAGTGCTCTGGATATGTCTTCTCGAATAAAACTACGTGAGCCACCTCCATCCAAAAGACATCTAGCCACCTGACTTTGAGTGGGTGCGTCTATCCAAACGGTAGCTGTTTGGAGTAAAACTGTACTACTCATAGAACTACTGGGAGCTGCACTTGCTATCACTGCATCTGTTGTAAGATTTCGGGCAAGTTGCTGTGTGTTTTCTTGTCTCTCTTCTGTGTGTTTTTCTTGTTGATTGGATAATTGAGGGCAGACTACTTTGTGGTGTCTTCGTCCACATTCTTCACAGGTAATTCCCTGCATCTTACAATTATGCGCTATATGTCTGCTACCTAAACACACAAAACACTTTCCTTCTTTTCTCAATTTTTCTCTCCTCAGTTCAAGAGTCAGTTCTGTACAGTTCTTAGATCTATGATTGCTTCCTCCACAGAATACGCACCTTGGCTCATCTCTGACGCTGACAGCGTGGAACGAGGCTGTAGAGGCTGTGTAAGATCTCCTTTTTTCCGGTATTCTCTTCTCCGCATAGGGCCTTTCCCATTGTTTCTCTTTATCTGGTTGTTGCACATTCTGGGTGAGATTAGCTGTTCTTTCACGACTTTCAACCTCTTTTTGGAAGAACGTCATCAGGCTTTGGACACTGAACGTGTTGTCATTATTTGCATCATCTCTTTCACTACCGTTTTGACGGGTGAACTGCAAAGCCATTTCTTCTGGTATCATCTTCATGAGAATAGGGCAGAGCAAGTTGCCATAACTGTCAGAGACTACTCCCATTGAGCCTAAACTGCGCACTTGTATCTCGATGTCATCATATAGCCTGCGTAAAGCTGCGACATCCCAGGCCTTTTTTACTGGTGCCAGATTTAATAGCTTATTCATATGTGCATTTATGATGAGATCTTTACGCCCAAATCGGCTGATAAGCATTTTCTTTGCATTGTCATAATTTTCGTCTGATAAAGAAAGTCCCATAACTACATTAGCTGCTGTGCCATATAAAAACGTTTTCAAATAGGTAAATTTATCAGACTTGGTTAGACTTGCATTATTGTCAACTGCTGTCTCAAACTGGCTCCAAAAACTTTGCCACTTACTGACATCTCCGGAAAACTTCTCCATGACCAATTTTGGCAACTTGACTGCTGGAAATCTTCTCACCTCATTGTTTGAATATTGGGAAGCCACTGAAGCTGCGCTCTGATTGTCGTCCGTATTTCTCAGGATGAGTTTTATCCTGGTCTTTCTTGATATGATTCGATCCATGTATTCAAAGGTTGAATTGACCTCATCTTCCAAATCATCCACTGCTGTCTCCGCTTCAATGTCATGGTCACTATCCAACAAAGCTCTTTCTCTCGCCGTCAGATGTTCCAAGTATTCATCCAGCAAATCTATGCTGGGATCTTCTTTTCCAACCTCCCGATCAATCTTGTCCAAGAGTCGTGTCGTAGCGGCCCGTACTGCTCCCCTTAGTTTCTTTTGTCTTAGCAGGTTCGAAATTGTTGCTTTGTCCTATTGTCCGCGTCTTCAGCTGTCATGCGTTCTTTTTGTTTCTTCTCCCGGGTTTTCGGCACCAAAATGTAAGGTGCGGATATAGGAGGAGTCGAAGTTGCAGGTAAAAAATTCGTTACTTTATTTTCTATACTTTAACAACTATAAAATCAGGGGAAAGGGTAGGGGGAAAAGTTCTGTGTGGCGAGAGTGGCTTTCTCTCAGTGGCGTCTCCCAGGTGACGCACATCAGGTCCTAATAAGCTCTGAGCGCAGACGCACTCAGCGTGCGGCCTCTCCGCGGCACTGTCCAGGGTACTGAAGGTGACAGGTTAATGTGACACTCAAACCGCAACACAGGTCAAGGTTCTTGTAGCAGGATAATGACCCAAAACATACAGTTGAAACCAGAAGTTTACATACACTGTATAAAAAGACACATAAACTTTTTTTCTCACTGTCTGACTTTTATATCAGACGAAACTTTTCCTGTTTTGAGTCAGTTAGGATTACCAAAATTATTTATATTTGCTAAATGCCAGAATAATAGGAAAGATAATTTTTTAGACTATTTTTTATTACTTTCTTCAAAGTAAGAAGTTTACGTACATTTCATTAGTATTTGTTAGCATTGCCTTTAAACTGTATGACTTGGGTCAAACGTTTTGGGTATCCTTACACAAGCTTCTCACAATAGTTTGCTGGAATTGTGGCCCATCCCTCCTGACAGAACTGGTGTAACTGAGTCAGGTTTGTAAGCCGCCTTGCTCACCCTTTTCAGCTCTGCCCACAAATTTTCTATAGGATTGAGATCAGGGCTTTGTGATGGCCACTCCAAAACATTGGCTCTGTTGTCATTAAGCCACTTTGTAACTAATTTGGCGGTATGCTTAGGGTCATTGTCCATTTCGAAGACCCATTTGCACCCAAGCTTTAACTTCCTGGCTGATGTCTTGAGATGTTACTTCAATATTTCTAGATAATGTTCTTTCCTCATGATGCCATCTATTTTGTGAAGTGCACCAGTCCCTCCTGCAGCAAAACACACCCACAACATGATGCTGCCACCCCCGTACTTCACAGTTGGGATGGTGTTCTCAGGCTTTTCAAGCTTCCCCCTTTTTCCTCCAAATGTAACAATGGTCATTATGGCTTCTTCCTCACTGAGTGGATGATGACACTCTCTTACCAGTTTCAGCCAGCATCTTCACAAGGTCTTTTGCTTTTGTTCTGGGGTTGCACGTTCGTCTCTGGGACACAGAACCTGTCTCCTTCCTGAGCGGTATGATGGCTGGACATTCCCATGGTGTTTATACTTGCGTATAATTGTTTGAACAGATGAACGTGGCTCCTTCAGGCATCTGGAAATTGTACCCAAGGATGAACCATACTTGTGGAATTCCACAATTCTCTTCCTGATATCTTGGCTGATTTCTTTTGATTTCCCCAGGATGTCACACGCACAGGAAGCAGTGTGTTTGAGGTGTGCATTAAAATGCATCCACAGGTGTGCCTCTAATTAACTCAAATGTTGTCAATTAAGATCAATCAGAAGCTTCCAAACCCATCACATCATCATCTGGGCTTTCCCAAATTGTTTAAAGGCATAGTAATCTTAGTGTATGTAAACTTCTGACTTTGAAGAAAGTAATAAAAAATTGTCTAAAAAATTATCCCTCTCATTATTCTGGCATTTAACAAATATAAATATTTTTTGTAATCCTAACTGACCTAAAACAGGAAAAGTTGTGTCTGATATAATGTCAGACAGTGAGAAAAAAAAGGTTATGTCTTTTTATACAGTGTATGTAAACTTCTGGTTTCAACTGTACATCAAAAAGCACTCAAGAGTGGATGACAGGAAAACGGTGGACCATTCTGAAATAGTCCTGATCTGATTCCCATTGAACATTGGTGGATCTGTGGTTGAAACTTGCAGCTGGAAGACAGCACCTATCAAACCTGAGAGAACTTGAACAGTTTGCTCAAGAAGAAGTGTAAAAACCTTATTCAGAGTTACAGAAAGCACTGACTGAAGTTATTACCTGCAAAGGCTGTGCTAAAAAATATTATGGTAAGGGTACCAATATTTTTGGCCATAGCAATTTTGTTTGTTTTATTGTAATGAATAATATGTTAAATTGTAAATCAAAGGCAAAGTTTCAGTTATATTCAATGTGAAATAAATAATGATAGATACCATATACTTACAGATGAAGCCACTAAAAATTTCCCCTGTTTCCGTGATGGCTCCTTGGCCGCCCCTTGATAGGTCCTTGACTGGCCGATAATGGAAGCAGGGGGGAAATGCGATGACGTGTCAATGAGGCCCCGACTGGAAAAACGCCCCTAAACTGCCTGAGTGAAAACCAGTTGCAATGCTTCATTTGTCCACGGGGAGGCGCAAGTATTAGTGCAGGAGACCCGAGTTAGTTTTATACACTAATTAGGGCCCGAGCGGCGACTGCAAGTCGCCTGGCGAAAGCCCTATTGAAATTGTAATGTTTATTATTATTATTATTATTATTATTATTATTATTCCGACATTTCGTGCCCCAATTTCGCCCCTTTCCCAAATGCGAAAATGCTCATACTTTTGCACGGACGTCCGGCCTCATCCAAAATTCGATATTTTTGGGTGGTCGCACATGGTCGACGCAGAATGGCGGAATAGCGCCCCCTACAAAGTCCAAAAATGCCCATAGGGAATTTTGCTAACTTTGTCCTATGCTCACAAAATTCGGTACACATATGTATTATACCCACATATGCAAAAAGCCTCTTGACCTCATGACCTCAACCCAACAGGAAGTCGGCCATTTTGGTTTTGATTTTTCCCGCCTAAAATTAACTCCTCCCACAGCGTTCGCCCGATCAAGTTCAAATTAGGTACGCAACATCTCCAGACCTAGCTGAGCTTAAGTTGTGTTCTGCGCATCCGTAGGTCAAAGGGCGTGTCTGCCAGGGCTCAACTAACTTTGGCGTGCTCGCCATGTACATACGAGTGGCTCTCACGCCCACATACTTCATCCAATCAGCTTCAAACTTGCTGGACATGATGATGGCTCCGCCCTGAACGTCCCGATATATTAACTTCCCACGTAACTCATAGCGCCCCCCGGTGGTAACAGGAAGTTAACTAAGATTCATTAAAATTACATACTTTGCCCCATCAACTTCATTCAGAACCAGTTGGTGAAGCTACATTATGAAGACTGTGAAGCTACGAGTAATGGTGTCCGTGTGGCGACGCGGCGACCATCAATTCCTCGCCATGAAAATACGTTTGGTTTTTTGATGGCTTTATTGATCTCGTATCATCATGAAAATTGGTACACAGGTCCAGGGTGCCGACCTCAACGTCTCCATTCGCTCATAGGCGATCTCACTCGTGTCGCCCCCTAGTGGAAACAGGAAGTGCCATATTTTACATCATCATTGTACGATTTCCACAAAACTTCACATGTGTAATCACTGTCCCACCCTGAACGCAACCGCTTGTGTTTTGTTACACTCTACTGCCCCCTGGTGGATGAACCATCAACCTCTCATAACTCCTTCATGCTTTGTCCAATTCACTCCAAACTTCACATGACTGATGAGTGGCCGCCCTGAACACACCAGACCACATGTGTAACTACCTGTGACTTCCCCCTACTGGATGAACAAAACATTGCATTTTTGGCCTCCTTCCAGGTTTTTTCTCACTTTCTGCTTCACGCCACAGCCCCGCCATGCCTCAGGCCCCGCGGTGGCATGGGTGAGCGAGGGCCCGCCATCGCCGCTTGCGGCTTTAATATTACTTGTATTTACTTCTATTCTTCTTCATAAAGTAGCCTTATACTATATGTTGTTGTTATTGTCACTGTATCGTCACTAGTGTCTGTGTAATGCTGCTGCTACACTGTAATTTCCCAGCTTGGGATCAATAAAGTATATCTATCTATCTATCTATCTATCTATCTATCTATCTATCTATCTATCTATCTATCTATCTATCTATCTATCTATCTATCTATCTAATGAAGGGTGCAATATAGTTTAATCCATTAGAAGGATGCAATTGAAGCTGCTGTGCGCCGGTAAAACACAACACAGCCGATCAATTAACAAAACGCACTATGATTAAAAAGTGCAAGCTTGTTATTCTGTGTCATGCCTGTGTAGTATGCAGTACTAGATACTTGTGTAAAAAATGCAGTAAAAGCAGACGTACTGATTCAACTCTTTACGCCAGAAAAGGAAGACTTAGTTTAATGATTTAGAAGTCGCCAAATGACTTACTTTAACGAATTTCGTTAGTTTATATAATGCAGATTTGTAAAATATTACTTTTATGAGGGTCACAGACAATAAACTTAGCATTTCATAATTGTGGTAGCAGCGGTGCAGCAGATGTAATGAAGTCCACGCAGCATGCTGGATGCAAACTAATATTAAGCCTTTAGCCTTTTCATTATAATGTCCATGGACATAAATTGAGTTAATTCATTAGAAGGATGCAATTGAAGATACCGTACATTTTACAGGACCTCTGACTAATCATTGTCACTGTCAAACCAAGAAATAGCCCATGTGACATACCCCGTCTAGTGATTCAAAACAGGACGCGCTATTTACTGTAATACATATTATTTCAATGGACGGTGTAAATAATGTAAATAATGTCACGACTATTTTACTACATATTTCTTACTATTATTGTTCTTATAGTTTTTTGTTTGTTCGTTTGTTTTTTGTATTTATTATTTATTGTTCTTTATTCTTTTCTTATTGCTGCTATTATATTCTGATACACTGATACTGGGTTTCCTTTATCCGGTAATTACAAAGTCAAAAGTCAAAATGAAATGAAATGAAATGAATGACGGTGGAGCACAACGGGTTATGAATGGAGGGGGATCTTCCTCTCGGGGCACCCCCTGAAACGTCACTTTCTCGTAGCCAATCGTAAGCCCTGTTGAGACCGACTGGTTTACACAATCCTTCTCCTGTCGGATTACCTCCAAAGTCATCATCCAGCGTGTCATTGTCAAAAGAAAGTAAAATAGATAAAACTTTGAACTCGCTTGAGAAAACACGCTGTCTCTGTCCGTGCAGCTAACATTAACCTCAGCTCCAGTGAGTCTGTTCAATGCAGGAATATGGGATTCATTTACTTTTATTTTATTGGCAATATGTTAAAATAATTTGATCCTAATGAGAGCAGGCGTAATAGAGCCGTGGGAGGAAAAATTCAAAGGATTCACAGTTTGCCATGAGACATGCACAGGTGTGGGGGTTGGGGGGCATTCGCTTTGAAAGACAATGGAACAGGCTCCCAACCATCCCCCCAAAACCCATCATCACCCCGCAAAATCTGCACCCCTTCTCAGAAAGTACTGTAGTTGCAACGGCCATGAACACTCTTGCGTGATTTGTGTGACAATGGAACCAAATAGCCCATTAAGCCCAAACAAAAAGTTAAGCAATGATAATGCTAATAAAGTGGATGGGCTTACCTGACTTACAGCATGCACTGAATAGACCGGGGTTGGCTTGCACATTTTTCAACAATTCTACAATTCACAAGTTAGCAGACGCTGAACTACCCACTACTCATTCTCAGCTTTAGCACTCTGGCATAATGTGTGTGAGAATATTCAAACCAGCATCAAATGAAAGTTTAATCATCCTTTAAATTCCTTGTTTTTACGTTTGTTTCTAATTTCTCACTGTCAAATGTTTATTTTAATAGAAATAAAGCTGCGTTGCCTTGTCTTGCCTTGCCTAAAATCAAATACAGTCGTTTACGTTTTTCCATTTCGTATAATTGATCTGAGCCTAAAATTGAAATATGAAAAGCATTTTTTCTTTCTTTTTGTGTTAGATTCAAAACAAATAACAAAATAATCAGTCAGTAGGCTATTTAATTTTTTGATTTGAAAATGTGTTCCGATTTTTTGCAGTATGAACTCTTGCCAAATCCTGTCATGCACACTTTGTTTCTCTTTCTAGCACAAACATCCCATTCATTTTCCTTTCTTCACTGCTAAACAATAAAAAACACATACTCTACAGGTAAACACACTTCCTATTAACCAAGAGAACAAGGGAACATATTAAACTCATGGCACATAGCAGAGAACCATAGAATTATCGGTCAAGATTTGATTTCCATCATATAACAACCTGAAGGTTTTAAATTCAGTTATTTTCGGGTTGTATGCATTTACTTAACAAAGTTATGAAAATGCAGCAGAGTTTTTCCGCGGAAAACATTATCAATAAGTAACTGCTACTGCAAAGACTCGAACCCAAGTCTCCCGCACTAATGACGGACACGCTGCCCGTTACGCCACCGCTCCGGTCCTACGTTGTAAAGTGTCTAACTGAAAAACTTACGCTTGTATGCATTCACTGAGGAAAGATTATGAAAATATAATACAACTTTCCCGCCAGAAATGTCTTTAGAACAAACATAGGATATGAAACCTTTCTAAATTCGCCCTTTTCTGTTGGCGTGGAAGATGAATATCCGCCATGTTTTCACGTTGTTATAGGCTACGTCTAGGGTGCAAATAGACACTCCGCATTTTTTATTCAAGATAGTCATGTATCTGTGTCTGCAAATTGTTTGCTCAGTCATGGTCTTCCTTGAAATTTTAAATATTTTTTCTAAGTTGTGGTGCGTGCATATACAAAGTCAGTAGGTTATGTTAGGTAGTAAGTTACGTTTACTGGTTCGGATGACCAGTAAAAATTCATAGAATATGTGGGCTATTCTGTGACAGAAGCGCCATCACCTGGTCATACCCTGTATTACAATGAATAGGTGGGTTTACAGGAAAAGATAGACACGCCCAGGAGAAGGAGGGGGTTGCTGAGTCGGCTGGCAGCCGGCTGGGAGTCAGCTGCCATTCAGCTGGCTTTCAGCTTGAATGGGAACTTTCAAGGGGCTTCATCTGTATGTCAGAGTCAACTTAAGACATCCATTCATTTTCCATACTGTTTATCCTACAGACAGTCGTGGGGGGACTGGAGCCAATCCCAGCTGTCATTGGGCGAGAGGTAGGGTACATCCTAGACAGGTCGCCAGTCCAACACAGGGCTAATAGAGTAGACAGACAACCAGTCACACTCATATTAACACCTATGGGCTATTTAGAGTTACCACTTAACCTAACCTGCATGTTTTTGGTCTGTGGGAGGAAGTCAGAGTACCCGGAGAGAACCCATGCAGGACCAGGAAGAACATGCAAACTCTACATAGAAGGGCCCCAGCCGGCCAGCGGGTTCGAACCCAGAACCCTGTGAGGCGACAGTACTAACCACCTCACCACCGTGCCGCACCCAACTTAATACAAAAAAACATTTCGTTTTTTTTTTAATTGTGGAAATGTACCAATATTTTCAGCCACATCTGTAAACAAGTCAGTTTCCACTGCTGAACAGTTTACTGTTTGTATAATGCAGACACATTCATGCTGTAAGGAAAAGCTGTGTGCTCTCACTACAGAGTCTGTCCTCTTCATGCACCAACACACACCCCAACCCTGTCTCCTAGAAATCACATTTATCCGACTAAAATGGAAGGAGTCTCTGTCTGTCCGTCCTTCGATTTTCTCGACAACCGTTCATCCGATCGACTTCACACTTGGCAGGTGTATTGCTGAGGACCCAAGGAAGTGCAGTGTCTAGTGTGAAGTTGTTTGGTTGAGCATATCTTGAGAAAGAAGCTGTAAGCAGCAGGTAGTACTGTAGGAAATCAGGGCTAAAGAGAGGGACTGGAAACTACAGAGAACACAAATCTGTCTGAAGCGAAACACAGTGACCGATACAGAAAACACATGACAGAAATAAGAATCACACTTATTCAAGGATAATTTCACTTAAATCAAACAAATCTAACTAAAATATAAAGAATCTCGGTCTGTATCTTTGTATGTATGTCTGTTCTTCGATTTTCTGGACAACGGTAACAGGTATGTTTTGTATGGGCACTGCACTAGAAGTAATCTGCAACAGCAATACATTTTAAAAGAAGCAAAACGCTTCTCTATTAATATTTACCCAAAACCACAATCTTTCCTTTAATGATTTTGATGACTACTCTAACCACGTGTGGGACTCAACAGAATGTGTATCCTGGTATCCAATGTGAAAGTCCTGCACTCTGTTCACCTGCAATACAACTCAACCACCTCCCTATAACGTGTTGTCTGGTACAGGGGCTCATCTCAAAAAACCACAAAGGAGATTTGTGACTACTGCTTACATGCAGATTGCACATGATGCCAGTGTCCTGTTTCATAAATGATTGTCAGTCACAAATAGCAGACACATTTGTGAGTCCTGCAGTCCTCTCACATGTTCATGTATCAGTGGTAATCAACGTGTTTGTTTTCATTAGTTAAAGTTAAATTTGGTGAAACAAGCCCCAGAATCACAGCACCTTTTTCATTTGAAAAATCACTGCCACAGAAAATTGGGAAAACAAATTAGTAGGATATAGTAGAAAAAATGTGTCTGCAACATTGTTTCAGACCAACACAAATCAGAAGAAAGCGTTTTACATAACAGTTAATATATCTGACCAATTCTTTTAAAACGAGGCTGGGGGTATGGAAAAAATGTGATTACAAAGCTGCTGCATGTAAAAGCAGATTTACAGTAACCAGTGAATAGAAACACATTGTTTGATATTCTGAGTAACCAGGTTACTAACATGCTGATTGTTTTGGGTAAAATATTCTTGAGAAACAATTAGATGAAAGCATAAATCTGGGTAAATTAATCCATGGACACATACTTCTGTGGTTAATTACCTCAAATTGAATGCAGGAGCTAAAACTTTAACTGTGCACCACTCACATCAGTGTCTAGACTAAAGTAAGGTGACATTTTATTGATCTTGGTTAGGAAGAAAGTTCAGGGTATTGTTTGTCCTGAATCTGCTGCATTTTCATGCTTGCTAGTTGCCTGTGACAAAGGTAGGATTGCCCAATTTCTCTCAAAACAATGTCTACTAGTGGATGAAACCCTAGCTTACTGTCTCACCTGCAGCAGAAGTATAGGACTTTAGTTGACACACCCTCAAAAACCTCAATACACATGAAACCGCTTGTTTTTGATCAAGTATAAAAAGCAGAGTGGACAGAGTGATTGGGCATTTCTGGGAAGTCAAAGATGAAGGAAGACACTTCCGTAATAAAAACAATCATAACCTTATTGTGGCTGGAAATACTGACAAGAAAGTGAAGTCAAAGCAAGTGAGACAAATGCTGTGAAGTAGAAATGAGCTCATGGAGTTGATAGCCTCAGAAAAATAATAGTTGAGCTCTTAAGGTGTGATAACCGACTATCCATTCTCAACATCTGCAAGTAAGCCGAAGGCCTGGACACTGATCTGTCAAGATTCCTCCATTTCTGTTCAAAAGAGAAGAAATGTCCTGCGGGTCAAATTGAGAGCTGCCTGAAGAGAAGGAGGGATAAAACACAGCCTGAAATGTGATAAAGTTGTTGCCAAACCCGGGGCTACAAAATTCTATCAAAAATACGTATTTGAAATTGTCAGTCTCATATTTTAATAATGTTAATCTGCTCTAATTTACTCACACATTGACTTAATTGATTGTATATTTGACTAAGATTATGCCTCATTTTCCACATCACAGCATTGATGTATTACTGAAATTGAAAGTGTCAGCTGTGATTATGAAAGAGCAGATCATTGAAATCACCTGGACGTTTCATTTGTTTTATAGCCAGGACCAATTTTATGAATATGTATAGTCCAACCAAACAAAACAGGGTTTCCCTTACATTCATTTATGTGTAGCAGCCCAGCACAATATCAACATTGCCCACCACATATTGATTTTCTATTTTTTGAGGTGCGCACCCTGCTCTCGCTCACAAACCCATCTGTGAATAGCACGATGGTGCACTCTGGTATAGGAGGTTGCAACATGCACATTTGGACAATGGTTAAACTAACTAGAATAAGAAGTAAAACCAAAGAAGAATAGGAGTGGTATAGTCTATGTGCTTTTCATTAAGTCAATGTGTTTCCTCGCTTCCCTCGTCGGAGGATGTGAGAGAGAGACATGAGGACAGAGGAATTTAATTCATCAAATGGGATGTCCTTGCTCATTCCAGTATACTTTTTAGAAGATGACAACTACTCATGATGCATAGCACCTTATATGTCAAATATAAGTCAGCTATCAATATGTAGAAATGATCAAGTAACAGTTTAAACTGTAAAGATTTACTTAAAATTAATATGCAATTAATTAACACTTCAAACTGTTACTTATATCATTTCTAGGCTAAATAGTGATAGCTGGAATAAAACATCTAACTGCTCCAATGTTTCATTATTTGATTATAGATAAACAGCAGCATCTCACTGTCACAGAATACAATTTAAACCTGTTAATTACTGAAAGAACAGAACTTACATAAAGCAGTAATAAAAACAGCTGTAGCCTGAAGAATATGTCTAAAAATTGATTTTTATAGGAGACTTGAAGCACGTCATATTTTGCTGAACGAGCTGAGATCTACTGAAACAGAAAAGAAGAACGCAGAAGCCTTTTGGCTTATGAAGAAAATAAAGTTACAGGAGTGTTTTTTTTAATGACTGATTCATGATTCATTGATTTTTATTTGATGAATAAAAGCTGCTGTTGATACGGTCATTCCTTTTTTCTGATCTGCTGTATTACAACAGCAGCATGACTGTTTACTGACCCATCAGATGAGCTGACCAATCAGTACCGCATGACAACACAAGAGGAGTTTTGGGTTGTTTTTTTTTCTGTAGTTCCTCACTCCTCCTCACTCCTCTCTCCTTGTCTCCATGAGTCCCATTTAAAGGATTGAATGATCCTCAATGATGGCTGAGGGAGAACAATTTCCGGGTCAACGCTGGTGGGCAGAGGAGAGAGGATGCGATGAAGCATAAATTAGCTTACTGAAAAGCACCCATTGTTGTTAGCTTCTCTCTGCAGAGAAAACAGCTGTCTGAATCAATCCAGAGATCAAGATGGTTAGTACCATGCAACTCCTCCGCACAAATTTGTCCAGAACGTATGGATTTAAGTTAACTCTTAAAAGTTAGTCTGTTTAAGTTCTTAACACAAACTCAAAGACCTAACTGTTAAAATAAGTTACAGGCCTGCAGGGCTTGAGCTGACCACCCATCGTCCAGGGGAGGATTTAATGTTAAATTAATTAAGTAATTATGTATGTAATGGTAAATTAATCAATTAATCGGGACAATTACAATTGCAACAGCTACTGCCACGGATATTTTCTAATTACGTGGGAAACAATGCACTACATCAACTAGTGCTGTCTTATTGTGACTGCTCATGGCCCTGCATGGCACATGATGCCCCTCGATATTTTACCCCAGGACAAACAAACAAACAAAAACAACAACTAAACACTAAAAAAAACGAATACAATAACATCTATCAGAGTTCTTTAACTTCTTTCTTGTCCATTTCCAATAACTTTTAATGCAGTTCTGACATCAAGTCTGTTTTTATATATTTTGCTTACATTATATTTACTCTTTGTGTTATTTTACAGCTGGTGAAGACAAAACATAGACATCCGTCATACTCGGTTTTCAGTGTCCTTATTTGTTGTTTGCTTTTGCTTTTATTGGAGAGATTTTTTTAATGAGTCCCTTGAGGTTTCTTTATTTCAACTAAGGACTTTATTTTTCCTTCCCCTCTGTTATCACCTCCATGTAAAAATGAATATGACATCCCGTAAGTTCAATCTGTGGAATTCAAAGATAACATCACAGATATAAGGTTTAGACATGGAATTGCAATATTTAAAAGAAATATTTAAGGGCACCAGTGTTTGTATACTACATGGGTGTAATGCAGTGTTCCTTTTCTGAAGGCTCAACATTAAGCAGGTTTTTATTCATTGTCTGTTACTCTTTTCACTTTTTCTCTTTCTTTGACTGAAGGTGCACACATCAATAAATCAGACGGTGCAGTTATTGGCTGAAAAGAAAATCTCAGATGTGTTTGGACGTGATGACACATGGTTGAAAACAAACTTTACAAAAATGCTACACTGTCAATGGATATGCCAACCGCTGTATAACAATGCATGGCTGATTTGTTGTGGGATAAAGAAAAGAAAAAATGTTGACGCAGGTGTGGTTGAAAAATACAACATTGTTTACAAGATGTACAAACCTGAGAAATGCAGTCATTTTGAAATAGTTTTACAGTGGGATGGCCAGCTATAATTTAGTCATTATGTTTTTGACTTTAAAACATCAATAACTAAACACTGCAAAAACAATCTGAAGAGTGCAAACAAGGCATAAAACACATATTATATATAGTAGAAAAACAAAACAGAACATTGGAGCCTAAACATAGTAACAAACTGCATACTGCATTTATCTGATGTGTTATTAGGTGTTCATTCATGAGTAAATGGGGGGAAAATAGCCTAAAGCTTTCCCTTTGCAAAACCAACTGGCACAAACCCAGAGTGAAGAAGCAAGCTAAAGGGCACTAATGAGGCTTAACAAACCTCTTGTGAAGAAATAACACCTGCCAGTAATAAACAAACAAGTAAAACACTAGGAATATCACATGGGTTGTGAGTTTGTTACAACACACTTTGTCTTACAGCATTAAAAGTGTGCCAACCATGTTAAATTCATATATATTTGTTTCTTCCTCAAATACACCACAAACAAGCCAATACTTGTATTGTCTTCACCATAAAAGACAAGGTAGCTAAATGTTTTGCCTCAGGCAAGGCGTGGATGAGTTGCTTTAGCGCACCACCCAAAATGAACCCACCAACCAACAGTACATGTACTTCCCAGGAGTCACCAAGTCCATGTTTTGAACCTGAGGAACTGGCAGATCTCACACCGCAGGAATATGAGTTGCTCTGTTTTTCAGCTCTGTAATCAGAACAAAGCACATTTGCTCTTATGTTTCACACATCACTTTGGAAAAAAAAAGTCTTGTTTTACATCCTGCTCGACACTCTCACTATCACGAGTCTTGACTCCTGTTAAATAATTTACAGGTTCAGAGGGAGAATTTTATCCAACATTAATTCCTACAACAATACAATGAGATGCATAATTAGCTCAAAAACTCTGTGCTGTGTTGCAAAGAAGTGAAGTAGCCCAGTCCTTATCACTGCATAGCAGATGCCCCACAAAAGCATGCGACAGGGGAGTTTTTGCAGTGTTGGTTTGCAACTCAGGCCAGGACGACTGCATGGCTGCTGGCTGGTTGCTGATGGCAGCTACTGCCCTCTGTACTGGGCTAACAAAGCACTGCCTGACTGTTGTATCCCCCTATCATGTTCTGTCAGGAGATTCAAAAGCTTTCCAAAAGCTTTTAGAGTGCAGTCTTGTGAAAACAGAGGAGCATAGTTATGGTTTTGATATCAGCATCAGAGATATAGTAAACATCCTGTGAACATGCAATTCAAGATCAATGCGCTTTGTGAGGTAGAACTGTATGTTTTCCAAAAAAGAAGGAAAACAATTATGGCAATATTTTTGCATTTTGTGTTCATGAAGTTTTTTAACTTTTGCTATTGTCATGGATTTGTGAATGAAAGCACTAAAACTTAAAAATGTGTATAGGCAATTTAACCTGTGACAACCAGGACCATACAGAGTACACACCATACAGTACACACCTTATGTTCAGTGTTTCTGTCAGTAATAAATGCAGTACAACAACCTTCAGAGCGCTACAGATGGTAAGTGAAAAAGTTGTAAAGAAATACTTCTGGAGCCATGATTCACCAACTGCTGTTTTCCTCTCTGTACAACTCAGCTGAGACATTTCCGAACAAATACAAAAACAAATTCAGAGTATTATTTTTGGGAAGAATGTGTAATGACTTCATTTTTTGTACCATATCACCTCTTAAAAATGGATTGGATTTTTATTCTATTTTTATGCAAAGCATTTGCATTCTAGAGGCATTTGTGAATATTTGATGGCTTGCACTTACACCAGGAGGAGGTACCGACAGGCAGGGGATGTTGGTGCAGTGCTTCAGGCATCAACTGCTTCCATAATGTGAGCAAAATCAGTCATGTGCTCAGATTATTGTTCATTTAAAGCAACCTGAGGTTCAGAAACAACACAAATAGTTGTATTGGTTCAAACCCCAGAGATTTTGAACACACCTAAATATGTCATAAGATGTTGGTGGTTAATTAGGACAAGGTAATTCTTTTTGTGGTGTCAGGGGAAAAAATGCATGAATTTGTCCTTTGATGAAGAAAAAGTCTGCCTAACTAAAATAAATAGTACAAACACATGCTCTTACTTCTTGAGAGTTAGATGAAACGATTGCTACCACTTCACTGTGTCTCAGTTCAATATGGAGTGATTGTCAGTAGCTGGTTAGCTTTGCACAAAGACTGGTCACAAGGGGAAACATTTAGCCACTGGGGGAAGAACATGGATATATTAAGAAAACAGGAGAACTGTAAACAGCGTTGCCGCTCAGCCTTACTGCCCATTTTTTCCTTGTAGCTACTTGCGGTATTGCAGGGGGAAAAAAATCCCCTGCAGTCCAAAAAACATTTTCGAGGACATTTGACAGGACGCCTTGAACTCCAAATAAAGTAAATGGTTCACTATTTAACGTCTAGCGGCTGAGTTGGAACTTTGGGGGGGTGGGCAGAAGAAATACTCAGTAGGCCGCAAAAACGCATGGAGGAATTCTTCTCATGTGATTGAACAAGTACCATTTTTGAGTCTGGTGTCCAGTTCTTATAATACATCCATGGGAAAGAGGGTTGCAACCCAATAAACCAATAAGTGGAGTGAACGTTGTCACATGGCCTGTGGTGATGCATTGCTGATTCACTCTGACTCATTGATGAACCAAGGGGGAAACAACAACAATTTTACTAACTTATCTACTGATTCAGACCAGACCAAACCAGCTATAGATTTGAGGATGTTAGATTACCGCTCTTGTTGATTAATCTTGACGATGTGTTTCAGTGTAACAGTCTTGTGGATGATCAGAGTTTCATCCAGGCACTTTCCTTTGGAAAACTGTCTGTGTGGATTTGTCTCAAACTGTGTTCCTATATTTAACCAGGTAATTGTTGTTCTGTTGGTCAAAACGCGCACATGCTCGTGGGTAGCCACTGTGATTTATGTGATACACAAGAGTTCATTCTGAAAATACAGAGATTTGGAAACAAATAAGAGCCTCACTGAATGGTGAGGCAGTTGGTTACTTCCAGATTGCATCAGGCTGTTGACATAAGGAGCCGTTAGGTGAATCTCATCCTGAAGAAGGTAAAAGGAAACAGGAAAAGACCCAGGTGGCTTTTCTTTCACTAACATGATACTTTAGCCACTTGATAGAGTGACATTTTGTTTATAAAAGTGACATAATATTGATCTTATTTTGCCTCTTTAATTCTGTCTGTAATCCATGTCAAATACAAATTATCATCACAACATATGTGAAATAATTCTTGTGTTTCTCTTATTTTTCTAAACCAATATTTGTTGCTTGACTTACAGTCTTTTCAGAGTATTGGGTGCCGACCCCCAAAAAAATCAAAGTAAACAAACAGACATGTCAGCACTCACAAATCACTGTATATCACAACTTTAATGGTGCATAGCAGCACAGATGAAATGAAGAAAATAAAACACTGATAATGATTATCTGCCAATTCAAATAACTTCAATAAACTGGGAGCCTCATGTGATTAACAAACAGATTTAAGAAGTCTTTTGCACCTTTTTGTGATAAAAATTTCCACCTGGACTCCTTCATGTTAATTTATTCAACAGTCACAGCAGCCTTTATCTGTGTTCGGAAGTTCACTTTACTGGTCGGCAGTGAAGTTTACTTCTGTATTAATGTCATATACATAGAAGAGAGGATCCTGCAAACAAAGGGACAAGATACTGTACAATAAATCTGATTTTCTCTTAATTTGTGTGAAACATTTCTCTGCCTATGAAGAAAATGCTTGTGATGAAAACAAAACTGAAATCTACGTATATCTCAGGTCCACAAACAGCTTGGTTTTCCAGAAGGGTTGGACCTCCCATGGCTGTTGGTCGACCATGGGAAGAAAAAAGTGGGTGATTAGGACTATAATAATTAGTGTGGTAGAGAGAGAAATATCACACATATGCACTGTGGAGGCACTTTAAATTACTGTTTGGCGTATGTAATATTAAGGTCACCCAACCTTCCCTAGTGAAATAAATTCTGTCCATACAGATTACAACCCTGGCAGATTTGATAATACAGACAACTTCTGCAATTACAACAAATCACAAGAGGACCCTAAGTAACACTGGTCCCGAGAGAACAGTGTGATAAGCCGTAGAGTTGGAATATTTACATTGGTGCTGTGATCAAGGATGCTCTGACATTGAGGTTTAAGAGTTGGTAAACAGAAACCTTTTTAACAGAAAAAAATAAAATTCAAACCATCACTTTGATCCCCATTTCCGTTACTGGATTTGAACTGCAGCTGATCAGTGCATTGCTATGTGGCAGATAACTCCAGTTCCAGTTTGGTCGATATGAGTGACTGATTAATAATGAGTGAAGGTCGGGATCATGTATTTTGTTATAAGATCTCAATTATAGTTAGCTTTGATGAATCTCGTTTGCAAGCTGCGGTAATTCACTTCTGTCTCGTGTAGTCTCACCCTCTAATCCATCTCAACCCTCCCCCATCATAACCTCACATCAGTAACGGCTGAGTCAATGAAGGGAAATAGAAAATGACAGCTAAAGCCTGACTGTCTTATACTGTAGATAGCATGATCTGCTGAGTGGAAGAAATGCAGCTTCAGTTTCCTGAAGCATGAAAAATGTTAAGGCAACACATGTAGTCAAGTTGAAGAGGTTAGAAAACAGAACTCTGTTGAATCTATTGACATTTTTGGTTGGTCTGCATAGATTAGCTTTGTACACTCACTATACATGAACTGCACATTATAAACCTGTCATGTAGGCCCACAGGGTACACAAAGACAAATTCAAGCAGCTGGCAGCATCACGTAGACAATGTTACGTGACTCACAGTTTAAGCACAGCTTGGACCAGCATAAAACTCTTTTGGTTTAATCATCAGTAGAAGAGATAAACAACTGTGTTAGAAAATATCTGGTTTGATAAAAAAAGGAGAAGGTACAAGGCTGTGTACAGAAACACATTGACAAAGCAGCTAACCATGACCCTCAAGGTGCAAGAAACACCTGATCACTGAGCTTAAAATTCTGTGATGTGCAACTCTAACAGCAGGCGGAAACTAAAGATGACAATGTTGAGAAAATCTGCAGCTAAAATTCATTCACTTTTAAATTTAAATTTATTTTTCCACACTTCTGGCCAACACTCCCACTTCACAACTTAATTGATTAGATTCATGTTTTATGCCTTGTGTTTATTGATGTATTGTTTTTTAGGTATGGACTTTGTATTCCTGTCATCATAGAGCTTGTCAGCATATTGTTGTGCATATGTATAAATATGAGTTTGTTATCCATATTCACAAAGATTTTGACCTAATCCTGATATGAGTAGGATAAAATATCATAACTGATTCAGTGTTGTGGCTCGGAGTAAGTGTGCAGCCATTTCTTTTTTCATTGTGTTTGTCTTTTACCATCTTGAGACCATATTGGAAATAAATGTTTTCACTTTAACAGGTTATCCTAGGATAACTTTAAAATATAAATCATATAGTTTAATTGTTTTGTAAGTCAATTGTTCATTAATTCAACTGCTTTGTTAATATATGGAAATGTCCAATTAATTAAATGTTGTTTTATAGCTCTTCTACAATAACAAACGCAAATCTGAGAGAGGCAAAACAATATCATCATTTAAAGTTTGTTCCTTCGTTTCTTGGCATTAAAGTTACATATTCTGGGAGTTCAAGAAGTATGGTCTATTTGCATCTTCACCACAAAAGAGGTGAAAAACTTTTATCAAACAATTTCATGGATTTAAAAATGCACTGATTAAACGAGAAGTCTCAGTGCTGTAGCCTACTGCATGAGGTCACAACAGTCTACACTTGTTCATACAGTAGCTTAAAACACTTTTTACATCATGGCATG
Organism: Scomber scombrus; assembly: GCF_963691925.1. Taxonomy (NCBI): domain Eukaryota; kingdom Metazoa; phylum Chordata; class Actinopteri; order Scombriformes; family Scombridae; genus Scomber; species Scomber scombrus. Next base: position 20,757,052 of record NC_084970.1, read on the forward strand.
GAACGTGTTTGAACCAGGGCACACTTCCTCACTTAGTGCCATTAATTATGAAAACAATTAAAGTGCAGAAGAGGCGTGAGAACTAAAACAACTGCTGACGAATCTAGAAATGATGTAACAACTAGGCACTTCAGTTTGTCTTTACTAAAGCTCCATGATTATGCAGCATGGAGATACAGTAAAGTCTCATGAAGAAAACTGGCTGGTTTATTTTCTTACAAATGGTTTACCTGTCTTGACCCAGTGCATATTAGTTATGGAAAATTCCCTAACAGTGTTGATACATCTATTTTGATCTAACTTCTTCTGCAACAAACGTTACCTGTCATGTTTGTACTGTGAATATGAAGCTAACGCCAGCAGCCAGTTAGCTTAGCTTTAAGCCTGAAAACGTGGCAAAAACAGCTAGGCTGTCTTTGTCAAAGGTGACAAAAAAAACCTCACAGCACCTCTAAAGCTTACTAATTAACATGTTATATCTCCCTTGTTTAATTTGCACGAAAATCGAAGTGTAAAAGTGATAATTTTCTTTTTTAGGAGGTGGGGTAGGTAATTACTATTTCATAGCCAGATGCAGTAACTTCCTGGAGTGTCTGCTCATTGCCTGCAACCCTAGCATTAGTATTTCCTTCAAAACATCCTGCACCTAATAATAAAAATTAACCGTAAATGAAGTGAATTTGAATGAATAATGATTCAGATGTTTTCCTGGGGGTTGGGCTGAACAAAAAAAGGCAAGACAGAGAACTGCAGTGGGATGCTTGTGTAGGTCTATGTCTGTTGAGACACACAGCGCCGTTATTTGCTTTAAGATGTCAGCCAAGAGCATTTGATAAGCTGATACTTTATCAGCAATGTTCCTGTGAGATTTCTGTTCCCTACTGGTCAAAAATCATTTCATGCAGCTGTAAGTCTCTCCTGAGAATAGTTATCGTATCAAACAATGACGTTCTTATCAATACATCAGTGTACATCGCTGTATACAGATAAATGGCTTGTTGTCATCTTAAGCTATAATGTAAATATCATACAGTGGTAGATAAATGAGATCTCCATCTGCCTTACAAGGGCAGTATTCATATTTTTGTTGCACAAAAATTAGTGGGGATAAACAACACAGAATATTAGTAATGGTGAACTCATCTATTTAGTACACATTGTCAAGGGACAACCTTTAAAATCGACAGTGCTGTAAGAGGCTTTTACATGACTAATTTATTCTCTTCTTGATGGTTTTGCCCTCTGGAGTTAGAATAATTAATTGTTTTCATTAACAAATATTCTCCAGCGCATTCATATCCTCATATTTCAATAACTTCTCGATTGAATGAAATTACCACCCAGAATTTCCTGCTGTTTTACACTCTTCACCACCAGACACGCGGTCTTCTCACGCTGTCTTCAGCTGTGCCTGACAGCAAACAGCAAGTGTTAACAGATGATTCAGACTTGTGATAAATCTAACAGCAGAATGTTTATAGAAACTTACATTAATTTCATATTTATTAATTATAAAGAACAGTAACACTTCTTCTCTTCAATCTATTTCAGTTGCTTAAATTAATTTTGGCTACATTCATTAACATGAGAAACATCACTATACAGTGATTAATTACATAGACGGGGCTATTAAAAGTGCTCAGATTTGCATGCAGCTCTGTCTCTCTAATGTGTCCAATGTCCTACCTGACTGGGTCCTGTCATGACATTTTGCCAACCATAGCAAGACCAACATTTTCACTCAACAGATATCTTCTTTATCATATGATATGATGTATTAAGCTTGACTGCTAAATCAGCCAGGCAATACTATTATTATTATCTTATCACAGATATATAGTATTGACACATGTCAATATGTTGTGTGAAAATGGCTCAAACAAATGCCAAAGATATATTAGCAGCAATTTAGACACCGTGATGTTAATAAATAGTTTGACCACTAATGAGCACTGACAAGTTTATTTTTCAACTGTAAAATGCCTTGTTCAGCACCTCTTTGTCACATAGAGCTGCAGTGATTAATTGGTGGAATAAAATTATTCTGCAACCAGTGTTGTTTTTGACAAGCATCTTAGATTTAGTCTTAGTCTTAGTCTTTTGGACTAAAATGCTTATTAGTTTTAGTCACATTTAGTCACTTCTATATGTGATAGTTTTAGTCCAGTTTTAGTCGACGAAAACTCAAAAGGGTTTTAGTCTAGTTTTAGTCAAAAAAAAAAAGAAAAAATAAGTATAGTCTTTTAACAAATTAATTTAGGTCAATAAGTATTGGAGATTGCTGTTGGGCAGTGTCACACATAAGTTGTGAAAATAGCAGCAGATCTATAAGTTCAACACATTGTAAGCTTGCAGATCTGCTATTTTCACAAATAATAACAATAATAAAGGAATGGTTTTAGACATATAAGGTTTCCACCCAACGGCAAATTTCTGATCTAAGGATTGTGTATTAAAAATATATTAAAAAATATCCTTGTGGCGAGCCTTAAGGTGCCGCTTAAAGTTGGTCGTATTTTTTCCGCCTACTTTGTGGCCACATTTGTCACCGCCTTCCTTCACAATACACTCTGTTTTATTATCTGCTGGGTTATATTTAAAATACACCCATATGTCGTCTCTACGTTTGCGACCACCGAGCCCCTGTGTTGAAACTGCCGCCGCCATCATGGTCCATTGTCTGATGAGTAACAACAGTGTGACGTGTTGAGCACGTTGTGCGCTGCACGCCAGGTGGTGGGCGTGACCAAACAAGGATAGACTGTAGGCAGCAGCAGATACTTTTTAGGTTTTAATTGACACACACAATAAGGAGAAATGTCATGCATTTTAAACGTCTGACAGATCACCCACTAACATTTTCGTCCATTCTCGTCTCGTCAAGGAAAATTAACACACGTCTCGTCATGTTTTCGTCATCAGAAAGCTATGTTTATCTTGTCACCGTCTCGTTATCGTCATGAAAAAAAGTGGCGTCAACGAAATGATTTCGTCATCGTCATCGTTGACGAAAACAACACTGTCTGCAACTATTTCAGCAATTGAATAATGGTTTTACTCATTTTTTATGCAAAATTGCAACAAAAAAAAAAGTTGGTTGGTTCTTGAACGTGAAGATTTGAAGCTTTTCTGGGTCATACAAAATGGTAAACTGAATATCTTTAGTTTTTTAGACTGTTCCCCAGATAAAACAAGACATTTGAAGATGTCACCGTGAGCTCTAAGAGATTATAACAGGAATTTTTCACTATTTTCTGAAAGCAGACGAAACAATTAATCAATAATGAAAATAATCATAACTTGCATTCCTAGTCACTATTCACCCATGACCAAATTTAAGGGATCCTTATCAAAATGTTTATTTACATTATTTATTTTTCTAAAAGCAAAACAAACAAAATAGAACTTTGGCTGCCATTTTGTTATCTGATTTATAACCCTCACATATACAAATACACATAAGTGATGTGCATGGGTCAGCATTATCGATGTGAAACCATTATAGCTCAACTCTGTTTGTGTGAATGGTTAGCTCCCCCTTGATGAGCACATTGGCACCCTGAGTGGTAGCTCCTGCCATCAGTGTATGAATGTGTGTGAATGAGTGAATGTGACATGTAGTGTAAAAGTGCTTTGAGGGGTCAAAAAGAACAGAAAAGCACTCTTTCAGTACAGTCAATTTACAGTTTGTTCCACATATTCCACATCTGAGAAGATTATCCTTTACTTTCTTAGTTTTTCCATGTTGGACTTTTGTGCGGCTTCATCTGCAGCAGGCTAACGTACAACTGAGTCAAAATAGCTGGGGGCTGGAATAAAAATTCACAGGTTCAACTTCAACACAAGGTGGACGTGGTTTACAAAACCTTACATATCCTTCTAGTGGCTGAAATTAAAAATAGCTCTCAGGTAGTTGTTAACGTACCTTCTTACTAGACTCCACAGCTCAACTCTTGACTTAAGTTTTTAAAAAATGTATTTGTCAGAAAGTGCAATCTAAGTCGAGTCCAAAGCAATTTTTTTTCTTCCTGGAAATTGATACAAGACAAGTCTTTTTTCGACTGTCCACAGCTTAACTACATTACTTATAATGACTTCCTCATCTTAAAACACTTTATAACTATTTTTGCTGCCTTCCAGATTTGACCTGTCCTATCGTTTCAGACCATTCTCTCAGCAGTAGCCCTCAGCTGTTCCTACCATGTCCCCACTCACCTGATCGTCACTTGCCAACACACCTGCCCCTTATTCACCTAGACCAGCCACTCAGTTTATATGTGAGCCCAGTAAAACTGTGGAAAATAATATGCAACGTGCTCAACTAACGATAATAACATAAAAACTGGGTGCTGGATCCTTAAAGTGGTTAATAATGAAAAAGAAAAACTAGGACGGCACTCCAAATTTACTTTTTTAATTGATACACAGACATTTCGGGCAAGGCACCCTTCTTCTGTGTGTGCACAGGCAATTCCACGATCAACAGACTCAGGTGCAGTTAATTATAGATGTCCACACCTGGCACAACAGGTGTAACCCAAAGGGGCGTCTTGCCAGAAACGTCTATGTGGCAATTAAAAAAAGTCAATTTGGACTGCTGTCCTAGTCTTTCTTTTTCATTATTACACACTTACACTCTGCCAGATCATCTGTTGTGCCGCTATAGTTGTAAGACCCAATAAATCAACTGCTAAGAGGAGGCAACCCTAATTTAATTTTTTGTTTTGGTTAATATCCCCATCAACAGAGCAAATTAACAGGTTTACAAAATGGTCCCCTTTTACTTTTGAAAAAAAGTATGATAAAAGCATAACATGATCATGGACCAGTCCATTATGCTCCAATTATAAAAGAAAAAATGCTGCATTTTATTCCTTCACCATGGCAGCAACACTTCTGTGCTTTCTTGCACCAATATCCTACCTGCTGATTTAATGAGCTCTTGGAGTTGCCAAATGGAAGTTTGTTGCAGAAGAAGTTATATCAAAATAGATGTATCAACACTGTTAGGGAATTTTCCATAACTAATATGCACTGGGTCAAACTAGGCTTTGCGGTCATAGCAAGGCCACACCAAATATTGGTGACACTGTCTCCCCTTGAGATAGTGGTAAGCAGTGAGTCTGCTCCTTTTGGGGAAAACAGGAGGCATTCTGATAGTGTTGCTATAGCAGCCGAGGTCAGATATGTCTTTGACTGTTTTCCCTGAATGGGGTAAAGGTAACTGGAGTCAGAGGTTTGATATAGTGTTGGATGTAGGACAAAGGTCCTGAGTGAGGTCTAAGCAATGTTTTGGCTATAGACCAGTAGACTACATTCTGTATATTGTAGATGTGTTGGTCTGCCCATATTTGGGCATGGCTCAACCTTGGGCATTACGTGTGTTGTTTAAAGTCTATCCCCGGAGGAGAGAAACTTCAGAATTGAAGGGAGCATCAGAACATAACTTGTACTGATCATTCGCTCATTTCTCCTTGTACAAGTAAATAAACCTTTTCAATGCAAGACATCCTGGACTCCTGTCTACTCTCTCCATTGATGTATGGGCTGCATAATTAAAATCATTATCAAACACTGAACTCAAGTGGCTTTCTGCTGAGGAAGCCCATTTTACAAACTGAGGGGTGAATTCACTAAGAAAAGATTGTGGCCACTAATAACACTGTGAATTGTGCATCACTTGCAACTGCTATCTGCCCCAACTCAAGCTCCAATTCACAAAAGATACTGTGCTAATGATATTACAGGCAGGACAATAACAGAGAGAAAGTGAAAAATTTAAATTTCAGGCCTTGAGCTACAAGTCCTGACCAACAAGGTGCAGAGGCATTCCTCTAAACTTCAGGCAAGGAATTAAAATGTGACAGAGAGAAACTGTATTTGGGATTTAATATCCCAGTCTGTCCAAACACACATTTAGACTGCAAAAGAAGATGGCATGATTTGAAGAGGAGGACAAAAGAAAAAATATTTAATGCCTCACAAGCTTCTCAAACAGGCGGTGCAATGATCACTGGAAAGTCTGGCCGGGACACCCCTTATAAATGCGCTTCATTTACCACCAACTCTCTGAAGACGCTAATAATTTCACTCACTGTGTGCGGCTATTAGCACTAGTCTTTGTGAATAGGACAGATTTTGCAGTGCTCATTTGCATGGAAAGAGCCCAATTTTGCACAAAATGTATGTATATTACCCAATTTAAATATATGCAAATAACAAAGGAGCAGTTCAGTCCAGGGTGGATTTCACCCGTTGCAGGTGCTTTGTGTATTACAAAGATTCCTTTAGTCTAAAAAGCCATGCAATCCTTTTGTGACTTTGCCCCTGAAATTTCTATCTCTTTCTGTCAGCAGTGGAGACATTCGAGTAACCATTTAGTCTTGATAACTTGTATTGTCTTTAATATAATGCCATTACTATACCCATTCAGCCATCTTATATCCAATTAAGTGTTGTCAATCAATATTTTAGTTAAGTGAAAGAGGAATATATGAAAAACTAAATATTTTGTAAGACACAAGGGTTCCTTCTTCTAAAAATGTATCAAATGAGCCTTTTGACTGTTCTTCCTCCCGTTGGACTCAGCACTTTAAAGGAGCCGGGAGTATGTTTGAGTGTAACTTGTACTTTCTCCAAGCTGCATACCAAAGCCTGTATAACTGCATGCACAAGCATGTACACATATACTGTACAATACATGCACACACACACACACACACACACACACACACACACACACACACACACACACACACACACACACACACACACACACACACACACACACACACACACACACACACACACACACACACACACACACACACACACACACACACAGAAACACGCATCCCCTCTTCTCTGATTTCTCTTCCTTGCTCATTTATTCTACTGCTGCATTCACAGTCACTCCGGAAAATCATATCAGATAAATATCCAAATATAACTGTCCTCTGAGCATCAACAGAAACGCTGATTTACTGAGCTTCTCAGCTGATTTGACGGGTGGATTTGCTTGAAGCCATCTTGGGAACTGTCACTATCATTTGCAGCTAAATCAGCATTGTGTTAATGATTAGCAAGCCTTGTGGCCTTTCAATCAGACAACACAATAGCAATACACATCCTCAGAGGTCAAACTATCATACGCAGGCATCTCACTGTTTGCTAACATTTTAGATTTCATTTCAACAGAAAATGAATCTTCAGCTGTTTTGATAATCGAGTAATTGTTTCTGTCATTTTTCAAACAAAACGGCCAAATATTCTCTTGTTTCAGCTTCTCAAATGCAATGCTGCTATTCTTTGTCATATGTGACAGTGAATATTAAAACAGGTGCTAGACTATTGGTCAGGCAAAACAAGCAATTTGAAGACATCACCACAGGCTCTGACCAATTGTTTACAGACACAAACGATTAATCTGGAAAATAATCAACTTATTAATCAATGATGAAAATAATCATTAGTTGCAGCCCCCATGAACATATAAACTCTGCATTACCATCATCATTATTAATACTTGTATTAATACTTTAAACACTGGAGGAAATCAACTTTCATACATGAATGCAACAATATGCATGAATTAAGTGCAACAAGTATGAAGTCTTCTAACATTTTATATGGTTTCCTAAAACATTTTAAGAGGACGCTGTCTTTTCTAGAACTCCAGCTATGCACTAACATGCAGCTGATACATTTTTTCTGTGATTTTTGGTTTTGGTAGCATGAGGCAAAGAGTGCAGCAGCAGCCCTCATGATGGGCGTGTGTGAACCTGCTCTGTCCAACTAGCCAATAAATTCTCCTTGGCTGACTCTTTAATACAAGAAAGAGTTCAGCCTGTTTATGTGCTGTTGCCACGTTGATTTGTCCTGGATAACAGGCCTCCTAACTTCACCACATATTAAAGTTACAGTGGTGGAATATTTCTGTCTCATTCCTTAGTGTGCAGTTGACACCAGAGACACATTTCTCTTCACTGTCTGCAGTGAGTCAGCTGCAGTAAATGTTCCACTTTCTCATGCAGCGAGGCTCTGTGGTGAGACAGCTCGTGTTGGCCTCCAGTGCACAAAAACTAAATGTATGTACAGTTGGAGGCTGTGTGAAAACAGCAGCAGGACTCCTTAAGTGTGTAAGTCGAAGTGTTGAGCTAAAGAAAGCAAAAGTCAGAATATATAAAAACAGGAATATACTCTTTCTGCACTTGCCTCACAATGTAATATGGGAGGAAAATGTAATTTTAGAGATGTGGAAAGTGCATTAATGACTCAGGCTCTGCCCGCAGCTCACTGACTGTTGATGCCGGCGGCCACTTACAGACTCAGATTATGGGTCTATATTTGCAGCGGATGCATTCAGAGCAATTATCGGGGAAATGCAGACAATATGGCTCGCACTTAAAGTGACAGGTCATTTTGCTACCAGTTTTTTTTATGTTGCAAATGTGCACCGATATGTCTCCAGTATTAGCCCCTACAGATTCCGTTGTCAACAACAAAATGACAAGCATGAAGACTCACTGTTGGTATTCATGTGACCTCTGTCATGTCCCTGCAGTTTATGTGTGGTGCCTGGAAACAGGTTCTCAAAGTGAAATCAGTGCAAATACACAAAGCAACCAATAATGAGGCTCGCTGAGTGTGCAGGACTCATGCATGTGTACAAAAAAGGAGAAAATGTTTGATATACAGGGAGAACTTTTAAATTAAATTGCAGGACAGCTGTCCTAGTTTTACTGATATACATGGCATACAAGAACAATGAATCATACTAAAGTGCCAAATAGTCCAAGTCGTGAGATTTTGATATTGTGGACTGTTAAAACATTAGCAGTCAAAAATATGTTATAAAATTCAGTTAAGTTATAAGAGCATGGAAAAAACAATATTTGGGATTTTCTACTTAAGCTTACTGAGTTATGTTTATAATCTTAATAATTATTATAATCTATCTATAATTATTTTTTTATTTTAGGTAAAGGAATGCTTAAGCATGTCAACCTCGAAATATACCAGTGTCTCCTGCTATCTCCACAAGATTAGCTCTACTCAATATCAGATCACTAGTCAACAAATCACTGTTAGTTAATGACGTCATTATGACCTATGATCTAGATTTTTTACTTCTTAGTGAAACATGGCTGACTGAATCTAGCTGTTGTGCTATTCTCAATGAGGCAGCACCAACAAATTTTAGTTTTATGAACAAGTGCCGAACTGGTAAGAAAGGCGGGGGAGTTGCTGCCATCTTTAAATCTGTATTTCAATGCAGGGAAATTACATTAGGTGATTTTAGCTCTTTTGAATATCTCTGTTTTTTATTAAAAGGTGATCCAAAAGTTCTTTTTTTAATCAGTTATAGACCTCCAAGATACTCAGGAAAATTCATTGATGAGTTTGCTGAACTGCTGTCAGTTATCTGCACTGACTACAACTTTTTTATCATAACAGGGGATTTTAACGTTCACGTAGACAATAACATGGACAGTAATGCCAAAGAACTCTCTGACCTACTTGACACTTTTGGCCTCTTGCAACATGTGAAAGGGCCCACACACACTTGAGGCCACACTCTGGATCTGGTTATCTCTAAAGGTGTTGACATTTCTTCTGTTGATGTTAAGGACTTGGCTCTTTCTGATCATTTCTGTGTGTTCTTTGACTTACAGATCATTCCAAATGTTCAGTTAACCTCTGTGTCTGTTAGGAGAAGGTACATAAATGAGAATACCAGTGCAAAGTTTATGGAGGCTATAGCTATGTCATCAACTGTGAGTGCAGAGTCAGTAGATGAACTCCTGGATAATTTTAACTGGAAAATCTCAAATGTCATGGATGCTGTTGCACCTATTAAAACTAAAACTAAGATGACCTTGATCAGAAAGAAAACACCGTGGAGGAACACTATGATGGTAAAGGCTTTGAAAACAGAATGCAGAAAAGCAGAGCGTAAGTGGAGAAAAAGTAAACTTCAAATTCATCTTGACCTCTACAAACAAAGTCTTTGTCATTTTAACTATGAGTTACTCAAAGCTAGACAGCGACACTTTTCTGAAATTATGTACGTGTTTACTATGATTGGGTTGTATTTTGATTTCTCAAATTCCATGTTTTTTTTCAATTTTTTCTGTTGAATGTTTGTTTTATGTAAAGCACATTGAGTTGCCATTGTGTATGAAATGCGCTATATAAATAAAACTGCCTTGCCTTGCCTTAAGTGGAAAATCACCATGCATTTTTTTTTCAGCACAAACCCAGCATGAATTGATCTTTTCAGTCAGAGCAACATTAATAGTTGAAACTTGTACTTTGGGGGAAAGTCACTGGGGACACCTGAAGAAAGCTCCACCCCGCAGACGCTTATTGGTGCCAAACTGAAATGGAGACCTGCCTCCAGGAGGAATGTTTATCCAAGCTTAGCACCGAGCCTTATTGCTCGAACCAGCATGAGTAGATTTTTCTGTCTGCGTTTCACTTCTGCATTACCTCTGTGCCATTTCAAATTGAGACCTGCCCAAAACGAGCCCCCCTGCGATGACAAGAATAGCTCTTTTAAAGACACAGAGTGGAGAGAAATTAACTGTGTGTGATCAAGCGTAAAGTAACTGTACACCCGTAATGGAGGAAAGGCTTGAAGGAATTTGAGAACAAAGGATTCCAGACATTCCTAAAAGTAAGGAAGTCTAAGTCCAATTGATGATCAAGGAGCAGAGCATTAGATGTGAACAGTTCCATTAAAGAACCTAATATACTTTGATGAGGTAACATGTGATTTCAGGAAGAACAGATGAAAGGATCAGAAAAATCTCTTTGCAGGATGTCCGCACACATAATCCCACTTACTGCAGTATGGCATCTAAAGAATATACTGTGATATAACTGTATTTTAATGCAGACTTTTTCTACAGCCAGCACTAAACACTCTATTGGATTTTGGCTCTCAATAAGGATGCATAATGTTGTGTCACACAAGGAGAGTGCAGTTCAAGATATGAGTAGCTTAACATACTGTGCACTTTTATAAAAGAAGAAGCAGCTGTTTCAGTATAAACATCAGTCACATTGACTTTAATAAAGGCACAAGCATGAGTCAAGAACGAGACAAGGGTTCTTTCTCGCTCTTCATTTCACTAAGAGGAGAAATATGAGTCAGTTTACAGTGATATTATCAGGCTTAATGATATTTTTGAGTCTATAATGAGATATTCTTTCTTCTACTGTAGCCTACTTATGACTATGACTCAAATGTGTTAGGTTAGAGCATCACTGTACTAATCCTTTTCATCAGGACATGCAGCTTTTCTCTCAGTCCCTTGTCCTCTATCACACCCTCCAAGCAAGCTGATCCGTAATAGATAAAAAGAGTTCCTGTTGTATCAATTTCCACTCACTGATAATGCAAACACACCTTGATATGTGCTCAATCTTAATGTAAAGCTGTTAACCTACTAAAACTTTCTTATGCTGGAGCACTGCACATGTAGGTGCAGGTAAAGTCATGCACAGTCAAACTGATGCAGGCTTGAACTTACCTTGAATATGCTGATTGACCACATTCTCCAGGCGATCCAGCCTCTCCATGATCCGGAGTGTGTCTCCCCTTTTGTCACCCTCTAACTTTCTCTCCGGTAAAGGCATGGGGACTTTGATGTAAATATTGGCGATGTAATTAGTAACCCATCCGACATAGAGCAGGCAAACAATGTTGGTCATGCCGCTCAGGATCACGCATGTGGACACCAAAGTTTTTGTTCTCCTGGTGCAAGCCATGCCGACATCCCTCCATACAGCCTGCAGTTTCCCGTTAAACCGGACGACAGGGCGACAGCCGCCCGCAAAAACCGAGATGAATGAAGTTATCTCCAGCGATGCAAAATCCGAAGCGCTCAGCCCTAACTTCAAAAGTGCGGTGTTTATTTTGTGTGAGGGGGCGCGATGGTGAAAAGCAGGTGAATGTTATATATCTACAGGTGAAGGATCCCTCCTCCGCCCCATCGCAAACCTCCGTCGGCTCCAGTTGCATGTGAGGATCCAGGAAAAAGGAGAGACGCCGAGCATCCAGCCGCAGCCAATAGGAGGACTGACAGCCTCCTAGCTGTACGCGTCCCCGCTGCGCTGCGCACTGATCTGACTGGACTATTTCCACGTACCAAGATACAAACTATGGTAACCCATTTCTGTCCAAACAGCGCGACATTTGCGCCTCCTTGACCTTAACTCTGGACATTGATGTGTGATTCGTTTCCACCTGAGCTACAGAATCTGATACTTTTTTGGTTCATTGGACGTCATTTATCATTCATTACTGTGCAAAACGCTGTTTGAATTACTTTGATGTGACGCACGAACGCAAAATGCATACAGCCAGTTTCCTGCTGCAATCCTTAATCTAGCCGCGTGATAGAAATGACGGGACTCCACGAGAAACAAGGTGAGGTGGGGTCATGTTGTAGGTCTGGCTCTGGTCCAGCTCACCATGAGATGCACAGGATGCAGAGGAGGCTGCTGGAAACCAGAACAGTGATACAGTCTAATTACCACGGATCTGTTCAAAGACAACACTGCAGAACAGCTAAGCACCAGGTGCACTTTACCTGCTGGGACAGTACTAATTTTCTACCAAACTGTCATTTTTAGTTAATTATTAATTTAATATTTTAAAAGTGCAAATTTTTTTGTTATTTCACTCTTTGTAAGCAGGAGGTGCTTGTTGGATTTCAGATTGTGGCATTTTTTGTTTTGAGGTGTTTAGGCACCACCCAGACTATAAGCTTTTTTCTCTCTTTTTTATGAATGGTTTTCTCAGTTCTTGTTATTTCTGCAGCCAAGGAGGAGAATAGAAGCTCATTAAATGGCACAGCAAAAAAGAAAAAGCTTAAAATGTAGCCATTGTGTAGAGGCTTTTGCTCATGTTCCCTCTCAAATGCCATGCAATTCTCATTTTTGCAGGAGTGTAATGTGCTGTGTGCAGCAGAATTCTGTTTGTCTGCCAGTTGTTTCTCCTTTTTTTTGGGTGTCTTGGATTTTTATCTTGGGTTTAATTTATTTTTTAATTTATAATTTTGAGGCTAGTTAACTTGTCTTTTTTTATCATCCCACTCTTTAAGAACATCAAATGTTTTTCTTATTTTTGAGGGTTAGACTTGGTAGCTAAAGGAGCCACATTTCACTGAAGCTCCTTCAAATGAAAATGGAAACTGCAGCCAAACGTCAATTCTTGACTATAATTTTACCAACATTTTTGATTGTGTTTTGACAGTGTGTTCCAGTATAATCTTTACCAAATGATTATTTGCTAATAACAGCCTTTGTCATCCAATCAGCCAGACAGCGACAACACAGCAGGCTGTCAGAGTGAAAGCATTACATTTGGGGATGTAAAAATACACATTCAATGCAATACATGAATTATTTTTTAAATGGATTAAAAAGCATTGTTGTGACATAGTTTTCCTGGGTGATTGTAGCATGTGAAGTATAAGAGAAGAAATCAACACAAACAAACTTCTAATTTTTCAGTAATACCCACTATCTCTTCAAATTTAGAGCATAATGCTTCTTTGTGGTCTGCTGCTATCACATACCTCAATGATAGAGAACAGTAGAGAGAGAAAAAAAATCAGTAAACTAAACTGACAGCGAGGCAGGAATACACTGCCATTTGAAAAGAGGGGCTTAAAACCTAATCATTTTCAACTCCAATGCATAACGCTTCACACTAAACATATGCAATCACTTCAATAATTGCCTCTAATTTATTTTGCTAGTCAATGATCACAAGTGTTACCCGATTTACCCTGTCCTCTGTGATCCAGATCTAATGACAGTCCACCTCCTCTGTCCTCTCTGCTCAGCAGCAGCCATTTATGGCCACGAGATCAATGCAGGAGCATGCTGCCCATTCATCTCAGCTAACAGACCTGCCATGGTCCACAAAGGTGTTTTTTTTAGTTTGCAATATGAGAAGGGGTTTTTCTATTTGCTAGTGACATGGATGTGATGAAAAAGCAGTTTTGTATATTTTCTTGCTCGTTCAATCACTTACTTAACTCATGAGATTCTGCTGAAAGTCGATAAACTGTTTTGTGGCCTCCAGTTTGAGTTAGTGGTATAAACTGTCCTCTACTGACGCTCTATTATAGAAGCTCAGGATGCTGACCATGAAAGATGTTATTTACACTTAGATAAAGTTTGTTACACTTTGGATACACTTTGATATAGTTGAAATTATTTAACAATGAATTGATTAGCTGATGGACTGAAAATTAAACGGCAACCAGTCTGATAATTGGTCATTCATTTGAGTAATTAACTCATAAAAATGCCAAATAGTCCCCAGTTACAGCTGTTCTCTGCTGCTTATCTCTGTTTTATGTAATTGTAAAGTGAATTCAAGGTTTCAGCCTTGAAGTTTGTATGGTTTTCATTCTACTGATTCATCATTCATATTTTATAATTTTACATCTACATTCTAGCATATTAGTACCATGATATATCAAATGTTTATTCGGCCAAACTTTTCAAGCTTTCATCTCAAAGGGGAGTTTCTGTGGACCATACTTCTTCTTTCGAAATGTGTGATAGAGAAATATTTCATTGAAACCTGAGAAACATTTAACTGTTCTAATCAAATCCTGGGGTAATTCCTTCTTCTGACTTCAAATAGTCTGTGTGATACAGTAAGCTCATCAGACTGCAAACTGTGCACAGTGTGGAGATGGGTACAATTAAAGAGGATTGAAATTATAATGAGCAAATCATATCGCCAGACCAGCCGGTCACATTGAAGGGCCTATTTAAAGATTAGCTTGTTTTCTAACTAACAGGGTGGTACACAGTGATGTATGAGTGGTCCCAGCTCTGGTTTCACATTGTTGTTTTGAACCTCACCTCTGTTGTCTCCTGTGAAGGGCGGCACTGAAAAACATAGCTTGTGAGTACAATCACAGGGTGTCTCACTAATACAAAGTGTTGTCATGAAGATGACCTCAAAGCCATCTACACATTTCACTGACAAGCCATAAACACCTGCAGGTGTCAGACTGGCAACTTCCATCGATTTCTTTTGAACTGGAGCCAGCCAAAGGGACACTTTGAGGTTGGTATTAGGGACTTATGATCCTCCCACTGAGTGATCCATGCGGCCAAGCAGCTGCCACATTTAGTCTGAGCGAATGGTCTTCTTCTGGGCTGATAAATTACTGTGTGCGAGAGGTTATCCTATAATCATCAGTGTGAGGACTGGGAGACAAAGACACAACCACTGTAAGTTCTTCAGCTGTGGAGACAGCAACCATTAATCAACAAAATACACACTCAATGCAAAAGGGCTATAATTGTCTTTTTTAATCCCTCCCTCTTTCATTTAAAGATATAAATTATAGGGAAGATATTTTTTTAAACTTTAAAAAAGAGCAATTTTGTCCACAATGAAACATTGAGTTTGGAAAAGGCTCTGAATCCCCTCTAGCTTTCAAAAGATGCTATTGTGAGGCCGACCCTCTGATTGTCCTACAATCCCCCATTAAATGGTAGAAATGGTTGGCACAAATCCATCCCCTCATACAGTGCAGTGATCTGACCCTCTACTCTGAACTCTCTGTGGGCGGGGGGGCCGACAAGGAAAAGGAAATTTCCCCCGAGACACTTTCAATTAATTCATGTTTAACTGCTGCATGTTGATTGTTGTACAAGGGGCCTGAAAAAGTAAATTAATTGAAATTTAAAGCATATTTTTACACATCCTTTCACGTTTTACATTTAAGCATTATGAATGAAATCTTTTTCTTGCTGTGTTAACAACTTATCTGCAGTTCAAAACGTGGTTGAATATAAGAAAGTTGTATGTTTACCCTCACATCAAAGAAAATAGCATTTCTGTTCATGTACTGTGTTCTCATTACAGTTTACAATACACACACATACAGACAAGATTTAAAGATCAAGAATATGATGCATTTTTTATCATCTGCAAGTTTAAAAAACATCTGCCTATAATGAAAAACAGTCAGGGTTTTTTACTACTACACTGAAGTGTTTTGGAATATTTGTACTTTTAAACAAGAAAAAGCTGCAAAACTGTATTTCCTGATGTGGACTTAGGGATGGTGAGATCAGAATCACATTAAGTTCAAGCTCATTTATTTATAGAGCCCTTCATCACAAGTACATCTCAGAGGACTTCACGGAGAGAAAGTGAGAACCTTCATCTCTCTAATCATAATCAATCACATGACAGAATGAAGTGCTGTAATACATGATGAAACAAGTGAAATGCAAGGAAGCAAATAAAGCACAAGACACAGAATAGCTTCACACATCTATTTAATCTACGGGATTTCACAGGTACCTGTTAGATGTAGTACAATCCACTTTAATAATCCTGCAATAAATTCTAATTTTGCAAAACTATAATGACACTTTGTTTGAGAGTGTGAAAGAGGATCTGACTGCAGTAATTTATATTTTGTGTTGTTTATATATTGAATTATATGCTGAGAGTGGAGGTGGTGGGGACAAAATACAGTGAACAACTTATAATTTAATACATTGGCAGGCAGTTATTGCTGCAGGGCTGTTGTACAAGATTGCATTAGGGTTGCACAGGTGATTCATGATACTGTGTCCAGCGTCTGTACATACAGTACTCTAGCAACACAGCCTGCCTTGAAATTGCAGAGACAGCCTGGAAAAACATCCTGCTTTGCTCTGTCAGTTGAGGCTGTGAAGTCCTGTGTGCTTGGTGAAATCATTTGAAACAGCATTTCACGAAAAATTATTTTAATAGCCTCTTCTCTCAGTGCATTTTAAGGTCAGTACTCTGAGTGTTGCGCTCTGTAGGCTGCCATCTTTTCAACTGAAACCAACAGAAATGAAAAGCCACAAGTCTTAGGGCACACAACAATAACAGACCAAAAAAGGAGGACATGTGTCTCTTTAATTTTGGAACATATTTACAGAGTAAATTAGCTCAGAAAATGGTTGAAACCAGAAAGCCAAATCCAGAGGGTAACCAATGAGGGGACTGGTGTTAAATCTCTCAGCAGGGAAGAAACAAATCTGGGACATGAAAGCGTTTTTTGATTTGATGTAGAAAAATTAACAGATGTATCAGAAAGTGACGACAGGGGGGGTTAAGGACAATCAGCAGTCAGGTTTGGCAAAATAGTGAAGGAGAGTGTTAGATGAGCTTACTTGGGTTTTGTGAGGAAATAGTGTTTGCAAGCTCAGTTTGGTGCCCTGAAACAAAAGGAAGAGGGTCTTTGTTTATGCAAGCAGGAAGCATAAGTTGAGAGATTTGTGGAGCTGAAGCTGATCAAATTTTAAACATGAAAAAAGGAGTAAACAGAGAGGAGAACAAGGAGAGATCCCAAATTGGTCCAGAAACTGGGGGCCCTGACATGATGGCAGGCAAATGTAAAAAATATTGGCTTACAAATACACTGTTACTGCAGCTACACTCCTTGGTATTTAACCTTTTGGCTGAGCAAAATTGAAAAAATGTCAAATTATGCTGACACGACTGAATCTCATCCTGAACCTTTAAAAACATCAAGACACCTTTGTGACAAGCTGAACAGAATATGAGGTACAGATATCTGCTGCTATTTACATTTTTTAAAAACCTTTCTGACACTTAATTTGGCATGTTGGACAACAAATACCTCTACAAGAAATGAAAAATATCAAATATCAAAATGAAGAGAAAACATTTCATACAGTCTATCATGTGTATCATG
The DNA here is from genome assembly GCF_963691925.1 of Scomber scombrus. NCBI lineage: Eukaryota > Metazoa > Chordata > Actinopteri > Scombriformes > Scombridae > Scomber > Scomber scombrus. The sequence goes on from NC_084970.1 coordinate 20,774,796, forward strand.
CAAACAAAACTATGCATTTTAACAATTATTTCTTCAGTTAAAAAAATGCATTATTGAAGCCTTATAGAATTAATGATCTAATTGTTATATTCTTATAAATAATACATCTGTCAAACTAGAAAAGGGAATTTTTCAAGGTGAATGGAGATGGGAAATAGGCAAAACCAAAATCAGCATCACATACTGTATACATGTATGCATTCATAATGAACAACTTCCGCAATAAATTTGGTATTGAGATCAATGCTGCTTGTGATTTCGATTTCTATTCATATTTCATGCATAAGAAGTCAGGGTACTATTGCAGTTAGATGCATTTGTGATCACACTGCAGAATTTAGATATTTCTAACCTGCATTCAGATAAGCTTTTCAAAGCCTGGTGGCCTCTAAGGAGCTGAAATGAACTCATCATCACTGACCATTATAATAGTAATGCCCAGCATAAAATCTCTTTTCTTTGCCCTACTTTCTCCATTTAGCTTCATATTATTTTCATCCCTCATGCAGGGATGAAGTGAATTGGCCAAACTCAGCACAGTAGAAGCAGCATCCAGTATTAGACAGAGTGCATATAGATATATCACAAATGAGCGTTTCAAAGGCTCTACATTGTACAGTGTGGCATGTAGGTGAAGATGAAGTAATTGCTTGGGAAGCCTGTGGAAGGTTTATAGTGCAACTGAAATTTCTCACTTTGTGTCTAAAGAAACACAAACTATAATGATAATGCAGCTATTTTAGTGCATTTTTACATTATTCAAAAGAGGATGAAACAGGTTTTGGATGTATTTGAAGCATCTAGGCTTCAGGCCTCTGAGTGGGCGTTTTCCCATGGTAACTGTTGACTGACATTTTAGGGTTGCCGTTGCTATGAGACACACTATCAGCTTCCATGTTGTTCTCAAACACGACATAGACCTGTATAGCCTCTGAATGTTGATACAAGATGTTTTCCTCCCTTATTAAGATGTATGACAATTTATAACACTGTGGAAGACTTAATCGTAATTCACTCATGGAAGCTACTGAACGTGGGGGCCATTTAGCCTAATTTGCTAATGTTAGCATTAATTCCCACTCTACGTTTCATTAATGTTATTTCAACATTAGGAGAGTCAGCAACTCCTGCACGCTAAGTTTTGTGTTCATCCTGCATTATAGAGAAAAGGGGCTCTAGCTAGCGTTAACAGTCTTTGTTTTAAGTTCAGTCGTGGTAACAGAAAGTAACCAGAATAGTCCTTTAATCTGTTACTGTTTATACAACACTCATTGTGAAAGTAATTACATTACCTTTCCCAGCAAAAGTTATGCATTGAATTACTCATTACTTTCATTACTCTATCATCAGCTTTCTCAAAGTTGCCTTTAAACAACTCAAAATCCTCCACACCCACATACTGCATCTTTTCTGTCCATACTCATAGAAAATGAGACATCGTGGTATAAAGAGCAGGCAGGATACAGTTGGATGAATTTTTACTGACCATCCAACAACTAGCATAAGAAGCCTCAGTGACTGCACACAGCACACCAGAAGTCCTGACCTCAGCTGAATCAGGTGACTCCTGGGTGTAGGTGTACTGGTGGTTAAGGTCAGCAAGCCAGCTAAAAACACACAATATGTGAATAAGACTACTTATGGTGAGTCACATTTCTTCTCCTCCGGAGCAGTCTGTCAGCTGATTGCAGAGACCATACTGTTATCAACCGTGCATTAGTCCTGGTAAGATGGCAAGCACGCTGACCCCCCAAGTCTAAAAGTAACAGGGTGTTATTGGGAGAAGTGACTTTAATGTATTTACTGAATTTATACCACTCGTTACTGACAATAGTAATAACATTACTGTAATGCATTACAAAGTAAAGTCTTACTGCCCAACACTGGTCATTACTCACAGCAACATGTGGTTCTGTAACCTCAGGATACTATGTGGTAACACGTGACTTGAATTATAGGATGGGGTGACTGACGTCCAGACTCGCGGGATAATGTAAGGAGGGCTGAAATCACCTCCTCCAAATGTGTAAGACAACCTGCGGCGGCTGCAGAAAAAGGTAAAGGTTGTCTCTAGAGCATTTGGTTTCTCCGTCCTGTAGAAACAGGGCTGTGCAACATGGTGGAATAGGACCTACTCAATTTGTGTATATAAGGGCTCATTTATTGGTAACAAAAGCATGATTCTTAGTTTCAGGCGACTGTACACTAATTAAAATATACTTATGAACATTATATTCAATTTCTGCCATTAGATCCCATTAATCCTACACACAGGCCCTTTCTTCTCTCTTGAAATCATAATTATGACCAATAAGAACATCACTAAATGCAAACATAACAAAGAAGAGTATATATACAGACTTCTTAGCAAACATGAATTTTTATTTCAGTTCGAGGTAAAGGAAATAATTTTACATTTCTACTTACAATTGATCATTGGGAAGAACTGTGTTGTAGTTGTGACTATGCAATTTCAAATTCAAAGAATTTACATTAATAGCATAGCAGAAGTTTTTAATAAAAGTCATGTAGAGATCTATCTTTAAACTGATCACTCTCAGTGTTTCTTTTAATCTTGTTTTACATCCTGTCACCCTCTGAAGTTCATTGGATATTTGCTTTCAATGATATAATATGTAATATGGTTGCCTTTTGTCATTAATACAGTAAATTAACTGTCTTTATCCCTGAACACTTATTTTTCTTAAAATTGTGTGTGTCCTCACTTTATTATATTCACCCTTGGGCACTTTAAGTTTAATCCTGATAATACGAGCTTCGTAGAAAAATTAATCTGTTTTAAATCCCTTTCTTTGTAAGCCTTTAAGCCAGGAGTAAATCACTATTCCTAACAAGACTAAACATTCATGCTGAGCTCCAATTTGTCTAAAAAAAACCCCCAACAATATAAGGTGTAATGAGCAGAAAACCATTCAGCAAAAACAGTTAAACCATATTAAAGATGACATCTAATTGCCATCTCCTGGCACAGTGGCGCACTGTTGCCTCATGGTAGGAGGGTTCTAGGTTCGAATCTGCCAGCCAACTGGGGCCTTTCTGTGAGGAGTTTGCATGTTCTCCCCATGCCTGCGTGGGTTCTCTCCAGGTTCTCTGGTTTCCACCCACAGACCGAAAACATACTGGTGACTCTAAAGTCCCTGTGTGAACTTCATTGTGAATGGTTGTCTGTCTGTGAACTATATATCAGCCCTGTGATTGACTGGTGATCTGTCCAGGGTGTACTTAGCCTTTTGCCCAACGTCAGCTGAGATTGGCTCAACCTCCCCCGCAACCCTCTTGAGTCTAGAGGGTAAGTGGTAATAAAATGATTGAGTGAATCTGTTTGCTGTGGGTGACTGACTTGGTAATGAGTTCAACACTTTGGTGGCCAGTATGTTAAGAAAGATTCTTGGAGTAGTTGTGACCCAACATGTAAGTGGTTATGTGTGTTTGTGGGGCTTTAATTGACTGTGAGTACTGCATAAAAGAAAAAAAAATAAATTAGATTATATCTTTGAGGAGAGGATTTAATAATATCTATCATAGCTGAAGTGACGAAGCCACAAACAGTAAAACAATATGTTGAACAAATATAATTAATTTGGCCATAGTGTTTTTCATATTAAGAATCCATCATGATCCTCTATCATCTATTGATCTTGTATTGCATTAAACTGTAATGTGACTATTTACCAACTTAACACTTAAGTGTTTCTCAAGTCTTTTGAATCACAGAAAAAGCAAAGATACAAAATGCACTCATATATGGACTGAGTGATGAATGAATTATCAAATGCAGAGCTGACCTTCCAGCACATACTGTACTGCTGACTGCACATCTTTAAAAGTTTTTCATAAAAAAAGCGTCTGACTATTTCTGATCCATGTTAAACAGTTACTGTAGAAACAAAACTTGGTCATCTATAAACTCTGACTTTTCATCTTTATGATGAGATTCATGTGCAAATGTGAGTTTTTATTAACATGTAATAGTTGTATGGTGTAATGAAGTGCAGTAAAACAGCTTGCTTAATAGTTAAAAGAGGACATAATATGTTTTATATATGTATGTATATATATATATATATATATATATATATATATATATATATATATATGTATATATGTTCTACTTGATATTGATATTTATATTGATATTTATATTACTCTTCAGGTAAATATTATTAATCTGATGCTCTACTGGAATATTGTTCCATGATTTACAGTACCAAAAAACTTCTTTGTCTTATACTGACCTTATGCAGCCCCTCAGTTCAGCCTCTGTCTTAAACAGGCCATTTTAGCTCTTGTGTCTCCAAGGCCCCCCTCCCAAGAGGCCCACTCTTCCCTGATTGGTCAGTTACTGGAAACTGTCCCAGAACCACAGGCTACATAAACAAAGAGTATTCAAGTCCCCAGAAAGAGTGCTAGGCTTTGAAGTCAATTTGAAATAGTGGCCAAACTGTGTAATTACAACTTTGGGATCTATTTTGATGCACACATGCCCAAAAAGTATTTTTCCCACAATTATGGGAAAAGGAGTGGCTGTGAAATAGTGGATACATTTTTTGTATGTCACTCATTTCACAAACAAAGTTTGATCCATTTGGTCCAATAGCATTTGGAAAGTCTAAAAAAAACACAGATTTAATTATTTTATCGTTTTCATGTTAGTGGACGGCTAAACCAAAAGTTAGCTGGCTTAGCCGGTGGAGGTTTGTGATGCGTTTGGGAGGTGGGGTTAAAGGAGGGGCTAGTGTGCTTGCTCTGTGAGCCATACGGAAGGTCTGGGTAATTTTATATCATTCATGACGTTGAACTTTTTTGGCTTCATGTGCCACTGAGCAACTTTCTTCAGAATGTGCAGGGTCCTGCCTCCAATGCTGTATACAGTTCTCTCAATACATCCATGGTAGTAGTCGGATTTAGCTTTTTTTTCCTTCTTGAAATGGAAACTTCTCAAATACAACCACAGACAACAATAGAGAAAAAATAAAGACAAAAATAACACAAATAATGTCTTATACTGCCCTTGTGTTGCTTCTCACTGATACCCTACACATGATTATAGCAACAATACCACATGCTTTAGTTTGCCAATGTAACTCTACTCATGTGATGCTTTACAAGAAATCTGAAATTGCACAACATCTATCTATCTATAACTATTATCTATTAACATACTATCAGGCTGAAAAACCATGTCTGGTCTGTTTCACACCCTGCAGCAATAGAGTACACTTATGCATCATGGCGGGAGGTTAAACCAGTTAAAGTCAGAAAAAATAAGCATTCTTGTGTTTTTTCCCCACAACAATTGATCCAGAGTTACAAGAGGACAAACAGGGGGTGCATGCAGTGAAGTGAAGTCAATTTTATTTATATTGCACCAACAGTGTTGGGGAAGTTATTAAAAAAATGTAATATATTACACATTACTCGTTACTTTATTAAAAAGTAATGTTTTACGTTACTTAATTACTCCCTGTGGAAAGTAATTCCACTACTAGTTACATTACTTTTCCTTAGCAACAATGGTGATGTTATGTAAAAATAATATATCAACAGATTAAATAATATGGGTCTTGCCACTCATAACACTATGTTGCACAAATAATAACGGCCTCAAAATAATATAGAGACAACCTGTTTCTCCTCGGAGTCAGCACTAGACTCCATCCCAACATAACACCGGTCCAGATAGCTCACCAAAGTTTTCCTCTCTATTGACGGCCGTCCGTTCACTATTATCCATACTTTACTGAGTTTGTTTCTGAAAGACGGAGATTAAAAGCAACGCACTAGCTTTGGCTGCTTGGTTGGGGTCTGAAACGAACCTGGGCTTCACTGTGGGTCCGTCAGTGTTTCGCTATTAGCTTTGTGTTAGCATGAGAGGTCAAGCAGTTGTGTTGCAAGTGTTTAAAAAAAAGAAAACGCTGAATTTATACATAGTAATTGAAAAACGAATGTAACGCAAGTAACGCACAATTAACTAATTTATTTGTTTAGTAACTGTAATGTGATTACTGACTGTAGACACTGTAGCAAGTTACGCGTTACACATATACACTGTGCACCAACAACAAAAGTTATCTCATGACACTTTTCATATTGACAAGGTGAAGACCATATTATCTAATTTACAGAGACTCAACATTCCCATGAGCAAGCTCTAAGTGACAGAAAAAAAACCCTTTAAGAGGAAGAAACCTTCTAAGCCTCTAAGTGGGCGGTCATCTGCGTTGACCTGTTGGGTGTCGAGAAAGAGAAGCACAGCAACAACAATAATACAAATAAGAACTATAATAATAATAGAAATATGACTAAGAATAATAGGCGTGGGCGTCAAGTAGGACCATGGTAGGAGGGGGTCCGCAACCACGATCCACAGAAGCCTGCAATCTGTAATCAGGTGGTCCGTGACCATAATCCATAGAAACCTGCGACACAAGAAAGCACAAAAACTCTGGGGAAGAAGCCAAGTTAATAATATGCATTAATGATACATGAATGTGTACAGATGGAGAGGAGGAGGATGAGAGAGGAGCCCAGTGTATCCCTCGGCAGTCTAAGCCTATAGTAATATAACAAGGGGCTGGTCCAAGGCAAACTTGCGTAATTATAAGCTTTATCAAAATGGAAACATAGAAAAGATGTCTGCCTCCCAGACTTAAACTGGTAGATGGCTCCACAGGAGAGGGGCCTGATAGTTGAAGGCTCTGCCTCCCATTCTACTTTTGGAGACTCTAGGAACCACAAGTAAACCTGCATTCTGGGAGTGCAATTCTCTAGTGGGGTAAACATGTCTATAATAATGTCTATGCAGCCGTATACATTTTTATAGGTGGTTCCTTTGTTAAGTGATGATACATCCAAGACAGACACACACACACACACACACACACACACACACACACACACACACACACACACACACACACACACACACACACACACACACACACACACACACACACACACACACACACACATAAACACACAGCATATACTGTAAGCATTATTGACCTATACATTTGGTGAAAAAGACACACTTACATCTAGTTACACCCTGCATGCCCTCAGTGCTGTAAAATAGTCTCTAGTGTACTGTCTGCACTTTACTTTCATACATCAGTAGAATCTGATTTACACTTCAAAGCAATGTAGCATGGGACGGAGGGGGAAGGTGGTGGTGATGGGGACTGAGAAAGGAAGAGGGAGAGAAAGAAAGAAAGAAAGAAAGAAAGAAAGAAAGAAAGAAAGAAAGAAAGAAACAGAGACTGAGAGGCCCCTGGCTTAGTTTTGATTTGATTTTCATTAAGCAAGAGAACATAAAAGCAAAATCAATTAAAGTGTGAATCTTTGTTCCCCTCTGGTCACTGCAGGTTAGTGAGTCTCTGCCATCAGGACGAGCAGGGAAGAGCTCTCCACACCCAGCTGGTAGAGTTACAGATCCAGACATAGCTTTGATTAGCATCCCGATCTCATGCCTCCGATCACACAGCTTCTTTTGTTGCTTTCCTTCGTTTCCTTTGTTGCTTGAGGGGTGGGGGGCTGGGGGTAGGGGGGGCACAAGCAGCTAACCTTTGCCTCTGCTGGTGCTGTAAACTGAGAATGCACTGCTTCCTTTTATTAGGCACATCTATGAAGTCAGGACTGTGAGCTGCATGTTTTGTCGATATAAAACACAGCTTGGTTCAGAGATGATAAGGTGCTGCTTAGCACACTTAAAATAGCTCTGACCTTATTCTGATAGATTAAAATAGCAGGCATCATTTTCTTTATACTAAAGTGGATCATGAACAGCCTTCAATGTACATACACCACTGTCTCTGGAGATCCTGATTTTGCATGGTTGCAGGGTAAAATCTACATAAATAATGTAATTACATATTATTTTTTTCGTTTTTTTTAACAACACATTGATGATCAGTGTGATGAAAAAAGTCTAGTTATTATATTTTTTTGATTTCACATCTGACCAAAAAAAGTTTCCCCAGCAAGCCATAGAGGCAGCAGAATACAGCATTACTCCATAAATCACAGCAGACGCAAAGACAGACTCTTGAGAAGGCCTTGGAAGAGGCTTTATAGTCAGACACAGACTTTGCTCTTTTATATTGCTAATTCAGCAACAGCCTCAAACATTGGGTAAACCATTCATGCTTGACAAACATTATGGGACGATATGTTACTTGATTCTTTGAGCGCACAGTCGTGCAGATGTTTGGGCAGTCTACAGAAATGAGATGGAGAAGACAAAAGAGCTCATTTCTGCGAAGTGTGATTTGGAAGAAACATTTTACTGACCAAAGACTACCATCAGAGGGATTATGCTAACAGAGAGCTATTTATAGGAATAACAAACCATTAATCAAACCATTAATTTCAATTAGTGTTCAGTTTTGAATTCATGACCCAAGAGGTTGTAATAGTAACTCAGTGAGAACACTAAATAACAAGCCTGGCTCTTCATTTATCACAATTATGAGGTCTAATAAGAAAAAAAGATGGGTCTTCCAACAAAGGTGAGTTGTTACGGTGTGCTGAAGCATGAATTAAATGAATTTAATATTCAGGTTTATACATTTCATAGCCACTGGTTCTCTAGTAGGAATTATACAATCTTTGCCTGATGGCATGGCATTTTATGAACAATGACTATTGCCACGACAAAGAGCCTTGAGGGTCATTCGGCAGATTATCTACATATAGACATATTATGACAACAATGTAATAAATGTATATGTTATTACACATAGAGAAAGGTCAGAACTATGCATTTAGTTCATAGTTCATAATTCATTGCATTGAAAGTCATTGGAACTTGCATTGGGTGCGTTTTCTGTGTAAATCAGTTTATACTTGAGCATTACAAACAACTCAAAATATAAGCATTTATGTTACATAATAAAAATGTATTTACCCTGTAGAGTTTTGAAACTCTATGGAGCAATGTTTTCAAAAGTTGGTCCATGTCTCGTTTGTATCTCATACACATGCATGAGGATGCAAAATAAAGCCTTATCAATTGCCTCATGCTATTCCAATGATCAACATTTGGTGCCAATAATCTGCCAAGAAATCTAACAAAGTACCAGCAGAGTTAAGGACAGAAAAGCGTGTGGATGCAAAAAATTTACTGTACGTTTCACGTTCTTACAAAAATCAGCTCAAGGAAATGCATTCAACATGTTTATCAGGCCTAAAGGATACGCACAAAACATACTGGTAATAAACAATGAATGTACTCAGGGTACCTTTAAACTTTCTTCAAACAACTTGTAGCAGATGCCAACAGAGGCAATAATCAATAAATTTTACATGGGCTGTTGTGAATATGCACTGTAAAATATCCACTGCAGTATATTTTGATTTCATCATGCCACAAAAACTCTCATATGTAACTCAATGGGAACATCAATGGAATCTTTTTGTAATGAGGTCAGTTGCAAACTGTTGTTGAGGAGTCACTGCTTTATAATTCAGACAAATGAGAAGTTGCATTATAGCTATCGTGGGAGGAAATGGGAATAACTTTACTGGTGTTTAGTACAACCCTTAAGAGAAAAAGCATCATATTTAGATTCTATGTTGACTGAGGAGGGTTTTTTTCTTGTGCAAGGACCTGACAAAGGAGGCTGCTGCAAGCTTCAGAAACATGTTTTCAGGGACATCTAACGTTGCTGCCTGAACCTATGGGCTCACATGATTCACAGCTTTTTGTTATGTAGGTACAACATCAGCAGTTTCAAAACAGCCTTCTTTTGTGTCACAGCCACAAAGCACAAATGACACACACACACATACACACACACACACACACACACACACACACACACACACACACAAACACACAGAAAACATTTCCTCAAGGTGTTAATGTGTTCATAGATCTGTGAAGCGCAAACATCTGTTCACCTGAAAATCTGTCAGTGGTCACATACCTACAGCACTTCAAGTACAAACCAACCAAACTGATATTCTGCTGGGGTAATTGAACTAGATAAATAATAAGACAATTATATGACGCATTAGGAGGGATTATTGTTTAAACTACTGGTGTGTTTTAACCAGTTTTACTTCCTCTTGCTCTTCTGTTTTTTTGATTTTGTATGTTTTGCTTTTGCAAAACAAATTGTTCCGTCTAAGAGGTGTTACGCATTTATATCTGATTGTCGCATGTATGACCCATCTACAGTATCGCTATCAAGGTTATTATTAATATTTCACCTTACAATGTCAAGAATAATCCATAATTGGCCATTCCTGTATGAAAGACTTTACGAGAAGAAACAAGCTTTGAAATGATTCACATGCCAACATGCTGCAGCATCAGATTGCTACTTTCCTGAATTACAGACTTTTTCTTTAGGGCTTGGAGCAATTGCTGTAGATATTGTTAGCTTGTTATGGCTAAAGACAATCAAATAAAGGGGAAAAAACCCATGATATTACAGAAACAGGGATGCAGGACTTCCACAAAGGCATTAATGTAGACAAACTAACTGATACCATCCTTGAGGCATACTGGGCAGTAAAAATAAATTGGCTCCTTCCAACAACAGCATCAAATCCCAAATGACCATGTTTGCAAATGGGATGTAATGGTGCCTGCTTGGTATACACGCTGAGCTAGCTAAATAATTTCTCCCCTGAACTCCCTGCAGGGTCGCTGCGGGTGTTTTCCACAGCTTCAGCATGTTCAGTAGCATCATCAATGAAACCTACAACCCACAGGCCAGGTCTGCTTCAAAGCCTCAGCCTTAGTTAAGACTGTCAGTCCCTACTCCCTCCAATCGGCGAGCTACAGTAATAGCTTCTTGCAGGAAGGAGTCAGAGGCATTTTGTTGAGCAAAGTGGAAGTTCTTAGTTTCCTGTGACCAATAAATGGAATGTCTACAGTCGCTGGTGCCTCAGTTAAACTGAAGAAATAGGTGGTGAATACATGTGACAGATTCATTTTGAGACTTCCTAAACACACAAAGGGCTGCTTTGTCAACTGAGATAATACGCAAATTTGAAGGGCAAATTCAAGACTGTGTTGCATTCCTGTTCTCCAGTTAAACTCTACAGGATGTTGAGTGACGCAACAGGATGTCGCATATGAGATGTCATGTATCCCACAAGCATTGTGGTATTATAACTCTATTTGAATGTTTTTGTTTTGTTGGTGTTTTTTGGCCGTGGCTCAGGAGCTAGAGCTGGTCGCCCACTAATCGGAAGATTGGCGGAGCGATTCCCAGTTGCTCCAGTCCACATGTTCAAATTTCTGAAAATCTTTGTATTATATCTAGTCAGACGGTAAGGGCTCTAAAACAAGTTCTTACAGGTCAAGCATGCAAACACTGTTATTTGCATTTTATAAGCGAAAAATGAAATGTGGTTTTGTCTGCTGGGAAACTACTGCAAGACCCAAACCATTCAGCAGTGTAAAAACACTTTGTGTACCAGCTGTGATTAAGAAGGTGTATTAATCACAGAACTTTAATATAATCTGACACTACAATCTTTCAGTTAATACTTCATATTTTCATTCATGCTTTTATTTGATTATGTTCCCAAACATTTATAATCATAATCACCCTCCATCAGGTTCAGACCCATTAACTTTGAATACACATTTGTTGAAACTAATGCTAATGTGTGATGTGAATTCGAAGTGAATGCACCATTAAAAATGATAACGTTTACATTTAATGTATTGTATCAGTCAAAATTTCAGACACCCCTTCTCAAGCTTGTACAAACTTTTGACTGGTATTGTACAATAAAGTGGATGTTTCTCTTAAATGATGACTTTTAATATCATCTCCTATGTGTATTAAGACAACCTTTTAAGTTCCTAGTTTGCTGGCAGATGATTTTAAAGACCAGAAATAAATTATAAACAAACATGACACATGATGTTGATAATCTTTGATTGGTTATTTGCTGATTGTTATCTCTCACTCTGCATGTGTTAATCAGATTTACTGTCAGCGAGGGGATGCTTCGGAATCACTGGACAGTGAACTTGAGCACTGCATCTTATCAACCTAATTAATTAATTACTTTTCCTCCAAATCCCATAAATCAACTTGTCAGTCTCCAACTGGGAACAGATGTAGAGAACAGTACACTCTATTATGTTCATGTACTGTATAACTGTTGATACAAAACACAGTCATGTTGCTGTGGGTGGAAGGACACAGGAGCCTAATAAGCAGAAGGATTTTCAGTTACTTTCAGCAACATTATTTATTGAGAGATAATCAAAAATTGATTCATACCGTCTCTTAAATTTAATATAAAATAGATCAACTTATAAAAACTATCCCTTAAGGAAGTTGCTAAAACAAATTTTCACCTTATTATAAAAAGGATAAATACTTTTGTACTTTACCACACACATGAAAAAAAATAAATCTAAATTTCACTATCCACAATGTCATAAAGTTGCTTCTAGGGAAAACCTGCATTCTCACAATATATTTCCAAAGTACAGGCAGTCAGTCACACACTTCCCCTGAAGTCAATGTATTGCATATACATGAACTGAATATAGATAGTATTGAAAATGTATTTTATTTGCAAAAAGATGCAAGTGAAACATTTTTCGCAGTCTTTTAATACTAAAATCATAAAATATATTTAATCTTTCAAGCTATTCAAAAACAATAATTATCTGTAACAACAAAGTAATGATTGTAATAAGTAATAGCAAAGTAATGACAGGCAATGAAGAAAATATCTGATTCATGAATGGTAGAAAGTAGAATGTCAATCACTGGAATTGATAAATATGTTGTATTATTGTGTGTCATGTAATCACATGTGGGGACCATTTTTAATGGTTTGACAGGAAAATAAAAATGCATTAATCCAGCCATTACTTAATGCGAGAAACATTTTAGGTAAGAAAAACATCTGAAGGTAGTAATGTGGCAGAACTTATCAGTAACAGAACAAACCTTGGTAAATCTCACATATGCAAATAGAGAGAAGTCACACACACACACACACACACACACACACACACACACACACACACACACACACACACACACACACACACACACACACACACACACACACACACACACACACACACACACACACACACACACACACACATCTAACCCAAGGTCAAGTAAAGATTGTTGCTTGTTTGTCTTTTCTTTCTCAGAACATATTTGACCTTATCTTCTATGTGATTCAAGCAAACACTGTGTGCCTACGTCACCAATAAAATTTGAAAGGATGTCATTGAATTTCAGGCTATTCAAACTCAAAATAAAAAGGTTTGACTTATGAACGAATATTGAATTTTTAAAAAACAAAACAGTTGTTCTTTAGCTGCATCTCAGGCTGACTTTACTATCAAACAACATCTTATTGCATCTTATGTTACCAGTGTTCCAGTGCGCTCCGATACTCCTCAAGGGCCCTTCATGCAGTATGTTACCACCCAGTACCCTGTGTCTGACCGACCAGAGTTTTGTTCAGGTGTGGACCTCTCTGAACTCACACAGTCTCACTTACCTGACTGCTCCCCACCACACACACCCCTATTAATCCCCTAAGTGTAGGGTATTAAAGCTCAGCACCTTAACAAAGAATGTCCTTTAAGCTTTGAGCCGGATGACTGTGTTTAGGATGTGATTTTTAAAACATATCGGTTATTGGAGAAGTCATACAGTGCTGAAAACCCCAGACAAACAAATAACTCACACCTAGAAAACCGGGGATACAAAAACCTGTGGGATCCATGTTAAATACTTGCCTTCGGGCACCTGGAATAGCTCTCACATTGAATGATAAGTTAAACATGTTTATCTTCAGGGTTTGGCTTTTCATATCATTTTCAAATATTGTAATTCAAATATTCAAACATCCCCTCTTCCCTCCTGCATGTACTCTAACTATAAATCAGTAGCACAGAAGTCTCAAATTGTTTGTATTTGATTAAAAAGAACAAAAAAAAACAAGAGTACAGACAAGAACACTGGATCCAACAGTAGAGGAAGCACAGTTGTTATCAGTCTACACTTGTAATGACAGCTGTACCAGCTGGCTACTCTTAATTTAATGTGCTCAGTCAGCCACAGATGCAACAAACACAAATTCTCCAACTTTCTTCTTCATCCATTAATTGTTGTTATGACATGAGAGCGATAGAGAATGTGTGCACCACTTTGCAGTTCATTTGGTTTGCAGCTACACTTGCCAAATCAACAAATTCATACATGTACACCTTTATTTTGGATTTATGGACTGGTTACAGCAAAGACTGTCCTCAAAACAACAAAAACGACAGAATTGGTAGTAGTGTGTTGCGCAAAAATGACATTAAGTTATGTGTGAGTAACAGATCTGATGGCCTTAGTAATTATGACCTAGAGCAGTGAAGCTGTTCAGATGATGTATATAAAGTCTATGTCAAAAATGTCCTTGCCAACAATAAACATAACCAAATGTTTTTTTTGCCCAAACCTAACTAGACCTTACCCCTAGTGTTTTCACATCATAAAGCATTATAGTTCAACAACTTTGGAAAGCACAGAGAAATTACTTTGTCCTGCAGATTACTGCCGATTGGTGGTTTATTTGGAGAATTTGCTGATGTCAAATGTTGCTTTATATGCTTTATTCTCAACAATATTATTCTGAATATGAACGGCACTGATCACAGCATATTGGAAAGGGCTTTTAAAACAGGTCTTTGCATGTGTATCTTTCTCACAAATTAGGGCTAAAATAAATGGAGTACTTTATTCCTACACTAACTAAAGAAAGAGAAATACTGAAAGCTTTCTAATAACTATTCATGAAAACTACACTAATTTACATCACAGCCTTCTATTGCTGTAAACATGCTCTTTTACAACAAAGTGTAAAAGCAAACAAAGTGTGAGTGAATGATATCTTGGCTATTCTATTATGCAACTCTGATTATACATCAAGTCTCTAACAAAGCAGAGTTGCGAGCACACACACACACACACACACACACACACACACACACACACAAACACACACACACACACAAACACACACACAAACACACAGAAAACATTTCCTCAAGGTGTTAATGTGTTCATAGATCTGTGAAGTGCAAACATATGTTCTCATCAGGATTGTCAATCAATTTAGGGTTGATAATTATGTTTTGTTGTCATGAACTGGAGTAGCTTTTAATTTCCATCATCTCAGAAAAACTTCTTTCTGCAGAACTAAGCTGTTTTTTTTTGGATTTTTGCAGTTTGACCATGTGTTACTTGCTTCAAAACAACCAGAACCAAAGATTACTGAATAATAGAAACACATAAAATTAGTAATTATTTTAATTTAAAATACTAAAAAGAATTCTTAATCTCTACTCACAAGTGTTACCATTTTTCAAAAAGTTATTCTGTACATTAGATTTTAGTTTGAATGAGTTCTCCCTTTCCTTTTAGTGGTAAAATATAATAAAGTTCAGCGACTTGAGAATGCTTGCGTTCAGTGCTGCAGTCGAAAATTCACCTGAATCACCTTTTTTCATGCTAAGAAGGAATCAAACTTTGTAAATGAAACCAACATTATTTCCAAAGTAGAACCAGGAAGGGAAGCAAGAACAGATAAATTAAAAGTCAAGTCATCATCTGCTTCCTGACAACATCTATCTTACACCATTTACATCTGCTTCTCTGCTTGAAATGTGTCATCTGCTAAGTGAGAAAGAAAGTAAGATAAATGAATTAGGATGCACAACCGTGACAGCCAAATGAGGGGCTCCTCATTGTGATTTACTCACAACTTCACAAAGTGTGAAAGGGTTTAAAAGATGTGCCTAAACTTTTTATTTATGCTGTTACTGAATAAAATACAAATCGATTTTCAGCGAATATTGATGAGCATCCTAGAACAAAACAATATTTTTGGGACACTGAATTATTAATAATGCTTTGTGAAGAGCTTAAGAATTACTTTCAACTATATAATTTATAAATGAATCAGCCTTGTCAGCAAGCTTATGCTGTAAGCAGCAGATCTTGATTGCTGTGTGAGCTTCTTTTTATTTAAAGTAATTTTCTCTCCCAGGACATTTTTGGACTGCTCTTTATTTGGAAACCTGTGTCCCCTAAAGCACCTCATTTATACCCCATCACCCACACAACACTATACAGTCATTTGGCTGCTGTATTGATGGTGTTGGCTTGATGTATTCTTGTTTTCATTACCTTAAAACAAAAAATAAAACAAAATCATACATGCACACACGTGCACACCCACACACATACACACACACACACACACACATAGGACATTCTGGACGACTGTTTATAGTCATTGTGAAGAAACATAAATGAAATAGAAAATAAATGTCTTGGATGCAATAACCTACAACTGTGCAAGGAGAAAAGCAGAATTTAAGTTTGGAATCACAACTTTTTTCCAGATATACACTCAAAAGACTGTTTTTACAGTCTTTGTGATAATAGCTAAACCGTAACGTAATATTTGATACATGATATGTGTTACCCTCAAAACAGTATAAATATCATCTAAAGCACATACACATGCTGTTTAGGTCCCATGGAGCAATTCTGCTATAACTCCAAACCATGGGATACTTTGATGTGACTGTTGAACATGTTGCCTTGAAATTTGTGCATACAAAACTTTCCCTTTTGGCGTCTTAGCTGATTGTTACACCTTTTTTTCAGCATATCTATCTAAAAACAAACAACCAGATGCAATCATCGTAAATCCTAGTTTGTAGAGGAAATCGGAAGGAATATTAAATGCTGTATGTAAATTAATCATGATATGTGTCAGATATACTGAAAATGATAGCTTGTCTTCACTGCACATACAGGACTGTCTGATTACAATGGAGAGATATTAAAATGTCACATCATATCTTAATATCATCACTAATTAGGCACATTCAAACTTGACAGCTGTTGTGTATGTGTGTGTATGTATGTGTATATCTGATCATTACCCTTTCCTCAAGGATTTCCAGGAATGGTTCAATAAACATGAAAGTGATTTACATTTATATCAGATTGAGTAGAGGTGGAGTCCCACCATCTGCAAATTTAGCAGAAACATAAAAAGGGACAAAGGTCAGTATTTGCCAGCATTCATGTGGAACATGGTGTGAAGTCCATTTTTTTCAGAGCGTGCCTGCTGGTTTGAAAGGAAAATACAGTGTAACTGAGTAAAGAAGGTGTTCTTAATATCCTGCACGCTGAATTCACAGCTCTGGCATGTCTGAAATTCTCTTCAATTCTTGGACACCACGAGCAGCACACAGGAATGAAAGGCTTTACTTTATCAGTAGTACACCAAAGTTATTTTTCCCTGCATGAATGAGAGGATCTACTGAGGCAGGACATTTCTTTTTCACAGCAGAGACTTCTAATTCTTTTGCTTAATTGCATTCAGGGATTCTATTGTTCAGTTTTTATCTGCCAGCTTTTCCCTTCCAAACCATTTCCTATTCACCCATGGTTCCCTAACAGACAACACAGTGTCTGAGTCTGGGCAATCTACCTCAATAAAGCTAATTAATTTGGGGAAACAAATGGCCGGGTAAGAAATAGTGTGAAAATTAGTGATATTTGCAATCATCTGGAAAAACCCATTTCACTTTACCACACGACTGTACAGTTTCAGTGATGCAGCTTCACTAATGTACAGTACTGTGTAATTTTCCTAGATTTGGGCAGGAAAATGAGTATGCATTACAACAGCAATTTTCATTTAAATCCTGTTTTGCAGTACAAAAAAACCCCAATGACAACATGTTTTAGATATATTGTTGACATATGTCAGAAACAGCTGCCCTTTCATGTGGTGTGCCCCAGGGTTCTGTCTTTGGCCCTTTATTATTTGCTTAATATATGCTGCCATAAGGTCACATTATTAACAATTTCAAGAGAATTTCCTACCACTGTTACACTGATGATATATCTCCTTAAGCCTGAAACTGACATAGTATCCATGTTGCACAACTGTCTGATGGTCGTTAAAGATTGGATGTCCAACAACTTATTACAACTAAACACAGACAGGACAGAGGTCCTCATTACTGCCCCTCATAGTTAAACTTCCAAGGTTGCTCATAGCATTAGATCTCTTTCTTTCTTATGCTATGCATTCCAACTTAAAAAACCCTTGGTGTTATTTTTGATACTATAATATAATATATTCTATAATATAACTGACTCATGCATGTTTCTTCCAATTAAGAAACATTGCAAAGCTCAGATATGTGGTGTCTCGACCTGAGCTGGACATGATCATCCATGCCTCTGTGTCATCCTGGCTTGACTATTGTAATGACCTCTTCTCCTGTCTCAGCCAAACATCTCTGAACCACCTACAAATGGTCCAGAATACTTCTGCTCAGCTGTTAAGGTCGAGCCGTAGGTCACACATTACACCCATTTTATATTCTTTACACTGCCTCCCCACCAGGTTTAGAATTTATTTAAGGTTCTTGTAATCACTTACAGAACCCTGCATTATCAGGCACCCATGGTGATTGTGCCTTTGAAGTAGTGGCTCCAACACTATGGAACTCTCTACCTTTAGGGTTACGATCTGCAGCCTCTGTAGAGGTTTTTAAAAAGCAACTGAAGACTCTCCTGTTAGAATTGGCCTTTCACTCACCCTAAATTGTGTAAGTGCTTGTTTCTCTTGTATGTCCTCTGTTTGCCTGTGTTTTTGCTTTTATATTTTTATGGTCTTTTATGTTTCAATTTAGTTTTTATTGCTTTTCTTGCTTCTGCCTCATTGATTGTATGTTTTTGTTGCCTTTAAAAAAAATGTTTGCTAGTTTTTATGGTCTTTTAAAATTGTATTCTGTGAAGCACTTTGTGAATTTCATTTCTGTGAAAAGTGTTATATTATTATGTATTATTATTATTATTATTATTATTATTAGTAGTAGTAGTAGTAGTAGTGGTATTGAAGAGTATGCATAAGAGCAACTTATTAGCTATCCAGCCTGCAAACATACGTAAGCAGTACACTTTTACCTGGTGAATGTTTGTTTGCGGTTTGTTCAACAAACTAAGGTTCATGTTCATGTTTGTTAGTTAGAGAAGGAGGAGACTTCAGAAGGAAAGCTAATGCGACTTGTTGTTCAGAGTCTGTGGCTCTTACATTGTGTAGCAGGATGCTATCAGGCTCAGTGTGGATGTCTGCTGTGTCTATGATCAATCGATGTGTTATCATTTTATTCCAGATCTGATTTGCTGTTTGGAATCAAGGTCTCCATCTATATAGACAGTACAGTACAGTATTGATACTCTTTACTGTTCTATAATTTAACCAAAATCATTATCTTTCCATAATCTTAACTAAATCTCTTTTGTTTGTTTGTCAAAATCTCCAGTTATAAAAATCCTTCACTTTGTACACACACCATAGAGAAATCAGTGCGGTATAACAACATTTGAAAATATATCATCATTGAACTCAATCCAGGCACCAATTACATTTTCCTCAAAATGTATTTTGGTAAACAGGAGTATACAAACATAATTTGTAGGGTACAGGGTTGAACTTAGATCTCATCTAGTACAGTGTTGCACAAACTGTTGTGGATGCTGTATGAAAAAATGTATGCACCACCTGCAGGGTTTGCAAAATACAAAGTGGTTTTGTCAAATCTTGGCTCATGTCTTACTTATGATTAGTGCAGAAGAACTTGAATTTTCTGTGCACGAACCAACAACATCCAATTCCACCTTTTCTGACCTACTGTATTCATAATTCAGGAAGATGTGTTGGTGTTTACTTTTTCATCTGAGCTGTGCACCCCACTGTGGAGGAACATATTCCTGAGAGTCACTTCCATTGAGTCTACGTCAGTACGTTTTCCTCAAAATCTGCAGGTAGATCTCACACTGAGTTTAATCACTCTTGACCAAAAGCCAGAGACACCTACTCGCTGCTTAGCAGACTATCAATTTTTGACTTGTTTTACAGCAACATTATGAAGACATTGCAGAGCTCTGTAGAGTTTGGCTCAGAAAATGTATGTCAACCATGTCAAATTGGGTAATGCCACCAAACAGTCTGTTACATTAAATTGAGCCAATACATATATAGATAGCATAAAAAAATAGAAACATATATTTGATAAACAAACAGGTGGGTAGTTGGGCAGTTAGGCAAGCACAACAGCATTTCTATGTATGATATATTGCCAGAAATGTCCCCCACTTTCTCCTAGCTTAATGTACTGTGGAGTAAGACAAAGACATAAACAATTGGACTTCAACATGTAGGACATTTACAATAGATGTATCCTTTTTATATAATAGAGCACAGTGGTTAAAGCACTATTACAGTAAAAATTAAAAAGGAATCAAAGTCCACTGTCCTGCAAAGATGCAATAATCATTGTTCCTTGTAACAACCCCAAATGGCAGAGAATGTAAATGTTGCTCCGAGGGCAGAGCTTGAAAAAGGCCACAGGTTCATAAAAATCAAACCTGTTTATTCTCACAGAGAGTGTCAAACATACAACAAATGTTGTAGGTTTAACCCAAGGATGCTGCAAGAAGAAAGCTTTTGTAAGTCTTCAAATTGAAAATAGTTAATCTTCTGGGAAGTATAAATGTGCTCCGTAAATTTCAGGGCAATCCACCCATTTGGTTTCATGAGCATGTGGAAATTTGACAGTAGAAGCACTACAGGAAAGGTCAGCGGAACATGAATATACAAAAGAAATGTCATGGAAATCCAGCCTGTATTTTATGAAATAAAATATCAAATGTTTGTAAAGGGGACATTTAGACCTGACAGTGGTACTATGTGCCAGGTCATGGGGGTCAACAAATTACAAATCATATTTCTGAGGCCCTGAATGGCCACACAAAATAGCATGGCAATTTGGTCTATTTTTTTTATTTGTGTAGTTCAGGCATCTGCAGCAGTTACTCTATGCCAAGATTTATTTCGTGTGGAGAGAGTCACATTGATTTTGATATTAAGGTCAATAGGGAGCTACAACTAAGTGTGTCATCCTTGCAGCAATGGCATCCAATATTATGTCTGTATGTAACTGTGCCTCAAGGGCATAGCATACATACAGAGAGGTACTGAGAATAATATTTGTGTATGGACTCTTGAGGTTCATCACATGACTACATGCATTACCAAGCACACTGTAGATAAAAGTAAAATAAAATAAATAAACAGACTGAAGCAGAGATTGTTTTCCCACATTTTAATGACTAATATGCCCCAGTGAGGAAACTAAGCAAGGAGTAAGAATAAACAGATTCTGATTTAGGATTACATGTGGTTGAAACACAAATTGGCAGGCAACCAGTACAAACTAGGTGGAGAGCAGAATAATACCCTAAACAAATCAATAAGGGCACAAACACAGATCTTTGGGGAATTTAGAGTTCCATATGTATGAGTTTGCACATTAGTATCCTGGTTTAGATTTTATTTGGTATGATCTTTACTGTAATGTGAGGAATCTGGTTGTTCGTGTAGGTTGTGTTGTATTTTCATTCCTCAATACCTCAGATACGTATTTCTCTAAAAACAGAGAATGTTCATAAATATTTAAAATCATCTGAACTGATAATTTGACTGAATTGTGATTTTATTTTACTTCAATAATTTAAGATGGCATACTTAAAAGGCCAATAAATTCAATAGTAAGTTTATATCAATAGGGAATAAAACGCCCTCTAGTTTAAATTAAATGAATTGTTAAATTACAGATAGCTAGTTTTGTCCAGTGGTTCCATAGGGCTTGGGAAAGTTTACTTTCTAAAGTATGCTGTTTGTACAGCAGCTTCTACATGTTGGTACAAACAGAAGATATTGTTGATAAATACATTAATTTACACTTATATCTGTTTAAAACTACATTACATTATTATACTGTGTTATAAATAATTTATTAACTGTTTATATTCTATTAACTTTCCTCTCTAACATCAAATCTGGGATGTACCAAAACTTTCTTAAATTTAATGATTATGAGGTCATTCTGTTCAGTCCCCCAAATTCCATCAGCTCATTTGGTGCTAATCTTGACCATCTGTCAAATGATATTAAGCAGGCTGCTAGGAATCTACGGGTAAGATTTGATACTAACCTCTATTTTGATGATCATGTCAAAAATTCTGTTAAATCTGTTTCTTTCAACTCAAGATGATGTCTAAAGTTAGGAAATGTTTTATCAGTTGCTGATTTACAAAAAGATAAATAATGTGTAAATAATTATTTTTTTATTCTCAGCTTGATTATTTCAACACACTTTACTTGGATATCAACCAGGACTTCTTCCACAATCTCCAATTGGGAGTAACACTGCTGCTCAACTGGAACATAGCGGTATGATCACAATACCCTTGTACTTGCCTCTGTACACTTGCTCCCTGTTAAATTTCACATTGATTTTAAAATCTTATTGCTCACTTTTGGGGCCTTAAATGACCTTGCACCTAAATACATCTCTGATTTATGTACCCTCTCAACCATTAAGATCCGTGGAAGGAGCTCTTCTGGATATTCCCAGGTCACGGTTTGTGACTAAGGGTGATCAGGCGTTTGCTATTAGAGACACACTAAGTCTCTAGCTTCTTTTAAATCTCATCTTCTTTTCTCTTTGTGAAAGCCTTTGGAAATGTTAAAAAATGTTATACTACACGGTCGCCCATTAAGTTGGAATAAAATATTTATGACCTCTTTCCATGAAATGATTGTAAAAATGGGATTTATTCTTGATAGATAAAGTGTATATATTCTCAAAATTGTATTGATCAATCTCATTGCACCTGGTCAAAGGTGATTACTGATGTGTATAAATAGAAAATAAAAAGAGGAATGTGTCTGACAACAAAATTATTCCAACTTTATTGGCGACCGTGTGTCAGTTCAACTTTGTTAATGAGTCTACCATCTTAACTGAAATAGTTTTAAAAACCTCTCTTTGTCTCTTCTGACATGGACCTGCAAGTCTTCAGAGGAAGCCAACTCAGACTACATAGTCCAGCACATCACTGGGAAAGGAGCATTTGCAGCTGTCGCCAGATGTATAAAGAATTATCATCCTCTGGAAAAAAGAAAAAGAGCATATGCTCAAATTTCACAAATAAACAACCAGAGCTCAAATAGGACCTCCACTGAAAGGAGTAGCAAGAAGATCTGTAGAGAAATATCTGTTGTACAAAGGCCATATGGTGAAATGTCAAAGAGCAGCCACAGAATTGCAGAGATCTCCTCCTCAGAAAGCAAGAGGAGGAGGATGACCATGCACTGTGAAAAGAGAGACACAGAGCTTCCAAACACGTCTAAAGAGTCTTCATGCACTGTGGTCGAGGTCATATCTCAGATTAAGATGAAAGTGGCTTCAAGAGGCACCAGAAACCTAAACACCATGTCCACCAACAATAAGAGGAAGGAGGACCAGAAGGTGACCAAAAGGGTGTCAAAGATCTGAATCATTGGGGAAAGTTAAGTTCACCGAGGGGAGGAAGTGGCACATGAGAAGTTTGGCAAGCACTTCAGACTAAATGCCAAAGAGTGGAAAATGGAACCACTCCTGGCTGGTGCTCCTGATACCGGTGACTGAAACTGACCTAAAAGACTAAACTTACTTACTTGGGTAAAATACAGTTATGATTTAAGTTCAGTACTGCAAGTTGCAAGTTGCATGAACCTGCCTAAACATTAAAATTAAGAGTGGATTTTCTTAAAAAAAATGTATCTACAGCTTTAAAATATATCCTTGTGGATCTGAGTCATTGTATCATTATTATTTGGGATATTATTTGAGTTTTTCCTCAT
Source organism: Scomber scombrus (assembly GCF_963691925.1). Classification (NCBI taxonomy): domain Eukaryota; kingdom Metazoa; phylum Chordata; class Actinopteri; order Scombriformes; family Scombridae; genus Scomber; species Scomber scombrus. The sequence continues at coordinate 20,798,598 of NC_084970.1, forward strand.
CTCTCCTGGCACTGGAAAATAATCTCATATTTCAGCAAGTCATTATTTGGTAAATGCATACAGTGTAATCTGTATGCAATCTGTTGGGTACACTGTCAATTCAGAGCAACAGATTCTGTCTGGCTTAATTAATTATTTTACTCTGGATTTCTAATTTCTGGCAGGTGGAGAGAAGCAGTATCCATATTACAGTATTTTCACAGTAATTTAGGAGTGTATGAGCTACAAAAAAGTGCCACTGACACAAAGTTTTCATATGGTACACCCTAGTCGCCTATCTATTTTCTTACCTACCTATATCTAATAAGCAAAGTGACAGCAGGTTTTTGCCATCATCCCCTGCACACTAATGACAACCATTTCCTTTGTAGCATAATGTGATATTAAATTCTTGCTAATGTAAAAATGGCCCAGGGAAAACTGATTTCTAAATGCCAGTGACCACAGGAGTGTGCAGCCATGCTGTGCAATCAGTACATGCTGGACACCCCAGGATGATGGAGTAGGTGGTCTTAGTCTTCTGTCTTCTACACTGCAAAATATGTTGCTGAAATATGGACAAGGATCAAGAGAAAAAAAACTCTTCTATTTCACTACAGGGCATCTGAGACATAAGCTTGGCAAGCACTGAGCTGTCAGAGCAGTCAAGACTGTCCATGCTCATAACCGCCACGATGCCATGCACCAATATGTTATGACAAACTTAAGCTTAAGAGACACAATTAGGAGGAGGCAAGAGCAGCCAGTTATCGGTTGGAGGGAGAGCAGATTGACAGCTAAGGAGAGGCAAAACGGCATTAAAGATCAGCTCTGCAGAAAGAAGGGGACACATCTCTGTCATCTCTCCAGAGCCCTCACTCCATGCTTTTTATTTCCAGGTCAGCGTAGGATATAGGCAAAGAGCCAAACTGCCTAAAAAGGGCCAACTTAAGACAGCAAGTCCTGTCCTGTCTTATCCCGGGCTCAGGATGGAGATAAGTGGAGAGGGGCTTTGAGCGCAAACTCTCACAGACGCACCACTTGAATAGAAAAAATCCCAAATCCCACCAGTAAGATGACGAGGAAAAAAACATCATCTTGCTTTGAAGTGGTAGTGTAGAATTACCTTATTGATGTAAAGTTGGTACATTTTCAAACCCTGTCTGTCGGTTTAAAATATGAAAAGCATATGCATGCTGATTGAATGTACATGGGTCTCAGCTTTTCCCCGCTCAAGGCCCTTATTCACTGTGTGGGCAATCTCACAGGTTCACAGCATGTCATACTATGCTAGATGAGTCTATTAATATCTTGGTCACAATCAGACTGTAAGATATTCATTTTGAGGCATAACAGACTCTGTGATGAGTACCTGGTCAATAGCAGCAATATGATGAAAACCAGAAACCAAACCACAAAATGTATAGCCATATTAGAGCCTCAGTAAAGCATTGAGCTGACATCTTAACTGCTCACACTGACACTGCTATTAAAAACTTTAATGTGTTTTACGTATTTAGCGCCATATAGTATGTTAGCATGCTAAAATTTGCTGATTAGCACCAAACACAAAGTATTGCTGAGGTTGATAGGAATGTTGTAAGGTTTTTTGCAGTTATTCGGTCATAAACCACAAGATTGGATCTTTTTTGTCAGGGACCATCTATTATGTTAAAGAAAATGGCTGGCGATTTTCTATACTTGTATTCAACAATGTGCAGAGCCAAACCAACAATAAACTCATCCTATTTACAAGTACTGTGTGCGTATTTACAGCACAGAGGAATAATATATATCATGCTTTGGCTAGACACAAAGTACTTAAAACGTAATATATAAGATTGATTCATTGTTGATTTGCCTCTTCACACCAGATTCATTGATAATAAAGAAATATATTGGCAGCGCATATCCTTTGAACATAACTGTAACTGTTTGATGTATTGTACCCGAGTACCTGATTTTGAAATTCTGACTTGCTGGTTGCATAAAGTCAGAGGATCATTAGGACTTATTTGCTGGTGATCTTGAATGTCTGTAACAAGTTGTATAGCAATCCTTTGAACATCTAGTTGTACACTTTCTCTAAAATCACATGTCATGAGGGTTCTAGAGGAAAAGTTAGATGATCAAGGTGCTTCATCCTTTGGGGACCATGAATGTCAGTACAAGATTAATGGCCCTGCATCCAGGAGTTCAGACATTTCAGTGTGGAGCATAGTGGTGAGCAAAGCGATCAACACTAACATTCTGAAGAGACACGTGATCTCTCTGCATCCCCGCTCTGTGCTGGTTTCATGTTTGTAGCAAAAAAATAGTAAAAACAAGCTTTGGCCATAGCAAGAGTGCTATATTAAAACCTGATTTAAAAATACTACTTACATTAGATATTTACATGGCAACATGCTGTCAAAGTGCCAAATCTATGCTTACACCTTTATGTCCACTACATTCTGTGTCATTTCAAACTGTGTTCAGATTTGTTGGTTTGTGGGGACGGGTGGAAGCAGCGGTCACATTATCATCCCAAATACTGACTGTTTTAAAACTAGCTGTCCCTGTTTGCCTTGTCTGTCCCACTGTGGATCTATTATAGTGCCACAACTGTGGATCGATGACTGAGACCTTTTACCATGTTTCGATTGTCACCTTGCATCTGGGATTTACAAAAAAAAGTAGAGATTGCAGCCCGAAGTAAATTGTCACACTCATCAGTGTATGAATTCAATTGTCATTTTCAGTGTTTAGTAATCATGCAGCTTCGGGATTGAGTCTTTTTAACCTTCCAGTAATGAGTGTCAGACACCTTCTGTTCATAATAGCCCCCAAAATTGGGTAGGTAATGTATGGAGCTTTACAAAATTATTGTCTTAATTGTTTATAAATGACTTCCATTAAGACATTACATCTATGAACCACACACCTGTGTTAGAAAGGAACCCACACAACACGGAAACAAGACTAATCTGATCTGCATCATGTTTCTACACCTGCACTGAGTAAGATTAGAGGAGAGCAGGTGTATCTCACATGTCTCAGGCGTTTTGGTATGTTAATAAGGGGAGAGTACAAGTCTGTGTGGGTAGATAAAGAAACAGAGAAGACTTTGTGTGCAGTTTAGAGAAAGTTGAGTTAGGGGTCAGTGGGTAGGTGATTCCACTAGGAGCCATTGTTTATTGTGACAGCTTCACAGGTGGTTTCTCCATCACTGGAGGGGAATATTATTGAATCTGACATACGAAAGCCAAACCTAAAATACCCTGTGTGTGACAATTTTTCCAAGTTTGACAGAAAGTCGATCAAATAACTTCTCTCTCATTTTTATTCATCCTTATGTGCCACGTCTTTCCTTGTATCAAAGGTAAATGCAGGATGTTGCTTCCGAGCTGTTTTGCTATTCATTGTTCTTATTTTAGTGTTGTACTATATGAATCCTATTCCAAGGTTTGTTTGTTTTTCAAGTATATCCATTTATTTATATCCTTCTACTAGTGTTTTGTCTTGTAAATAATAAGTATATAAAGTAGAAGCTATTTAATATTAATTGAACCTCTAGTTACAACAGGGGTTGCAAACATGAACCTAAACCATACATGAGTAGAAGTGACAGCTAGGAAAGATGAAAAGAGCATGTTTTCCATTCACAAGTTCAACTTTGTACTGCAAGTGCGTACTTGTGGAGGCATAGCTGAAAAGAACTTTGTGGGACGGAGGCGTCTAGGATTAGATGTGACATTAAGATTTTGTTTTTAAGGGCATCTCTCACGAAGCAAGATTAGTGGGTTACCAAGCTAAAGTTGGGCTTAGCTTTGGCTTTTCTGTCTCACAACAATGACTCGGTTTGAAGTCAAGATAACCTGCTCAGGCTGGAGGGATCAAAATATGTATAAATGTCATGAACTCTGTGGAAAAATGGAACGTCAACAGCACCAGAGTCCTGTGGATGGAGGAGGAAGCCTGATGATTTGTTGTCACACATCTAAATGTTTTTTTTCAGAGTAAAGAGATAGTCATACTAGTTACTTTATTTATTGAATGAAGTGTATTATTGCATATTAAGTGTGCATAAAATTTTCCATTGGAAACCAAAGAGTGACTGAAGCAATAGATTGTGTTCATATTCACATCAGCGCAGCCTTTAGGGACACAAAACAAACTTTGTGAATTGTAAATCCTTCCACAGCCTTAGTGTGAAGACATCATACTGTAGTAATGGAAAAAAATCCCCACAGTGATTTAATGACCTGGCAGATAAGCCTGTTTACTTACACATGCAGTTTTCCTCCAGCTATCTTTTTCGGAGCTTGGCAGCAGCCGCTGTTGCTTTTTAATGTTGCAGTTTTGTATTATTCATATTTATTCATTGTGATTATTTGCTCTCCTTTACAGACAAACACAGTGTCACTGATCCACTTCTCTCCCATGTGACCCACTTTTACTGCCTGCTTAACAGTTTTGAGTTGCCTACTATCACAGAAATACCCCGACTTTGTTGAACTTGCTTTCACACAATGAACCCGTATGTTTGTCTGTTCTCTTCCATAAAGCGACTGTGTATCATTTCAACAGATTACAGTTTTAGCGTTAGCAGCATTAGCATGTTTTTGTCTTCATACAGACTTTTTGTATCATTTGTCATATCCATCCGTCCTTTGCTTCGTGGGTCCAGTAAAGCCCATATGTTCATTCATCTAATCCAAACACATCTTCTTTGCATGTTTCCATTTTGCTACAGCAGGTATTTTGCCTTTGTGTACACTCTCTTCTTATTGTAATTTCCTCTGTAATTTTCTCCTTCTAAATACAAAACAGAAAGGCAATGTTAGTCAGCAGCTTCTTTTGATGGAAATGAATTATTATGGAGGGAAACGCACTCTCTTTCATGGGGAATAATAATGGATTCATAAAGATGAATGCTGTTTCATATAATTTTGTGGTCCATCAGTGCATTTGACATATTATTTACAGATCAAGTCTCAGTTTGCTTTGACAGTGGTTTATTCCGTGTAGTCACAATATTACTTGTCACACATGAATGGGTTGTGTGACATAATGTATCTCCTCTTGAATTCTTTCAGTCCATGGATGTACTGTGTATACTAAGTCTTAGGCAAAACTTTTCTTTAAGATAAAAAAATGTATTCAAAGAAACAAGAATAAAAAGTTGTACAGATAATTGCTTTGGAAATTGCTTTACCTCCCACGTCAGAAATGGTCTCTTTCTCCTGCATTGTTCCTCCTCCTGCTTTTCTTTATCCAGCGCAGTGATACCTAGTTACAACCAAATACTGTCAGCAGGCAGCCAGCTGAGTCTCTTCACCCCAGAGATGTGGAGGAGTTAAAATGTAGATCCAAAGATTCAAAGACTGAAAAGGGTTTTAAAGAAAGTAGAGTTTAAAAGTAAATCTTGCCAAATTTATATTCACAGATGTCACATTACAGTTATACTGAAATTGTACAGTTTAATTACCCAAAATCCCACAGTTGCAAATCCAGATATTTGCTACATTAAGATTCTCAAAGAAATGTTTTTCTACCTTTCTAAGATGACAAAAAAAATAAATCTTTGCTGCATGTCAGCAATGCTGAAACATGGCTTTATTTCATACAGTCTAGATTGCTGTAATATCCTCTTATCTAACCGACCAAACTCCATTATTAAAAACTTCAACGTAAAAATACTGCCACTAGAATATTAATTAAAGCTACAGAATTTGACGATCCATTTTAACCTTCCTCAACTGGCTCCCACATTAACCTCTTTTAAGTGTCTAGTTTTAAGTGCTTCTTTGAACGTTTACATTGTTTCAAGGGCTCACCATCTTATTAACCTGACCTGTCTGTCCCCTCATTTCATTTCTCTTGCTGTCTCAAGGAGAAAAAAAGCAGGCAGTAAAGCTTTTCTCCTGCCAAACTCCCTCTAACTAATTCTTCAAAACTAAAAGTCTTCAAAAATCAAGACTGAAAGCATCCTATTTTTACTGTCATATAACCAACCCTATCCCTGTCTGTTTCAGACTGAGTATAACAGTGTCTTTCTTTACCTGCCTTTACTAACAGCATTAATATAGCAAGTGACTGTTGGGAACCGAGTCGGCGGCCGCATCATTATAGTCTCTTCCTGCCTGCTGTCTGCATGACAGTGTGTTGCTTACATAAGTCTCCTTTGAGTCTGTGGATCCTAGTTTGTTTACTCAGCTGTCTGTTTGCCTGTCCTCCCTTTTAGACACCTGCTGCATCCACAGATTTAATGTCGCAGTGGCAGCCCATGATGGCTCAAGTCTTACCTTCTACCTAATCATTGTTTATTAGTGTCTTATTTGTTTTCTTCCCTCATTGTCAGTATCTACTTTGTTTTTGTCATAGCAACTGTCAGAGGCTGGAGGCTCATCTGGGTAAAGTATTTTAAGGTAAGGCATCTAAACAACTTTAGACCTTAGTTAAGGTTAAGAGAAAGAACCTTTTCTGTTCATGAACCCTCCACATGATTCTGAAAGGATATCTTCTCAGTGCCTTTCTTAAAAGGATATGTTTACACTTTTTTCTAGTTTGTCTTAAAACAACAATTAGGTGCCCCTATAAAACTATAATGGGCTTTCCTTGCCGTAATCATTCTGCCTGCTAATACTGACCATTAGAAGATCCCCTCCAGATGTGCTTTCAATATAAGTGATAAGTGGGAACAAAATCCAAAAATATATTTTGAAGTTTATCTGAAGCTAATGTGAGGATTCAGTCGTCTGACAAATAGACAAATAAAGTGTAGCCTAGTCTTTTTAGTACAACATTCTCTCAGCAGTCCAGTGTTTCACCACTGGGCTGCAGTAGGTGCAATAACAAAAAGATACGATTTAGTGCTAAAAAAGATTATTTCCCCAAAATTGACCCAAAGGATGAGGAGAGTAACAAATAAAAAATATCTGACCTGGGGACAAAGAAGTCATGAAATGGAAGTATATGCACAAACCAAGAATTTATTTGCAATCTAAATAAAGGCTTACAGAAGAGAAATACAACAACTACATTCTAAAAAAGAAAAAAGTCACAGTAGTTAAGTATAAACCAGATTACTGTTAAATCAAACAAACTCTACAACACAACACTAACACTCCGAAAGGGAGTCAAAGTCATGGACCCCAGTACTACACAACACCTCAAGTATAGATACATTTACAACCAACAAACAACCAGTAAGCGGCCGACTGGCCCACTGGCATAGTCTGTTTGTCTCTCCGGGACCTAATCCACCACGTCCTAATGAGCAATAGACCACAGGTGTGCTCAATTACTCACACAATGCTAAGGAGCAGCATGGCGTTGCCTGGGGAGAGACACAGGTGAGAAGAAAAAAACAAAGCAGACAGACACACACAAACAACTTTGGGAAATATGTGCTTGATTTGACTATTCTGGACAATTGAAGCATCATATCAGCTTCAGATAACGGAGTTTGTCCCCTATCACCTACATTCACACAAGGGTATTTGTAAGAGATCTTGACATGGAGGAATGATTACTGATTAATGATTAGAGATTTTCTGAGTCTATCTGGGAAGAGACTTTGAGGCAGACCCTGAACACACTGGAAGGATTATATATCCCATCTGGCCTTGGAAAGCTGCAGGATCCTCCAGAAAAATGCTGGAGCAGGTGGCGGGGGAAGACGATGTCTGCGCTACCTTGCTTAGTCTTCTGCTCTTGTGAGATTTGGAACATAGATAGATGATTATAGATTATTTTCAAACGGAGAGAATCTTTCAAGGATGAAGACAAAGTGAAGAATTAGGTGAATGCATCTTTGGGAAATTTCAGAAACAGGACTATTATGCTGAAAGCTTTGATAATGGCCAAACAGTTGAAATCTGGTTAGTGTTGATTCTCTTGGAAATGATAAATGATAATTAGTGCAGCATTTCTATTTATCACTGAAATTTTAATGAAGAATCTTTTCACTAGCAAAAATACACATGCTTTTCTGTCATCACATCTTTGAAAAGTATATAAACAGCAGGATGTTAACTTAATTATTGTAGGTAAATGCAGCAATACATTTAAAACATATTATATGGTACATCCTTTATTCTGTGTTTTCTTATCTGCAAACAGGCTTAAAGCACAGAACAGATGATGCCAAAGAGATGGTTGTCTTATAATCAGGGTTATCATGTTTTCTGGCTGCTTTGCTAAACACAGGAATGCATTTGTATGTTGCTTGGATGGGTGCATCTAGTGTGCTTATTTCTTTTTGTCTGCAGTTTTATCCTCCTGTGTACCTGTATTATAAGGAAGACACCGTCTGCCACAGTGGTTGGGTAATAGGGCATCGAGCCAAGAAATACAAAATGTGAAATTGGATCTTTTTTCAGTGCAGTTGTTTTCCATCTCGTTAACCTCCAACGACAACTGAGTGTGCAGGAAATAGTGATGATTTTCGTTATTCAGGATAGCCAACATGTAGTTTCTTCATTAAGTAATTGATCTTTTTCTTGACAGCTTGATCAGTGGCCTTTACATGAAAACCATGTGAGAAAATGAAAGTGATCGTTGAGTAATAGTGATGTATTACTGCACGATTCACTTCGATGAGGCACACACCACTGTCTGTGGGCTTCCACATTATTTCCTGTTCTTATAACCTGGCATGGAAATCCAAAACTTTGTTCAAATACGTGGTGCATTTACTGCCTTGGGTCACCATCTCCAACTCCATATGCCAGTTTGTTCATATAAAGCATGTGGTGCTCCACTGTGCACGTTAGCATAAGAACCCATGAGGGAAGCTGGAAATAGCTTCACAATATTAATGAGCAGTTTGATAGGCTTTATATATGAGTGTGTGGTGTACCTACACACACAGCACTTCCAGTCCAGTAATGGCAGTCATATTCCTTCAGCAGGATAAATGACTGTCTCTGATTAGGTTTTATACTTTGGAAGTGATGTAAGAGAGGAAGGTCTGGACTGGGACTAAGAATGAGTGATGAGGCCATTTGAACCTGCACAGGGAACACATAACTTATTTGAAATGATTAGTCTCATACCCGGTGTGAATCAGTGGCATTTACACAGGAGCATGATTGTGGCTCAGAGGCTCAGCACCTCATGTACAGGAGCACTTCACTGCCTTCATTTGAGATTTCAATAAGGAGACTACTCATCAGAAAGCTGAGAAAACGTGACATCGTAGAGTTTGACTTGAGTAGAAAGTTGGAGGTTTTGTGTAAAGTTTGTCTTTCAGACACATGCTAACTTGTTTTTGTCAAAATCAAATAAAGATTAACCTGAAATTGCCCTGTTTTGCTATGACGTCATGGAGTAAACAATACATTGCATTCTGGGACCTTGGCTGGTAAAATGACAGCTGTATGACTGAGGCTGTCTGCCAACAAACACTGAGGAGGAAAACAATACTGACAGTCTTATATGGTAGGAGAGTCAAAGAAGCGTTTCATTACAAGATGTATTAAGTTAGAGAAGTGATTGTTATTTTAGCTAACACTGGCTTAAATTAGCTTTTGTTTAAAATGTATGCTAGCTCTGTGGTTAAATAGCAACTATGTATTATTGCATTTATAGAAATGGAAAGCTGTAATTGCATGAGATTTGATAGTGAAAACACATCAAGCATAAAACTGTCATACTAAATGACAGGAAGGAGAGTGTCTAAACGAGGCAATTTTCATTAAATAGATAAAAAATGAGATAGTCTATTATATCATGCAGGGATTTGTTTACCAAAAACACTTGAAAAAAAGAACTTCATCTGTTACGTCTTTTGTTTGGTTATTTTTTGCCTTCCCTTTGACCTCTGACTTAAATGACACCCTTGAATAATTCCAATTAATGGAAATGCTCTCAGGGGAATTTCTAATTACTTTTCTGCTGCCACTGCTGTAATGATGTGTCTGGTGAGTTCCTCTGGGTCCACCTCCAGTAAATAAGAACATCAACCATTGTTTTAATTCCCTCTTTCAGTCATCTAGATAGTTTTGCCTCCACACATTCTGTAGTGTTCATCTCCCCAATGAGTACCACTTGTTTGTAGGCAGTTCCTCCTCCCGCAGGCCTCACTTATCTGTAGTCAGTATCGGATGTACTCTGTGGTGTCTTCCACGCAGCACAATAACACTGTTCATCTGGGGTTATGCTCATTATCTCTTCCCTGTATTCACCCTGGTGTTTTGCTGGTCTGTACTGCATCCTTGTTGTTGTATTCATGTCCTCAGGCACGCCGCTGAACACAAAGGGCTCAGTCTGCACCAACCGAGTGATCCCATCTGTGGTGAGCCTTTTTGCGGGCCTCTTTCACAGCATACTATATCTAACTTTACAAAACATTAAGGTTATTTAAGCAGCATTATTTCGATTTCTTGGCCACCTGGGGGCAGCACAACAAGCTGTAGCCTATACCTAATATTGACACACCATTGCTTTATTTACACATCATGAAGAGAAGGGGTACCATAAGAACTGATTTGAAGTTGTGCTTCTGACCCCCTGGCAAATGTAATTCCATTATTTACTCTCCTTCTTGTTCTGATATGTTCTCCACCAACTCATGAGAAAATGTGCATGTTTGTAATATCTTAGTTACTAAATGCTCTGCTATGTCCAATAGCTGGTCACTAAGTTTGCAGTCAGCTGTTGAGTGCCGGGCAGGCAGTATACAGCGGGGTTTTATCAGAGCTTTCATTAAAAAAGTAGAAATTATAGGAAATGAAAACAATTAGCTGAAAGGAGCTAAAACACTTGGTAGAGCTGACGTGAACCACAGGGTCATTAGTCATTTTTTCTTTGAGAATACAAAATATTGATCAGTGTTACTTTTTAAGCCACTATTTGAATATAAGAAGTGTTGCCAACAGTATCAAAAAAGACAGTAATAGATGTACACACAACACTCCTTTGTGTGCATTACTGAAGTCTGAAAGAGTGCAAAAAGTAAAAAGCTTAGCTTGTCAGAATCTGTTATGGATTAGGTGCAAGATCAGCTTTCTATGCCTTTCAATTAAAATGCTGGTTAAGTCTGATCCAGCAGAAACGTAATAACTTCCCCAGAGCCCTTTCAACGTTAACCTGTGCCGGATCTCTGTGGGTGATGATAACTGGTTGCTGTTGAGCATGAAATTTAATTCTTGAACTTGAAGCACACAAAATAATCCCAACTCAAAGTCCACTTGCTAGCTTTTTCTGGGGCTTCAACCATCTTACAGTCTTCATTTGCAAGTTGAATTTGTTAAGTTGTCATAGAGATGGTTCAGCTGGTATTAAAGATGGTCCTTGAGAGCAAGAGACAGTAGTTACAGTCTCCCCTTTTGTGCCGCCAACTGTTATCAGGTGACTGATGCCACATTCACGTCACATCAGAGTTACCGTGATTATGAATTTCTGACATGTAAAAAGTGTCCACATCAACTTCCAAGATGTAATTACAACTGGGAAAGTGGGACTATTTGGAAAGCTCCATCATATCCAATGTGGCACTTAATAATACAGAAGTGCCTGAAACCGAGCAAACATCATTTCATCAACAGTCCATCATTCAGTGTAATTAAACCCAACTTTAATTAGTTGGATTTAATGCAATTTTGTCGGTGTCAATATTTTAAACAATCATTCGACCAACTCAGATGATGTGAGTGGGAATCTTTACAATCCATCCCATTCATCCGACATGGCAATCCGTACTGAAGTCATGTGATGACAATTAAACCAATTTCATGACAACTTTGCAAACACAATTTGCCAATGAAGACCGTAAGATGCAGTTTTAAGGTAAAAGAAAACTTAAGTGGGAAATTTTGTTCTGTTGTTCAAAAATCTGTACTCTTTGATCTGAATGGATTTGTATATTAGCTATGGTTCTGTCTGAAAAGTTAGCACACACATTGAATATAGGCACAATAATGAGAGTATTAGGTCTGATGTTATATGAAACACACTTTTTAATGCAGGAACATTGAAATACATTCAAGATCAGCCACAAAGTCCAAGATAAACTGTTGTTTGTGGTTTTGCTTCGATTAAGCATTTCATGAGAAGATGACATTGATAAATTCGATGACAAAAAAAGCTGTAATTTTGTCTCTTAGTGTATGCTATATTTTTATATTTAAGTTTGTAGATACCAAGAGAAATCTTCTGGCTGTGCAGTCTGACCTACCAAGTCTGTTTGATTCAAAGATGAAGCTCTTCTTTTTCAACTGGAGCAGAAGGCCTGAGGACAGATGAAAACCTGTAACCCCTCCTTGTTTTGACCACAGTTGTCATGTCTGCAAGGCACATAGAAAGATGAAAGCATGTGTGTGTGTGTTTTTTTCTTCTGTGTGTTTGTATTTCTGCCCGCGGCTCTGTGTATTTCACCCAGAGCCGCTAGAGGACCGCTAGAGGAAGTTGTAATTTTCTGAGACGAGCTTAATCTTTTTTTTTTTTTGTTAGACTGTGACATGGTTTCACTCAGACGCATCTCATCAGAGTTGGACAGAATAACACATGCATACAATGACAACAACAACAACACAAAGCAACCAGCTCAAACATTAATCAGCAGCTCTGACAGCAAGAAACAGAAAAGGCTTAACAAAAGTACCATTTCCTGTATAACAAAGCTATTGTGTGTATATCACTGTCACATGTTCATGTTTTTGTGTCCACCCTCTTTAGATGTGATTGTCAGCTATACACTATACAAAGCTATACACAGATGAACAATTACTGGGGGAAAATCCATGTTGAAGAGCCCAGTCACTATGGCTGCAGTGATTTAAGCTTGTACATAATTTTTCTCAATTATACAGCTGTCATCTTTAGCTCTCATTATATGGAGTCAAGCAGTGGTTACCTGCAAGCATATTTCTGTCTGGCAGTGACTAAAAACGTTTCCTTTATGGTATGTTGCTCCATGCATTAAATTTTCTTTAATAAGGACGTCCTTTCTAAGCTCTTGAGCCGTTCCTTTCTGCTCTTCGTTCCTCTTGTTCCAAATCAGTGAAACCATCCTGTCTTAAATTCCCTGCTTTTATAGCTGCTCTGCCGTGACTTTTACAGTGCTGAATGCTTCTTTTCAAAGGAGCACTTTTTTATTTAATGCTCCAAAGCTCAAAACAGATGCAATGTAATGGTAGTCTTCAAAATCATGTAACATTTGTTGACCACTAGATGTTCAGTAAGAGCTCATATTATAAGAGAAGTCCACCTTACTTCCCCAAGCTACAAATCTTTCCTGTTCTCTGCCCTCCCGCTGGTGCTAATCAGAGACACATTATAGACACGTGTGAATTTTTGAGATTGGAAGGGATAAAAGGACCATTCTTGTAATTATATTATTACAATTCTGCAGTAAGGCAAATCTTTCCATGCATTTATTGTTGGCAACGGTGGGTCCACAGAATTAAAATGTGATTTTCTACTAGGGGTGTCTAATAAGCCAAAAAAATTGTGGGCTCCTACTGAATAGAGTAATTTTCAACCTTCAATATAGTTTATTTTTTTAATTAAATGAATGAAGAGGTGAACAAGGCTCTTAAAAGACCCCTTCAATTTTCACAAATCTTTGCTATTATAATTTTAGTGATTTTTCATTTAGAGATAGTCAAGGATGAAAAATAGCACCGACTATGAGGAACTGGGAGTGTTACATTACTTTACTATAGATTTCCAAATGTTAACAAGGTGTGAAAAAGATTACAAAAAACCTTTTAAGAGTGAGAAGCTCGTCCAGTTAAACTGCTGAACAGAAAACCTGGAAAATAACACGTTCTGTAAATTATGGTTTTATTCAGTAAAGATTCCCATTCAATAAACAAAATCAAAGCAATGTTTTTCTTATTTTGATTTTTGTGTGTGTGGGATTTTAGTTATGAAAGTTGAAAGTTATGTTGAACATGACTGGTCTTATTCAGAACCACAGACTTATATAATTACAAAGATTTATATGAATAAAAAGACAGCACTTGGAAGGGCTTGTTTAGTTTTACTATAAACAGAAAAAAACTGGGAAGGTTGTGTTAAAGAGTGTTAATACTAATAATATAACTCATTGTGGCACACAACATTATTCATGAGAGAGTTGCTACTTTCAGTTACTGATGATTATAATCTAAATGCTAAAGATTATAATTGATGCCTTCATATCTGTACATTTCACTAAAAATAGCTGAAATCTGTATATTTTTCATGACTTAAGCCCAATTATATTCCAGCGAAAATTCGAATGCACATGCAGTAATAAAGAAAAGGCCAATCCAACTGTTTGACACACTTAGTGTGCATAATTATGTATATCCTCCTGGGCCTTGCATCCATATCCTCCACAATTATGTTACTAGTCATGCTTAACTGATGTTGGCAGAGATTCTTTTAATCAAAACGTTCCTCATTTATTGCAGTAAAGAGACTCAACTCTTGACTTGCAATTTAACATAATTACATTTATTAGGACTTTAATCATTATGAATCAACATCTAAGTGATCAAACTGATTTAAGTGTTTATGTTTGCATTGAAAATGTGATACCAGGCTAATAAAATCCCCATTTGAATGTGATGCAGTAGTTGTTTTGAAAGTCTCTCCATCTTACATTATTTCTGCAGTGAAAAACGTTTTTGTTGAGGTGCAGTTAGGTCACGACAGCTGAGAACAATAATGTTGTGGTTCAATTTGCCTCTGCAGCAGAGCAAAATGTTAATAACATTTACTTCGTCCCAAATGGGAAACAGGTATGGAGGCAGAAATTCTACAATTACTGTTGTAGCCTGGTCAGTGTGCCACATCCGAACGACACAAAGCAGCTGTCCTCTATAAAAATGTCTAGCCCTCAAAACACTGATTATGATAAGAAATTGCATGTAGAGATACTTGAAATAAGTTCTTATATTTCAACAGTCAACATAATCTGACATTTAAAGAAAGCTCTTACTTTTTGAACATGCAATTATCTTTTCAAATTTGGATTCGGTGTCAATATTATATAAAAGGTAGAATTTCCTGCTGTACATCAAATGTCATATACATGCTCAAATGCTCATGTGGACTTGTATATACTGGTAAGAGCATAAGGCCTTTAAAAACCTGTATTGTTGAACACTGAAGTACTATTAGAAATAAGGTAACACTATATATATATATATACATATATATGCACTATGATATGTCTCTTAATAAGAACTATGCAATTTTATGTTGTATACTTAATTTGATGGATTGTTCCTTTATTGCATATTGTGTTACACTTGTCCCTTATAAGACTAGATTATACAGACGTGCTTCTAAATAAGTAGTATTATATATTATAGCTGTTTTGTCCTTTTACTAACTATATGTGGGTACATGTTTTGTATATATGTTTTTTGTACATTTTCTAATTGTAATGTTTTGTATATGAAACCTTGCTTTTTAACATTACTTGTATGCAAAAAAAGTCAATGTCAAACTTCCACCATGATAGACACTAAAGTCAGTTTAATGAATTGCTATGCTCTGATACACCTTTTAGTTTCAGTATAACTGCGTGCCATACCCTCAGATCGATATATGTCAATGCTGTGCATTATTTTGCTGCTCTGAGGTAGAAATAATGATTTTCATGAGAAGAGACTGAAATCTGTGAGAGAAGTGTCAATGATTCACAACACTGAACACCAAGTTGATCACTCTCAGAGATTTGAGATTAATAGTTTGAATGTAAATTGTATTGTTTGTATTAAATGTTGCATAAGCCACACAAAATATATATATGATTAAATACATCTGCATCAAGGAGTGCATCATGATATGTAAACACTGCACATACTGTATAGTTTTTTTTATTTCTCATTTTCTCAAGTATACGACTTCTGCACACATCAGCTTTGAACACAACTCTAAATCATGTATTTGTTGAATTCAGGCCTGGAGGAAAGCTGTGGCCTATAATCTCTGACACCTGTGAGAACAAAGGTATATTAACATTGCGTAGGAGAGACTGCAGTCACTTTGTGCATGCAGGTTTCTCAAATTTAAAATGATTTTGGAGCTTTACAGGAGCCTAATCTCAGAAGCCAGGGTTCCCTCTAAAGGAAATTATTCACTTACACCTTTAAAGAAAACAAGGATGTGCATAGTAAATTTTATTTTGTAGGTGTGTGGTTGTCAAACCATGAGCTACGACTGATTGGTGGTCCCAGGGGCGGACTGGCCATCGGGAAATTCGGGACTTTTCCCGAATGGCCGGTCTATTCCAGGCCCTAACCGGCCGGTGGTCGGAGCGTTTTTTTGTTTGTTTGTTTTTTAAATTAATGATGTTAATAAAGCGGAGCCACAGCAGCCTGCCCTCACAGCCCCAGCCGCAGGTAACACAAAGTCGGTAGGACGTCAGACCGGATCAATCTAATGTTTTGCAAATTAAGGGGGGGAAACGAGCGGCCCCTCCTAAATTGAACTGATCCATGTTTCCAGACCTATGCATGTTTCTGTCAGAGGCAAAATATGATTGGCTCGGCTGCTCAGTCAGTCATTAAAGTATTTTCCTGTTTTGTTTGAAAAAAAGAGAGAGAAGGTCCGGATGGTATGAGCATTCAGCAAGCATGGCGAAAAGAAAGAGACAAGAAAAAGAAATGGGTGGGGCGGAGAAAGTAAGGGCTAAAAAGAAAAAGTTGTTAGTACAGGATGCAGCCAAATGTGCGAAAATAACGGATCTTTTCCGTGGAGGGGCTGCAGTCAGCCAGGCCGCTGACGACACGGGTCCGAGTAGCACGGCCACAGTAGGTTAGCAAGTGCAGCCGACATGACCCTATCATCACAGACTTGGCATGTAACGTGCTTGTGTTTTTGGATGTGTTAAGATAACTTTAAAGGTAGTAGCTATCAATGTTACACCATATGCATCACTAATCTGCTTTATCAATTAAAAGAACATAGATACATTTCTTTATTGCAAGTATATATTTTAAATTACTCAACAAACATATTTCAGGAGAGTCTCTGTGTTCAAAGTTAAAAAGATTTAAGCCTATTTAAATTCAGGCTGTGCATTATGTTTTCCTGCTCTGTTTCTACATTAATGTATTGCCATTTTACCAGCTCAAGAGAATTACATTAAAGTGAGTAATTATTTTACAAAAAAAACTATGAGCAGATTATCAAAATCAAAACAAAAGAGTGAGTGTGTATGTTGAATCTATGTGCTCTAACACTGTGAATTCTTTACAACAGTGCTTTAACATTTATCATTGTTGCTGTTATTGTTATTATTAGCAAACAAAGCCAGTATAAGTCAGTACCAGTGTCAGGACAAAGAAACAGATGTGGAGGGACAGGAAGAGGAGGAGGAGGAGGAGGAGAAGGTGGAACAGGAAGAGGAGAAGGAGGAGGAGGAGAAAAGACCAACAGTGTCAGGTATAGGTGCACTGCACAGGAAATGCATGGAATAGTATCAAGATGTTATATATTGATGTTCCAACTCCAGTCACATAGAAACAATGAGCCCATCTACTCCTGCAGTTATGTTCTGAAATAGATATCTGTTTTCCCCCCCAATATTAATGACTTATAGCTAATTTTTGTTATTACCTATGTTCTTTTCATGCAGATGTACAGGGAAAGGCAGGGCCCAGCACAGGGGAAACAGAGGCAGAGACATCAGTTGAAATTGAAGATGAGGGTTTTGATTTTTATGCACGCCCAGCCTCCAAAGATTTAGATCTCTTTTTTTCTTACCATCCTCAACAACCCCCCAGAAAAGGCATGTGTATTTATCAAACCAAAGATGGTATAAAGAGAAAGTGGCTTACCTACTGTGAGAAAGAAAACTCCCTATACTGTACAGTATGTTTGGCATACGCAAAGCCAGGTGCAGGTGACAGTGCTTTTGTTAAAGGTGGGATGAAAGCATGGAAGCATGTACATCAAAGAATAGAGGAGCATGAAAGAAACCAAGTGCACAGAGATAGTGCTGAAGCTTATTTCATGAAGGCCAACAAAGCAGATGTAGCAAGTCTACTTGGAGGAAAACAAGCTTCAATTCAACGTGAACAGGTCAGAAAAAAACGTCAAGTTATGGATCGTATCATAGAAGTGATAAAGGTCATTGGAAAATGTGGTCTCAGTTACAGGGGCACTAATTTTGAGGCTGCATACACATGGGAAAACATGGCTCATGACCATGGAAACTTCTTGGAAATGATCCTGCTGTTAAGCAAATTTGATGTTTCCCTTCAAGAACATGTTAGTGAGTGTATAAAGAAAAGCAAGAGCCTACATGAAGCTGGGGCTAAAGGCAGGGGATCCCTGGTTACACTGCTTTCTAGCACATCTGTCAACAAAATAATCAACGTCATCAGCCACTTGATAAAAGAAAACATTTCAAAGGAAGTAAAGGAGGCAGGAATGTTTTCGGTACAGATTGATACGACACAAGATGTTACCTCTACAGATCAGTGTGCTGTTGTCCTCAGATATGTGACTGACACAGTCCATGAAAAGCTCATCAGTGTCGTTTCATGTGAGTCAACAACAGGGGAGTATTTTGTTAAAATGCTCAAAGAAACTCTGGCAAAGGTCAATATTGATATCCAGAACTGTGTTGGTAACTCTACAGATGGAGCAGCAAACATGCAAGGGCAGTACAAGGGGTTCTCCACTTTACTCTCATCAGAGTCCCCAAACCAAGTGCACATCTGGTGCTATGCACATGTGCTCAATCTTGTTCTGGGAGACACTACAGGTGTTGTGATAGAAAGTGCATCCCTTTTCTCCATTGTGAATGACGTTGCTGTATTTATCAAGGACTCATACAAGCGTATGAACATGTGGGAGAAAGTGAGTGATGACAAGCGTCACAGACGGCTGTCCCCCATTGGAGAGACGAGGTGGTGGGCCAAAGACCAAGCCCTGAGCAAGATATTTGGCTGTTTTGGTAACCCAGACAATGCCTTGTTTGTTGATTTGATCATAACATTGAGAAGGATAGTGGAAGATATGTCAATGAAAGCACAAATCAGAGCAAGAGCTAAGGGCTACATTGAGTCCCTACTGAAGCATGAGACTTTGCTTACGGCACAGATATTCTTGAGGATCTTTGAGATCACCTCACCACTGTCGAAATACCTTCAGACCAGCAACATGGACCTAATCACTGCTCATCGGCTTGTGATGGGGGCCTTAGACTAAAAACATGCACCAGGGACATGGAGGGTGTTAAAAAGGCAGCTAATGTATTTGCTGAGTGGGCAAATAAGAAGCTGGAGGAGGGTGAATGCAAAGAAGTGGTCCAGGCCGATCTACCTGAAAAAAAGATCAGAAAGAGGAAGACCATGCCAGGTGAGGGAGCAGAGGAACAACATGAGTGGACTGCAGAGGATCAATACAGGGTCAAGGTGCACAATGTTATTTTGGACACTGTCACTGAGAGCATTCAGACCCGCTTTGCAGCAAATGGAGCTCTGTATGATGATTTTGCATGCCTCGACCCAAGGAATTTTGGTGCAGTTAAAGAAAGGGGGCTTCCGTCTGAATCACTCCAACAGCTCAGTAAGTGTCTCCTTAGGTTTGATGACAGAGCCACATCTGGAAGACTGAAGGCTGAGCTATGTAGTCTTGCCAGCCATTGGGAAAGACTTAGGTTGCCCCATTTGGAGTCATATACTGTGTGGACTGCTGAGGAGACAGAAAATGAGGAAAACGTGGATCGGACAAACAACAGTTGCATCTCCTGTAAAAACTGTGCCATATGTGTCTACCACATACTTTCCAAATACAACCTGCTGACTGATGCCTATCATGTCATTGGACTAGCCTACAAGTTGCTGCTGACCCTGTCTTTCAGCCAAGTGGCCTGTGAAAGGACTTTCTCCACACTCAAGTTTGTGAAGAACAGACTGAGGACCACACTGACACAGGAGCATCTTGAGGCATTTATGCTAATGTCAACAGAGAAAGAGACCCTGGTGACTTTAGACAACAATGCAGTCATAAACAGAGTTGCAGAGACAAGTTCACTGCTCAAAAGCTTGTTAATGATATGAGACAATTTGATTTTCTTGGGAGATATTTAGATGTTATAGGTCTGTATATCTTTGGAGTTTGGTTTCTGTTGCCAAATTTTTGCCAAGCTGCTTGTTTTTTTATTGCTTATCAACACACACACACACACACACACACTCACACACTCACAAATGCAAAACACACTGTAGTATATAGTAGTAGTAATATAGTATTTTTACACTTAAATTAAAGTTGTAGTGTTAAAATCACGGTTCCACTTGTGTCCTTCTTGCGGTCGGATAAAAGGCCTCTTGACACCAAACTCCCGGGCTGAATTTAAACCCCAGTCCGCCCCTGGGTGGTCCCCAACAGAGAACTCAGCAGGCCAAGCCATTACTTACAGAGCATCTAATGCTGCATGCACCAAGTGAATGACAGCTAACGGAATACAGATGACACGAGGTCCTGCTAAGATTACTGTCAAGGAAGAGATTATTTTATAATGCTTTCCTCAGTTTTTCAGCCTTCTCAAAAGACTCACCTATAAGCCTTATTTACTGCTCAGTTTAGCTGTCATGATAGGGAGTCATGCAGCATTTACCTGAAGTTGTTGGTGCAATGCCATAAACCTCTTACTGAATGCCAAAGAGATGGTTTTGGATTCTGAGAGGAAGCAGAAGAAGAACTACACCCCTGAGAATCGATGGGGCAATTGTACAGAGATTGAGCATTCAGGTACCAGAAAGTCCTCCTCACAGAGATTCTGTCACGATCCACACACACAAACATCTTGGCGAGAAAGGGCAGGCAACACATTTACCACCTCGGACAGCTTAAGAAAATCAAAGTGTCTCTGGGGACTCCAAAAGACCTTGAACTCTGGTGCTGTGGAGAGCATCACAATAGAGGGCTTCACCAACTGTTGTGAGAACAGCTCTGCTCAGGATCATAGAGCCCTACAGACAGGGGACTTATACAACAGTGGGTGCAGAACCAGAGCTATGAATCCTCACCACCCTGTCAAACACTTATCTGTGGCTAGAGACAGGGTGGTGACTCAGAAAGAACTTCTCCCCATGGGCCATCGAATGGTGAACTCTGTCCTCTAATCTCTTTACATTCTCCAACTTGTCCCCTGTGAATTTGCAGCACATTTGCACTCAAGTGTACCTTTATACTCTGACATTAATATTTCTACTGAAAAGCCCGCCCCTACGTTAGGCCAATATACACGAGTATTTTTCATTTAATTTCATATATTAGTTTATTGGTCAGGGATAATGCTAGTTGATAAGTATATATATATATTCATGAGCCAGGGTTAGCCTAAGTTACAGTTCATTCCATATTTCTTTGTTTATGCTAATTTTTCTTTCCAGAGTTAGCCTCATTTTCATCTGTTGTCCCTGGCCAGATGTTAATCACAGATGTTACAAACAACGAGATACAACATCAAGCACACCATATAATAACTAGAAAGAGAGAGAGACAGACAGACAGTGAGAGTCTGGAATATGGAAAATGCTTTTTAATTATTTATTTTTTAACTTAATTTATTAATAATTTATATTCTAATAAATACTCTTATTCTTATGCACAGAGCAGTTTCTCCTTTCTTAGTCAAACTGTTGGGGAAAATTTGCCAGTATGCTCTGTGGTTTATTGTAGATGACAGCACTGCAATTTGTTTCAGCCTCAGTACTCATCTCTGTCACCTGCTAGAGTGCGGGTTGGGAATCCCTTTTTTTTTTTTTTTTTTAGAACACTACAGTACTTCCTGCTTTTTTCTCTTTCTTGTCAGACTCTTAAACATAAACTACAGATAACCTTTAATATCACTCTTGATTTCAGTTTGACTGATAAAAAGACCAACCTGAAACCCTTGCAGCTGGCCTGACCTGTGCAGGTAGACCTGTGTCTGATTTCCCTCCAGTACAGAATGTTCCCTTTTCATGAGAAGTCAGTGTTTAATGCAACAAGTACTGTAGGTTTTGTATGAATAATTTAAGCTAAATGGTTAAGGCTACATTTCAGTCTTGCTCAGATAATCACAAACCATGGTTACCAAGCTGTTATAGTAACCATGGAAACAGTAAGCAGTTTTTCATCTTGTTCCCTGTTTTTATTGTTTGATTTGAGTGAGACCGTTCAATTCTCATATTTTAATGTTTTAAGTCATTTTCAGTTAGACCTATTGCCAACTGGATTATGATCATATTCATAATTACAGTAAATAATACTGGTTAGGATTTCTATATTCAAGGATTTATCTCTTGGTTTTACATATATCTAATATGAAATTACATTTTCATCCTAAAAGACAACAGTTTCATCAAAATGCTCTGCTGATATCTGATGTACCTTCTGAAAGTTTGTATCTGGTAAAACTTTTCATCATCACTCTCATGGATATTAAACACTTCACTTCACTCTCTGTGCTGAGGTGTATGTTATGCCTTACACTTATACACTGAAATATAAATTTAAAAACAAAAAACATTATTGACTTTTTTCAGTTTGTTTTCCTGCTACTAGAGCTTATTACGGTCACCGGGTCTAACGATATGTCTCGTTTCCAGTGAACAACAGACAGAGGCTCATTAGAAGTTTTAACTTCAGATCCTCCCTCTCTTTCCACCTGCATTAGTTTTTGGCTGAGATGTGGGCATCGTTATAAAGCAGAAAAACAATAAGGGTGACTTCCAATAGCAATAATATTAAATATAATTGATATAATAAGTACGCATAATATTTAAGGTGTGAAATGTGTCATTTTTCAAGTCTTTTTTTAAGAGTTATTTCATTTCATCAGAGAAGAGGTCAATGCAGTTTTATTGACAGTATTTTGAAGTTAAAACTTAATTGGGGTTCTTTGAATTTTTGTCAGCATTGCTTAAGAATCCAGACATCTGAAGCACTCAGTCTTCTCTGACATGAAAAGATGAATTATCAAATGTACAAATGGTTGTAAAAGATTGGAATGAAAAAAAAAGACTGAGCAAAGTAAATGGAAAAAATGCAGAACATTTTCAAGTGATTTAGGTTCAACACAGCTCTCAAAGATCTTTTGAAGTAGGTATGCAGCTCAAACTGTAAACGTTGATTGCACAATAAGTCCTAAAAACTTATAAACGAACTACAATAATTAATTAGTTTGTGCTTGAACTTGTAGTCTTTAAAGAGCTTAAACTATAACAATGGTGAGAGCTTTTATAAAAAGCAATTAGCACTTATAAAAATAATAATCCAAGCATAAAGTTAAGTTATTTGGACAATAGGTATCACATAAATTGACATAATCGCATATAATACATTCAATTTCCGGTTTTGCTTTGTTAGTTAATAATTAAAACAAGAGTGAAACAAGATCTCTAATCTCTGGTTTTTAATACCACATCAATCCACATTTTACTTAAATGTTCATATTAGTTTAAAGCTTCAGAGTGAAAAATAACCATTAGTTACTCAATTATTTTCAAGACCACAAGCACAAAACGATCCAGTGCAAAAAAGCCTTGGTGAGCTGGACGGACCATCTCTAAAACAGGCTCCCATCTATCCTGCACAGACCTTGAGAAGGTTATCTATCCATGCATCTCATCTCGTCTGCCTGCAGTACCTCCCTCTGCTTTGGCCAAAAGCAGCAGCTGCAGGGCTCCAAGCAAACTCCAGAATAAATGAGACAGTAATTGTGTCCTTTCTTCTCTGGCTGCAGATTAGTTTTAGAATTGATTTTTTTTTTTTTTTTTTTTTCATTGTGTCCTGCATTGTTTCTCCTGTTAAATTTTTGTCATATTCTGAGTTTTTTTATATTTAATATTTTATCTTTGATCCTAAATTGCTCTCCCCCTCGCCTCCTATTGTCTAAAACTTTTATTCAGACACAATAATTTATTGCTTGACTCCAGCTTTAATTGCTCTATTGTGTTTTATTGTTTTTTTAATCTTATTTTTTCCCTCTGATTATTCTGCGAAACTGTTTATTGACTCTGAACAGCACTTTTTAAATGAGAAACACGTTTCAAAAAGTGCTACAGCAAGCACGTGAAATTCATTTTTTTTGGGTTGTTTTTAAGTGAGTTGTTGAGCATTGGTGTCACACCATTTAATGTAGAATATCTAATAAAATAATAGCACTAATAATATCAGTGCTGCCTTGAAACTAAATGTGTGTAGCACAATTCAAGACCTACTGTACATCAGATAAATCAGTGCTGTTCCTACAGTACATTTATATTTAATAAGAGAAAGTGTCTCACTGACATTGAAATTACTGGACAGAAACTCTTCAGTCTTGAATGACTTACAGCAGTCTTCACAGTACAGTAGACTGTAAATGGAAATAGAAAAGTAAAGAGCAGAAATACCACCTTACAGAATTAACTAAATTACTTATAAATATCACAAAGGAAGTATTTGTTGTAGGGCAAATACTGAATTGTATCACATTTTGCATTGTGTTCCTGTAATGTCTCTTTTCTTTGCCCCTTGGTCTTTTGAGACCCTCTTATTCCTCACCTGTCCACCAGGTGCCCTCAAGTTCCTACATTTGTTCCTGCTGCACCTAGTGTCAACAGAATGAGCAGCACAGCAAAACCTCCCACTATTGTGATTTATGAGTGTTTGCACATTATTGAAAATTGTTGCCCGTACTGTTGGTCTTGCAGTCACAGCATTTTTAAAAATAAATAAATAATCTACTTATGTTACATATTTGTAGCACTTTAATGTACGAATCCAGATACAAACAGTGTAGAGTTCCTTTTAAATTAGGGTCCCTGCTTTTGAAAACCTGTAACCTCTTCCCCATGTTCAGCCCTTTTGTTTGTAACCTGCCTTACCTGCTGTTCATACATATGGATTAAAAGCTGCCTCTCATTAACCTGAAACTTAAGGGCGCCTTTAGCATTAACAAACATTACTGTGCTCTGACTCGGCACTTGTTTTCTCTTGTCACTATTCTGGCACCAAACGTAGCAGTTAATTTGATGTGTTTTCATACATAATGCAAGTTATATTATTCATGTATTTTAATGGAATGGACAAATAATTTCCCCTACCATTCAATAATGCACCCCAATACACCTCCACCACCCACTACAACCTCAATAATAAACATAAAGTCGAATTATCACCTTTGTGACAATGTCAACAAAAATGAATATGTATAAGCTTTCTAAATGTAGAATTTAATGCAAAGCTGTTGTATTGTATTGCATTAGATGGTACAGGTGTGCCTAACGAACTGGTTAGTGAGTATATAGCCTATTCAAGTTCCAGTACTTTATTAAAGTTATTTGGGAACCAGTTGACTCCCAGTGCAGATCAGCTTTTCAGGTATCAGAGACTATTTGCGTAAAGTTGAATAATTCTCAGTTTCCCTTTGCAACAACTGAATCTTAGGTTGCTGTGGGTGATTGAGCCTGGAGGTTTGAGGTCGCTCTAACAATGTCACCTCACTGTTTGAGTATTTGAATCTACGTGCTTCAGTACTATAAAACTGTACAGTCTGACTATAGGTGTCTGCATTTGGGACATGTTGCCCTACCTGAATCTTTTAATATAATGCATATATTATGTAGCTTACTCTCTTGTAGCATGTAGTGTAGTTAAATGTAGAAACTGACCACACCATAATTCCACACTTCATTACGTGACAGCTGAGTAAAGTGACAAGAGAAAGTTGCGAACCATACATTATAAACCACTGGAGAATGAAGTGGGTGCTTAACTTACAGACACAAATGTGGCAGAATGTGTGAAGAACAAACAGAAAGCTAAATTATCAGCTTTCAAAACAGCTTTTATTTCAAACTTCCCACATCAACATGCAAATGATTCTCTCCCCGTCTCTTTCACCTCCCTGCTTTGTTATTGTCTGTTTTAGTATTCACAGGGTGATATTTTTCTTTCGTAGAAGCAACAGAAGTTCCCCCAAGATACTCATCATTCAACATGTCTTTGACTGGTCTGGCCTGTTCACTATTTTATTAAAGCAACCTTTCTCTGCATTAAATATTCATTGGCTAGAAAGAAGAAGTTTCCATTCCCACTGAAAGGGATGTGTCAGATATTCATTTGGTAACTTCAAGCTCAAGACTTTATATGAGCAAATGCTGCTCCAGTGAAGACACATTTTGCTTTTGAAGCAATGACAACTATTGATAAGTGAGGTGTGCTCCAAGAGCCATTTGAGGTGAGAGTCTATAAATTAAAGCCAGAAATGCAACACAATTATTAAATGTGTCCAGTTAAAAATGCATAAATGTTCAAATGATCAAGAGCTTGAAAGGCTTCAAATGATGAATCACACATTCATTTTAGTGTAAACAGAGGAGACTAAGTTGGAGCTTACAAATCAAATATGTTTCATGTTATTACATATAGCCTACTAGATCTGAATTTAAACATGCATAGAAACACACCAGCTGTAGAGGTAGAGTCTTTCTGTTTGAGTTTTGTTTTGTTGTTCATGGAGCTATCGAGATATAAGGTATAATAGTGATGTCTGGAAGAAAAAAATAGGAAAGTTACAGTTCATGAGAGGACAGAAAATCAATCACACACAAAATTGCTTTTTATCATTAAACACACTGACTACAACTAATTATAGTCTGGAACTACCAGTATTTTCCCCGTGAATTTCATTTGAGCACCAATCTTTGTAAATAAATTTAAGAGAAAATCAATATGTAATACACAAGCGAGAACAGTCTTGAGGGTTCTTATTTCAAGCAATGCCTTATTAATCTGCCTTTGTTGTTGTTTTTGTGGGTTTATAGTAAGACCCCTGCCACTGTGATTTTGATACATACTTAATAACAGCACATCGAGAAAGGCTGGAGGTATGAATATGTGCACTTACTACTTTAAAATATAAAGTCAGCTGGCAAAATGCTACTGTATATTGTGCAAAACCCCTCTAATAAACAATACTGCAGACTGTACATTTAAACTTAAAAGCAGAGACTCACTTAGGCCTCAAAGGAATAGTTTGGAAAATAAGCTTATTCGATCTGTAGCTTAAAGTTACACAAAATGATGCCACTGGAGCTCCAAACAAATATGTTATTTAGTACATGAAATCAATAGTACATAAAGTGCATACTATATATATATACATGCATATACATGCACTCATACATATATTTTTTAACAAATTCCTTATTTCATTCAAATCTATGATTTGTTCTTATTTTGTTAGTACACATTGATTTCCGGGAATCACCAATGTTTTCTTATTCTTGCTCATCTAGGTCGAAAATTTTACAAATGGTCGAGAACACTCCTATCAAGATGAGATAAAAACATCTTGTTTCCACAGTTCACAAATTGTTTGTCCAATGCAAGCAAATATAAATTTTGAAGTTGAGGAACATAAACAACGCATGGATATCATGTAATCGAAGTTAGATTATTTTTCAGAGCAATAATAACAATTGGATTGTTATATTTGAAATGTGTGGTCAATTGATCCCAATTAGGACTATAATAAGTTTATGTTTATTTAACAGTTAATCGGCCATACACATCACATTTTAGGTCAAGTGGGATTCATCATCAGCACACCTGGGTAAAAGCAGATTTGGATGGCTAAGAACGTTTGCTACAGTTGACTTCTCTTATTTTTTCTCTTAACAGAAATTTAAAAAACATGAGAAAAATTTAAGAGAATGTCGTCACACAAGGCCCAATGTGAGCAGTGAGAGTGAACTAATATTCAAGTTGCAGCCAAATAGCTAAATAATGAACTGAATCTATTAAGCTCCGTTAAATCAAGTGGAGCTGCAGAGTTGCTTATAATTCTCTGTATGTTCCAGTAGCGTAGGCAGAGATAACAGTGTGGGTGTGCACAGAGAAACTCATGAGGGCCTAACCTGTCCAAGACCAATCATAGTTAACAGGCTCTGAAACGTATATGTTAACCAAAACAGGCCATTACAACTATAATTCCCCGAACATACCACAATTTAATCATATAAATCTTATACATCATCAGAGGTAATGTTACAGGCACCAAGATGAACCTTAACGGCATCGCACAGCATCGCACAGCCTGGAGCATAAACCACACACACGCACACGTACACAAACGTACACACACACACACACGCACACACACACACACACACACACACACACACACACACACACACACACACACACACACACACACACACACACACACACACACACACACACAGGTTTGTGCAGCATAAAATCCAATTGTACACTCAACAAAAGCTATACCCAATAAACAATAATATTGAAATAGGGAATAGGCTCTGAAATTGCATATTTGCTTACTTTTGATGATTACAGCAGGAGACTACAAGGCTTGTTGTTGAACACAAATTATTTTATTACAGTCCGGCGCTTCAGTCAACTCTCTTTCAAAGGAGATCAGGGACAAAGAGTTCAGTCTGTACGTCATAGATGCCCTGATGCCAGTTTCTATCCGACTGACAGCTGAAAAGAGTCTTTCAGCAGTACAGCTTGTTGCTGCTGCTGATGGGGAAAGGGTTGAATTAGCAGCCATGTACGTGTTGTTACTACTTGGCTCTTGTTCAGAAGAACCTGGCACAGGAGGAGTAGGTGTCTGGGTTGAGAATGATTGCTGAACATGAGTTGAATTCTCTTCTTCCTCACAGCATCTGTTTTGTGACAAACTTATGCAAACTACATTGTTTGGCCATGATTTTTATTTTAACCTAGATTAAAAGCGGCTAGTTAGCTGCTTTTCTCAGCTGTACATTGAGAGAAAGAGGAGGGGCTGCTCGCAATCTGGCAATTGTGAAATGCACTGCCACTGAAAAAATCGGACCTATTATCACCATCATATGGTAAACAAGAAGCAAGAAACAAGAATCGTTTTATTGTTATTGGTCGTGTAGTCAGAGAATTGAAACAGTACTCATTGACACTATTTACTGTATGATCCAAAAAAGGAAGTCTTCTGCTTGGGTGGGCCTAAGTGCTAAGTGGCTGAGTCCAGGCCCACCTAGGACAACCCACAGCTACACACCTTGAAGGTTCATCACTATAAGAGGTTTCTCTCGCATTACAGAATGACATTTGATACATTATTGTTATGAAAAATCTAGATTATAGCTGCTTTAATTACTCCATACCTTTACCAAACTTCAATACAATTATGAGCAGTGACCACACATTTGCTGCACATTTATGAATAGACAAAAACTCCAGCAGCTGTAATAACTCAATGTCATTAAGTAGTTTTGCTTTACTGTCTCAGAATTGCTTGATCCTGGGTGTTGTAACTGTTATTGTGTTATAGTGTTATTGGGGTTTTTTACCTCTTCTTTTTTTAGGCATTTTCACATTTATTACATAGTTGAGTGTGTAGAAGCAGACCCGAAATCAGGGTGGAGGGGAAGATTCACATGGAGACCATTGTTGCATATGAATCTTCCCCTCCATCCAGCTGAATTCAACATGAAGGGTACAGCACTTTTGTGCCTTAACCATTCGGCTATTAGGTGACCCCTACAGGTCTTATTGTTGAATGTGGTTGGGGATAATGACCATTTGATGGGACTGTAATGTGGGCTCAGTATCTGTGGCTGTGTACCTGTCCTATGGATGCAAAACAGGATTTCATGGAATACATGTGGAGTACACCTTTGTAACAAGGAACAAAATAGTAATTTGTGTGCTTAGTTTGCCAAATTCAGCATATTTGACAAGTGAGTTTTTTATCTTCATGTATGAACAACTGACTCATTCTGGAGGCAGCTGTGGCCTCCACAGGTGTTTTCTGAAACAGACCAGTAGTCTGTAGCTTGTGTCTCACTGAGCAGGAAAACTGAGTTAGTGAACCAGCTGGTATTTTTCTTTCACAGCAGAGTTTGAGTATCTATACATCATTACAATCAAGGTAACATTTTGGCCACACAGATCCAAACAAAAATATAAAAAGCAAACCTGCTAAAAGTGGCAGCTGTCAGAGCACCATCCTTGTAAGAAAATCAGTGTTGTAAACTTTTCATGTGCTTTTCTTCCAAACTTCACGGCTTTGACAGCAGCAGTTGTTGGTGCTCATATTTATTCACTACAATAGCTGGTTCTTTTTAAGACAGGAAAAGCATTTTAATGCATGTATTTCCTACAAATTCAGGCTAGTGTGGGGGTTAAATTATCGCAACACAAACATAGTGTAGGAATCCAAATAATTCACCATTGTTGATTCATATGAGACTGGCACAAGATCATTTATACAACGAAATGGACAAAAAGGATAAACCTGGTTTATACTTGCTGATTTCATTTGTAAATGTGTGGTTCAATAAAATCACTTCAATAAACACCTGAATACATCTCCACCTCTTCTACTTTAATGTTGATTTGCTCAGAAACCTTCTAGTCTTTTTATTTCATTCATGTCAAATCACATGGGACCTGAGTGTAAACCTTCCACTGAGTACCTGAAACAGAAGCCCAGCGAGAAGTGTTTTTCCACTTCACCTTAAGATGGGTGTCAGTACTGTAGTATTTTGTAGCATTTTTACTTCAGAGAATGCTGCTTTGACATTTTTCATTTCATCTCAAAGCACTTAACCCACATGACTCACTCTACTGAAACCACCGTTTATTAGGTGCTACCTACCTTGTTTCACGCCTGCACAGTGACTGTTGGAGAGTTTATTTGAGGAAAAAACAATGTAAATTAGCAGGTTATTGTATTGAGTTGTGCATATTGGGCCTGTTTTAAACATTGATCTAGTTAGTTAATTCCAGTGTAAATCCAGTGTATGCAAATGTAATAATATGTAAATGTGTTCAAGCAAATAAGATGCAAGCCAAAATTGAAAGCTATACTTTATAGCGCATGGTCCTCATGCTGTAAAATATTCTTTGTAGCTAACTGGGTCATTTTCTAAATGATTTAGGATTCTGGGATGGAAAACTGCTTGCTTGTGTCTAAATGTGAACAAATGTTATAATGTCTACATGGCACACTAATTTGGGGATGGTTGTGTTTTTTTCTGGTGGTGAAGAAAAGCGGCATCTATTATTAAAAAAAAGTTCCAAAAAAAATGTTTAAACAAATTTACACACGCTTGACCATGCAAAGTAAAAATGATGTAAGTATGCATGACCCTCATGCCCTTTTCTCATGTCGATATGGATAGAGAGTGCAGCAGCAATCAAAAATGATGGCATGCTATAAAGAAAATAATTGCAGCAAGCGTAAAAATGTTCTCATTTTATATATTTCTATCAAACCAGCAAAACCTTCCAATAGAGGCTTCTGATTTTACAGTCAATTTTGAAGGGCTCCACAGCTGGTAAGGCTCAAATTCTCCTTGACCGCCTGGTATTAAATTGAGCTGCTGCAGACACAGTCCACCTGGGCCTGGATGTGGAGAAAATCTCAAGTTTTAACTCTCAAGTTTAGATTGTCATCCTGCCTTTGGTTTTATATATTGTTGTATTTTCAGACCACAGAGCATTCTGTTTCC
The DNA here is from genome assembly GCF_963691925.1 of Scomber scombrus. NCBI lineage: Eukaryota > Metazoa > Chordata > Actinopteri > Scombriformes > Scombridae > Scomber > Scomber scombrus. The sequence continues at coordinate 20,830,019 of NC_084970.1, forward strand.
ATTATTATATCTTCTTCCCACAGTGTTTTTACATTATCCTGCTTCATCACTTTTTATCACCTATCGAAGTACATGTAGGAGCTCCATATTGTTCTAGACATATAGATTGTAGATTGTCTAACATGTTTTAAGAGGAATCACAGTGGATTTAACTGTTGGATAACAGTGACCTCTTGTGGTTGAAACCTAAAACTGTGACGTGCGGTAGTAGGTAAATATGACCGTAGAGTATGACTCACATGTTTATTAGTATGCTCAGTTTTTCACATCATTATATCACTGTAGGCATGTATGCTAGTGTTACTGAATAAATGACAAAATGTCGGTGACACATGACAGATTAACTTCACAGACTGGCTGATTGTAAAGTGAATTAAAAAAATAGATCTCTCAGCTGTTAACATTGTACTGCCTTTTTAAATAATATTTAACCCTCTGCTATTCCTCTGAGGCTGATTCTTGCACAACAGTAGTGGAAACATGTCCAACTGGGGAGCTCCCAGGTGTGAAAGTGTAACTGTGTCAATGTCCAGCAGAGCATAACTAGAAAAGAACATGTGTACATGCTTAATTTCCCCTGTATTAAAAAGATATCACAGAATCTGTTTGTACAGAGCAGAAACAATCTGTCTGACTGCTGCTCTACTAATGCCTTGTCTAGATGTTCAGTATTTCTACCTCTTACATTGATTTGCTGCAAAGACTAGGGCAGCATCTTGGTTTAACCACAGATTTTCATACTGATGATTATGAATATGAGCATGAGGACAGTGGTGACAATACAAACTGACACACTGTGCAGATCAGCAGGAGTACTGTTATCCTGTGTCATTTTTCTATCAAGAGAATAAGAAAAACTGACCACTTCACCGCTGATCATGTTCCTGCTGAGCTTTTTGTACTCTGTGGCTTCAATGCTCAATGTGCACAACAGGGAAGAAATACGGACAACTCACTTGACACCACTGACACCTGTGCCTGGTAGTCAGATGGCCATTGCAAAAGTATGTGATAGATTGATGTGTGTCTGAGCATCCACATAAAAGAAACTTGACAAGACTGGCATATCCCTGCAAACCTGTTTCACTGAGGAATAAAATTCTTGGTTTGGCAAAGAAAGTGTTTTGTAGCTCCAGAAAGATGTAGATGCACCTTTCGTCTGAGTGATTTATTGCTGCACTGGATTCTAATTCCTCCAAAAGCAATAAACTTTTATTCAAACAGCATGATTTAGATATGTATTCTATGTGTTTGTTTGGTTTCACAGGCGAAGGTGGGATGATGTCAACAATCTAAATTTATCCTATTTCGTTACATGATATCCTCAAGTGAGGTGACCTCATTTCATGAAAAAAGTAACACCATATATAGATTTCAGGGAAAGCGTTATATGGCCCCGGTGTCCTTCCATACCTTTAAACATGCAATACAAAGGCCAGAGAAATTGACCTGTAACTCACCAGATACATCAAAATACATTTCTATATAATATTAAAAATGAATAAAACCCACCTCACACATTGGATTCAGTTGAACTGAACTAGATTGTATTTGCTCTTTAAATTGTTATTGCTAACATGTATAGAACAGACCACAGTAGGTACGACAATAAACAGAAAGTATGGTTAATATGACTTTCTGAAAATCAATGAAAATCCTTTCAAACCCTAATATGTATACAGGCAACCTATTTGCAGCCAACATGCTTATATATACAGTAGTTCAAAGAGATGAGTCATTTTTATGTGCATTACTTTCTTTGTGACATGGGGGTGACCCACGTTCATGATTTGCGTGCAATTCTTCACATCAATCCCTGTCAAGTCCTCTTGCACACCAGTGGCATACCATTACTGAGATGGCTCACATTGTGACCGCATGAGGTAATGATAGCAACTCAGTTGAGTATACTACACGTGTACAAAAAATGCAACCAAGTTGAAACCACAGGTAGTGCTGAGCGAACAACAGAGAGGGCTGATAAAGCCACAAGTCAGCATCAACTATATGGCCTTACATGTACTCTGTTACATGTACATCCCTCTGTTTCTCTCCAAGGAGGTTCAACCTGACTGAGGTAGACTGGCCTGTAAACAACCTTACAGACTAATATGGATTTCTGTGCAGGATCAGTGATTCAAGGAAACATTGGTCTTACTTACTAAGACAGTAAGTCTGGCACTGAATTATGAAGGATATTCATATATGGGATAATAGCTTCTTTTGATGATGGGGAACCACTTCAAGCTGTCTCACACGGCCATTTTTCAAACTAACTTGTGACCTTTGTATATGAGACTAAATGGTAAAATGCTACAATATAATAAATGATTAATGATTTAGGAATTAAATCATCACTTAAAGTCCCCTACATAATTCAGCAATACAGAGAAGGACATCATTAAAACTTGAAAGGGTGCATTATTGTTAAAGGACACTGCAAATACACAGCATATTGTGTGGGAACCTTAATGACAGCAAGATATAGGTCCTTCTGTGGCACCTATTTCTTCAGTCATGGCATAGCCATTCCTTTTCCCCATTTAGAAAATGTCTTTCATGGTTACCTAATGCGCCTTGTGACACTGTGACAAGGTTATTCACAACCCATACATCATACGACTGCAGTGTTGCACGTTCAAAAAGAGTAGGTTAACTGTATGTTTGTTAAAGCAGTTTTTTTCAAGTGTCCAGTCAACCCAGTCTTAATGGTATCATACATGAAACTACAGATGGAGCCACTGTAGAAAAACAAACTTAATTACGAGCATACACATAGTCCAACAAGTGTGAACTTATAGATGATTTCTTTAGAGGTGGAAATTCATAGAAATTCAAATTTGGTTCTCTTCAAAGCTACCAAACAAAGCATAAAAATGGTCAAATAGACATAAATTACAGTGATTTGTTTTTTTTGTTTTTTTTTATAAAAATGTTAATAATAAGTTCTTTACATTTGAGAAAGACCAGATACCTGTGACAGCTCCACAGCTTATGCAAGATATAGTAAATGGCAGGTTTTACCGTGGGAACATTTGTAAAGAGTATGAGAACTCTTAAACAAGCAAGTGTAGTCTCCTGATCCTCTGAACACATTTCACTGAACAGTTGTGGCTTTCTCTTGTGAGATCCTGTCTGGTTAAGTAACGACTAGTCAACACTGGATTGGTCTCTTTGCCTCAGTCCCCTTTGGGCTGGTCCAGTTGCACCCCTTCATGACCTTTAGATGCCTACAGTACATGGAATGACCCATAAAATAAATTGCATTTCTAATAAATTAAGCTGACAGTCACTGCCATTTTAAAGAGTATATGTTTCACTGCAGTCCCAGTGTATGAGACATATCCAATTAGAGATATCCCAGACAAGGTTAAGGGCTTCAACAAAAGTCTCATTATTCAACATGAAGGGCGAACATGGAATAAGTTGAAAAACAGTGTGAGGAGCAGGGCACTTTGCAGAGGTGTTGAAAGATGAGTTAGTAGTGAGTGGTGGTGGAGGTGGTGTCATGCAAATGCCTGTCCCCATCGATGCATTGGAAAAGTGACATCAACATCAACAGTGAAAATGGCTCATTGATGACCAGGGGAGGGCTACGCTGTATATAAAGGAGAGAAGCCTTCTCGCACCAAAGACTGATCAACAAGTTTCACTTCAAGTTTGACTCCTCTGTCTCATTGATACAGTCAATCTATCTCAACAAAACTCATCATTTCTTGGATATAAGGACGTTAAATCCGGTAAGAAGGGCATAACAGTTTAAATTCTGATGTAGCTTATTTGTGGCAACCAGTGAATCAGTATTTGAAAATAACCTTGTACAAACAATATGTATGTGGATATTGGACCAAGAAATGTATTGATATTGGACTTTTTTTTTCTTTTTCAGATAATCAACATGTTTTCTCTGAGGTACTTGGAAACAGTGCTTCTGATATTCCTCCTCACCAGTTTACACATAGAGGCTAAACCACTGAGGTAAATTCTGTTTTCAATTTGTGTCTTTATGTTGTGAAATATCATGACTTTATAAAACTACTTAGGCCATGCTGTAACTTTCACTCCTTTGGAGTTATAATTAATTACTAAGAAACAATAAATGATTCATTAATGATGGAATTCTTCCTTGACAGTTGTGTTTTTAATGTGCTCGACAGAAAGAGAACCATCAGTGAAGTGCAGCTTATGCACAACGTTCGGGAACACAAACAAGTGGGAGAGAGACAGGTCTGGCTTCAGGAGAAGTTAAAGGGCATAATTGTTTCCAAACCACAACGTGGACAATCACTGGATATTAAAAATGTCTTTCCAAATGATGTTCTCGGATTAGACAAGAGGAAACGTTGAATACAACCTATTTTCTGTCTTGTATAGAACCAAGAAGATGCCCCTTATAAAATCTGAGGCTCTGACAGTGAAACATTTTTTCTAGCTGTTATTATTTTTATTTTTATTTATTCATTAACTTATTATGTTTATTTATTTTGTTTATTCATGTTATCGATGTGGTATTGTTACGTTACTCTCTTTTATTTATTTGTTTGTTTGTTAAATATTAATGATTAATTTTCATGATCGCTCAATGTGTTTACATTCTTTCAGAATGTCTAACAATAGGATTAAGACTATCAAAGACAATGATAAATCTCAAGCCATCATGTGGAAGGAAAGATTAGTTGGTTCACAGGTTTTTAACGTTTTTAAAAAACTGTTTTAGATCCATTTATATTCTCCTGTTCTTGATACAGGTGTCAAATTCCCTGTTTTTTGTTGATGTGTATTTTATTAAAGTAAAGGTTGTTTACTGTATATTGTAATGTGGAAATATGGACCAACTAAGCAGCTAGTCTTACATTTATGTCTTGTTTCACTTGTGCATTACAGGCATCATTTCATGTGATTACTTTATATTTTCTTAATAGGAATATAGGTATGATAGTTTGTATTCTATAATATTGCTGGTGTCAAGAAACATTTTTCTTTTTTGCTTGTACTTTTCAAATTATGAGTCAATGTGACATCTTTCCTTCTGCTCTTGATTTCCACAACAAATTTCACTAAATCTTTCTACAAACAATTTCTCTGTCAAATATATTCTACAGTACCTGCTGTCTTGGTCCGTCACTATCATCTTCAAAACACTGTAACGTTTTGTGTGTTTAATTCTTACTCTTGGTTAAATACCCACCTAATTGAATCTGAGCATATTATATTATTCCCTTACCTGAATCCATCAATTGCATATATAACCTTATAAGTTTTCCTTTTTCTCCTTTACTTAAGTTATAACAAAGGCAAAGTTGTACCACCATGTCTTTTGACTGATCTGTAAACTTTACCAAATATGCTGCCTTTTTATATGGCTGAATTTATAAGAACAAAAATGTAGTAATACTTCATAAACCAGACTTTGACATATTGAAAGAAATTATTCATAAATACCTGCTTTCCTAACCTAGGTTATCAAAGACTACAAGTCAACCAGTCAACCATGTTGCCTCATTGTCAGAACTTTTTTACTGCAATAAATAAATGACCTTTTGGGCCCACTGGTTAGTTAAGCCTTCTTGCCATACTTAAAAAAAAAAAATACTACTCTTGCTGGCCTGCCTCTCTCTGAAACAACCTCTCAAGTGCTGTTAGGGAGGCTTGGTCTGTTCACTTAATATCAATGTATTGTCATTGTCCTACAAGTGCCCTTGACTGGATTTTGGTGGGGTTTGAATGTTAGTGTAATATGCCCAGTTGATGGGGCACAGCGTTAATTGTTGTAGAAGTTGTCCTGGGTCATAAGGGCTGAGCCTCCTTTTAAAATTAGACCTAACCCTGTTGGTCAAACTAACACATTTAGCTTCATTTTTCTACTCTTAGGGACTCCTAGAGATTTGGGCAAAATTAGTAAAACCCATTGTAATAATATTGAGATATAGACTTACAAATTTAACACCTATCATTTGTAATTAGGCGTGTTTTTGTTGTTTTTTTGTCACGTTAATCTCTCATAATCTCATCAAACCATATTCCAAAGTAGCTAACAATTACCAGCACGTATACTGTATGATCTTAACACAAGGATGGTATCAAAGTGTGTGAGTAGTAGGGGAGAACGGGGTTGGTTGTCACACGGGTTGGTTGTCACATTCATCAGATCTCGGGCCCTAGAGGGCGCTGTTAAAATGTTTTGGTACTGAACGTTTCAGAATTTAGGTGAGATGTTACTTCAGAGGTCATTTCTGGAGTAAACTGCTTGACACTGAGGTGAGAGGACGTTTAGTGTTTTTCATGTGAAAATGTAAATATCCAACTCTTCAGTGTTTCTCTTCTGGGCTTTTACACAATGAATTAATAATAAAACAATTATTACCATTAAAAAGTATGAAGAGAGAGCGATAGTTAGGTAGGTTTTTTTCTTAGCTACGCCAAAACATGTGGTTGTTAGCTTTGCTGGTAGCAAAAAATCCCAAAAAAGTTGGGGATGCTTGTCACATTCTCTTCGGGGTTGGTTGTCACATGTTGGTATATACATATATGGTGTCATATATCTAGTTCTTTCTTTCTTTTAAGATAACAAAATGACCAGGAACTTTGTAAGGAAGACAAACAAGGGTCGGACTCCTCCAGATGTAAAGCTCAGAGCAGTCAGAGAGGTGAAAATTAACAATAATGTCATATAAGGACAAAAAAGGCCCTTAACGGGATGATTTTTTATGTTATCTTGGTGCAGGGGATGTATTAGGTTGTTGTATTTCAATTAAACTAAACATTTTAAAAAAAAAATGTAAGACTGTATACATTTTTTATTTTTCCCCATTAAAATAACAGAGGGACAACCAACCCCATAGTGTGTGACAACCATCCCCAGTGGGGTTGGTTGTCACAAGTGTACAAGACATATTTGATGGCCCATATCTTTTGAACAGAATCAGCTGATGGAGAGTACTCTATTCCTACCTGACACTTTAGGCTTTCATTACAAATTAAAAGGGAATTTATTCAGTTTATGGTTTATGAGGAATTCAAAGGAAAGTAAAAAGTGTGACTACCAACCCCGTTCTCCTCTACTACTACTACTACTACTACACAACTTCCACTACTACTAGGACTACTAGTAATACACTACTACCACTAGTAGTACTACACTACTACTACCACTACAACTACTACTACTAACAATAATAATAATAATTATAATGATATAATAATAATGATATAATAATGATATAATAATAATAATAATAATAATAATAATAATAATAATAATAATAATAATAATAATAATAATAATAATAATAATGACTGTGTTCCGATTTTTTTCGGTTATTAAATCTGTTCGTAATATAGGTTTTGTTGTGTTTTTTGTGTATGTATATGTTTTAATATATTTGAATAAGTGAGGAAAAAAACCTATCGTGAACGCAACATATCGCGAGATCTACCAGAGTCAACGCTCGTTTCCCTTTTTTGGGAAAAAGTCTAAACCGTTCAAGCAGCTGCAGAAAACACATCGACCACCTTTAAAACTCCTTAAAACTCATTTTCACACTGGATTCACTTTTCAGACAAAGTTGAGTTTTGCGATAATTTCTGGCTTTGTGTGCGTCAGTGCGTCAAGCCAGTAACGGTCGTCACGTCGCGGACGTCAGCTGGGTGAGTGTTTTGAAGCTGTTGGATTACACTACAGCGGAAACCGTAGCCAATTTGGTAGCTATTTCTTATATTTTAGCCACATGTGCACAGCTTGTTAAAATCTCCATGTCAGTACTATTTCAGAACAGCTCCATTAGACACACAGCAGTCTCGAAATATGCTGAAAGTGGTGTTGTAACCCACCTAACGCTAACAGCGGCAGCTAATGTTAGCTAGTTCGGTATGCTAACACAGCAGATCGTAGCATGGCTCAGTGTGACAGACGCGCTGACGAGATCGTGTGCTGAAATGTTTCATGTTCATCCAGCTATTTATTAACAACGTCAGCGATCATTCAGCTTCGTTTATGTTCAAGTCGACGGCCACACTAAGCTAGTTTGTGAACTGAGAAGTGAGCCCTAGCCCGTGGTGTGCTAGGGAGCTGATCAGTGGACCGAGCTGACTAGTTGATTTCGCCATTAACCATGAACGGTGAAAGATCCAGACCGGACTCCCCCCTGTACGGGTGATGGCAGCGCGTCTGCAGTCATATGACAGTAACTCCAGTGACACCGAAAACTGGGAACGAAACGCAACAAGCCGACCTCGCAAACTCTGCAAGCATTCGAGGTGAGCCAGCTGAGGATCTGTTAGACCTCCTGGGAAAAGTTCAGAGCAGTAATTTAGTGTGTCACCTGTGAAGAAGGACAGGACGTAGCCGGATTTAAGATTAGTTACACATGTGTTACTTATAATCTTAACTGTTAGTGTGGAATTAAAAATAATATATAATAGATGATTTATCTCTATGTTATACTGTACATGTTGCCTGTCTTGTATTAAGTGAAAGGCTTGAAGTCAGCAAGGTGTGAGAAGGGGTAGGAATCAGAGAGTCACTTCAGAAAGTACCATCATGATTCACTGTCCTAAGTCTGGGCATTATGACAATATGTACAGTGAGACGATATGTATTTTTTAATGGTTGAAGATTTTGCTACACAGTTTGTACCAGATGACCATCTTAGGGTTGTACTAAGCTTTTTTTCTGGTAATGTTTAGACCTGCAATGATCAATCAATTATTGGCTAACTATTTTTTTTATAATGGATTACTCATCTTGAGTAATTTGAATAGTGAATCATTTCTGGTTTCTTAAGTAAACGGAATAGTTTAGGTTGTGAACTGATGGTGAATAAGACATTTGAAGATGTCACTTTGGATTTTGGGAAAGAGTGATTTACATTTTTCACAATTTTCTGACATTTTATGGACCAAACAACTAATTGATTAAATCAAGAAACTATCAACAGATTACTCAAAAATGAAAATAATAATTAGTTGCAGCTCTATATCACTGTAGTTGTATTAACACCTCTGTGAGTTTATATGCTGGAAATTATTTAGCAGAAATATTTATGACAATATTTAATGTTTGAGATTGTTGCTAATTGCTATCCGTCTTTCTTAAATAATCAGGTATATTTGAGTCACTAGATAAGCCAAAATCAGGCATCTACAAATGATTTATTTACTGTGTTGCTAAAAATATTATATCCATATATCAGTGTTATAATATCAATATAACTGACGATGGAAACATTTTTCTAAACTGGCTGAATCATTTTTAATGAACAAATTGAATATTTATTCACTGCATTATCAAGGGCTGTTTTGGAAAACACAACTATCTACTCTACAGAGATGAAACAACGCTTATCAAAATGTATCAAGACTTTTTATGCACATATACACGTAACATTTTGTGTCGGCCTGGCCATAACTGGCAATGATTACAACAAAGTATCTCAGTCTAGTTGCTAAGTGCCAAATATAATTGTGGTTGTGGAAGTATTTTTTTCCACTCCTTTTAATGATAACCCTAAAATGACCTCATACTTTACCCGGCAAGGTCCTTTTTCTATCCCCTTTTCAGCTGCTGGAGGAACAATAAAATCACAGGGAGGCTCACAGAATAGTTAACAAAGAATTGACACTGGTGTATTTGGTCTCAGACCAAGGGGAGTTTACCTGTATACCTGTAATGTTTACCTGTAATCGGTGGGTGGGTTTGTATTGTATACACATTATTCTCCTGCATCTGTGCCCATCAGTTCTTCTATTTCCTCCTTTTGTGAAATGAATGATTGAAACAGTTTTGACCAGTCAAATATTAATCTTAATGAAGTTACCTATCTCTTCTGGTGAATTTGCAATATTTTTGCTTTTGACTGCAGGTACTTCCTTCTTTTAGTTGTGCAGACAAGCAAACGTGTTAAAGCTCAGGCATCTCTCATTTAGTTTTTTATGGCTGATTAGACATCAAAGGTGATGGCAACATGACTTGACTGCATTTTTAGTTCATGTGTCATACTCTTATTACATATGTGTTAGGTCTGGCTGTTGCATACTTTCGCGTAACCTTGTTTGAGTGAATTTATATCAATAATGTTTGGCATGTTTTACCTTTACCTGGGAAGAGTTGTGTAAACAATATGATAAAAAATAAATGTGACATCCCTGTTCAGGCGTAAGGGATGTTCCATGATCTAATTGCTTTTTATATTTTGTTAACAGGTGCACAGTAGTAGTGTGCACAGCCTCTGTAAAGCTCTTGTGTTTGTCCACCTGGGATGGGCGTGCCTGCCTGTCATAGTAACTCTACAACAATGAAATAAAAATATCCTGCAGCTTTCAGAAACACAAAGGAATGTTAAGTATGCTTTTGTCTTGAAAAGCAGCAACCAGGCCCGTGCATCTCGAGTGGAGGCACTACAGAGGAAGATGAGCCTGCATGGTGCCAGTGGGGGCTGTGACCGCTCACGTGACCGCCGCCGCTCCAGTGATCGCTCCAGGGACTCCTCACATGAGAGAGAAGGCCAGCTCACGCCCTGCATTCGCAACGTCACCTCACCCACCCGCCAACACAACAGTGGTGAGCCTGCATGGAAAGAATAGAGGGCTTATATGGATGTCATGTTGGGGGTCCGCAGCTCTTGGCAGCTACTGCTGAGAAAAGCTGACTTACAGCTCAGACATGGTTTATATCTCAGCTGTTTTTGGCTGTGAATGGATCACGTCAGCATTAATCCACCTGTTTTGTGTTTGGACTAAGTCATCTTATAATTAAGTTGTCTGGATACTCTGAATAGCGCTTTTTCCAGTACAGATCTTTTGAATATTACTAGCAGGTGGACATTACTCGATGGCCAAAGGTGGCTGCTGGAGGAAGTTTTGCATAAATACAAAAACCTCCAAATCATGCAACCAAATGAGAAATTAAATATTTAGGTAAATACTTGTTTTTAATGAGGTGTTTGAAACATATCTCTTTGCGAGTCATCGTTCTGCCTGTCTGTGTGTAGATCGTGAACGAGATGGTGGCCAATCATCGAGACCCAGCAGTCCTCGGCCTCAGAGAGTCTCTCCCAGCGGCTCCAGCAGCAGTGGGGTGGTGAGCAGTCGTAACAGCAGCCTGTCCAGTACCGAAGGCGCCTTCAAAAGCTTGGGAGTTGGTGAAATGGTTTTTGTCTACGAGAATCCCAAGGAGGGAGGAGCGAGTGCGACTGTTGGCAACCGCAACATTAGGACTTCAGAGAAAGTCACTCTGATCGTTGACAACACGCGCTTCGTAGTAGACCCTTCCATCTTCACTGCACAACCCAATACCATGTTGGGCAGGTACAGCACACACTGAACATCATCGGTCTCTGTCCTTAGTCAGGATGGCTGCAGTAATTTAAAGTATTTAACTATTTACTACTGTATAAATTATGTGTGTATGCTTATAATATGTGTGTATATGTATGCACTGTGTGTCCAAATATATTTATTTTCTGTGATTCAAAGAATAAACCAAAACTGCTTAATTTCAGAATGTTTGGATCAGGAAGAGAGCATAATTTCACACGACCCAACGAGAAGGGCGAGTACGAGGTGGCCGAGGGAATCAGCTCAACAGTTTTCCGAGCAATTCTGGTGAGTCTCACTCTGCTTTTCTCTCTATTTTTTTTAATTAATGCTGCCTGTTTTTGTTATACATGCTTCTTAGGGTTAATTGGCTCATGAAATCTGCACATGGGTTGGTAGTTTTTCCTGCAGACTTACTGTATGGCAACTGGTACAAATCGTTAAATGATAATTCTAGTCTATTAAAACTTGTCTATTTTTGTAGTTTTGGCCATCATTTCTATTAGTAATGATAACAGAGTACTCGCCAAACCTTTTTCTGAGACCTGGTTACACAGCAATGTATCTATAAGAAATTGATTGTTTTACAAGGATAGAACAGACACACATATAGACAGGTTGTGAACAAGCCAACAGTTCATCCTGATCCAGTATAACAGTATTCAAACTCTGATGGAGTATTTTAACAGGGAGGGAATGTATTTTAAACCTATATGATCATCCCAACTATTCATGTTTCCTGCCCAGTCTGAATTTTTAGCGATTATGCAAATGTGAAACATGCAAATACAGTACTGCAGTACATCTAATTGTATTGCTTGACATTTAGTGCCTGACATAGACAGGCTTATATAGCTGATCTTATGATGTTTTTAGTCTTACATCTTAGTTCTACCACCTGTTAAATCTAATGTACAGCACTCCTAATCCTGTATTATGGAAAAATGCCATGTTAAAGAAAGGATTTGTTTGTATTAATATTGAAAGCTTTGATCCATTGCTGAGTTTATGCTCTTCTTGAACTTATATTTTATATTATGAGATAATGGACTGACTGTGTTTGAAATGACTGTCTTCTTTGTGATTTCTGTCTAATTGACAGGATTACTACAAATCTGGGATAATCCGTTGTCCTGATGGAATCTCCATCCCGGAGTTGCGGGAGGCCTGTGACTATCTATGTATCTCTTTTGACTACAGCACCATCAAATGCAGAGACCTTAGTGAGTATTTTCTCGGGGGTGTTTTAGCTGTAAGTGTTATTAAGGGTGGCAGGGTGAGTCAGAGTGAACAAGAGAAAAGCACCAAGCTGCCAGGTCACATCCAACCTCTACAACATTGCACAGCATAAAACATGTCTAGCAGCTAATGAAGCGTACAACCACAAATCCTCAAGCACTGTTTATTGTAGGTAGAAATGTTTTCCGAAGTGTTTTTTATGGCAGCGTAGGGCAGGAACCACAGAATGTTTTGCACAGCACAAAATTAATTCAGTTATTAAGCCAAAATAAAACAGCGAATGAGGAATACAAAACAGGAATGGAGGGTTTTCAAAACATGGAGCCCGCCAAGTATAACCAGGAGCCATAACTGCTGACCTTATGTTGTCTGTTTTTAGATGCTTTACACACATGACAGTTACGAGCGCTGTTATGAACTGGTTTGCGTCGTCTTCATAATATCGATATATTCTCGATCTTTTTGTTGCCAGGTGCCCTGATGCATGAGCTGTCAAATGATGGTGCTCGGCGACAATTTGAGTTTTACCTGGAAGAAATGGTTCTGCCTTTGATGGTGGCCAGCGCCCAGAGTGGAGAGAGAGAATGTCACATTGTAGTCCTTACTGATGATGATGTGGTAGACTGGGATGAAGAATATCCGCCTCAAATGGGAGAGGAGTACTCACAGAGTGAGTACACACTAAAACAAAATGCGGATACAGTCTGGTTTCTGATAAGCAAAAGATAAAGATGTGATAGCAATTGTTTTTGTTTTTTTGTCGTTGCAGTCATCTACAGCACAAAACTGTACAGATTTTTCAAGTATATTGAGAACCGAGATGTTGCCAAATCAGTTCTAAAGGAGAGGGGATTAAAGAAAATACGATTGGGTATTGAAGGTAAGTTGAACTTGATGGCAAATAATGGTGTCTTTAATCTGTTTTCAGTGTAGAAACTCTTTGTTGAACAGTTTAATGTGTCAGCAGCAAAACTTTTGAGACAGAAAAGAAACAAGCACAAGCATTATCATTCATGCAAGGTCCATTATGCATGAGCTGCACTGAAAGTAGTGCTTATTTTCTATTTTCTCCAGCAATACTTTTCATCAGAGAGCTATCATCTAGAAAGCAAAGCTTGTTGCAAGTGCCTAACTCAAATAAATAAAAGGCAGAGTGATTCGGAAATAATTATACATTCTAACTTACAGTATATTGGGTGACTGAAGACAATATTTATTGTTGATTTGCCCTGTACAAAATCAGGAAGATCAAATCCTACCCGTCTGTGCATGCAGCACAACTGCTGCATGCTTTTTTAAAATCTTTTTTGAATTTTTTTATAATAAGTATTGACTACTGCAACTCCTTACTGGCAGACTTCCCCGCATGTACGTTCAAACATCTGCAGATGATCCAGAACGCGGCAGCATGTCTGGTCTACAACCAGCCCAAAACAGCACCTCACCCTGCTGATCATATCCCTACACTGGGTCCCAGTTGCTGCCCGCATCAAATTCCAAACCTTGACACTCACTTACAAAACAGCAACTAACAACAGTTCCGTCTACCTGAACTCCCTCGTTCAGTTGTATACTACCTCCCACTCACAATGCACTGCCAATGAAAGGCACCTAGTGCAACCACCAGAACTGGGCCCTCTGTTCGATCCGCAGAGTCTCTTTCAATCTTTAAGAAAAAGCTGAAGACTCTTTCAATGGACTGAATAAAAATAAACTAAACAATGTTCTATGCACTCTATGCGCTGCCTGTTGGCACCTACGTCCTTTTGGACTCAAACTTAGTTTTATGGCACTTGTGTGTTGTTCTCTCCTGACTAGATCCTTGCTTTGGATAAAAGCGTCTGCTAAATGAAATTTTCAAACTGTAATTTCAGTACTGCATATAACACAGTGGTCTGAAGACAACTATCATCAAGCAGAAGGGATTATTTTCATGTGGTGGGATTTGTTTTAGCATGTTAGTTAACTGGGTTAACACATTTGTTTCATGTTTGATATTGGTATATTTTCATCTCATATATCTAGCTGAACCTCCTGTCTCTGTTTATTATATATGGATACATTGCATAGAAAAGTTTTGCAACCATTATAATGTAATTTTTTTGCGGTGTTTACCCACAGTGCAGTAAGTGACTTCACTTAGTCCCTTTATTGGGGAACATGGTATTATTGATTATTGTATTTTTGATAAACAAAATGTTTTAACTGTTTAATTTATCATTTGTCTTCGGCAGGTTATCCTACATATAAAGAAAAAGTCAAGAAAAGACCAGGAGGTCGTCCAGAGGTAATTTACAACTACGTCCAGAGGCCCTTCATCCGCATGTCCTGGGAAAAGGAAGAAGGTAAAAGCCGCCATGTGGACTTCCAGTGTGTCAAGTCCAAGTCCATCACTAACCTGGCAGCAGCAGCAGCTGATATCCCCCAGGACCAGCTGGTGGTGATGCACCCTGGCCCCCAAGTGGACGAACTGGACATCCTACCTAACCACCCACCTAGTGGGAATCACTACAGCAACAACTACAGCAACGAGCCTGACGCTGATGCACCTTCACCTGCTGTCTGAGGACACACTGGTCCTCTTTCAATGCCTCTGCCCCTCTCCTATTCCTCCAGACCTTCTCCCAGCATGCTGCAGCATGGAGCGCCAGGGGCACCATAACCATATTGCCTTGACACCTCCTTTGCAGCCTTAGAGCCTCAAGAACCTGGTTGACTGTAAAAAAAAAAAAAAAAAAAAAAAAAAAGAAAGAAAGAAACACTACGGACATAATACTGGTGGACGGAAGAATTCAGTTAATTTCATTTGTTTTTTACTTGACCAAAGGAATTTATTTTTCTTTTTGGAATAAATTCAACAAAACACATATTATTATTATTATTATTATTATTATTATTATTATTTACAATGTTGTTGTACCTTAATTTGATAAGTTTGGCTGAGCATTCTCTTGGTGTCACTGTTTTCTCACTGGTTTTATTTCACTGATGATGATTTAGATTTTCTTGGGAAGCCTAACTACTAAATATGCTTTGGAGGAATAAGGCAAGACTTGCCATGGAGAGAATATGACTATCTGGTCATGCAAATTAAAAAAAAAAAATCATTTACCACCACTCTGTCATAATCTCCAGGTGTACTCCTCAGATGTCTTTGAATCTTGTAACGGGGTATGTAGTCATTGGCTGGATCTGATATGTGATGTTACGCTCCTCCCGCAACCAAGATATTAAGCAGAGCACAGGCTGTTGTGGTCAGAATCTTTTTGTGCAAAGCTTGAAATCGTTGTTAAAATCATGAAATAAAGACATCAAAATAATATTTGTATGTTGAATCCTTGACTGTGATGCCAGTTTCACTCAGACGCAATAAAAGTAAGAGTAGAATGTGACTCGGTGTCCTAAACATCTTAAAATCTTAAACTTATACATTAATACCTCATTATTATCATTTGTACCTATGGATCCTAGAAACCGAAGTCCGTATGTGCTAAACAATATAACATATAAGTGTTTTGTAAAATTGACCCCTTAGGGACCAAAGAAGACAGTCAGCATTGATGAGGCTTCAGGTTTTTGTATTTACAAATGGCTTGACAGCACAACAGCACAATACAATTCTCAAAATATCAATTCATTAATGCAATTCAGTATTATTATGATTACATACATTCATAACTCTCACTAACATTTTTGATTTATGTAATACAAACTCAGGTTTTATCTGAACCAAATAAAGAAATGATCGTCAATGATTAAAACATTCACATTTTAATTTCTAGCTTCCCTTTCTGCCTTGTCCTTCACTCTGGGGCCTCATCCATCGCAGCAGGTGTTATCTGTCATATTTTGATGATGTCAAACTGGGAAAATCAGACATGCAGGCTACATAATCTATGACATAAGCTTCTAGTAGATCTCGACCTACCTCAGCCTGTCTTGTAGACTGAGTGTCTTCTGCAGCCCCTGCACTTCGAAAACGTCCTCTGATGTTTTAACATCCTGTGTTGTTGAAAAGTCTTCTGCTTGCTTGTCTTGCTCCTTTTCCGTCCCTTTTTCCACCAGATTTTCCAGAGTTGCAGAGGCCTCAGATACTCTCTGGCTATTTGAGATCACAGTGGAGATGTCCATCCTTTCATCAGGTGCAGGTAAACAAATCATATTTTTAAGGTTTTACAGTCATCTAGAAAACAAATCTACAGTATCTGCAAATATTTTATTTCTCTTGCTTCATTCATTATGCTTAATTATAGGTCATGTAAGGACAAAGGTGTAAATCTTCAATTCTGCATTATTAAGTGCAAAGAGTTGGTGAGAACATCATGTTAAAATGATTAGGTGAAATTCTGCTTCTGTAGTTATGTAGAAGATTTGAGCCATTGCTTCAACTCTGGGGGAGACCCAGTAAACCAGCATGAAAAGTAATTTAACATGGAAAGAAGTGACACTAAAAGTTTCCTAAATGTGATCCAATGTCCAACATTTCGAAATCTTGAAAATCAACATCAATACTCTATTTAGCATTTAAATGGAAGATCGTTGTACCTCTGGATCCCCAACAATTCTGCTGCAATCATTCGTCCAATCTTCCCAGCGCTTTCCCCCACAACTCCAGCAGTTCCAGGCACTGTGTGGAGATCCGGCATGGCATCTGCAACAAGTCAAGGCAGTAAAATGTGTTATGTGATATTTTTCATTTGATGGTTGAGATTAAACAAAGGCAGGACTGTCTCACTGTCACCTAGCATTTTTACAACGATGTTCCTCTGTGAAGAGGAAACAGGCTGATGATAGCTGTTCTCAACTCTGTCACCTGCAGCACTGCTTTGTGAAAAGAGAAGTGAAAGAATGAGAAAAGAGGCATCATCATTTCATTGATCAAATATTGTACTCAACAGCCTTAGCTACAGCAGTCAGACAGTATCTATTCAGCCAGCTTCCACTAAATCCTTGATCCTATTCATGCCATTATTTATTTTTAAACAACAAAAACAACTTTAAAAATACATATAAAACATATAACATCCTATATCAAGAAAAATAAAGATGTAGTAAATTAGGACAGCTGCACTTACGTGACTACAGTGTTGGTGGAGACAATGTACTCCACCTCTTTCGTCCAGGGATTCAAGAAACTGAACCAGTGACTTCTAAGTGTGATAAATGAGCCATCTTTTATTTTCAATTTGTAGCAGTTCGTATTGATCCTCTTTCTCATCTGCAGCACTTTGAGCAGACAGTGACAGAGGGAGACAAGGACAGGTAATGGATGTACTGCTCACAAATAAGATTGACTACATGACCATCTGTATTTTTTTTCAAATGAACCAATGCAGTTTCTGTTGTGCTACAGACATGGCCGCTGCAAAGCACTGTAATTCCACCAGAGCAGTTTAAAAATCACAATGTGTGCACAGTAATATTTG
Organism: Scomber scombrus; assembly: GCF_963691925.1. Classification (NCBI taxonomy): domain Eukaryota; kingdom Metazoa; phylum Chordata; class Actinopteri; order Scombriformes; family Scombridae; genus Scomber; species Scomber scombrus. The sequence goes on from NC_084970.1 coordinate 20,847,997, forward strand.
GTTTTGGAGAGCTGTAGATATGTACAATACCATCATGTTGATCAAATGCTGTGAGATGCTTACCTTGCCAGTGACATTCTGCTAAATGGGCAATGTCATCTTCATGAAAGTATTCATAAAAGGACGTTCCCAGCAGCTCTTGAGGAAGGTAAGCCAAAATAGCATTGGCCCTTAAAAATGAAAAAAAAAGAGTATACTTCCTTGAAAAGTTCTTTCTTTTAATATCGTTTGGTAACATTGGGGGAGTAAAAGTTTCAGACACTATCTAAAACTTGATTGATAAGATGTTTGTAATGTGTGATGAAAATTCTCACCTTTGATCTACAAAGACAAACTTCCCATCAATAGCATGACGTGAAATGAACTCCATCGGCTTGACCCTGATGTCATACTGTGCTGGCTGAGAAACAGTGTGGGGATGCAGCCGGCCAACAGCCACCAGACAGCTTGAGTGACATCCGTCAATGTCAAGCTGGTTATTTTCATCCAGATCCACCTCAGAAGGAGACCAGCTTTTTAAGTATCCAGTGTTGTGAATGGTGAAGAAGCCCTTACGCTCCGCTGCGTAGAAAGAAAACAACATTACAAGATGACAAGCATCAGAATTTAATTAATCAGCAGAACTCATTAGTCACAGGGAAGCTGTAGATACTATGTAAGTGATGCTACCATTTTTTTTCACGCAGGTGGAGGAAAAATCATCCTCGTCCATATTTAGCAGGGGTCGGTTGCACTTCATCCTGCAGAAAAATGAGCGTCTCACCCCAGAACAAAGTCTCAAAGAGCATGAGTTCATGTCAGTTTTCACTGAAAGACCACCTGTAACAAAAACATTTTGATAAAGGTAACAATGTACTGTAGATAATAACTTATTATGTTTACATGACACGAATAAAGTACATTTCAGTATCAAAAGGTAGGCAAAAAGACAAAAGGTGAAGTGACATGGGGGTTTGTGTTCAAAAGGGATATAGAAATAATTTATACTGAAAATGATCTATTAAATATTTTGAGTACAGGATCATTAATGTGCTACAAAAGTTTGCTAAAATTAATTATCAAATCAAATCAAATCAAAAAGAAACAACATTGCAATTTAAATGTTATTTATTGTGTTCTGTATTAGATTGTTCTACTCTCGCTACCATTGAGGATTAGCCTACATTTTGCATTGATGCATCTCTCTCCTGGCATGATATCAGCTGAGGACAGTTGCTCCTTGACTTTTGCAATGTCTTTAGGATGCAAGTAATCAAACAGGCTCTCGCCAATCAGGTCATTCTGGAGAGAAAAGACAGGAGTTGTTATTATGCAAGACCATATCATGCAATCAGTTTGAAAATGTACTAAATTCAAATATGTAGTATACTGAATTAAAGAACAGAACTAGGTCTTAACTCTGTAATACTACAACACTTCCAAACAGCACCCACCTTGCTATAATTGAGGATATTGTCCACTGATTCAGAAACAAACAGTATTTTTCCTCGATCACAATCAACAACAAACAGAAAGCCATCAGCTGCCTGTGAAGAACAGATGAGTGTCAGACAGAGAACAAGACAAATCAGGACAGAGGGTTTTCACAGGGAATATTACAGTTTATAACATCTAAAAAATGTCCAAATCTGACAATCATGCGGTGAGAACTGACCCTAGATGTACAGTTGCACAAAACTAGATTGTATTTTGGTGACCATAATAAGACCATAATATTGAATCAATATATTTTCAAGTTTTCAAGTTTCAGTTACAGTGTCATCAGGGTAAACACAGTGTTGCAGAAGCCATTTTCCATTGAAATGTCCTTCAGTTCCTTCTAAAAGAGATCACACTGGATTTCCAAGCCTGCGGAGAGAAGTAATCCCTCCAGCATTTTTCTTGAGGCTATCTCCTGATGTACTCTCTGGCAGTGTAGCCTGGAGCACATCCAAAGGAAAGTGTCTTTAATAGGAGGCAAAAACAATTCATCTGGTTCCCTGCAGTGTGAATGCACAGTGGATCTATGCTTCAGTCTTTCCAAATCTCTGAGGGCCTTCTATCTACAGTCTTTAACTTTCAGTCAGTACACAAAGTTCATGACTAAATATGAGTTCCATAAGAGACTGAAGGGTTAAATAAGACCTTTCTAACTCACTTATTTCACAGTCCTTTTAATGTTTACCTCTCAAAACCTCCAAAATTCTACAAAGGCATGTTCTGTAATCCAATGTGACCAAAAAGGTCACCCTTAGTGTGCTTAGTTAGCTTAGAATCTGCTCACTGCTAAATTTTAATACATTGATGAAGATTTGACAACATGATGAGAAAAAACAAAATGATTAGAGGTCAGACCTTTAACTTCTCTACCTGGAACAACTGATTTATTATCATTATTATTATTATTATTATTATTATTATTATTATTATTATTATTATTATTATTATTATTATTATTATTATTATTATTATTATTCATAATAATAATAATGCGGTGGTTCAGCACTGCATTAACTGACTGGGACATTTACAGCACTGTTCAGATAACATCTGTGAGGATGTGAAAGTCTTGCACACCCCTTTTAAATGCTTGTACATGGCAGTTATCTGTAGGCAAAAGCAATACTGAACATCTAATGCACTTGCACACCACAACAGAAAAACCGAGCGTAACGGTCTGAAAGATCTTTAATGCAAAGAATATGTTTACACAAATCAGCTTGCACCAATGCAAAAATAAGTGGGTGTTATTTATCAAGGCAGACAAATCAGAGAGAGGTTTTGTGTCCTATAATCTCAGCTCCAATAAAAGCGACTCAAATTACGAAGAGGGTCTGGAAAGGTATTTGGCTTTTATCAAAACTTAAGCATTCAGGTTGATATTTGCTTCCACAGTGCTGTTTCTGGGAGGATTTTGTAATACAACATTATTTGCATAAATTGATGAATACAGTAAAAGTGTTAAAACTTTGCACTCTTAGCAATACACTGCATGGTAGACCTACCCTCAGGATTAAGTGTTTTAGCTCCTCCTCAGATAGGAATGCAGGTTTGTGGTTAACTTCTGTGTGATGTTTGGCAGTAGAACCTGTTTTTCAGAGAGAAAATGTCAATCAACTATTTAAATATGAACCAGATTTAATCTCTACCTGTTAAAATCATGATTTCTCTCACTTTGTAAAGTCTTCATGTGTTGGACTGCCATTCGCAAGACTGAGAGTTTGTCCAGTTTGCAGGATTTAATGTTGCATTTAGGCACTAATGAAGCCAACTCATCTATGAAGCTGTTCATCTTATCCCTGCGCCTTTTCTCTGTCTGGCTGTGAGCCTCCCTGTAACTCAAAAAATAAAGACATAATTTCCATTCTTGTGTCCATACTATCTTTATATATGTGAAAGGAAAAGCAGACGGGGATACCTGGCATTCTTATCCTGGCCTGACTGATCACCGCACTCTCTGTACAGAAACATAGAGAATGTTAGGGTTGATTTTAAGAGACAGTTTTCCAGCGCTCAGTTCAACAGTCAATGTGTACTTAAATCCCTGTTGTGATAACAGAGGTGGATCTGGGTTCCAATGTCTATGACCAGATGATTTAATACATTTTCTTCAATACATTTGGACTGATTGTGTAATTCACCACAAGAATAAAAACATAGTATATCAAGTATTCTGATATCTAACAAATATTTTACCCCACAGAAATATTTATTTCTCTTTTTAGATATTTACATTTTCCTTTCAGAAAGAATCAACATAGTTAGTAAAACGGTTAGCTTCTTTTCAGTTATTCCTTTTCAGTTTTAAATGGAGCTGGAGCCAACATGCACAGGTTGAAAGGAATGGAAACAAACTGGTACTGCAGCCTGTTGCAGGGCTAATAAACAGAAAGATAATGTCTTTGCATTGTGGGTGGAACATTATTTTAATATACAGGCTCCAAAGAGAAAAGACCAGAGCCAAGATTTTAACCAAATATCATTATATTTACTTGTAAGCAATAAATCAAAGGCAATTTCAAACCTGTACTAAATTCAGCAACAAGGAAACACATTTTGACAGCATGCAGGTGTAACACACAGTATGACATTGACTACAGAAGACTTACTGGTATACAACAGAGCTGACTTTCCTTTTGCGAGACAGGTTCTTGCTACTTGTGCCAGTTGAGCTGCTGACCAGGTTGGTTGATCGTGAGGACATAAACCTGCTCATCGTAAATGAGAGATCCATTCTTTAACATGACTATGATCCATAGGGAGACAGCTTTATGGAAGCACTGAGGAAATTACGTAAACTCAACTCTAGTCTGAATGTGAAAACTGAGCACCATCAATGAAATTTATATCTCAGCATGGACAGCTTTAACAGCTGGTGCTTACAATGTAAGAGACCCAGAGGATTTCATAGAGGCAGGAGCTCTCCACACCTCTCATTCACCTGCTTCCTGTTAGCATACACACATGAACAAGGTATCTGAGAATCAGATATACATATATAAGAGAAAACTGAACCTCAATCAAGATATGGTAGAACCCTTTAAGATAAGCTGTCTCAACTTTAAGAATAGATTAGATAATCGGATGAAAAACATGTTTTGATAAAATGTGTACAATGTGCATTTCTAAACTGAAGATCAAAATCAGCCTTGCATAAGACATGAAACATCTAAGACGTGAAAATGAGCAGGACCTGATGTAACTGCCCGGTTTAAAAGTCTTTGTCGGAAGTAGTTAGGTAAAAAGCTGCTGTTCTGCAGCTGTCAATTTATAGTTTTTCCAGGTTTCAAATCTACACTTGAATTTGTATAAACTTAAAGACACCGATTTTTCTCTTGAAGTAGACAATGAATCTAAAAAAATTAGTATACTCTTGAAATTTGCCAGAAAATTTCATATTTATCATTGAGGAGACAGAAAATAGAGAGACAGAACAAAATCAGTCTGAAAATACAAGTGGAACAGAGGAACAGATGGCAGGAGTAATCACACACCTATTTACACATTATTAAAGTCAGTTATGTGAGCTTTTTGTTGGCTCTGGGGATTAAAGCATAATTTTCTCATTGTATTTTCCAACGCAACATGCTCATATTACTAAACATGATAATCCCTGTCTTTTTGCCTCATTATAACACTGTTACGAGCCTGTTCTTCAACTTTTACTATTATGTAACAGCATCTCTGGTTTCAAACTAAATTTCTCTTTTCTGTTAGTATAACTAAATTTTATGGCATCACATCAGCATCAGAACTAAACGTTAACACTAATTACTAAAATCCATTCAATCAAGCATTTACTACAGTAAGGAAAAAGCTCCACAGTTTAAGAGAATACAAGCAAATACAGAAAATGATTTGAATACTTTGACAACACATTCATCTCATTTAAGACAACATTAGCAAACTGATGCATTAGATAAGGAAACACACTGCATAAATGGAAAAACAACCAATTACTGAAAGGGTGCAAGTTGTTACAATAAGGACAATATCATAATAGTATATCAATATTCTGATATGAGACTAGATTTTGGATATTGTAATATTGTGATACGGCATAAGTGTTGTCTTTCCCTGGTTTTAAAGGCTGCATTACAGTCAAATGATTTAACTCTCTGAACTGACCAGACCGTTCTAGCTGTTCTATTATTTAACAATTTAGTCATTATATCCACATTACTGATGATTATCAAAAATCTCATTGTGTAAATAATTTGTAAAAGCACCAATAGTCATCCCTGCAGTATTGTGCAGATGGCATTAAAAACTGAGGGAGTCTTTCCCTCTCCCTTTCTTCTTTGAGAAGAATAAGAATGGCTCATACCGCTACATGTAGACCCCAGTTAACTGGCCACCATACCAATCTGACTGACTCTGTGATTATTATTGCTTCAAGCACTAACAGCAGCAGTGGTAATTGTTTTTGTTGCTGTCACTGTGAGAAGAGATAGGGAGAAGCGATTGAACAAACATTTACCACCCAGATGTTCAAGGACACAGAGGACAGTGAGTCAAGAAATGGAAAGCCTTGTGTTGCCTTTTAAAACATGTGTTGTGTCATATGTCATCACTAAAAGTCTCCTCAGCAGAGAATAGCAGGCCATCACCCTTTTTCACCACATGCTGGCAGCATAGTGCAACAAAATAAATCTACAATAGGTTTGAGATGCGTCTCAAATTAAAAAAATTATAAGTGCAAATGTGTAATTTGTATGTAAATCTAGTATTGTAATGTAAGGTATCTGATGATTGATGCTGCAATCATCCACCACTGTTGTCTTCTGTGGACATGCAGGCCTTTTTGTGTTACTAAGTTCACCAGTGCATATTTTTCCCTCACAATGTACCAGACTGTTGGACACTGTTTTGGACATTCCTAATGTTCTTGGGATCTCTCTGATGGATTTTTTGTTGTTTTTGAAGCTTAATGATGGCCTGTTTCACCTGCATTGAGAGCTCTTTTGATTGCATTTTCACAGGAACAGCTTCCACATGCAAAGACCACACCTGGAATCAACTCAGACATTTTACCTGTTTAATTGATGATGAAATAACAACGGAATTGTCCACACCTGTCCATGAAACAGCTAGTAAATCAGTTGTCCAATTATTTATGGTCCCTTCAAAAAGAGGTTGGTACATATTAAAGAGCTGTAATTCCTAAACCCTTTCTCCAACTTGGACGTGAATACACTCAAATTAAAGCTGAGAGTCTGAGCTTTAAACCCATATTCATTATACAGCTTTAAGTTGAATATGTTTGGTAAACAGGTAAATTAATAAAACTTGTGTCAGTGTCCAAATATTTATGGACCTAACTGTAATAGCATCAGTGAAACTAATACCTATTTTGGTACTGAAAGGTTTACACATTTTTAAGAAGTTTGCTTTGGAGTGTAACAGTATATTTAATACTGTTATACTAGATTTAAACTTCAGGCTTCACATTAACTGTCCTGTGCTATATCATGCTGTGTACACATTGCTGATAAATAGATATGGAGACGATCAGATGTATTCAGGAACCAGGTTCTGAAGACATTTGTGAGTGAGGAGGGGAAAAAATGAGCACAGGCCAGTTTGATTCACTCCATGCTGTCATTGCTTATGCTGCAGTACGTTTCTGTGCATTATAACTCTTACTTGGATTCAGTCCAGGGTTACTCCGGTTTTACACAAAGGTCACTGAGTTCAGGCCGGTATTATCAAATCCCAAATCCAGCAGAGTGTCCACTTAACTGCTGTGTTCCCCTCAGACACCCAGGACTCCTCCTGGCTTACCTTCTGCTGCCGGAGAGACTTTGTGTGGTCTAATCCAGAAACAAAGAGCCTGTAACAAGCTCCCAGACAGTGTTGTCATCAGCATGTTCAGCAGATGAGAAATCCTTGTAGCATTACATTTCATTTCATTAAATTTATCTGGCACACACTTCTGTCGAAAGCAATTTAGAATAAAGGCATGCAATATCCACTCCACATGTGTTACCTCATACCCTCCCTTCTGTTTTAGTCTAGAAGATAACATCTTGGGTGGTATGAGCTGCTCAAACCAAACCACAAAACTGCTTTTTTATTTAGCTGAGTCAGAACAACATGAAGAAACAACACAGTACAGACAGTGACAGTCCAACCTGCTATAGCCGCAAATCTCAACTGTAGTAGTGATGATATATCAATCAGGTCCAAACTTGAAATGAACGCATCAGGACACAATACAAACATCTGTGCAAAATGCAAAACCATTGAATTTAATAGGAGACTATAGAGTTGTAGATACAACTGCTGAATCAACACAGACATTAAAAAAATGAAATGAAGAGTGACAATTTTAAACCTTAGTGCTTCATGAAAGGCACAAAATTCTTGGGAAGAGTCAAACAAATAATAATGTCATTATAATCATGCAGCGATCCAAAACGGGTGGTGTCTAGTCTCTTAGCTACATGGCAAAAACATAAAGCTGACTTTAAATGAAAGCAATAGATTAAGAAATGTGTTGTAAAGGTAATTGTTTGGCTGTCTGGCTGCATTCTGCGTTTCTCGACAGCTGGGGAAAGACAAGCTCTGGTGTCTTCTAATTTAATCAAATTCGGCCACAGAGATGTGAACATGCAACATTACACCATATTTAACTGCAGCCCATTTCAACCATCTGCTCTGTTTATGGGATAACGTGTCAGTATGCCACATATTGACATGTGTGAAATCAAATGAAAAATGTGCAGCCTGTTCTCAATGCAGCACTTTCTAAAACCTAAAAAAAGTTGTCTCTGTAATTAAATCAAAAGAACATGAAAAAAACATATTTATAGTGTCTGCACACAACAAATTGCAAGGTAGCGCCACCACTGTTGCTTTTACTTTACAGTTTATATTTCAAAGTTGAGAATAATGTGTTCCTGCTAGAGATCACTTAAGATTTTCTCAGGATAATAAAAAAAAATCTACAAATGTGAATATAATAAAAGATCAATTGAAATACAAAAAAGAAACAGAAAAGCCTTGACCAAACTGAAAACACAAGAATAATAAATGTGCTTCAGATTGAGTTTCAGCCTGCAAAACATGAATTAAAGGAGTCATACATAATGTGTTGAGAACAATTTATATCTCAGTTTTTAGATTAAAAGATGAAACATTGTTTGTGACCCTGTATGTTTCATGCACAACAGGTGTTAAATCTGAAGTGACACTTCTACACCTATCACTTACACACTCTGCATGTAGAAGCTGTAATATTCATCTAAATCAAACATGGAAAGCACAAAGCATCACCATTTTGTAAATGTAGAAGTAAAATAATTTGTTATATTAGTCTTGGTATATATTAGTCTTATAAGATCATAAGAATAATACCAATTTTGAATTTAAAGCAGTAAACCCATAGAACCTCATCAGTTACCTTGTTGCTCTTGACTTGGTATAAATATCCTCTGACCTGAAAGACTAAACATCTCTATAGATATACTGTATTTATGCAAGCAGTCAATTTCTGTGTCAGGCTCTGTTTTGTCATGTGTATCAGGCCAACTGCCTGCAAGATTGTGACATAGAATTAACATGATCAGCTTTCATACTAACCTATAATAACCAAATCACTGGAAAGGAAAATGTGGGTTCTTGGTAGAAAAAGCAGCAACACGATGTGAAACTGGAGAAGAAGCATCAATGCCAAAAAGGTCAAGTGTCCAAGTCAGACCAAAGTAAACGGATGCATACTTTCCTGATGGGCAGCTCTGATTCTGTTGATTGTGGCACAGAATAGTGATAAAGTCTTGATACTCTTCTAGATATAAATATGTCAGAGTTTCAAAGAGTTGTAGGACCATTTTATTGGTAATTATAGGTTCAGGTACATAGAAACTCAAATAGGACACAGAACATTGGCTAAGTATGTACATTTTGAAGTCATTTGTTTCATAAGCTTGTAATATATAGTTGAGGCGGTAAAAATGTAATGCTATTTCAAATAATCTTTTGATTTAATTAAATTCCCTTTACAACTAATTGTTATCATGCAAAAAATCCATCTGTCAGGAGTGAGTCATGAGGCAAAGGAATATAAAGAAGATCATTTTTGTCATATCCATGGGCATGTTTGGGTTGCATGGTGAAATTTGGCTCAAAGAGGCTTTCCTTGACATCTGGGACAAGATGACTAAGATGTGTTATTGTCTGTCTTAGTCATGCTGGTGATAACTCAAATTAAAGATTGAATCACATGGTTTATCTGATCCAAAACCAGTCAAAACAAAATCTTATGAGTAAAGGATCTTGTCCACAGATGTGTGTGTATATATATATATATATATATATATATATATATATATACATATATTTGAAACATGCTGAAATTGGACTATGCTGGTACTCCAAAGCACAATGTCTTCAGTACTTCTGCACAAGTGTCTCATCACTCAGACATCTGTCATACAGTCATACCTACAGGCAACAAGACAGATCAAGCAGTCGACAGCCACTAACAGGTAACAGAAATCACAGTTTGTGTGTGCCTGTATAAAATCAATTTTAACATCTGCTAAAACACTACTACTTTCATCAGGCTTAATCTTTCAGACAAATTTCAAGCTCCTACTAATGTCTGCTATTGGGCCAAACTGATAATCATATTTAACTCTTAGGAAAAGTAAAAAAGGCAGTGATCTGCAGATGATGACAGGATCAATTGCATGTGTGTGTACTTGTATGCAACCATTGCTTTCATATTTTATGATGTATTGTATTTTTAAAAATTGTTACATTATCCATATGATGGTCTGTCAGACCGTTGCGGTGGTTAGTGTTAAACTACTTTTCCCAGACATGGACAGGATTTATTTATTTTTTTAAAATCTTTATTGCACTCTAGCCTTGATGATGATAGTCTCAGAATATGATAAAACGGGTCATATTTTGTTTCTGTTTGCCAGGGATTTTATTTTGTATTATTCTAAATATGAAAAGAAAATCAAACCATTTATTGTTTTTCTATACTAAAAAGAAAATCGAATGACCAAAAGATAGGCTACACAGACGGACAGACATCTGCAATTAAAACATTCTGAATAGATTTAGGTAATAGATAAAACACAATATTTTTTATATATTGTAGAGACTGAAAATAATATTTTATTTCAATAAAAAAATAAATGATGGGGTTGTTTTTGAAACTTTGGCTTTGTGGATATGAAACGTACCTAACAAAATAAAAAGGTTTACAATGCTACAACTATTGTTATACACAAAACAGAAAACAACACTTCTTTTTCAACACAAATCTTATGTGAAATTTTGGATAAAAAAATAAACTTAGCCTACATTGTGTTTCTACTTTTTCTTTGCCTCCAGCGGATGCGCAGAAGAGTGACAAGATGAATTCTCGCGTGATTACGGCTCTGAACGTGATTTGGTAACACAATCATTTCCGGTGTGGCGACAGGTGAGACTAATTAAACATTTATTAGTTTCAGCATGTTATAAAGATACTGATATGAGCTAATCACATTTTGGCCTCACAGCACACTAGCGTTAGATAAAATAAAGTTAGCAACGTCCTTTAAGTAAAACAAGCAACACAAGAGCTCTGTAGACAAACAACATGAGGAGCAGGGTCAATGGGACACTGTCGTATGTGATAGATGTGCTCCAGTCCACCATGAACAAGTAAAATGGCCTTTACATCAAATAACGTGAGTCAGTTACACCTTTTCTTTGCCCCTCTCTCTACTGGTTTCTCTGTATTTGTGTACAGTACCTACCTAACATTCCTGTCAATGTGGTATTAATGTATTGCTGCTGACTACTCTGATTCATTGGTTCAGTCTTTACTGGTAGTTGTTAGTGATTTCTTTTTCATATATGTTGTATAAAAAATGTAGTTTGAAGTAACTAGAACTGTAAGTTTTGATGTAAACAGATCAAGTATTCAGTGCTGCTCTGTCCCTGGATTAGAATATATGTTTAATAGTAACCTGTTGTAGCTGTATGTTAGGTGGAGCTTAAATGCTTTGTCCATAAATCAGTTAAAGTTAGTCCATTGTCAGAAAATGACTTGGCAACTGTTAATAATCTGTTCAATCAATTAATAGTTTCAGTCATTTAAAAAATGAAATACCAAACCATTGCTGGTTCCATCAAAATAATTTAGTTACACAGCAATTTAGTTTGATAACATATGTAAGTCATGTGTGAATTGTTTCTTTTGATGCATGTAAATCAATATCAGTTTTGTTATTTTAATGTAATGTGGTTTATTAACAACTTTGTTGGTAAAATAGCTCATCTGTACCTTATTTCTGTAGATGACATTTGTCACATGCCTCTTCTAGTTTATCTAACTAGTTCATTTTTAAAAAAAGATGCAGGCCCAGAACGGCCACACCACCTCCTCCAGAGGATATTTGTCCTCTCAAAATACTTTTAACACATTATTAAATCCTCATACTATACCATTTGAACCCAAAAAGAAACATCAGAGGAAACTTAAAATACATTTCAGTTATATTTCTAATTTTTAAAGTTTCTCCAGTACTTTCCACATTCCCACAGATGTCCAGATACTTGGTTTTCACCTTATCATATTAGGGAGGTTTGCACCTGAGTTATCTGCACACATCGATCTAGCAGAAATTCCTGATCCTTTATTTGCACAATGAAAAGATATATTTGTCAGGTTTTGGCATTCTTAAACTGCAATCTTAAAAAATGTGTAAGTTTACTGTTTGTGAGAGTGATCCTATGAGGACATTCATCTGTTTGGGTTTTTTTTTGTTTTTCCCCCCATATTCCAACAAATATTGAGGAATAGTCTTAGCGAAAGAGGGGACTGGCAAAAAGGGACTGACCACTGCTCTAGCCACTGAGTTAGATTTACTTTTAGAGAGAAAGTACAGTCCTTGAAAGCTTGGACATGTGATCTTTGCTGTGTCTTTGATCAGCATCAGCTCCAGTGTCATTTGCTAAGTGACCAAAAAGCCCAAAGCCAAACCGCTGTGTAAGTGTGACTCCCAACGTGAGGTAAAATCACTGTGCGCCCTGTTTGCTTCTGTATCTTTGGACCAGTGTCTAATAGTACCAAGCCCTTCTTACTCATTTTATTAGGTTTTTACAGATAACAGACTTTCCACTATGCAAGTTTACCTCTTTTGTAGATTTAAGTTGGTGCAAATTAACCGAGAAATGACCAATCTGTGATGTGGAAAACAACACACATAATCAGACTCAGCCCTTCAGAGCTGATGACTGTGCTGTCACTGTTTTTTTTTGTAAAAGAGACCTTTTCGAGGTCAGATATCACCAGTCAGTGTCAAGCTGTGTCTGGTCCGTTTTATTCCACTGATAAGTTAAATGTAAATATAGACCTTTCAGCACTACCTCCCACTATCTCTGTTCAGTTAAAATGACAAAGAAAATACTTAATTTTTACAGTTTTTAATGTAAACCTGTTGGTCTGGTCAAGAATTATCATTCCAACATATATCTCATGACAAATTTTAGATGTTTAATTTTTTTTTTAAAGTTTGAAGTAAATTATTTTATAAACATCAGTGATCTTGTGTCTCCAAAATACTTTTGTCCCCATTTGTAAGAAGCCGATTTAAAATATATTTAATCCTTGTCATTTTTCTGTCTCATTACTTCCCATAATGCTGACATTCCCTGTCATGGCAGCTAATTTCCAACTTTAGATGATCTGGATCACACTGGTGCAGTTGCTTCGAATGATTCATGAAGATATCAAACCCAAATAAATCATGCAAGTTATATTTTTGTGGATGAATATGAGCTGTTAACGAGCAGAGAAAACGGAATTGATCCAAAATATTCAGACTAACACCATGTAGCTATATCCTAAAACTGCAGATACCTTAATACTACTAATAATGATACTGACAGCGTTTAATTCTGCTTAACAAGCCTTATGTCTTTCTAATGAGCAATCAGCAGCCACATCCTCCCAGCCCACATGAGTATTAAAAGAGAGAAAGTGCACACGTTCATTATACCCAGTAATAATGAACAAGAGGCTCCTGAGACATGCAATGTACATTTTCATCGTAACCCCAGCGCTATTAAAGAGCTTTCAGGCCTCTCTCCAAAGATGGAGAGTGTTCCCTGTATGACTGAACTCTTGTTGTGAGCTTCTGTCAGCTGTTTCTAAATGCTAATCAGTATGCTGCTTATTCAGGGCCAGACCATCTGTGGAGTACCACTAAGCTCACAGCGAAACAATTGTTGCCTCCTCTGCTACTTTGCTGAGACAGTGAGCATAATAAAAGATTATTTAAATAGGAAACACGCATTTTGTCCATTTCCATCCAAATCAGCAGAGAAATTACTCAGCTACCATCTGTGAGGTTTTTCTCCCTCAGGGTTGCGCCAGTGCTGAACGGACACATGTAGCTTAATTTTCAAACTTGGATCTGAACTTGAAACAGCTTAAATATATGTCAAACAGTTGGATCAAATATACAATTTAGTGGCATCTCCACCGTGTAATGTACATTATCATCACTGAGATGTAAATTGACTGATTATCCATGCTGTCTGGGTGAACCATGTGCTCTGCCCTGAGTGACGCCAACGACAAAGATGAGATAAGTGATGAGCAATGACAGTGACTCAACTGACTGACAACCTTTAACTTTTCTTTCCTGATGATAATTGATTTTCACTTTCCCAGTAATCTTTGCTGACAGATGACTCTGGGTGTATAATACTATCAGTATGTGTATGATTAACAATGTGACATGAGTACTGATATAAAGTTGTCCATGTATGACATTATAAGACACAGTGCACTAACGCTACGATCAGTGCAGAAAAAGTCCATAAAACTGACAATTAAAAAGAGGTATAAGACTGAGAAGACTGTGCAGGATAAGATAAAGTGGGAGGTTGTGAGGGGAACTTTATTTGTATTTTTAGATTATTGTATGTGGAGTAAGTGAAATTTGGAACATTTTGCACCAAATTTTTTAAATCCTGCATTTGTATTGGAAAAAAGGTTTTGCTTTATGTATTTTTTACAGATGAAATGTTTACAAAGGAAGGCTGCTGCTGGACAGTCATTTTACTGACCTTCACGACAAGGTCAGTCCATAATGATTTTTTAAAAAAACTATCAGGATTTTTGAGTCTGTAAAAGAAGAGGACTTGCTGTTTGTGTCACAAAAGTTAACCCTTAAACAGGCAGGAGTGGAAAATGAGATGTTAATTAGGCTTTCCTACCTTTAATCTTCATGCTGGTTTTCTGGGGTCCTGGGTCTGGCTGAAATAGAGCTGTGTGTAGGTCCCGTCATGAGGGATCTGGTTCTCCGGCTGGCCCAGTGTCTCCACCATACTTTTGTTTAAGAGAGAGAGGGTGTTACGTCTCTCCCTCAACAGTTCATGGAGACTCTTGTCCAGCATTTCGAAGACAAGACATGTCTACCCCATGTGCTCAAAACTCTCATGAAAATGGACAATGTAGAGCAGATTGATAACTTGAATCACTTTCAACATGGCCAGCTGGAGAGAAAAAAGGAGAAGTTACATGGGTGATTCAGCTAACAGTTAATCTTACATATTAACTGAAATGTGCTGCTCAAAGACTAAGACTCTGATGGTTCACCTCTCTGTTGGGCTCCTGGGATGCATTGGTCTTCTTATTGAGTATATTGATGGCCACAGAGTCTTTGGTGCATAGGTCTTGACACAGAGCGACTCTGCTGAAGACGCCATCGAATGAGAAGTGCTGAAGCTGGTACTGACTCCATTTGCTGATCAGCATGTCTTTAGGTTGTAGTACTGCATAAACAGGTGCTTCAAAACATGGAGAGAAAATATAAGTTAGTACATCACAAACATACAACTGATTTCCAGACCATTTAAATGAGGAGCCTTCACAAAAAAATAACAGATTAGTTAAGAGCAGCAAACTGAATACAAATGATCAAAACTAACTCTATAATCACATCATCAATATATGTCAATACTGTGTTACAAATGGTCCTTTCTGCGTTAAAATTTCTCGACATAAAGCTGAAAGCAGATTTCTTTCTATACAACTGTATTTAGTCTACAGATTGTCCTGCTCCTTTTTAAATTTACACTTCACTATTACATTTTTACTAACATACTGTGAAAACCAGTGTTACCATGAATATATAAAACAGAGAAAAGAAGCACATCCTCACATTTAAGAAGCTTTAAGAAGTGAATATTTTGCAGTATTGAGCCATTTATCAATTTGGTGGATAATCAGTCGACCCCTAGTATTTTCCCATATTTTTGTGTCTGACCAAATGTGTAGTGACTAATGGGGACAACAATTTCTGAAACTGGCCCAGTATTGAGTGAGAGCGCTGCAGACACTCACAGGCTCAGATTGTTGTTTTAAGTGTCTGACATCCTGCACAAACTAATGAATGATGTGTATGGCTAAAGAAAGCTTTTATTAGATGGCTTTTAGGCTGTCTCATTTCAAAATCTTGGATTTCCTTTCAAGACGCCTGTGTTTGTCCAATCTATAGTTCAGACATATTTTACTCCTGCTCTCTCCAAAGTTTGCAGACAATCAATGTTCTTTACTTGTTTTTGTGGGGCAGATCAAAATGATAAACAGTAAAGTGTGTCCTGGTTCACAGACACAGCAGTGGTTTTTGCCTGATGGGCACAGTCCCGTGTTTAGAGGGGGGAAGAACATTTAACACATTTAATATTCTCAGTCAGGTACAAATCATGAGCAGTATCAAATGATGATTACATTACCAGTAAGTTGGGTTGCTGTTAACTGAAAATGGTGTCAGACATGGGCATAAACTTGCTCTAAAAAGTTTGGATTTTGATCATCATTCACTTAATGTACTGTAGATAGCACCACTGTAATATAAAGGCAAATGAATTCAGGATTGACTGTGTAATATTTTGCCTCTTTCCATTTGGTGACACTGTTGCACTCACATTTATTTCACAGTATTTGATTAGTATTCCTCTTCTGACTGCAGACATTTGACTTCTCACTGCAGGAAAAGCACAGGTGGAACTAATATAATTATGGATGGCTCCATTTCACTCAATTGCCCCAGCAAGATAAGCCAGTGAGACAGTATGAGCAATACCACGGCCACCTGTATTATCAAAATGTAATGCAGCCATTATGTGCCCTCATAATTTTCAAAAAGGAACAACAAAATACTTTCTGCAAACAATACCAAAATGCAATGCATCACATTTTATAGCGATATACAGCTGTATGAAAGAATAGCTGCTGACTGTGGAGTAAACTCCTGTAAGGATTTTGTGATCACTGCACTCACAGATTTTGAATTGTAGTGTTTTAGAAACTCAAGATAAAACTATAATATATTTAAGACTCTTGGATCCATATTGATACAAACTTATTTTTTTTCACATTTTGGTAAAACTTACCCAAAGGCTCCTTCTGAGATTTAAAAGCATTTTTATTGATAAACTGAGAAGAAGTGTGTATAAATGTTCACACAATCTAAGTTAAAATGTTAAATTTAATCAGATGAAATGTAAACTCATCTACACACTGACAGCTTCTGCTTTCATGAAGTTTAAATACCCGCTGAGGTTAGCAGGTGCAACATAATTAGAAACCTGCCACATTCTCAGTTTTTTTTTAATCCTTTTTTTAGTCTCCACTGTACACAGTGTGCGTTTTGACCCACAAAGGTATTGAAACACAATCCATCACCATTGTATGTGAAACCAAACTTTCCCATTAGGTGATAAGGAGGAGGGGGGGTTACAGCAATTGTTCTGCAGCAAGATCTTGTGATTTTTCGCCTAGAGCAGAATCCATCTACTTTCATGGAGAGGAAGGTAATTCGGTGAATTTCAGAAACACCCAGACATCTTCATGAGTTTTTCTGTAACTGATACACCAAGCACACCCATGAAATCCTACTTTTTGAACGATAAGAGTGTCTGTCTCTGTGTTGTTGACGATGACTGAGCCACCGTGCTGAGCTGTAAAATACGTATAGCTGTCCTTTATTTACTTTTGGGTG
Organism: Scomber scombrus; assembly: GCF_963691925.1. Lineage (NCBI taxonomy): Eukaryota > Metazoa > Chordata > Actinopteri > Scombriformes > Scombridae > Scomber > Scomber scombrus. The sequence goes on from NC_084970.1 coordinate 20,865,498, forward strand.
TGGTAGCTTTTGCCACAAACAACCTGAAGCTGTTTAACACATGGTTTAAAGATGTAATGTGGTGAACTGAACACAGCACTATCAAGAGAAGCTAGGCCAGAAGCCAAAGTGTTATAAGAGCTCATGTCGAAACACAATGACCCTTCTCTTCCCTTCCATCCTCCTTTTTCTTAAGGCTGCATTTAGTTTTTTCCCCACTGTTCAGATATTTTGCGTCCACTTTCAAACTTTCCTTCATATTTTACTTAGACATCAGCGGATACATTTTGCGTCACAAAGCCCCACAAAATAATTCATTTTACTATCAGAATGTGATCCGTTCGGTCCGATCTCACTTCAAAAGTCCAGAAGAGCTACACGATTAGATCGTTTTATACCCATTCAAGTTAGCTGGACGGCTAAACTGGAAGTAGCTGGCTCGGGAAGAGGAAGAACTTGGCAGACATTTGTTTAGCTTAATGCGCCACGGAGCAGCTTTCATAGGAATGAACGGACTCCCACCTCCAACACTCTATCCAGTTCTCTTTGTACATCGATGGTGGAAACAGTTCTTTTTACAGAGCTTTGCTAGCTTGTTGTGCTACATAGCACAGCCTCTTGACTTTGTACGATATTATGAATTTCTTAAAAAACTTTAGTACAGTCAATCAATCAATCTTTATTTGTATAGCGCCAAATCACAACAAAGTTATCTCAAGGCACTTTACACATACACATACAGTCAAAAGGTTGATGTGTAGGCCAAAAAGCTGTGTAAACTGTGACACTTTTCTGTGCACACACAGTTAGGTATCGCTGTTTTCACTCTTTGGAGCCATTTCTAAACAACCTACTGTAACCATCGTCTACAAGTGTGAAGGAACATGTCGCCCAGTGCAGTGACATGACTCAATGATGTGTATTCAATAGTTTTTGGACAACAACGGAGGTCTATGGCACAGAGGAATATGATGTATCATATAAGTGGGATTGAGAGTGGCATGAGAGATTCAACAAAAAGTATAGAACATTTTCAGGCAAATCCTTTTAAGAATGAATCTGTGCATAGGAGTAGTTGCATATGACCCAGTGTCTCATCTGTGAGACACCCAGTCATGATGAAAATGGCTGGCTGATTTGTTTACAAGTGACTTTTGCATTGCTTTGCAAACAGTAGCAAAAGATTGTCCTACACTCTCTTTCACTCCCCCAGTTGTAATTTAGCCCTTCTGAAAAAGGTTATTGGAGGGTAATGAGTCTGCTTGTGACAGATCTGGGCTACATCTGTCCCTACAGGATGTGACAGGTCTTGAGTGGCTCGGAAAGAGGTTGTACAGTATCCCACAGGCCGGGTCCTAGGGTCACCACCCGGCCTTACAGGATTAACACACCTGCCACCAGCACAATGAGCTCTAATGAGCGCACACTGGCAGCCCCAGTCTGTTAGCAGCAGGCCAAGTGCTTTCTGAGTGGCTCACACCTCAGCGCTGGTATTGAAGTCTGGTCTCTCGAGTCAATACCTTCATTAGTGACTTCATGGCAGATCACTCTCTGAGGCCGAACAAAGGCTCCCAGCAACACAAAGTGACACATTCCCGGGATTAGGAAACACTGGCAGGTTGTACCATAAAAAGAAGTTAAACTTTGCCTGATGTGCGAGGAATTTGCTTTGACAACGGGAAAAATAATGTATTTCAATGTAATTAATTTGACGAGGTATTTTTCTTCCACTCAGCAGTTTGATGTAGTTTGAAGTTTCATTTCGGCCGTATCAAAGGCATTTTTGCGCTTGACATATCTGGGACATTCCCTTTTGAGTTGAAGGTTGAAAGTTGTTTATATAAAACTGTCAAAATGCCTCCAGCACAGTGATGTGTATTTAATTTACTTGATTTGGTTAATGTTGAAATTTAATACATCACATAACCCTCCAGTGCTTTGTTAATCAAATTGTGTTTATTTTATGAGAGTAGGGCTGAGGCTGTTTCTGGTCATTTATATGTAGACCATCAATTAGTCGTGTGGCTAAAATCACAATATATAATATCTTAACAAAACAATTTTCCATTATCTTTTGACAATAAGTTTTACATAAGACAATATTTACTTTTAATATAACAAATGCCCACAGATACAAACCATACAACCTTTCAAACACAATTTACTCTTCACACTACGCAGTATTTTTCAATGTAATCCAGGGAACTTGCACTGAAGCTCACAATGCTCTGAACTTCAGCGTTTGTGTATTTTCAATGTTAGAAATCGTTGAATTTTTAAGTTTTTGTGACCATTTTCTCCCTGTGTAAACAAGTAAATTCAAACAATATTTAGTTATGTGTGAAAATGCACTTAATGTATGTTTGTGTGTATATATGTCTATTTTCACATTGATGAATTAACGGCACATTGAAACAGAGCTTCTTCTACAGCATCATTAGCTGTAATATTTGGCTGTAACATGCTGTTTCACTTTTGCCCCTAAACATGTTTTTTTTTTAAATAATACAGGCCTTTGCTAAAAAAACAGGGCTTTAGATCTGATTGTAGTCAGAAATTCAGGTATCTTTGGCTTCAGATTCATCTATACTGAGTAACCAAGGTCTCTTATCAGAAAAATTTGACCTCTGACTTTAACACACTGAAGATATTTGAGGTATTGTACTAAAACAGAGCAGGAAGAAAGAGGCAGTGAGACGTTTAAGGATAATATTACTTGAATCAAGTTTGAAATACATTTACATTTAATTTGCAGTAAGGGAAAGATTTGCATTAAAATATTAGCGTTAATGTAAACACACAACGGGCTGGCCTGTAAAAGTCTGTTCTCATTCTTCACTTTTATCATTTAGACAGAGTTGATGCATGCAAAGTTTCTCATAGCTCTTTATCAAGTTAACTAAGGTGACAGAAAAGATTTAGTGGCCATGCAGACACCTCTGATCCCCTTGCTGCTCACGTCCCACCACAGGAAACCCTCTGCTCTGCTCATGAAGAGCCAGGGTCGGGGAGTCCTGCCGCTTAAAGTGTGCTTTCCTTTATCATCTTCTACCTCCCTACTGTTCACCTTCATGACCCCCCCCCCCCCCAGCAGAGCGAGTCAGATGGCAACGATGCTTCAGTAACTTTAACCTCTGATAACATGACCTGTGAACCCTGCGGTGAACTCCAAACAAAGACTGCGCCATCTCCTTTGTTGAGGCTTGACATGTTTTTGTTTAGTGTGCGTATAGATGTGATTTGTGTATGTTTATGTACATGGCAGGACGCTATAATAAAAGACTGAATCTTTGGTATGCTTGTACGATAAGACTTTAAAGAAGACAGAAAGATTATCCGGCTGGCAGCAGAATGCTCTGATTGCATGCCAGAGAGAAAAATATTAAAACTTACGAGTGGCATTCTTTAAAACCCTTTGTCTCCTTAATCAGGCCAGCTCAGCGTAAAGCTTGAGAAGGACACTCCAGATTCCTGAATTTCCTCTCAAGTGGCACCAGAGTTCTGGGAACACTCGACATAATCAAATCTTGACATTTATGCAACCTCATCCAGCGATGTGGGAAACACTCAATGCAGACTGCACCCCTGAAACAAAAGACAAGGAATGTGCTCATTTTTACCTCAGAGAATACCATGTGTAGTCTTACGTCTCACTTGTCACCTGTGAGATAAAGGTTTTTTTTTTTTCTATCAGTCAGGTTAATTTATGTTCCTCTGTGTAACAAAGTGGCAAATGAAAAGAGAAGCCACATGAGAGAGATGGAGAGAGAGTGGAGCATAGAGGAAGACTGAATGTCAAGAGGCAGGAAGGTGTGTGTGTGTGTGTGTGTGTGTGTGTGTGTGTGTGTGTGTGTGTGTGTGTGTGTGTGTGTGTGTGTGTGTGTGTGTGTGTGTGTGTGTGTGTGTGTGTGTGTGTGTGTGTGTGTGTGTGTGTGTGTGTGTGTGTGTGTGTGTGTGTGTGTGTGTGTGTGTGTGTGTGTGTGTGTGTGTGTGTGTGTGTGTGTGTGTGTGTGTGTGTGTGTGTGTGTGTGTGTGTGTGTGTGTGTGTGTGTGTGTGTGTGTGTGTGTGTGTGTGTGTGTGTGTGTGTGTGTGTGTGTGTGTGTGTGTGTGTGTGTGTGTGTGTGTGTGTGTGTGTGTGTGTGTGTGTGTGTGTGTGTGTGTGTGTGTGTGTGGCAGACATTTTAGAAAGTGACAGTGTTTTTAAATGGAGCTATACGTATGTTACATCGTGTAGTTGGGAGGTTTAAAGTCACAGTAAGACTAGGAAATATATTAAGTCTTATATGTAGAACATGCAAACCTCAGGACACAGAACTGTGGTACTACTGCAAAAAACCTCATTCATGGGTTGATGGAAGGCTGATTTATTTTAATACCACTCTGTATTTTGGTTGTGACACAACAATAAGGGGTGAAGAGATCAATCATCAGATGTGGTAAAAATACTGTTTTATGATTCAGTTACTGAAACGATTGACCGTTTTTTCTCAGTTGGTGATCGTCGTCTTTTGTGCAATTTCTCTTCCAAAAATGATGATTTTTAAAGCCATATGGGGAAAGGTTTGTCGGTAACTCGAATCAGCAGCCGCATTTTTTGAATTACTTGTCAAAAGTAATTAGATTTCCTTTTGTGTTTGATGTGTGTAGGACATGAAGTCTCCACTCTGACAGTAAGTGGTTAGAGTTGGCTGACTGAATGAAAATATGTACTGTACAGTAGTTTACAGGTAGTTGTTGAGTTTCAGCAGTTCAGATTTGAAACTTTGAAGTAATCCAGCAGGTTGTTGGTTCTGAAAGTTATGAATAATACATAAATCACCATAAACAACAATGGTGGCTAAATGGTCCAAAATGTGTTCATATTAGTATTGGGAGTCCAACACAAAACAGGTTCATTAGATAAAAATTAAGTGTTAATATGAAGAGAGGAACATTGTGTTATTCAGCATGTCTATAGTTTCCTTTTTTAAAGAATAATTCTCAACCATAATCGTGGTTATTGGTTCTTAATCCCATCTTGGTCAACACTAGTGCTGCAGTGCCTTCTGCATCGTGTTCAACTGTCTTCGCCATAAATTAGATGAATGTCACTTATGTTTTATCCTCCCTGAGAGGGACCCAGATGTAGAAAAGTAGCACCCAGAAAAATAATCTGTGTCACGTTTGTGTGTATCTGTGCACGACTCTTCCCTGCCACCCGAGAGCGTGTCTGCACTCAGATTGTTTCTTTTTTTGTGCGTAAAGAAAGCTCTCTCGGGACCTCAGCTGCGAAGCAGTGCATAACAACTTACTGCACACAGCCACAGAAAAGCAGCAGATGTAGACACATTAGTCAACATGAGCAGCCCCGAGCACTTTAACAAAGTAGTTTTCTTCTACACCTCCCACTAAAGCTTCACTAATGATAATCAGAAAAAGCTAAGCAGGTTCTGCTTTTTCAGCCTTCAACTCCTCAAATGTTATTCCCCTTAACTGTGGTCACAGCATTTCATCACTTTGTAGGCAGAATATTATAAAGAGATGTCATCAGTATCATTTCACAAAGTTTACATCCCACTCTGTCCCATCATTTAAGGAGATAGTTTGTTGTTGTTGGGCTGTCCTTTAAACACACTGAATACTACCTCTCATCCAACCTTTAACCATTTAAAACCTGACGGGTACAAACTGTCACTGCAGCTGATATAAAGGTATCAGTCAAAAGTTTGGACACATCTTTCTGTTCCCTTGAATGAAAAAGTGGGTCCAAACTTTTGACTGGTACTGTATCTGTGAGGCTCATGCACGCTGTTTTTCTATAATATGAAACCATGGAAGAAATGTTTTGGCACAATATGAAGTATGTTAATATCTAATTAAATATATTGATATGAAGTATAATTATATGTATTTGTTATATGTATTTTGATATTTGCGATACCTTTTGTTGTGGTCAGTTTCATAGCACATTGCTTCAAAAACATTTTACAATTTCTTGTCATTCAAGAAAGAAATGACCGAGAAAAAATTAATATCAGGACATTAAAAACCATCGGAGTGGCAGCTTGTTTTGGCTCGAGGCTGAAATTGTGTTGTCAGCTGAGCATCTGTGTCCTTTCTTTAAACCCTTTAAGTGTGCCACTTAATGTTTTGTTTGGGTTTGGCTGATAGTTTGAAAAGTAACTTTAACAGTGTGTCAATGCACACCTCAGTGATAATTAGATGTCTGATTATCGTTTAAAAAAACTCTAAAGGGGTGCGCAGGTGGTCGAGTGGTTAGAGCATATGCCATACGCAGCCGACCTGGTTCGAATCCCGATCGGAGGTCCTTTGCTGCATGTCACACCCCCCTCTCTCTCCCATGTTTCCAGTCGGTCTACTGCTAAATAAAGGCGTCTATCTTTAAAAAAAACAACTGTAAAGAATTAAACTACTGAAAATGAAGACATAAACCTATTGAAACTTTTCTCACAGTAGATAGACTGGAGTGAGCAGCAGTAGAGTCATATTTTTCCAGATAAAAGGTGTTTTTCAGTAGCTGCAGGGATGTCATGTACTGTTCTGCACATACACTGAGTATTTTTGTTTATGTAACAGGACATGGTGTATGTGTCAGGGCCACTAATCAAACTCAGAGCTTTGCCATCCCGTGGACACAGTGTAATGTGACAGCTGCATTATAAAAGAAAAGTTAGATCTAAAAATGGTTAAAGGCTGGAATCACACTTTTTTGTCACCATCTGTATCTTTGACACAAAGTTTATAAAATGCAATAGGGCCAGAAATATAGACAAGATTCGTAGTTACTGATGTTTCTGGAGGGCAGCTGCTGTTGTCCACTGAGCCATGACACAAATTTGATCATGACTAAAGAATAACAGCCACACACCATTCCTGATTTATTAATATGAGCCGCAGTGAGTTTTAGCTGTTGAATCATTAATCTTGCATAAAAAAGGTTAAAACAGGGTTGTTAATTAAAATGGGTTAAATTGAGGTCAATGAGCATGAATTATCCGGAACTTAATAGACTGCAAATATGACACAGTTTATTGGTCAGTTTATGTCAGGAGTTAGAGGCAGCAAAGAAAAACATGTAAGGGAGGAAAATCTTTTTCTCAACCTCACAAAAGTTTGCAGAATATGAATCATAAATTGTAAATATTCTCACAGTAAAATTGTCCACAACATCCAAACATTTATAATCTGGCATTTAAAAAACCCAAAACATTTCATAAGGGATTTTCCAGACTGAAGATTTTCTTTTCACCCCACCAGCAAATCTGCTCCTCCCCGTCAGTGAGTCAAACTTGGGGAAAGGCAGACAGACCGTGCAGAGATTCATCAAGGACCTTAATTGACCTTAAACATGCTTGTTTTCATTTAGGCTATCATTTTTTAGCAGTTGGCAGATAAAATGTGGAGGCTGTGTGTCGCTGTCCTGAAACTGTGAATGACTCATGAAAAAAAAAAAAAAAACAACCAAGTTGAGATATCAGTTGATTCTTGATATTGTTCAGCAGAAGCCGTATTGATTAACACATACATTTTTCTGTGTGTGTGTGTGAGTCTGTCAGTTTGTGTGTAAAATGTCACTGCATATCATCTGTAAGCGGTCATTTGTGCTTACAGCTGTGGGTCGACCGGGATGTCGAGCAGACTATTTGAGCTTTGTGTCTGTTTTGACTTCAGATATTATTACTGTATGACTTTTTGATTCAGAGCTAAGAGGTTGTTTTTTTTATTACTCAGTGTCTGGGTCACAGTGAAAGATGAGAATAATCTTAAAGACCTTTGACTTTATGTTTTGGCTGCATCACCCTGCTCTGTCTCAGCAGGTGCAAGGCAGAGGATGTGTAAATGTCCCACTTTCACAGGTTCCCCTCATGTCATCTCTTAACTCGCAGCAATGACTTTGACAATCATGACGTTATTCTTCTCGTGCCAAAACAAAGAGAAAAGAGGAGGTTCACCAACAAGCTACAAAAACAGTTTATTTTAATTTTAACATGACAATTTTCTTGGTGAGACAACCAATACAAAAAACTTTAGTAGTTTGATGAGTTTAAGAAGGATGTTATAAAAATATAGGGAATATCATGATTAGTCCATATAATAGTGATGCAATAAAAGATGCTGGAAAACAAAGTTTATACTCCAATCTCTAATCCTCCCTGTGGGAATGTTGTCCCAAATTTTCGGTTTCTTCTGAGTGAATATGATCCCTGAGACTGTAAAAGTAATTTTCAGTAAGAAAAGAGTCTCTAAATCCTAAACAAGTGACTCCCACACCGGGTGGCTGTCTGAGTCCTGACTATGCAAAGAGCTTAAGCCAGTGTCTGAGTCGTCGTCGTTCACACTGTGAGATTTGGACAGACCCCTGGCCTGCTCCACCCACTCGCTTTTCCTGTCCAAAGTGATCATCATCCCCATTTTATCATCTGTCCCGTGACTAGGCCTACATCTCCCCTCACTGGCTGTCCCTTCCTCTATGGCCAAAATGTTCACTTTCTCCAGCAAATCCCTCATCTCCTTCTCCCTCGCCTCGCAAATCTCCTGGGTCAACTCTAAATCGCTCCTAATAGCTTCTAAATCCGTGTTGAGGCGCAGGCCGATGTATAAACTCGCATCTAGTTGCGTTTTGATCCTCTCTCTTTCCAAAAGCAGCTGGTTTTCTGATGTGTCAGCCTCGGTGCCGGGGACATATGGTGTGCCCTCACCGGGCTCTGCGTCTTTTTTGTGCAGCTCCTCTTGCCTCCTCTGCATCCAGCGGTGATTCAGCTCCTCCTGAATCTGCACCGTGATGATGTCTATGTGAGCCTCCTGATCCCACAGCTCCTCTTGCAGTCTCACCAGCTCCTCACACTGCCGAACATACTCTTCAAACTTGGCCACAGTCTCCGCTGAACACAGTTTGTCTCCCTCTCGGCTGGAAGTCTCAGCATCATCCAGTAAATACGTGTCTTGCACATAATTAATCCCGTGCCTTTTAATTCGGTCAAAATGCACTTTTGCCTCGCACCTTTCAATCTCAGTGTCCAGTTCAGTAATCCTCTGAATCTGCTGGCGGATTGTATGATCCTGAGAAATCACAAGATGCACCAAAGTTTCCATCTTTTCAGCAGAAGACGCGTCTCTGTGCGCCGCCTGCGCCCTTTTTTTATTGATCTTCTCCAACTTTCTGAAAGCTTTCCTGACAATCCGGCGCTGCTTTTCGGATGAGATGCCACCCATGGGAGACCGCACGGTCCCTTTGGAAACACAGGGACTCTGTTTGCTGAGCACCACACGAGCCTCTGCGCTCCGGGCTCCGTGGTTCGCCAGAGACGCCTCGCTTTTCACCAGCACAAACTTCACGTTCCTCTGCTCCTCTCCCCACGCCATCCACAGCCGTAAAATCTTGGTTTTGTTCGGCAAAATCCTCTCGAAGCCTCTCCATTTCTCCACGATGCAGTAAGGCTGTGTGCACCCAGAGAGGCCGTGCTGCGTGTCCTGGTCCTCCAGAAGAACTTTGACAACATCAGCGCAGGTTGTGCGCTTTGACAAGCCGGAGACGAGCTTTTCCTCCCGGCAGACCCACACTGATATCTTACTCTCCTCAGGCTCCATTGTTAAGCAAACTATCCTACTTATAAATAAACATTTTGAAAAGAGTCATCTTAAAATCGATTTAAATCCGCGTCTCCGGAGTCAAGTGCGGCTGTCTCCATTTCCCCTTTATGCGCGCCTGCTGCGTCTCAGAAACGTCTGAGAAGTTGCTGATGGGGCTGGAGGTTGGGAGGTCCACTTTCCTGAGGCCAAGCCAAGGAAACACGTTTGCGTTTGCCTTCTCGGGGCTGGCTTTGCTGTGATCACATGACTCCCAAATAGCAAGATTTCATATTGTGAGCTGGAGCCATGATGGATTCAGTTTTAAATGCACAGTGATGATCACAAGATAGTATTTTCTGTGCCATGATGGGGCTTTACTCATGGTGTCCATTGTTTCAAGAAGAAATGTTGTGCATGTGGTAAGTACTTTTTAATTCTGTTCAAATCAGTGTGCATCAAGTGGAAAATAAAACACTTATAAATTATGAAAATGCAATTTAATAAACTATAATTGGAACACAGCTACAGTAACAAATATCATTTCCTCAAGTGATATCAGGAGTTACAGTAACTGGGGATGAAATATGTATAGATTATGTCTTTGAAAAAATAAATAAAAAATTGTTTTGAGTCTTTTTTTGACTTTTAATGCAATTTAAAGAGGATCGGTTATGCTCTTTTCCAGCCCTATATTTTTATTCTGGGACTCTACTACATTAACTTTGCATGATTAACAGTTTTAAAACTCCGGATTAATCTTATAGTTATCTTATACTGGCCCTTTATGCAGCCCCTCACTTCAGCCTCTGTCTCTTAACAGGCAGTCTTATCATATTAAGTTACTGCTGATGCAAACCCAACATTTACTGCTTCATATTAAAAGCTTTCAAATGACTAAATAACATGAGCCTTTTATTATGAAAAATGTACAGGAAATGAAACATGTTCCTCACCTAATTAGCAGAGCCTTAGCAGCACTAAAAATCAGTCTACACAACAACATATGGGAGGAATAGTAAAAGCTGAAAGTCACAGTGATGATGATGTTTGAAGAGTTGGAAATGACCAGCACACCTCCAACAGGTAAACTACTTATTTTAATTTATCCTGCTGTGTAATGGAAAAACACTCACAGCGTGCCAGCTTGACTTAAGTCATGGCTCAGTGTGATTACCCCCAAAATAATGGAAAAACACCATAATGTTTGCAGAGCAGAGCAATTAACTCGAGCGCTGTGTTTCTGCAGATCATATAAAAAACCCATCACAAGTTGATGTCAGCTTGGGATGAAAATAGAAAATACCTTGGAAACTGAGCGTTCAGAGTGGTTTGAAGCAGGTTTACGTTTGCTTTCAGGAATTAACTTCTTTGTACCTTTGCCTCATTATCTCATACTTTGGCCACATTTAAAAATGAACCAAAGCAATCTATATATATTAGTATATATAATATGACAATAAGGAAAAGCATAATGGCATCAAATCAACACTCATCTCGCACCAACAGGAAGCCACTTAATTATCGTTTAATATTATAAAATAGCATTGTATAATACAGCTTTAAAGATTGAACTATTTGATTAGTCTGTCTCTCACTCTGAACGTTTTATTCTTGACTTTATTTAATCGGACTGAATTACCATTTCCTTTTGTGTGACATTGTGTTCATGTTCTTTGAGAGTTTTAGTTTGTGTCATCTGTCCTGCCTGTAATTTTTTTCTTTTTTTTTTCTTTGTCAAGATTGAAGCTGCCATAACGATTATACACAAGCTTGTCCTGTAACATTTGTGTGACCGTTTTGTGCACTTCTAGCTCAGTCACAGGAAGATGTCGTCCATAACCAGGCGTCTATACACCACCAAGAGATTCATTTGGGCAAAATGTAATTTGGTAACCTAAAATATCAACAGTGAAACAATTTCAAATCACATAATTACGAAAAATTATTTGACAGCAAAGAGACAAATGTCTATACCTCCTGCTGTCATCACAGGGATGCAGCAGAGACACAGCTGAAAACAAAGACACTCATTGTGCAGCGGAGGCAGAAATCTGAGTGGAGTGGTGTTCAGCGATCTGAATATTCAGGGTCAGTTTTGTTTTGTTGATGTGAGCGAAAGGGCAGAAACTGGAGAAGGTAAATGACCCCAAGAGGTCAGTGATATTGAAGTTGATGGTGCAGATAGCTGGAGGCTAAAAGGCTTTATAGATGATCAACAAGAGGAGTGACTGATTAGTAACTGTGTGCTCTGTGCAGCTTTGGTCTGTCCCTGATACAAACTCATACTCTGTTTTTAAAGTGTTTTCTGTTTTCACTTTTTTAAAGATCGATGAGGACTCTCTCTGTTAGCTAATAGTTTATTTTCCTCTTCTTATTGACTGATGCCAGAATTACTTTCAGACTTAAACCTTGATGAAAGTAAGAGCCTCGAAGTAAAAAAGAAAACAGTTGCTCGTCTCTTTTAAACAGACTTCGTTTTGTGTGTGTTTTGTCGACAGTGCTGCTGTGTCGCCCAGCAGATTTATTTATCACTGTCAAGTCAAAATCCGAGACATTTTAATGAACATCTTTTTATCAAAACGTGTGGTTGAAGAAGTGCGCCTGTTTTTTGCACCTGTGTTGTGGTGGTCTAACATTTGATTAGTTGGGTAAGGGTTTTGCTCCTGTCTGAATCCACAGTTGGTGAAGCCATGACTGTCTTTGCTTGAACCAGTTTCTGTTACAGATCACAGCCATCCTGATGAAATATAACATACTTAAAGAGCGTGTACCTCCACTAACGTGTGCAGGCTTTTAAATGTCTTACTGGCATAGAAACTGTTTTAATATGTATTGTATCTGTTACTTAGATTTGGATCTGCATTAAATACACATGGACTGACTTTTGGAGAGTACTTCAATTCTAGGAGGATCATGGTTTTGTGCAAAGATAAAATCATCTGAGTCAGATTTGTAGTAAATTTATGTTTGTGTTGTGCCACCTGAAGGTTAAATACTTTCACTCAGTTGTAAAGCTAAAATGGTCTTTCTTGAAACTAGAAAAATGTGAATTTGCTTGTAGAACTCATAATTCAGGAGCTGATTGAGTGTAAAGTGTTTATACATGGCCACATGGTGGTGCTATCCACTCCAAAAACTAACCAGTTTTTCTTGGCCCATAGACGCCAACTTTCATTGAAATCTGTCAGATCTCCTGAAGAAAGACCAGTTTTAGTCCTTTCATGACTATAATTTGTGCCAGCAGTTGGGCTGCAGTCCAGGTGTAATAATCAATTCTACTATCACAGTTTTCAGAGTAAAAGTTTATTGTGTGAACTTTCCTTTGGACAAAAAGGGTTACTACTACCTCCAAAGAGTCACTCAACCAAAAAACTCAAAACCACAGTATCAGGCTGATATATTTCATTTTCATTTTCAATGCGTGTGAAAACAGCAGAAAGACTAATATTTCCCATTTTAGTTTTATTTATCATCCATCACTTGAAACTGTTAATTCATGTGTTACTATACCTGTAATTTAAATGGTCAAAATGATCACTGGTGAGACACTTAATGTTTATTATTTCTGATTGCAATGCCAAAGGTTTGCTTTCAATTGTTATATATGACTCTGCATTAATGAAACGAATACATTATATTTATGGTTTAACCCATGAATTAACTCAAAGGGACAAAAAATCAAAGTGCAATTATTTTAAATGAACGATGTCTCCCTCTTGTGTTGAATGTTCTTACTACATTGGCTTACATTAAACTGTTTCCTGTCATGTGAAACTGGCTCCTGTTACTGCTCAGACTTAACTGGATGAAGATTCATTCATTCGGCTGCCTGAGTGAACAATGAACTGCACAGTAATTATGTTGAATGTTTTATTGTAGTGACAACAAAAACAAGCCGATATTTTTCATTTTTATTTAACTTCAATATTGCATACATACAAAGTATCTAGAAAGCTACAAAATATCTACTATTATCAAGAAGGCATCATAATGTTACGGAGCAAAGACAAGACCATATGCAGAACACACAAACATAGCAGAGCTTCTTTTCTCTTCCTTGCTTGCTCCAACGCATGGATATGAAAAGATATCACACATCTGTACCAAGAAAAGCTAAGATATCCTTTTGTACAAAGCACCTTTTTACAAAAAAAGTCTGCACACAAAACCCAAATGTGTGTATGACAACTATGTGAGCTATGTGAAAAATCACTTTAAAGCCACCATCTGAAAATGGTCATAAAACAAAAAAAAGGTACCAGTACCTACTCTTCGACAAAATTACAAATAACAAGAGCCAAACTGCTGATATGTTTGTAGCATTAATTCCTTGACTTAGCTATTTTTTTATTTTGTGTGTGGCCATTTTGTATTGAAATAGTTGACCAGACATTCGTGCCATCGAAGGCATCAGTCCTGCTGTTTTAGTGTTGAAACCACATGTCACAATGTACCAGCAGTGCAGCAGTAACATCATTACCATCTTATTGGGCTTGCAATATACACTGTCATCACAAAACCAAGTACAACTGTATACAAGTACAATAAGAAAACAGGAACATCTCACTATGTAATCAATAAATGTGAACAGATACACAGGGTAAACATAAGAAAAAAGCCTATTAAAACTCCACAGTGTCCACAGGACTGTGGCAAAATACTGAATGATTGAACTTTATCTGCATCCACCAGAGACATTGTCTGCAATTATTTAGAGCTTCTTCGATTAAAATACTTTGATTATATTTCTTGTTAGAGACGGTAAATGTTTGAGTATCTATGGTCCTTATGGTGAAAAGTATTAACCTCGACGGCCTCGTCAACACTAGTAGTTTTAAAATTAGTTCAGTTTATGAAACAGCATCTTTTAGCCCACTTAGGACCTGGTTTTGGAAACAATTTCAGAATTTCTATGGATACATTTTACATTTAACCACATTAAAAGTTTTCGAGTTGGTGTGAATTAATGTATTTATAGCTTACTATTAATTAACTTTCTGTTCTGAAAGATAATAAATGATACAAGCTTGTTTGGTCCCTGCCTCATCCACAGCTGCGTCTGCGTCATTAAAGGTAACATCGTGAAAGTTTGATGTTTCTGTGGTTTTCACATCATGCGAGTGTGTCGTCGCAGGAAAGAGGAAACAATAATGTCTCCAAACAGTTTTTTTTTTAAAGAAAGAAAAGAACAACACTTGAACCTGCAAGTGTGCACGAAGCAGAGAGCTGCGGTGTTTAGGAGTTGACATCCTGCGTGCAGTCAGCTGCTGTACTTTATCAGCAGGTCTGTCAGTCTTTGACCTCGAGCAAAGAAACAGGTTCTTCTTCAAATACATTATTTCTGAAATCAATTTACATCATAATAAAATGAATATATATCATTTACCAGTAACCAGCTTTCCCCTACTATCATTAAAATCCTTTAAAAAGGCAAATGTGGTGATTGGTTTCACTTATGTCTCATTTTTGGTCTAGCAACATTAATTTTTTAAAATTTCTGTCAGTTTGATGTTCTTGAAGCTGTAAATTTTCAAACCAAAGGCACTTCCTTGCTACCATGCAGGACATGACTAGAGATTGACTGTATCTGTGTATTTTTGGTCTTTTACAACAGGAAAGGCAGTCAGTCTGTGTTTATAGTACACACTTAGAAAAAGGCTGATATTTTATGAACATATTACAGTTAGAGAAAAATAGAAACTGTATAATGCTTTTTAACGGTTTCTACGCATACATTTGAAAACTAACAAATTAACACAACTGTACTGACTCGCAAAACCCCCCCAAAAAACTGTATTTGTAGGAGTGTACCAATCATAGGAAACATAATTTTTCATATGTGGAGATGAACTAAGAGTTATACTGGTGAGTGATTTTTAGCCTCTCATCCAAAAAACTGATCATAGTCTTAAAACAAAGCAAAGGGAAATGTTTGGTAATGTTCGAATATACTCTAAGGCACTGTACACTTACACTTTGGCAGATTTGTATTGTGAATTATTTCCATAACGCAAACACATAAAGAGTCTTTCCAGCGTAGAGATCACAGTTTTAGTGGCATCTTTTGGCGTTCACACAGCTGTAACATGTTTAAGGCTCGGCATTGGTGTAGGCCACAGAAACATGTGAACATAGTGTGAACACAAAGGCAGCAACACTCTGGCTTGGAGTTATTTCACACCGTGATCCCAGAGGGGAACGATATTCTGAGAGTCTTTCAGGGGTGACGCCGTGGCATACTGAACAAGGCCTGCTCTCTACAAGTGATTTATAGTGTTATGATTATTTAAACTGTTGTCTTAAAAAACACGGATCTTCAAAAGGAGACAAAAAAGAAAAGTAAGCATCACTAAGGCAAGTCCAGGGAGGGGAACAAAGTGCTTTTGGACAAGATGAGAGTCCGGTTAAAGTAATTTTAGCAGTGCTTTCTCCTGTCGAAAATCTTAAAATTCTCTTGTCACAGAGGAAAGAATCAGAAATGCTTCGCAGGACCGCCTACGTTCACGGAGCAGATGCAGGCAAAACGTTTGTAATATTTTCACAGTGCATTCTTTCTGTTGTTAGTGTCTAAGACTTGGAGTGCTTTAACAGGGATAAATATACAACTCAAGACTGATTTTAAAAAAAATAAAAGAAATAGCAGTAATTTAGCAATATTCACATCCATGATCACTTGCTCTCAACTACTGTATTTAGTGTTGTTAGTTTTGTTTCTTTGGAAAATCTATTTGCTGTGGGTGCATGTCTGTATATCTACAGTATGTATGCTCACAAATTATGAACTACAGACATACGAAACACACTCAAACATATTACACAGACCACATCAGAACACTGGTAGAAAAGGCCAGTAAACTTTTTTTTTTTCTTAGTCTACATAACAAAGCAGAAAAAGACGACACGCATATTTCCATTTACCAAATTAATCTAGTAAATTCTTTAAGAACGGCCACATTTATACCCAACAGAGAGCAACTCAACATATTTTTAAATGAGAATTCCCGTATTTAAACATAAAACAACTGTACCGCAATTCACAGCTGCAGTCAAATTACAAACACTTATATTAAAAACAAATTCATAACAACCGACTTAAGCCGATACCATGACCAAAAAGCATTGTAGGTGTGACTTTCAGGTAGAGGCACTGCCACTTGTTTTGAGGTTGGAAAGTCTATGAAAAGAGGGGGATTTAGAGGGGGGGGGGGTTCAGCTCTGAGAGCTCAGAGAACTCAGAGCTTCTCATTCCTTCACCAGTCTGTAGATATGATGCTGGGCGCCGTGCTCACTGTTCGAAACTTCAAACACACACGCCATACATAGCAGTGTCTCCTGGGTGTCCCTGTTCGTCACCACCTGCAAGAGAACAGACAGTCAGTTTCTAGTAGAGACGACTGACACAAAAAAAAAAAAACAACCCCAGAAAGCTCGTGCTGGTGTCAAATCATACGTCCAGATGTCTACAGATGATCTGATTAAAGGTTGTATTAGATTAGATGGAAAAATAAAGTCGCCAATTTCACCGATTGTGATATTTTGTTTCTAAAGAATGATTTTTTTTAAAATACCAATCAAAGCCACATTCATGAACTCTCCATTGTCAGAGAATAAGTAAAACATTAAAATAAAAACTTCCGTAATCAATTCAATTTTATCATCTTAATTCATAATAGAGGCATTTTTCCCCCTCTTACTTATCTAATTTAATCCATTATAGGGAAGCATTTTGTAAAGTTTGTGAAACAACATTTAATCATGATGACTGAAAGATAACCAATACACACCCATTTAACAAGTGATGCCTAAAGCCGTGTGTGTGTAACAGTGCATCAGTGCACATAACAATGACTGCTCTGGCAACGTAATGTGTGAACCTTCACCACTGCTTTGCTCTACTTTTTTTTACTGACGGGTCTGAACTCTTGTGTGAACATGGTTTAAAGAATGTATGTATTTATGAAGATGTGCTTGCTGCCCACTCACTCTTTGTAAATATCTGTTATGTAGGACGTGGTACATGCGTGGTACTTTTCTTTTACATGCATCCTTTATTCATCTGGTCCCAGGTCACTATTTTCAGTGCACACCGCAACATATGGATCCACGCCTCTCATCTCTTTATTTTTTGCTTTCTCAGTGGTGTTGAATGACAATTTAAGACCCCATGTGATGGCTAATAACAGGGGTTCCTGCCCCCTCTTATTCCCCCTCTCCCCCTGCAGATAATGAGGCTCCTGACAATGTGTTTCATCCCCTGTGGAATGACAGGAATGCAAGACCAGCGAGAGGAACTCCTCTCAAGATCCAGTCAACTCCCTCCCTTTTTTTTTTTAAAGCCAGCTGGAGCCACCAACACACCCTGACAGTGAAAAAGAAGAAGAATGAGGGTCCTGTAGCGGGAACTCGCCCACTCAGGTCAGTGAGGTGATTACCAATAAGATAGTGAAGTTCTCCAGCACACTGTTCATCATATATTTCTCTGGCAGATGTTTTAGCTTATGGATGAAGTTGATCATGTATTCACACATGGGAGACCTGCTTATCCGGTAGACAAAGCGTCCATTCTCAAACCGCGCGTATTCAGTCTAAGGAAGGAAGGAAAGAAAAATGCCCAAAAGCACATGGAAAATGTATTAATGATATAAAAAACTAAACATAACAATAACTTAAAACTTTCACAGTTCACTCTTTAAGCATTGATTTACAGGACTGGAAAGATTTGAGTCCATACCTCAACTTTCTCGACCACTTGCTTTCCAAAGGAGCAGACCTTTGTTGAACAGGTGATGGTCATGTTCTCCGAGCTCTCATACTGACTGGTGACTCCGTAGAAAGATCCAGTATCATCTTGGATGTTGCAGTTTAAGTCGGCCTGGGAGGCAGAGAGCATTCAGTGGCAAATAATACGTATGGTCTTATTTACAAAATAGGTAATACACACAAAACGCATGACAAAAAACAGGCAGATATACAATATTTTAAAAAAAGCGGATATCAAAAGGATTAAAGAGCAGATTGTTATTCTATATCTGTTTAGTATTATAAAATATAATTTCACCAACTTTAACTGAGGTGACTTTTAATTTAATTATGTTATGGTTTTCAAAAAAGAAGATTTAAAAAAAAAAAAATTGAATTATGGTATTAAAAATGGATAAAACACTAACTCATGACAACACATGGTCACTGGTTGTCATAGTAACACAAAAGGCAGTGCTCAGCTTAAAGGAGGGGATCCATGACAGAACATTTGTTGTGAAATGGTGCCTTGCTCTAAAAAGAAAGTTGAGGAACTGCTGATGGAGAACAAATATAGAAAGGGTTGAAGGAAGAGAAAAAATATCAGTAACACCAATGAAACCTAAATACTATTATATTATGTTATAATATAATATACCCACAGCAAGAAACAACAAGACACTGAATAATTAAATGACATTATTTTACAAATCTCCCATATTAACATTTACTGTAAACATTTACTGGCTGTAATATTGATGTCATGAGGACTAAATGATGTTACTCTACTTAACTCCATCACTGTGATCCAAATCCAGACTACATTAAGCAGGAGGACGTCGTGTAAGAAAAGTGACTGACAAAGCATACTTAATCGGCTCTCATCGACAGTTGGCATGCATATTAAACTGTTGATGGACACTTTTATCCATTTCCTTTGTGCATTGCACTTTTATCCTGCAGTGCAATGCACAAAGGAAATGGAGGAGCTGCTCACAGCTGGAAAAAATGTTTAAAAAATACAATAAAATAAAAAAGTCTCTGGAACAGCTCCAGAGACTCCTCCAAAAACCTTTTGGAAAAATATTCTGCTGTCTAAGTGTAGCTGGCATTTTAAAGACACAGTTTAATAGACAAGTTTTATATTATTTCCTTTTTGTATATTAACTACAAAAAGAGCAAACTCTGAGGATGAGTTTATTGTACATACAGTATACAGTTAATATCGAACTGGGACACAGCAGGTTACTATAGTTTGCCTTTTGGAGGAAGTCAGAATTATGTTGTCATGTCGACTCTGAAATACATTTTAAATTAAATTCTGCTTTTAAGAATCTCTTTTTTTTTTTTTAAATGTCTGATCACAGAGCTGTCCGGATCATCCTTGTGCGTCACATGTAAAAAGAGTACATCTTACCACATCTGAATAAGCATAATAATGTGTTGTAAAAAGGATTAAATGAAGTTACGTTAAAAGACTGATTTACAAGGTTGAACGGGTCTGTTCTCAGAGGGCAGCCTTTCTATGCCCTGAACATCCTGTTCATTACGGATACAAAAAGAGGAGACATCCTCTTACAACGTTCTCCTCCTTCATTAAGCAAAGCAGTTATACATTCATTATTGTGCAGATTCTGTCTTTCATTTGAAATTTAGATTGGTCGGTCACTTCAAAAGGAATTTGAGGGGACTTGGTCCAAGTGCATCATGCCTACTTTGTTGGCTGCCGCTAGTTAGCATTTTGCATCAGGGAGGAAATACATGCAATGTTTAAACAGCCATTAGGAGTGCAACCAGGTCACGCTATTGTTTGGAGATATTACACTGAATTAGCGAGTGCTTTGATCAAAAGCTCTCCTGCTATGCAAGTCCAAATATAGCAACGCATTCTGCAAACATTACGAGAGCAATCTTCTCCATGTAGACCAATTACACCCAATCACTAAAGACGAACCTGAACACACTGAACAAGATTCAAACATTTAAAATTGTGCAGCTGCAAGAGGGGTAACAGTGACATTAACACATGTTCGTAAAACTTGATCAAACTGGTAATTTCATACAATGTTTATTTATCACACTCACCCAGAATTTTATGAGGAAGAAGGAATTCTGTGGACCCTTCCCATACAGCTCCTTCAGCCCTCCCTTCTTTTCTGGGAATTTGTCATAAATCTGACGAATGTCCACCGACTCCAGCAGGGCGTCGCTGTAGGAATGATTCGTCTGCCCGATATGTACAAATAGGTGCTTGTTGTACTGAAAGAACAAACACAAATATCATTAAAACACTGAATGTTTAAAAAATTATTCTCAGGTATGATCCCTTCAGGTTAGATCAATAGTCAGTCAGTATATCCAGTTTGAATTTTAACATTAGGATCACATACAAAGTAATATAAAAATGATCTATTTAAGTATTACTCATCAATATTCAGAAACTCAACACATAAAGGTTTACTGATGTAAAATAAGCCAATTCTGAGCACATAAAGCAGCTTTAGTCCAAACAAACAATTGGCTGCCAGAATTAGATTGGCAAGACTACACTGATGATGAATAGGCATGTGCAACATTGCTTTTTATTTTTATTTGGCTGTCTGCAAGGTTGCAGGCGTCTATTTTATGATGTACAAATGAGTTAATATCATTCTGGTCCGCTAAAGCCAATAACAAACTGATCCCCTTATTTGTATTAAACTAAGCCTGGAATGCAAGACTGCTTCATCCAAAGTCTATAAACTCTGTTAAAGGCGAAAAAAAACAAATTTCTGATCAATTCATCTCAAGCATAAAATTACACAAAGCCATAAAGTGACATTAGGGATGGGGTTCAATAGCATTATATCAAATCTCAATCTTTTGAAATACCTTATCAAATCTTATGTTCATCCTTCAACATTTGAAAGTGACTAAAAGCTAAAATAACTTTGACTCAAAGGTGTTCAATCACTGTTCACCGGTAGCGGCAGCCTTATTAAAGTTTACAACCTGAAAATGAGATGATCAGCAAAATGTATGACATGTTAATTAAATGTATCTGACACTGTGGCCTTCTGTACTTCATCAGCTACCTATACCAAAAACTGAAGGTCCTGATTCAGAACTATTAAACTGATGAGATCAAAATACTGACATGAATCAACGTCTTAAATCAACAATAGGTGATCACTGATTTCTCTACAGAAGAGTCTACGGCCACCTCGCAGCAGCACGGTAGTGTTACGCAGTGACGCATCTTCACTCGAACAACCTTTGGCTGAATCCAGACACCGGCTGTAGAGAGCACATTAACCAGAGAACAGCCAAACTTTTAATTTAGCTTTACAGAATTAGCTACAGCTGATCTAATCTGCTGCGTTTGAAGTGTTTCTACCTTTCTAATTGCCGCAAAAAAAAAAAGAATGAGAAGAGGTGAAAAGGTTTGATAAGAGATACTTTGGTGTCTGAGCTTAGCAAATCCAGGTTTGCCGACCAGGAACTGAATAAAACCAATGGAACCAGCTATCAGAGCCCATCTCTAAGTACACATTTATTGTCTCAAAAAAACATAAATGAGCATTATTCAGTCCTCACTCACATTAAAGAAATAAAAAAATCTACATCAAAGGCAACTACTAGAGGAACAAAAGGTGGGTGCTTTGTTATATTCACTAAAAACTAATTGGATTGTTTCACAGACAGTGAATAAAAACTGTGGTCAGCCAATAGTGAAAATCAGAGAATAACATTTGACTTTCAGAGGTTTGTTGCCCTCATTATGACCATATGAAACTCTGACGTGACGCTGCTCTTCAGTTTAAAAGCTCACAGAGCAGCCTTTCCAGCATGTAGCCTTTAGGCAAAAACTCAACAATTTTAAGCTGAATGTTGGATTAATGGCTGTTGTCATGCGGTAACGATACCAAAAGAGAACGCACAGGAAAATGTGGAAAAATATTAAAAATAGCTTTCTGCTAAAGCAAACAAGAAACGTGAGACACAGTTTGTGAGATTTGAGGCTGCTGATTTGTCAAATGACACTCGGCGAGTCTGTGGATTATCTTGCTGAGCCGGAGTCTACAGCTTAAATATAGTTTTGGCATGCCTTTTTAAGGAACTGATTAATATACAATCATTCATTATTTCTGCAGGTTTTCATGCAGTGTGTCCCTACAGGCCCAGCTTCTCCTCTCTCAGCTTGTATTGGCCTCCTCTCAGCTGACTCTGTGCCTGGGAAAATGTCCCAATGTATTCATAGAGGAAAGGACTGGGTGATAAGAGGTGGGAATGAACACCATGAGATAGTGATATTTCATGCTTCAGTATAACGCTCTTCTTACTGAGTCTGGGTCTCTCTGCTGCTCTAGGAAGGCGGAGAACTCCACCAGTCGGAGTTTAGATGTACCAATGGAGCGGCCTTGCCATGCTGGTGCCGTGGGAGCCGGAGCTGCTGTGGGCTCGTAGCCTGCAGTGATGTCAAGACAATGTAATTCATCCTGTGTGAGAGTTGCTTTACTGTACATTTTAAAACACTAACAAATGAAATCTTAATGTCATGTTAGCAATAGACACTGTGATCTGTTGGAAGTCAGGTTTTACATCTTCTGGATGTGGTTACTGGTTTCCCTGCTGATTACTGAACATCAAAAATGCCCAGTAATTCACAAATTGTACAAGCTAAATTAATGATTTATAGGTCAAAGCAGCAATACATTAGAACTCATTCATGAGACGTTCGTAAGCTCAGATATGATCTAAAACAAAACAGTCGTCAAATTATAAATATGCAGTAAAATATGCCAAAACTGTGCGACTGGTTGGAGGGAGTCCAATATGCACACAGTAAGCTTTGTGTCAAGTTGTAGGACATGAAATAAACACAGTTAATGTTGGAGAAAAAGTTTACCACTTTTCACCATAATTTTTCATCACATTTGCAAAATGGTTTGTTTTTAATATACAATAAGCCAAGTGATTTCTTTGACATGAAATAGAAGCCCAAAATTGATCTCCAACATCAACAACAAGTTTTGTATCCACTGTGTTCATCCCTCTTTGATTATTTAGCCCCAGTGTCCCACTTGTTAATTACGCCTGATAGCCGATGTTTTTGGTTTCTGATTTTTAAAAACAAACACTTTTATGTTTACTTAGACACAGGAATGCCCACCCGATACAATTAATACTAATTCACAAAAGTCATATTTCATGAATAGGACACTGGGTTTTCTTATTTCTGTCATTTAGTTTTCACAAGCAAGTTAAAGAAAAAAATAGTGATAATGATTTCTGCATGAGGCCCAATGTTGGGACAAGATTTTCCAAGGTTTATTGCTTGTTTAATTTTAGTTTTTCAATCTGCAAAAGACTGGACTTGCAGGAACTGATTTGATTTCAGTGTCTGACCAGATCCACAAATCCCAACATTTACTTCACTCCTTCCCTACTGAAGCTGCACAGTCGATAAGGTGCTCTGAGGGAAAGACAGGTGGGTTCAAAGTATCAAAACCTGCCTTTATTATTGTTGTTGTTACTATATTCCAAGCGTTTTAGACCTCTATCATCGTATGTGTGTTACAGCAAGAAAATCTGCCATTTCTCACGGTACGAGTAAAGAAACAGAAGTAACAACTATGACTGTTTTGAAATTCCTCATAACAAGCAGAGAAATGCACACATGGAAAACAATGACCTTAACATCATGAACTGTGCGAAGTTTTCAGATTCAGCAAACAATGTTTGAAAGTGTGATGCTCATTTTAGATCATTGACAGGTAAAGTCTCACTTGAAATGGCTGTTGTGACTGCTGGCTGGATGGGATAGGCTTGTTGCGTGAAAGGCTTGATACTAGAACAGAAAATTATATTAAAAACAAAAACATTTCCATATTTATCTGAGACTGTAGTCTTTTAAAAAAACAATTTCACTTTCTGACAACAAAGTAAGTACTTACTCTTGTGAGGATCCTGGCTGACCGGTCGATATCATACCCTGCCATAACTAGAGAAAGAGATATATGTATAGACAACAAAGAACAAAGAACGTCCAATTCTGAGCAGCTGTTAGCGACAAGATCAAAATGGCTCTTAGTTCAGTGAATGTAGTTATCTTGACTACCACTCCTTTTGATCATGTGCTTATCTGATAGGGGCAGTTGTGCAAAGCCGTGGTGTGTAATGTGATTTGGCCCTGGTGTTGGCATGGTGGGTCCCATGGCTGCCCTGGGTGAAAGCTGGACAGGATGGATCAATAGTGGGGTGCCGGTGAGGCTCTCTTACCCCTGCTCCAGGGAAGGCTGGGCGCGGGATGCCTGGCAGGCCGAGCTTGTTGTGAATAGCCGTGGCAGAGACGATCTGAGCGGAGGACATGGAGGCCATGCTCTGGAGGGCTTTGTCCTTCACGGCTTGGTCCTTTAACAGCAGTCACAAAAGGCTTAGTGCTCGCACAGAAAGAGGAGGTGCGGCATGATGCATCAACACCGCTATTAAGGTGTAAGCTTTTTTTTTCTTTTTAAGGAATGTGATAAACAATGACAATTGAATTCCAGTATACAATGGTTAGCAGTGGTATGCACTTAGATTAGTCAACAAGCAAACTGTCATCTACCACTAAAATACTCCTAAAAACTCATTCAGTAGAATTTTTATCAAGGCTGCATTTGCCTGTATGTCTAAACATTGCAAAGAATTTCTCAAGTAAAACTGAAGGACAACAATCCCACTTGGTTAAGAGTCTTTCTGCTGTTAGTTTCTTTACTTTAATCTCTGGTTTTTAAATCATCGGGATATATTTACATTAATGTTGAATGGACTAACTTATTGATTTAAGGGAATACTAACGACTACACATTGTATGTTGTGGACGCAGTCCTTTTGTCAACATGCATTTACAAAATGATTTGAAGTAAAACTGGCCAGTCTTCATTCAGTGAATGAATATTGCAGCAGAGTGCACCATTCAGCAAACAAAACAGCAATAGCAAACCCATGCAGACTCACTGGTGGCAGAAGCTAAAAGGTAAGCATGCTGGCAACAGATACTGGTGTCGCAGAGTCAAGCTACAGTATGAAAATAGTATGATGACACACAGACACGCCAATAAAACAATAGCAGCTGAAGAATGAGGCAGGCCCTAATTAAAGCAGAAACAGCATCGCAGACAAAAAATAAATACTTACCATACTTGTAACCTAAATGCAAACAAACAAGGTTACATTGTAAATTTTCTGTTGACTTTTTGTGACCAAAGCAACATTTTTAAACTGTAAGACATCTGTGGTTTCATCTAGGTATGAAAAACTGCAGCATCAAACATCAGTTAAAAATCCTTCTAGTTTAATTTGTGTGTCCAGCTCTCTTCACACACTACAACAAACGTGTGTAATCAACACTTTATAACAAAGGATTATGAAATTTGAGTCTCTGTGGCGAATGTCTTGTTCTCTGTAATTTTCACAATCTGATCAGTAGTCATCACTCGAGACAAAACAACAAAAGTAACGTAATGACTGTAATGCCATAGACAAGACCAGAAACAGCAGGTTTTCATTGATGCCCCCTAAAATGAAGGGCACACTTGTATTTCTCTTAGCCACTGAACTCTAATGTGCTTTAAATGAGAAAAGACAGGGATTCATACAAAAGCTGTCTGTTTTTCTTCAGACAGCCGCCTGTGCCCCTGAAAGACCAGGCATTCATGTGGCCAGCGGCCTGTCTGACTTTCTGTCTCTCCACACACACACACACACACACACACACACACACACACACACACACACACACACACACACACACACACACACACACACACACACACACACACACACACACACACACACACACACACACACACACACACACACACACACACACACACACACACACACACACACACACACACACACACACACAGATTAATGAGGGGTCATTAATTCTTGTTGAATACTGGGAGTGGAGCAAAGTGTGAAAGTCAAAATGTATAGTCTGCTCCCCAAGAAAAGAAGAAAATGGCAAATGGGTGGAGTGTCCTTTAATATACAAGCATTACTTCATAGAAATACATTAAATTACAGGTTAGTAATATTCAAGATTACTACTTTCACATTGCTTTTCTTCCATTTTAATCTGCCATTCTGAAATGCTTTCTTCAGTGATTTTAACAGATTTCACTATTGCTGAAATAACTCACAAGAACGCTCTGAAATGACGACATCTGAACTGGAAGGAAAGAAAGCAACTGATAGCCGCAGCATTGTGAGAGCCCGGAGTTATCAACTGATTGAAGGGAGAACAAGAAAGCAGAAAGGGCATTTCAGAAACAGCCAGCTTCACGGCCATTCTCCACTCTGAATGTGCACCACTGCACCTTTGACAGTGGGGAAAGTTGGGTTAAATTGTCAAAAGGACAAAGGGGTGTAATCTCCTCCTCATTTTTTTTTAACACAGACCCCCTTTGCCATGCCCCCTTTATTTATGAAGTCTGCTTACTAAGAGATGTAAGCAGACTGATATCCTCAGAGCTTCAGCTCTCAGCCACTCGCCAACAGCCAATGCCAACATGCTTCCAACACCTGCACACTTCGATTTCAGTTTTGATTATTAAATACATGTATAAAAATAAATGTATAAAATGAAAGATTAGAGCCTGACCGATGAATAAAACGGGTTAATACATTGTCTGGTGTTTGCTGATTACTAGTACGCCAACACCAATTATACATCATATCAGCTGATTCCACAAAATGGCAGAACAGAAACTATTTTTGAGGGTATTTAGAAACAGTGTCCTCATTTATATTTTAGTTGTTTTTCAACTTAACACTAGCTGTGTGGATCTTGGGACGGAAGTATTGATCAGTCAGTCCACCACTTTGGTCCAGACTGAAACATCTCAACTATTCAAGGGACTGCCATGAAATGTAATACTGATATTCATGGTCCCCAGAGGATGAAGCCTGTCTTTATCATCCCTGATGTTTTCTCTAGGACCACTATGAGGTTGACATTTGTGGTTCTGAGTGAATCTAAATCATTTTTGCATTGAATGCTATAACATTTGTTACTCACATTCTTGTCGCCCCTGAGATTAACTGAAATTAATAATTAAGCAACATCAAAATGTCTATTTTACTTTATTGCTCTTTGCTAATTAGCAGGTTAACATGTTAAACTATGACTCAACATACTAAACATTAAACCTGATAAACATCAGCATTTTAGCACTGTCAGTGTCAGTGCATTTAGCTCAAAGAACCACTGTGCCTAATTATAACCTCACAGTTTCTTAGTCTCACTCAGTACGTTCCTGCATATCTAAAGAAACAGATTTAAGGTATGATTGTCAACATTGTTTGTACATTATGTCTTGAGTTAAGTATTAGACAGTATATAGTTAATTTTTTTTTTTTTTTTTTACTCAAATATCATTATCGGTATCAACCTCAAAAAAATCTAGTATAGGTCAGGCTCAAATAAAATGAAAACAAGTGTATAATCTACCAGTACCTAACAGTTCTTTGGAATGTTTGATTTTGATCCATTTTATATTTTTTTATTACTGAATATAAAAAAACTAAATGTGTTCACTATTTTTACACTACATTATAGTTATGATGCTCAGCTGCTCTCAAAGCAAAGGCACACGATGACAAATGAATATATGTAGATGAAATAAAGAGGACAGTGACAGCATGTCTGATCAGGGGTGAGAGATGGACTGAGAAGGTGGAGGGAGAGGGGGGTTAGAAGATGTAAACAGACTACAGTCAGAAGATTTGGGTTAGGGGGGAATCAGAGCACCAGGCATTCACTCTGTCACCACGGGAAACAGGAAGTTAAGACGCACAGCAACCACAAGCCCAAAAGCAGAAAAGCGCATACCTTTAGCTTGGAATGAAACTCACGAGATTTCCTTCTGGCAAGAACCTGAATGTGACTAGACACCTGCGGGGTAGGGGAGGGGAGGAAAACAAAGGAAGAGCCTGTAACCATGGCAATGAAAAGCCCCCTGCAACTGGGCAAAGCCAGACGTACCTTAATGGCAGCTTGGATTTCTCGAACTTTCTTTCTTGCTAAGACCTGTATGTGACTAGACACCTCCATTAAAAAGAGGAAAGGGGGGAAAAAAAAAACAAGAAAAACAAAAACATAAAAGTGGATTACACATTTCTTTGTTTTAAAAACACTTGAACGAGATAAGGTGCATAACAGAGGCATGTCCAAACCACACACCAAGCTAACAGCCAATAACGTGTGTTGTCGTCACTTAAGTGAACTGATTAAGGAGGATGCAGGCCCCTTTAGTACACATTAAGAGCACACAGATGTGATCTGCTGTGTACTGAATGTCAATTGGCTGGTCTAGTATCCTTATGGGAGCTGGGTGAGGCATTTCACCAGCCAAGTTTACTTCCAACGTTAACACAGTTCAAAATTATTTAATATTCTCACATGAAACATTCAGCAGTGTAATACCGTAGCAGTCTGACATAGGAGTAATGTGTGCTGATGAGATATTTGCAGCGAGGATTTCCGCTCTCCTCTAGCACCACTAACGCAAATCACACCCAAGGTGAGTGTTCAAGTAGGGATTGAGTAGTAATCAGCAGCGATGTTGATAACTGATTAATAATTTTTCAATCAAATATTTTCTGCCTCCAGCTTCTCCAATGTGAGAGTTTTATGATTTTCTCTGTTTTGTGTCAGTGTAAATGGAATTTCTTTGGGTTTGGAAAGTTGGTCACACAAAACAATCCTGAAGAGGTCACCTTGGGTTCTGTGAAATTGCAACAGGCATTTTTTCATTAAAACGTATTTGATTAATCAAGAAAATAATCTTCAGATTAGTAGATTGTGACAAAAACAGCCCTAAAATAAATAACACAGCACTTACATAGATGTCATGCATTTAAAATAGCCACAACAATAAGAAGAAACTCTCCTCCTCTTTTTCTCTTTCTCTGATTCTGTGTTAAGAGTTGCTGAGAGAGAAACCGCACAGCCTTTCAGGTCCAGACTGATCAATTCACACACAGTGATCGAATGTCACTTAAGACACCAGCTTGTTTATCATTGTCATTCAAGTCAGTGGTCATACAATGAATTTCCTGCTCAGACGGCCAATCAGTGGCTTTAAATTGTTACTGAAGCGCCGTCAGAGCTGCTCATTATCAGACAATTTAGATACAAGAATAAAAGTGTATTATTTGATTTATTTACAATATTATTAATATTATTATATTTATTTAATTCCATAAATCCTAGAAGTCATACATCTAGGAATAAAGATTAAACTCTGCGGTTAAGAGTTGTGTGTGCAGTGCAAAGAGCATGCTACAGACGACAGGATGCACTCTCCGACTACAGTAAAAACTCTCTGCTGTCTCTTTGATCAGAGATGGTACCAATCTATTAAGGCTTCCACCTTCCCATTAATAAATGCTTCTACTGCAGCCAAGTGCATGACCTCCATGATTTAGTCATGAGGAAGAATACTTGTACTTTTAAGCCACAGTGGCTACTCTCTTTTTCAGGGATATCTCCACAATGTTCTTTTCTTTTTTTTTGTATGCAACTGATTTATTGTGAAAATGAAAGGCTGCGTTTTAAGTAAAAGGTCTCACTGTATGTAAAAGCTTTGAAAAAGGGGAAATCAAAGAATTGTACACTACAATCACTTTTTCTTCCACAAACTGACTATAGCTCTGATGCTTTTAAGTGCAACTAAGAGTGACAATGTTGTCATAATCCAGGGACATCTGTTCATGCAACACAGCAGTGACGGGGGATTTGTCCGCCTCAGAAGTCCCCTCGACAGCTAAGCACTGTGTTATTCTATGTCTAGCTTTGTTTCTCTCCTGAAGAAACAAAAGGCAACAGTCTGGACACATTGAGATTTGACAGCCCTCTGACATTCGTGCAATCGAGACGCTTACGCTCTCGTCTTACCTGCTTCCGAGTCCTCGTCTTCCCGGTCCGAAGCTTTATGTATCTGGCAATGAGCTCATTACGACCTGCAGGAAGAGGAAAAAGGAGAGAAATTACTTTATTTTAAAAACAGGACAAAATAGACATAAAAAAAACTATCAAAAGAGAAAATCAGAATATCAAATGAGAGGGTATTGTTGGATAAAAACTGAATAAAATCAGAAAGAATATAAAAATCATCATATCACCAGGTTTGTAGCTATGTGTGTAAATGAGGAAACAATTATCTCGTCTAAACATTGAGTCGTGGTCGTGAAGTGACATGTCGTCAACTGCGGTTATTCATGGTTTCAACTTATTAACACTGAAACACAATCAACACAAACACAAATGAATTCCTTGGTGAGGTGCATTTTATTCCTTTTAATAGTTAATTAAATTGTTAGCGTGCAAAATTTGTTTGAATGAATTTAAGCTGTAGGGAAAATTTTTTTATTTATGTTGACATTAAGAAAATACTGTTAGAAAGTTCATGTAGATATTTTTAACCACAATTCAATTTACAGTTTTAAACTTTGGGAATAAAAATATTGAATTAGGTAGATTTTAGCTGCCTGACTAATGTATTATTAATGTACTCCCAAGTGATAATTACGTTTCTCTGTAGTCATAGAATCAAACACAAAGCCAATATGTGAAGTATAAACTCTATAACATAACATCTATATTTCAAATGGATGCAAATCAGCCGATATGTGCATGTCCTAAACAAACCAGATCCTGCTTCTCTATGAAAACACCATGTGACATTAGCATGAAAAAAAAAAAAAACTCGTAGCAGCACAGCCTTTCAAATTAATCTAATTCAATCTCATTCTCTTCAAAGCCCAACGCTTTGAAAGGAAACAGACCTAGCTGTTCATACTATTACAGTAAATAATGGCAACTGAATATATTGGGTTTAAAACAGTGCAGCTCTGACTAAATTATAATTAAAGCATAGCTTTGTAGAGATTTCCAATTAACAACGGCTCCAAACATTCTTCTGCCCTCAGCTCTGCTCTAATTGCTGTAGCAATGCACATGACCCCTGCTTAGCCCTTTCATATGGTAATAACATGCCGCCAACCAAAACTATTACACAAATTATAGGTAAGGAGGCACTCTAATTATGTGTCCAGCTGTAGCCATCCAATGCTATGGATTTGCTCGACTCCTCCGTGAAATGCACCAAACCTCAAACACAATGAAGCATTTTTCTCTTCATTATTAATTAAAGGTCTTACGTTTATTAGGACACAATGGAAGCACAACGTACCCCACATGTGCTAATTAGTCGTATCTTAGGGAAAGGCATTTTTTTTCAATCAATGACAACAGATCACATAATGTGATCGAGCAAAAGCGTAAGTCTCAGAGGTATAAAAGAGCAGAACATAACAGACATGTTGGATGGATAAGAGAATAGACTGACATGGTGTGATTTCTGCTTGTTGTTGATGGAAACATAAAAAGGTAGCTAGCATGAAAGTGTCATCTTTTGAGGCTTCAACGCTATTGTGTGCCAAATAAAAAACATGGCTGCTCTTGGTATGGCAGTGTGGCTGTATGTTTCCTTCAGTCTCATTTTTTGAAGCTAGAAGTCTTTGGAGTTTACAAAATAATCCCTGTCAAAATAGAAAATTATTATAATTTGCTTTCTTCAGTCTGATTTAATATTTTATAGTAAAGGCTCTTGAAAAAAATCTTAGCTTTCATCAAATGTCTTTGAGTTTAAGCTCAGTTGCCAGTTTATTAGATCCACCAAGCTAAAAAAAGAGGGTGCAGTCTAATTCAACAGCCCCAAAATATCTTTATTTATTTTTTACACTGATGTTAGTTGTTCAAAATGAAAGGGGCTTATAATTGTAACAATGAAAGGATTAAGGGTCACAGATTTCTAATGAAAGCTTCAAAGATAGCTTTACTTTACACAGGAAATGACCCTACAATTAAATTAACGGTTTAAACAGAAACTGAACATCATAACTTTAATGAAAATAGGATTCATTGTAGGTCTGTTGTATTAGGCTTCATTCATTTTTGCTGCATCTACCAAATCACCTGGTAACTGAGATACTATGTATACTAGGCATACACATGAAAACAACATGCAGCACCTGGCTGCGTGCCACACCTACACATTTTGTTGTTACATGGAGTAGAGAGGGAAGCAGAGGGGTGGGGAGGGGAGGGGAGGGGAGGTGTGATGAGGAGTGGGATTTGACATTGAGTTGGAGTTTGTTAAAGGTTGACCCTGAAGCTCTTTCACACTGAACCTTTAGGCGAGGCCAGCCTGAGAGAACCAGGTCACATGACCTCCCAGGAAAAATAAACATCATCTGGGGATTAACAACCGCAGTCTACTGATGCAGTGTGCCTGCAGTGTAAACTTTACCAGATGGGTAAAGATTTCAATAATTCACACACTGTGGAAACTGAACATTACAATACAGGCACTCATGCAAACTCCTGATTCCTAGATCAAAGCACACAAATGGCCAGCTGAAAGCTTGCTTACTGTTGAATAATTCATTCTTTTCACCAGGCTGGAAAAAAGCTCAGTGGGTCCTGGCTAGCCTGCTTTCTCTTTTTCTTGCCTGTGTTTGCACAGCAAAACAACTATTACTGAAAACAATGTGACCGTCCACATTCGGGACTGAAACTGCTTTAGACATAACTCTGCTTCTCCCACCTGTAATCTGTAACATTGTTCCACAAACTAATACGGTAGTATTAGATTTTTTTCCCCATAGTGGTAAATAAAATGGTAGCCCTGTTGAGGCTGAGCAGGGTGTCGACATGTATCAGCAATATATGAGGCTATATAAAGGTAGAATGCAAATTTCTATACTAAAAATCATTCAGACCCTTGTATTATTATTGTGGTTCTGTTTTATAGTTTATACATGGCTCTTAAATAAACAGGTTAATGCCATCCTGTCTCATTTAGTCTAAAGACAATTTTTAAAGCTCATCTTTTGCCCAAATATTGGTGGAGTTGGACAATTATGTTTTGAAAACACCCCCCTTTTCACAGGTAATTTCTTAGTCTGTCCCTCCCTCTGCAGGAAATAATGGATTAATCCTGGAAGGCTTATGATGTAGCACTTCTCTCCTTATGAAAGTAACACACTTTTTCTACTTTCTGTGTTTAAAATGTTTTCTCATATTATTTTTGAAAGATCTACACCACTACATGTGAGTCAGTTCCCAGAGGTTGTATAAAGTCCTGCACTTACAGCACGGCCTGGAGAGGGGTGAGAAAACGAACTCTTTATGGGGTGTTCTTGTCACTCAAAGCAGCAAGAAAAGGATTCAATATATATTGTGTGACCCCCAAGCAGGCTCATGCTGTTCAGCAGCTGTAGGAGCTGCCACCCAGCCAGAGTGAACTCTCCTCTGGACCTCAATGACTCTAAAGGAGTCATATGAATGGCACTCCAGCAGCAGCCCCACAAAGAGATGGTGGCTCAACTTTCCCTAGACCGTCCCCAAGTAGCTTATTCCTCATTCAGTCAGAAATCCAATTAGGCCGTCAGCATCCTTCCTCTGTTGTGAATAACAATGGAGTGTATTGTCTCCGTCTGCTATGGACCAACCTCAGAGATCCCACCTCCAGAAATAACATCCCATAAGCTACCATAACACCAGCAGTGTCTAATGAACATTTTATGAACTAAACTTTACAACCATAACACATCAAACAGTGACTTAGTTTGAAATGTGACACTTTTTATACAGCTGTTGTCTTTTTGCCCTTTCTTCTAATCTGCACGCTGACCCACCCTCCAATACAGGGAGGATCTAAATATCCATCTGCAGTAGGGCTGCGACTGACAATTATTTACATTATAAATTAAACCGCTGATCATCTTCCTGATTAATCAATTCATTATTTTCTCTATAAAATGTCAGTAAATAGTGATAGATGCCTATTACAATTTTAAAAATCACAAGATGATGTCTTCAGATCGCTTTTGTTCAACCAACAGTCCAAAACCCAAAATATTAAATCAAATATCAGAGCAAAACATCACGAAGAGAGAAGAGATGTTAGAACTGTCATTTTTTCTAAAAAGATTATTGAAGAGGATTTAGTCATGTGACTTAAGCACAGTGAGCTGATAATTTAGCAAGTAAACAATGGTACATACTGGTAGATTACTACAATATTTAACATCTTTGAATGGCTTCACCTGATACACAGTCTTTCTACCATAAAGGGTGCTCCCTTTCACTCTAGAAACATACCCTGCCACCTCGGTATTGCTAATGCTAGCAAACACAGACCAGTGCAAACTTGGGTTATAATAATCAAGTAAACTTACTGAAATATTGCGACACTAGTGCTTAGAGTGTGAGTCCTGGAGCCAGATAGAGCAGCAGGTGAGAAAACTGTCAATTAACGCCCACACAGCAGCTACTATGGGTCTTCAAATCTTTTTTACAGAGAAATCTTTTCCAAAATGACCACCGGTAAATTGATTAGAGGACCTGAATTTAGTAATTGAGACCAAGAAAGAAAATTCACAAAAGAATTATTGACTTCGTATTTTTACAGAGAAATTGCTGCTTTTTGAATGAAACTCATGGCCGTCAGTGGCATTGCTCTTTAAGGTAATTCTGCATTGGGGGAAGGATTTATTTTAGCAGCAGCTACCTTGGCTTCAGCCTCAAGCCAAGGTAGCTGCTGCTTACTTTCTACACTTTGTGTGTTATGTCTGTTATATTTCACAATGACACACACAGAAATCTGGAAAAAGTCAATGACATCTGAGCTGCCAATGATACCAAACTTTGACATTTATGAAGTTGCTCTTCAGTGAACACAGCCACCTGAAACAGAAAAAACATGAGGCTCATGTCCTTGACTTATTTTCTTCTTGACTACTATCTTGAGGTGGTAATAAAGAACCAGAGGGGGAAAAGATAGCATATTATCTTCTCTCTGACAAAGGTGTGCTTCAATGTAGTTAACTGTAGAATACATTTATGCCCTCAAATAACTGTGTTCAAGCATCAGTCATTTCAACTGTAAGAGCTCTTAGAGCCAGTACAGGGCCTTTAGTTACTTCATGCTTTTACAGCAATTCCTTCAATCATCCTGTTGATATTGAGCCTCACTGTGGCACAAAAATGTATGAAAGATTCAGTATATCCAATAGAAGAAAAGTGACTTATGATGTTTACTCTGAACATGACATATTCTGTGTTCACACTAAATTCTGGTTCACAGCCAATTAAGGCTGGTTTATCCTGACTATTTTACAATGGATTAGACCTATGACCACTGAACATCAGTTTAAAATGGTGAGTGTAGCTAGAAGCCTTTGCTCTTCAATTCTGAGGGACTGACACAAAAATCTGACCTTCACAGCTGATGATTTAGATAGTTGGGAACGATGGTGTTATCAAACTCTATTGTAGCTGCACTGGAAATATTTTAATCTCATTTGGTGGGAAACTATACCACCAGACAATCAGATGTACACGCAGTAACACAAAGTATATTTGTAAATGCTTTTCTTTTTATATTATTGTAATGCAGTTTAATCTGAAGATACACTGAAGGTTGAAGCTAAAACAATCAAAGGCTTATTTTCATCCACAGCAGGTCTTGCAGAAGAAATACCTGTGATGATTCAACTACCTAATTTGTACATTTAAATAGATTTTTTAAAATCAATATAGAAGAAAAGGAGGGGATTATCAGGCAAATCCATACAACAGATTAATTTTTCACTGCTTTTTTCCCTTCGTCCTTCGTCAAAGGCTTGTATCTGAATTCAGTATTAAAGCCTGCAAGCACCTGTGGAACATAAACAGAGGTTCATTTAAGTAATGGCATATTAAACATTTTAACTGGCTTGGTTACGTCCTTTGAGCTGCATGTACTTTACTGCTCTGCTCCAGTTTTTTTTTCTTTTCCTCTTTTTAAAAGCATCCATTTCCTGTAACAGCACTTTTTTTCTAATGTAGGCACAACCACAGTCACATCTGGCCCAGCACTCTGCCATGAGACAGCGCAGGGCCTGGCTGAGAATCAGTCGGCAGATTGCCTGCGAGTGTGTGGCTTCTTCTACTCTGCTCGCTCTCTCTCTGCAGGGCCTGAGACACAGATCCTCACAGCATAGAGAGCACACTGCCTGGACTGAAAGGACATATCTGTCACTACGCTTTGTTTCAATTCTTCACTCTTTAAATTAAACTTATCACAAAAAAATGTGAGAAAATGGTGAAAAATGTTGTTTCCTCAATGCCAAGATGCAATATGTCTAATTTTATCCCGACCAACAGTCCAAAGACAAACAATTAATTTCTGAAACAAGTGATCTATAAATAGATCCATGAATAATTTAGTTCATAAACAAAAACTCAATCAAATGATCATTTATCTAGGAAAAATACAAAGTATTTGCTGGTTCAAGAATCTTGAGTGTGACGATTTGCTGCTCATCTCTCTTTCATTTCTCTATCAAAAGGAAGGAATCTCTGTCTGTGTGTTTGTCCTTCGTATATCTCTTGAATTTTTCATTTGATCTGACTCCACTCTTGAAGGGTGTACTGCTGAGGACCATAAAGAGTGCAGTGTTGAATTTGGTGCAATTCGGACCCACAATATATTTAATATTAACAAAGTTTAAATAAACCATTGATCAGTTAGCTGCTCCGCTCTGCGCAGGGTGGAGCTTCAGAGCTCTGCTGACTGACTCCTGCACGTCAGGGAGAGGCCAGGGACGAGGTGTGGCATGAGTCAGAGAAAAGATCTCTAAAGAGACAAATCTAAATGGACAATCTGACCCCATGTCTGGAAAGAGAGCGTAGCGTTAGCAGATCAGCAATAGCAGCAAGTGACTGCAGGTACATTGTTGAGCAAAGGTTAAGCGCAAAAAACAAAGGATATACTTTCCAATAAAAAACAGTTTGTCTCTTATTCTCCAAGACTGTGGCAATTGTGAAGCACCTACAGACAAAGCACAAATCTTTGGAGCTAACATACCCGCTCAAATCCGAACTGAAGGCACAGAAAATAAACGATCTAAGAGCCAAATATGATCGATCCACTTTATTTATCAATGTAGCACTTATTTTTCTTGAAATGAAAAAAGAACATTTATTTACTATTAGAGTAATTATGATTAACATCTGTGAATGTTAGTTTATTTCGTATTGTTGGTGTATATTCCCATTCACACCTGACTACTGTATTCATTTTTTTATGCACTGAATCAGTGTCATAACAAATGGACTATTCTTGGGTTTTGGATGGTTGATCATATCAAACAGGCAAAATGCCAATGTTACCATAAACTCTTGGAACTTTTACTCTTATTAATGGACTAAACAATGAATCAATTAATTAAAAAAACAATCTATAATGAAAATGAATTATACAATCAAACCAAATCTAGTAACTTCCAATTGTTCATAATTATTCAAATGTTTCTTTTTAATAAACATTTCATTTACACTGTTGCTCCAATAATCTGCTTATTTGGTGTCTTTCACTTTAAAGTTATGTATACCAGTTTGCCCAATGTGTGTGTGTGTGTGTGTGTGTGTGTGTGTGTGTGTGTGTGTGTGTGTGTGTGTGTGTGTGTGTGTGTGTGTGTGTGTGTGTGTGTGTGTGTGTGTGTGTTGTGTTTTCCTGTGTGTGTGTGTGTATGTGTTTGTGTGTGCAGCGGGCCAACACAATGGCTCCAGCTTTCCTGTCATCCGTGATAGATGACTCAAGGGTCCCAGGCAGCCATTAGCATCACAATAGACTAAACCAACAATATGAAGGCATTCGTCCCAGGTTTTGGGAATAGCAGGCAAGGGCAGGAAGCCTTTTACTTGCAGTATCAATGGGAAACCACTGCTTGCCAAGTGGAGGGGAACCTGTGACTTGTGGCTTGAAAGAAAATTGACAGTGCCCTTTTTGGAGGGAAAACGCCGTGATATCAGTTTAGCATTATGTTAGTCTGGGCTGAGAGAGGCCAAAGACTACGCTGACAAGGAGGTTCCCGTCTAATAAATAAAATCACAAGAATAAATCACGCACAGCTGCTGTGTTAAGAACACAATGTGTCAGTGAGCTCAAACAATTACACCTAAATATAAAAAGGTCTGCAGCTGGCCAGACCCTGCAGGTGTTTCCCGAGGAAGGTGTAGCACCAGCATTTATGAGCCTTTTTTCTTCATTCGATAACAATTATAATAATAATAACAATAATAATGATACAGGTCTGAGTTACTCATCAGCGAGATCTCTTGTGGAAGTCAGAAGATAAAGTTCGCTAATCACAACATCTGACTCCAACCCACCAGCTGCCTGTTACAAGTGTTTTAACTTCCTGTATTGTCGGCCCCTCGCATTGCAAGCGTGGGTCTATAAGAAAGACTTCAAGGCCAGACGTCACATGCGTGACGCCACAGTGATCACAAACACCAAAGCTATTCTCTCGGACACAATAGTAATCCCTCCTTACACACACACACACACACACACACACACACACACACACACACACACACACACACACACACACACACACACACACACACACACACACACACACACACACACACACACACACACACACACACACACACACACAGTGCCTGCTAGCTGAAACATAAGAGTTCAAGCCCATTTATCTTCTCATAAAACTGGCATCTATGTATAGGTCCCGATTTTGTAAATATAATAATCAGGAAGTACACTGTGCACACATAAATATACCTTCTCATTGTTGCAGTATGAGTGGTGGTGATGCATTTTAAAATGTATTTTGGCTGTTAACTTGTTAAAACAGCACACATTTTTTTTTATTTGTTGGAAGGTGATTGTTATG
Organism: Scomber scombrus; assembly: GCF_963691925.1. Taxonomy (NCBI): domain Eukaryota; kingdom Metazoa; phylum Chordata; class Actinopteri; order Scombriformes; family Scombridae; genus Scomber; species Scomber scombrus. Next base: position 20,904,574 of record NC_084970.1, read on the forward strand.
GTAATCTTTTCAGTGTAATTAGCACCGAGCAGTCTTTTTAATGTCTCATAAAATTCTCACTGGCCCTTTCATTTCTGGCCTCACATGTACATGGGTGTTCCTTCCCATATCCACAGGAAACAACTCTATTCAGTCTTCATTTAGACGAGAAAAGCATAAACAAAAGAAAGCTTACAATAAAGAGCAGATCATTTCCCTGAGGCCGGAGAATTTCAGAGACAAGACACTGAGTGGGTTGTTTCGTGGGAATACGTTTTGTACATTTGATAAAAAGGAAAACTTATCTCTTTTGAGACCATGACAGCATCACACAGAGGTTTTATTCTCTATCATATGTGCTTTTATTTGCACAGAGGGCCACTGCATTTGGTCTCAGAGTATGGCTGGGCGATAAAAGGATTATTTTCCTGATGAAACTCTTCGATGATAATGATGAAACATTTATGAGATTTATTTTCAATAGTTATTTTTTTGTTTGTTTTCCTTTATCTTTCCTAAAAACGCTACACTAACAACCAATCGTACAGCAGAGAAACAAATGCATGTGGTTGACGCATGTTTCTGGCCCCTCCCACTTACAATAATGCAGAATGACCATCTGTCTGTAGTAGTACTCACACAAAAAAGAGCAACTGCTAGAGTCAAACCCGAGTGTGAGAAAACAGTCGGCAGAGATGAAGAAATTGTGCCGAAGAGGTAATGAGGGACCTCTACAACCTTGGCTTAAAACCCACTCTGCACTACCCAGCCACACTGCTCCTCAAACCACAGACGGCGGTAGGAGAAGGTTAAGTCCGTTCAGGAGGCCGGCGTCTTCCTGAACAAACGCTGGCAGTGCATGGTTGAAGATGCAGGAGAGGAGAGGGTGAGTGAACAAGCTTGTGGCTAGCATGCTAATATGCTAGCTCACACCAAGAATGGACGACCTATGCAAACATTTCTCACAAACTTTTCTGAGGGCAAGACTACACCCTGGTTTACCTAACGATGTTACCTACTCGAGTAAACAATTCCTCAATTGAGACAGTTGACAGATTAGTCGTTCTTGCAAAAACTTAGTAGTGACGTTGCCAAGAATCTGCAATATTCAGTATATTACCTTTAAAATGTTTGAGACACTTGAAACATGATGTTTGATGTGATGGGAATCACACAGGAAGCACAATCACAATTTATTCAGTGTTTAACATAAAGCCATGTTGGTTCTGTTGAATACCCATCATCAATCACCCATTTGTGTTTATAATAAATAATTGTATATTATAAGCCATAATTAACCAACTAGTTTATTTATAGTTCTGTCCAAAAGAGAATAGTCTTAAAACTGTAAATTGAGGATTATTTATATATATATATATATATAGTAATAATTATTGATGTAGAACCCTAACCCTAACCCTAACATGTTTGGCAATATCATCAGGCCCTGTCTCATCGTGCATTACTGGTTAAGAAAGCAGAACAGCTTCTGTTGAGCAGAGAGCTTTTTTCCATTGTGTTAGCTTACAGAGCGACAGAACTAACACAAATCAAGTCATGTTGTTGCACTGTGAGCTGCAGAGTTAGTATGCTGAATGAAGCTCTGCCGACACACATTGCTGCTGTTTAGATCTTTAAGGTAATTGACAATTGTGAATTTCACTGAGGATTTAAAAATCCAGCCATGGCAAAAAATTAAAGTTATCTTTTTATAAAGCAGTGTGTAACTGTAATTAACAGCTCTTTAAGAATCCATTTTTTCTCTGGACACCAAAAGAAATCAATACTTAACTTCAAATGACCTTATTGAGCTGGATAAAAGGTTTTATTGCAGGGGCAGGGTAAGGAGCGGTTGAGCTAATGTGTTAGTTGAACAGTGGGGGATTAAAGGTGAGGTGTTGTCTCAAAATCTTACAAGACATCACAAAGCAGCAGGTCACTAACCTGAGCCTTCCTGGAGACACTGAGAGGATTACAGCAGCCAACCTCTGCTGAACTGTGCCTGTATTCAGACGGGGCTGAGCAGGCAAAGACAGCCTCTTTATCACCCAGCAGGTCCAGCCCATTCTATTTCCTCTCTCCCTGCTCAACGCCTCTCAAATGAGGCCAGAGCAGAAACCTGCTAGTCCCAACTCTGTGCAATATACTCACAGGGGACCAATTTGCACAGCCAGCCCTTGTCTGAATCACTCTATCAATTAGGAGCCACTGTGTTTATCATCACATACATTATTGTAGAGGATGGCCTGGTCATTGTGTTGAGGTGTGCCTCTCAGGAGAGGGAAAGGGATGAAATAAATGACCAGGGAGTGAAGCCACAGTTGGACAGGCTGCTGGACTAATCTGAAAGGACGGCTGTAATTATGGGTCTCCCGAGGAACTAGCTGTGTGGCAACTCCAATGTGTGAACATGGCGCTAACAGTCAGTAAGGTGCACTGTCCCCCACCCCCCCTTCTCCACAACAAAGTAAGGAACTGAGTCAAATCAATATTTTCAATCTCTTGGAATCAATTCAGCATCTGAGCACAAAGGAAGACATGTTGGCTGTGGCCAATATGTATAAATGAAAAGTCAAACTTTGTGGTCATGATGGGCTGCATGACTCACGTTCTTTTGTCATCCTGAGCACAAGCTGGGGGAGTCTTGTCTGAAAGTTGTAATTGAGTCCAACTTTGAAGAGAGGAGAGGTCCCAAACAGTTAATGCCTCTCAACAGTGGAAACAACCCTGCTAGTCACGACATCATAAACAAGCACTTAATGTTATTATATATTACAAAGAAATAGGATTGGACATATAGGATATAAGGTCAGACCATAATACAGCACTGAGTATGATCATTTTACGGCTGTGGCTGCAGTTCCTTTGTTTCCAGGGACGCTGTTCAGTGTCGAGAGACCTTTCTCTGTAACACAAACAGCAAAGAAAGAGATTACAGTCTCTGTTCGCACTAGAGTGAGGTCCCTGTGCTCTGGATGAGAGAATAACACTGGCATTCAGATTCCATTCATATGTTGATTACACAAAATGGTCCCATCAGTGTGAGATGATCTCATCAGAATAAAAGTGTTTCATCAATGGGATATGATGTAATCAGCATGAAACAGATGATTTCTTGAAGAGAGCATGAAAGTGACACTGCATCTTTAAGAAGCCCAGTGTCTCACTGTGTTTTAGTCAAACAAAAGCAGCCAATTGGGAACATGCAACCTGAAACCAGAAGCCTGGCTCAAAGGGCCTCACACAGACCTCAGAGCTGGGACACACCCCGTGTACTCCTGATTCAGGCAGGCAGGCAGAGAGCCGAGGCCTGCAATCCAACCGTTCAGTGCAAACACTTCTACTCACACAGTCAGAAAGTCACTATCAGACTCACTAATCATGTAGTCCGGGCTCTTTCTATAGTACTTCTGTAAATTTGTAAAAATTAGAGATCTACTAGGACTCAATTTCTACAACAATTGATATATAATCTGAAACATGCAACACATTTGATTTGGCAGCAATTTAATGTGATACCATGGTGCGAGCCAGAAAAATTAATTTTGATTTCTTGCATTTCAAAGTGTAAAATGACGCCACTTCAACCCTTTCAGATAATGATGCACTGCACGTTTTGGTCATTTGATAATCATGAATACCGAACACCCAAAATTCAAAGCAAAAATCTCTGCCTCACAACATCACCTCTTTATATCCCTCTTCCAGTGATGTCATCTCGCAGCCTGGTCAGCATCAGTGCTGCTCACACTTTGAGCCTCATGTTGTAAGTCGTGAACCCCCCACAACATGAGGCTGTGGGCAGGAATCTCACACGAGCCACATGTTTTGGTTGGTCATCACAACATGTACACAACTTAAGAGCTGAAATCTGACCCCTGATCAGACTGCCATGAAATGATATGTTGTAGTCAGATATCTGCTACTCTGCGACACCTTCAACCTGAGCCTGAACCATGAGAAGATACCAGTGCTGTGGAAGAAATTCTGCCTGGTTCCTGATCCCAAGAAGATGACTCCATCTGGCCTCAACAACGATTAACTAGTTTCCCTCACATCTCTTGTGATGATGGTGCTGGAGAGACTGGTCTTGGCCACTGAGGGAGAAGCTTCCAGCAATGAGGGATAACAAGTCCAGGGCTCTGATTGAAATGATGGAGAGTCGTCCAGGAGCTCCCCAGGGGAGTGTGCTGTCTCCCTTCCTTCTCGCCTTGCAAACCTCAGACTTTCAGTACAACTCCGTCATGCCACTTGCATAAGTCATTTGACATCTCTGCAGTGGTTGGGTATATAAGTGATAGGCGGATGGAGGAGTACAGAGCACTGGTGGACGATTTTGTTGAGTGGTCTGGAAGAAATCATCTGCTTCTGAATTTAACGAAGACCACAGAGTGTGTGACTTGAGGAGGAAGAGGACGGTTAAACAACCCCTGTATTCTGCGAGAAGATTTTGGCGTGTTGGACAACTTTGCACACTTGACCGATGTATATGTTATATGTTTATATTTTATAATATTTATAGTGTGTGCGCTAAGGTTTTTTCTTATATTCTTGTATTGAGCTATTTTATTTTGTTATTTGTTGTGGTTTGTTTGTTTTTCGATAGATGTATTTTCCTCTCTTCTAGTATTGAAGTTTAGTGTGTATTTACGGTGTCCGTGCAAATCATGGATAACCTACTGCTGTAACACAAGAATTTTCCAATTTGGGATCAATAAAGTACATCATCCATCCATCTATCTAATATGCACTTCACAATCAATTCTGCTGCTCAGCAACAGCACAGCTCTAAATGTGGATCCATTTTGGGGCTGAGTTTCATTAAGTGCACATTCTCGGAGCATCTCGGAAACACACATGGTTAATAAAGATATGAACAAACTGAATCAAGCAAAACGAGTACAGTGAAATCAACTAGACCTCATATTATCTATAATCTGGATTTTTCTGTCACCTGTTGTCCAAACACTGACTAGTGTCTACTGGACATCTCATTTGTCTTCCTCTCTCTGGCCAGAGGTGTAAAACAACAGAAGCAAAAGTAAAAGTAACAAGAAACAGTAAAAAGAGAAAAGATCACATTAGAGCTGCAACAAATACTTGATAAATCGATTAGTCGATTTACAGAAAACTAATCAGCAACTTTTCTTTTTTGAAAAGGTGATCATATATATATATATATATTTTTTTTTTTTTTTTTTTTTTTAAACCAAACAATCAATTTATCAAGGACAATCATCAGATTAATCGATGACCAAAATAATAGAGACAAGAAGACACAAACTGACAAACCTTTCATACCTCATGAATGACACTCTTTCTCGAACATGCTTTTAAATCACCTGCTAAACTGGAACATTACAAAGAATAACATCAATATAAAACTGAGTGTAAGTTTCTATTTAGTTTTTGCTCAAAAGCTCTCTCACCGTCTCTCTTTATTAAAAATATTAGTCAGTTACTGTACATGAAACAATGTATAAATGTCATTAATAGATACACCTTTTCAGCACATTATTGTCTGACATGTGCCACCCTAGTCAGAAGGAGGGACATAAAACCAGGTCACTTCATGCTTGTTGACCCATTTCGATAAACCAAAGACATGTTTGATCCTCATCACTGTGTCAGGCTGAGAGAAGTATAAGACATCTCCATAGCGACCCGTAATGAATAAGACCAGTTTGTCACAACCCAACCTTCAAATCTTGATTCCTTATTCAGGATGACTTCTTCCTCCCTTCATCATAACTGCATCAATACTATTTACACTTTCGACAGTTTCTCCTTTTTAGAAAGAAATACAATAATTGGACTTTTTTCACTACCGTGTGTGAAAACACGGTAGTCTTACACTGACAATGGCAGGGTAACAAATGAGGGATTATTCTGGAGGTGTGTGATGCCTCTCCTGCAATGAAGTTCCTCACACTCCATTCTGAGTGAATGCAGGTGACTCGGGGAGCCTGAGCTGATCCCAGAATTCCTCATTATCCGCCCAGCAGGGAGGATCAGGTCCACTCGCTCTGTCTCAGAGCATGCTCGGCCCGGTGAGACGAGCCCCAGAGGAGCACAGTGTTGGGCCATCGGGGGCAAGCCAGGTCTGCTCATTATATCTAACTCATCCTTGGCATCTCTGCAAACCAAGTGCCACTTAGTTCCCACAGGAGGGGTCTAGGCTGGATCACTGACGAGATGGCAGAGCAAACAGTAGAGTGGTAATAGGAAAAGCTTTACATCAAAAGACACGTGAGGATGGAAGCATCGTGTCGCCTGTAAGGTGAACATTACAACATGTAGGGATTTGACTGCATTTTTCATTTTTTTAAATAAATATATGCATTTAATGGTATGCTGCCATTTAGAGCTGTAATAATCGATTAATCTATGGAAAGAAAATTAATCTGCAACTACTATGATTATTGAATAATCGTTTAGGTAATTTTTAAAGTAAAACTGCAAAATATTTGCTTCGATTTAGGATTGGTTGGACAAAGTAAGACCTTAAGGATGTCACCATGGACTCCATGATGTAATGATAAGCATTTTTCCGGTTTTATTGAACAAATGATTAATCGATCAAACGTAAAATTAATCAGCAAGTTAATCAATCAGAGAAATACTCCTTAGTTGCAGCCTCACTGCTATTTATCAGAACAAGATAAGACACAGTGACACAGGCATAAAAAAAGTGGTTTGAAATTCCCATGAAAGGTCTCCATCATAATTGTTAGAAAGGACTTTCAAGCTCTGGCATCAAATACAAATGGTGGTTTTGCCTCTTTAGAAGGAAAAGCAAGAAAAACACCATGTGGTATAGCCTACAAGTAGAGTATGTATTTACATATTTATTTGTCAGCAGATGGAATAGAAATCAGTTCTTGCCTTTTTTTCCAACAGTAACTGAGAAAAATTTACCAATGTCATTTAGCTTGCGGGGCAAGTGCAAATACATAACTCAATGAATAAACATACAATTTGAGTGAAGCGTGTTGTTTCATTTATCAACTCTATTTCTGGGATAAATGAATGCAGCCTAGCACAGCAGGTGAATTATGCAAGTGCAGAGTCTTAGGCCTTTGGCTAGGGGCCAGTGCCCCCTATTTCCCTTTTCCTAAAATATTCTCCTAAGTAAACTCTGGGGCCATGGCAAGTGTCCGGGTGATGCAGTAGACTATGCAGATGTAGTGTCTTCAATCGCAGTTACAATTAGCCTCAGAGAATGGGCACAGTGCCAGTCAACACTGGTCTCAGCACATCCAAAACACTTCAGGTAAACACCACAATAAGCTAAGAAGCAGAAATTAGAAATTGTTTTATACCACTACACAGTTGCTATAGAGACTGTTGCTAATTAACTGCACTCTAGCCCAGGATAACAAAGGGCTTAAGGGCACTCAGGGCAGCTCCTCTTGTGATGAGCTCTGTGTATGGAACACTATGCCATCCCCTGAGTCTCTCAACTACAAAATACCGGTCTCCTTGTAGCCAACTTTCATCTTAGATGCCTTGAGAGGTTTTGTGTGTCGTCTGTCTGTGGCTGTTATAAACCCTATAGACCTGGATTAAAGCGTCATATCAGCCTCACCACTGTTAGCAGGGCCCTTCGCCTTTTAAAAGACAAATCACTAGATGTTTTAGACAAATCAATCCCTTGCAGTTGCATGGAGGACCACTTAATTGGTTACTTATCATCTCTGATGGCATTCCAAAGAAGTGCACAGCATACATCGCTAAGGAGCAACTCATAGATGGAAATCTGAGGCATACAACCAAAAAATATATATTCTCATGGCAATGAAAGTATCTTGGTTTTTATAGGGACGTGCACCCAGGGTAAGATTTCCATTTTTAAAATTATTATTAGGTCTTTAACTAGTAAAGCTACCTCTATACATCGGACTGATTTTTGTTTTTAATTTCTTATAACAGATTTTATACTCAAAGCCTTGTATTAAGCAAAGAAGGTACGAGATTGGGTTCATCTGTCAGACACAGTGGTTCTGAAAAAGCAAAAAATACTATAAGAGCAGTAAGATGCAAAACGCCCTTTTCCTTGGTACATAACCGCTTTAAACAACAAACCATATATTTGTTTTGGCAACTGATAACTGAAAGTTTTTATTCAGAGGGAGGCAGGGGTTAAAAAAAATCTAACACTGTCAATATTGTCCTAGCAAGAATGTGACAACATTTATTTTTCATTTGCTTATGTTGACAAACAGAAGAGTAAGAAAATGAACACCTGAGTCAAATATACCTTCAGAGAACAATGGGCCAGATGCAAGAACCACTTGTACGCACAGATTCGTTCTTAAACCATGCATACGAGTGATTTACGAGGATTTGCCGCATTCACCAATTTCCTCGTATTTTGGATTTTCTCTTAGGTACGAACAAAATTTACGAGTGATGCAGGCCTGTTGTACCTCTCACGCACAACCAACCTGCAGTCCTCCAAAGCAATAAAGCACGACTGTTACTGTCTAATTGTTTAATGGCAGTGTGCCAACGATATCATGTCTTTTGGGGAAATTTTTTTCCGGGGGGGTTTGACATCATATACTATAAGCAAGATATGATAATCACTTAATGAACACATAACACCTCCACACGGGTACCCTCATCTCCAGCTTCTTCTGCCGGTTTGCCCTGCGTTGTCATCCCGGGTGTTAGCAGGTCTGTGCTGACAGCAATCCGCCAGCAGATATTGTCAGTATTTTAGAGACCCCTGAGTAATGGGTGTGAGCTACAGGGGATGTAGAGAAGGGGGGGAAAGTGTATACTATGTCCCGTTCATTAAATTGCACTTCTGAATCCATAATCATGATGACATTACTCTGTTTGTAAAATAATTAGGCTATTTAGTATAAAGAAGTAGGCTATTTAACAATTTAGGTAGATATATCAGTCATTTGAATTGACAATTGAAACTATGATATAATGCAAGCGTACAATATAAATATTAGCGGCCGAAACTACAAAGCGACTTGTCCACAGTTACTTTTCCACAGTTACTTTTCCACAATATAAACTGACTATTTATTAATAACTGTTATTCCTTTAATTGAAATATTGCTTATCGAAGTAATAGTTTAACTCCCTGGCTGATGACATCCTCTGGCATAATTCATGTTCAGTCATTTTTGTTTTTATTTCTGTGATGCTGCGCGCAACAGCTGAGACAGCGTTCACAGCACAGGTCATTTTTCCTCATTCTTTGTCTTTCTCAGGACCTTTAATTCCACCACTAACATTAAATAATAATATGTGTTTCTGTTGATCTATTTCTGAGAGCGGGACCTCAGTTTGAGAGCTCGTAAAGTTCTTATTCTTAGTCTTTAGTGCCATTTTCATGAATGGAGCTTCTCCACAACCTGCGGGTCGTCTGACCTTATATGGTATTTTGGGGGCGTCATTCATGTTAATTTACTATTCTCGGGAACGCGCGTTCATTTAGAACAGGTGGGATTCAGTCATTTACGGCTGTTTCCTGGTGATACGAGTGTTTGGTGAATCCGACGTTGCACACTCGTAAATTCCACCTCACGAGAAAAGTACGACAGATTTAAGAAGAAAAATACGAACATATTCTTGCATCTGGCCCATTGTGTAAGATCACTGAAAAGGGGAAAAAAGGAGTTCAATCACATTCCTATCATTCCTCAATGGATTAAAAAATGTAATTTAAGTGGCCATGGCTCTATTGTGATTGTCTGTGATTTATAGGATTTGGTTGAAATAAATTCACAATGGTAAAGGCATCAACACCATACTACTGGATAGTCCTGATGCCTCTGAATGTCACTTTGCCACAAAACAACATTCAACAGCTCAACATTTCTAGATCTAAAATGACCAATTGACTATTTACATATGTGACTGTGCATACATACACACACTTATAAGCCATCACACTATGCAAGGTTGCCTGTACTGTTCCTCTAATTTGATATTTCTTAAACAGTGTGGTCTAGTAATGCCCTGACACTGTCTATTCTAAATTAAACATGGCTGCTTTTTTCTCCTAGAAAGACCTGTGGCATCTTTTATGCCTTCCTGGTTTTTGGGGAATTGTTAGTTATGATGGGATTGGCACTGTGCTTCAGCAACAGTTGTGTGGCTGAACAACAAGCATCCAGAAAAAGCACACATACATCAGACTGATTTCAATCTGTTCCCTGTTACATGGTCCCAACAAACTCAGATATGGTAAGAAACAGGACTGCATCCACAAATCTGCCTTTAATCTCCAAAAGATAAATAAATAAAACGTAGCTCTCCTGTCTTCCTACAGCTCTTTCCACAGACAACACAGACATTCTGCCACAATCTTACAGCATGAAAACATGTGTTTCAGTATCCTCTCTGTGTCCACACCTAAAAATGTAAGAAAATCATTTCACTGTTGTGTCTAACAGGTCTGACTGAGTTACAGTAAGAGACAGTCCAAGGATACTGATGAGACGGATACAGAACACATCTGGGAGGATGAACCTCTGTTAAAACCTGCAGTCTCTGCAGCAGATTTGAAGAGAGATTTAAAGCCACAATAACAAAAACAAAAAAAAGGTTTTGTTATTGTGTGTTTAAAACCACAGCATCTTACGCAATCAAGACCCACAGTATACCTGCTTTTTTCTTTTATAGCCCAAAGAAAGAAAACATGATTCAGTTTGAGTTATTTTTTTAGTCTGTAAGCTATTTTCATGAGGTATGTTGGTTGCCTTTTATCCTAGTGTATGTTAATGCCTGTTAAAATAAGTTTTCATCTATTTATCTACCTAATCTGATTAATGAGAAAAGCTTAATTTCCCACACTATCCAAAAATTGACAAAAATAGTATATTTGAGAGAATATTTATAATGTCAATGTCACAGGCTACTAGAGAGCTGAACATTTGCATCATATTAAAGATGTCCACTGAATAACAGCGAGGCCTGCACTTAACGCTGCTCATTTCTAACTACAAAAAACTGAATTGTCATGCTTTAATCCACAGGAGAGGGACGGCTTCTGTGGTCGTCTCGCTCCGGATGTGGACAGGGGAAAACAGTGGGGAGGGTCCTGTTGTCTGAGCCCACATCTTTGTAGTGGCAGCTGAGGGGGTTTTCACTGCAACTCCTAGAATTTACATTTTGTTTGGCCGGAGGGGTCACATGACAGCTGCAAGCGAATGCTCTGAGGGGCTTTCTGCTTTCACTTGACACTGACAGGCTATGAGACAGTCCAACACCACAGAGAGAAAATATTCCCTCTTTCCATGACATCACCCAGCCAGGAATGGGGGAAGTGGAGGGAGGAGAGGGGGCACAGCTGGTGGCAGCCGCAGTACCATCTGCTACTGACTAATAGTTCATGCTGCTTTACTTATAAACTTGCACTTCTGTGAACCAGAGTGGCGTCTGTAAGGCCACCATCAGAGAACACATCACAGGTTAATCTGAGATTGAGTCTTGTATTACATTACTCATGTACTGATGCATTTCCCCCGTTAAGCTCTTTCCAGTTCCAGCTTGAACAAAAACACACAAATACACAGATCAAGACTGGATTTAAACTTAGGCATGCACACTCCCCATCTGTACTCACCATACATCTTTCCCTCATCAGACAAGATGATCTTCCTGCGTCCACAAGGAGGATAGATGGCCAGGGCCTCCTGGAAGCTCTGTTCAATGTCAGGGCTCCACACCCCCTCGGCATCATTGTCCACAGGCTTGTCTGCCGAGTCGCTCATCCTCTCCATGTCCTCGGCAGGGCTCTCGCTGCCGCTCCAGCTGCTGGGATCAATCGTGGCGGTTGGGCTCTCCAAGCTGAAGCCTGGAGCAGATTAGGGAGAGACCTGGAATCCCCAATAAACAAACCAAACCATCACTCTGTGACAGTGGACATCTGCTTCCAAAAAAAAAGAGAGAGAGAGAAGAGGCCAAACAAGCATAGACATCGCCAAGAATGTTGTTGACTTGATTTACAATGGATGTTATGGGTTTAATCAATTGAACATTTTCTCTCATGGACTTGTGGAACTTCTAATGAAATGACAGCACATGCAGTAGATGGTTACATTCTAAACTGATTTAGAGAGCGAATAAATGCCTCTTATGGTGGGAAATGCACCCGGTGTGTGAGGTTTGTCTCCATTCAACAGTAGCACTGTTGAGTAGCTCCATCAGTTGGTCTAAACACAAGTGGGTCATGGAGTGATTAACAGATTTTCCACTGAACCTCTATGTAAACGTTTTATAAAGCCTGTACTGCTCGAAAATCAAGCTTTTACTGTAATTCATCACCTGTGTAACTGCTTTTATCTTCATACCTTTCTACAAACTGTAACAAAAGGACATTAGGAGTTTGTTCATAAAATGACAGTTTGATTCCTGGAGCAGCAGAATAAATCCGAAGGGGAAATGAAAGTTGAAGCACTTGCCCTTGAGCAAAGGTACTCCACCCCAAACTCCTCAATAGCCAGCAGGTAAGACTGTGGTCGTACTTGGAAGCTTCCGGGGATACATTTGTGTAACAGCAACTGTGAGGCAAGAATCTCCTCAATAATCATTCATGTCCTGCAAGATTATCATGTATAAATGAAATAAAACAAAAAACAGTGCTACAGTCATCACACCATGACAGCATTTAAAAATCAGAAACTCAAGCTGCACAGAGGCTGTAAACCTACAGGCACAACAAGAAGACCACTGCTTACAGAGAATGGCACAATCCAAGGACCAGCCCCCCTTTGTATATCTTACCAAGTTGGTCACACAGCAGGAAAGAGTCTCATCTCGCCAGCAGCTATTGACAAGATCAACAAGCTCCTGGGTGAATCTGCAGCTAATAAACTGAACTGGCATAAAGAGCAGAATACATTACATGTCCAGTAACATAAAACAGTTATCCCACATATTACAGGAAATTACCATTACAAGCTAAAACTTCATGAATGTACAGAAGTGAGCAAACACAGCAGTGTGTGTGGTAAAATGAGATTCAGCAGGGCTGTGGTCGGTATGGACTGTGCGGACTGGAAGACTGAAAGCATTCTGCACAATGTGGCGTTAGAAGCCGCAGAGTCAGACCCAGAATTTCAAAAGGCTGAAAGAGTTTATTACGGTGGTTAAATGACATGAGAAACAGATCACATACGGTTCTGTGTTGAGAAATCCAGTAAGAACCTGGACCACCTATTATGTAGAGATTGATTAAGTTTATATGTTTAGGATTTTTAAGGCGGAGACGTGCTGGTTTCCAAAGGTTATAAATTGTTATCATACTATTAAAAAATAAGAAGTCCTTATTAAGTTCTCTTTCAGAACTTGCCTGTAAATGCCTGTGTATGAAGCACACTCTAACACTGCACAGAATAGATTATTTAAACATTGAATCACTTGCTGAGGAGAAAAAGTCTCTGACTGCACTATCTGTATACTCCAGACTTGTGTCTCTAGCAGTTATCTGTTGTTCTATGCAAAACGTATACCTGTCTATACTGGGCACATAGCAGCTCTTAGACTTTGGATGTGCAACTGAAGCATACATTTATGTTTGACCGGAGTTTTTAACCAATATGATGCTATGTCAAAAAGTGGGAGCATGAGGACGAGCGTTACATGGCCCTGCCGTGTCCACTAATTAATTTTGGTGGTGGTATGGTGCCAGTACATGTAGCAATGCACCAATAAAAGCAAAAACTGAAGACTGCTTCAAGCAAATATACAAATAATGTAGATTTCAAAGTATTCCAACTATTATCTCTTCAAATGTTTCATTAGGAAGGAAATGAATTCAGCACATTTATTACATCTAAAAAAAATAAACACCATGGGGGCGGGGGGTTGCTGAGCAAAATGTTTTACCGTATGTTACCAGGTTACTGGTGTTAGACGGGCATGCACCGATTACATGCATTACATTATGTTTTCACCAACACATAAACTGTACACACGCTGCACTGTTCACAGCTACACTGTTCACAGCTACACTGCTAACTTCGTACTCTCTGCTCTGGTCATCACAGCCTCAGTGTCACTCTCTCTCTCTCAGTCTCTCTCCCTCTCATCCTCTCGACTGCACACTCTCTACATACTGAGCTATTCCTTAAAGATTTGGTACTTGAACGACACAGTTTAGAAAACATCTAAAAATACTTTCTTTTTTTTTTTAATTCCCCAAGGCTCAGGCCTGACGTGGGGGTCAACTCAGTTCCCGCAGGGCGCCAGGCTTGCAAAACAGTAGTTGAAACTCCACTCCAATAAAGAAAAAAACTCCACAGGGTATCTTTAAGTACACAACTGTATCTGGATGCACATCGCTGCTGTGGTTGAACAGATCCAGTGTGCATACTGGCAGAGGACTGCAGCTGTTGTTGTGTTTGTGTCGCGTTGCTTTCCCTGCAGAGCCAACGTAGATGAGGTGTGAGGTGAAACTACCACACCGTCCTCCGCTTTATTCCCATGCATCCACAACCGATTTACTTGTGACTTTTTTTCTCTGGTCCAGCACAAGCCAAACCCCCCCCCCAAAAAAAACAGACTGGACTTTTAATAAGAAGCAATCTGAGAGTTTATGTCAACTGTCAAACTGTTACTTTCCTTACCTTTAATTCACCATTAAAAACACTTCCATATTTTGCCTCCTTTACTAACAGTTCATTGAGGTTTTCTCTATACTTAATCTCTCCCCTCTTTCCAGACAACTGCTTCCTCCCTGAGCAGGATCCTATTCAAGCAGCACAAGCTGTCAGGAAGTGGGAATAGTAGCATATGTTTCTTCCAGCATGTCAGTTCATGAGGGGGAAAGGGGGGATGGGAGCAAGCTGTTGGGGGGAAAAAAAAAACTCCCAGAGAGCAGAGAGAGCTTTTACTGAATTCCGTTTTTGTGTGCTGACTGCTGACGCTGCAAATCTAACTCACAAACTGATGAGGGAGGGGAAAATAATTCCCATTTCAACCACTAAAAGGCCGGGACTCTCTAGATGTGCTCCTCTCATCGCAGCCGAATGATGAACTACGCTGGTAATCACTTCCAGCTTACATTTTCGTAGCACCATCGGCTTCTGAAGAAAATATTTGTTTCTGTCCTCATCAAGCCCAAACAGTTGAATTACAGCAGTGTTTGTAAAAGCTTAAGTACTGTTGAAAATGTTATGACTTTGGATGGATATTTTTCTCTAATGTTGCAGCCAGTATTTTTCAATAAAGCTTTATAATGCCAAATCTACTAAAACATTATTTTAAACCCTTTAAAAGCACAAAATCATCCACATGAGTTCTCAAAGAAACCCAAGAAAAAAAACAAATACTACAACTCCACTATTATGTCTTATGAAAAAGCACATAAGATTATTTTATCAGCTTACTGGTTCTCTATTTTATAGTTACCGTAGGTTAAAGTTTTCCTCTTGAATTTTTGTGATGTTTTAAACATTCTTTAGTGGCTCTGGCAATCACACCGACTTGATTCGTACAACCTGTTATTTCTCTTCTCTTCCCAGGGTCCAACATCACACCAGGTAATAAAAGTACCCTCAAGAGACTTCCTTTAACTCCACCTTATACCCTGTCTGACAACAAAACACACACATAAAAGAACTGATGTCAACACCAAAGAACTACAGTAGATGAAAAGTGTTATTTCACAAAATTATGAGAATATTGAATAAACTAATGTAACGCATACACAACGTAAAGCTCTAAAGCACACTGTACTCATCTTGTCAAAGCCAGAGTTTGTATCGGAGAGAATAGAGTTCATTTAATTACAGACGCCTGAAAAGATGTGAAAGGATAAAATGTTCTCATCTTTACTAATAGGAAAATCAAAGCTCTGTTTGTGGTTTTTATTAATGAGGAGAGAGAAAAAGATGACAAGAACTTGATGCAGCACGGAGTAATGTGTAAAATCACACAGCACTCTTCCACCCTGCAACAGACAAACATTAATACTTTTCCTCAACAGAAATGATTTTATAAACAGCGTTTCTCCAGAGAGCTTTTCTCCTCAGGATGTTGATCGTTATCTGAGGGAAAATTAAACAAGTCGACTAATAGTTCAATAAACCTGACAACACTGCATCAACTGACTTTTGACTTCCATACCACACAACAAATGTTGATTGGGTTTTATTATCACGTAATCACACACTGTCCACACACTGTCACATTGTAGGGGCAGCCATTCATGTGCTCCCAGCACGGTGTCAATGCAAGGCAACAATCCCAAAGACCAGCAACATTCAAGCTGTCCGGATACATCTGAAGATAAATTTCAGCCATGACTGACGCAGTTAAAGTTAGACACAGCGTAAATCATGTTTACGTCTTGGCCAACAAATATCCTCTGGTGTGTCATACAGTTTAATCCTTGAATCAACAAATTCCTTCAGGCTCCCGTCATACGCCACATACTTTTTTCTTTTTTTATTAAAGCAACTATGATCACAAACTAGTTCTTACTTTTTTATCCAAGCGATGTTTAGAAACCTCAATACCAGATAAGTCTAGCATTAGATATCAAAGTATGCTTTAAGTGCACTTTTCTTCCCCACAGCCTTTTTCCATCTGCTTCTTTGTCATCTGAGTAATATTTAGTGTCTTGAATTCAGATATGGAGGACTTTGCAATTTGTTCCACAAATTCAAAAATTGTTGGCAAATGTTAAATTCAACTTTAGCTAACAGACGTTTAGAGAAGGTAGAAATACGTCATATATATTAACATGATTAAAACATGAGTATCGACTAATGCAACAACTTATCATTCATAAATAATGTACTGGAAGATTTAAGCATTAAGCAACAAACACATATGATTATAAATTATTAACATTCCTGCAAACAGTTATGACAAGTTAAGTACATATGTTATTACATTAAATGATGCTTAATCCTGTTCTTAAACTATGAAGTGATAACTGACCCACCATATTTTGTACTGCTGCATCGGTTTTTATTTGTTCCAATTTTTTTTTTTTTAGTGTGGATGACTTGCATAAATATCCCTCCCTCTTTCATTCCTTCTCCTACTGTTCAAACTACAAAATGTCAAATTATTACCAATACAATGTGTGGCGTGGTGGAATATTAAAGAAGGGAATTGGTGTATGCATTAAGAGATGAAAATAATGTGGAGTAGGGTTATTCATGTGTGCACAGTAGACAGTGAGCACACGCATTTTCCTCTTAAATATCAACCATAACATCAACCTATGTATTGACAAATTAAACTGATAAACGTGTTATCTAATGTCCTCTCATACAAAGAATAACGTCTGAATAAAAGTGACATCCATCCACACCAGATTAGCTTCTTTGCATCCATTGACATCAATTGGATGCTTTTGCCATGTTCAACGTGTGAAGAACCAGGCAGAGTTGTCAGTGACGGCGGTCTCTTAGTGCCACAGAATCTGTGGACTAATTATGTCCGTCAGAAGAAGGTAAGAATGTCACCCATAGAAACACTTGTGGCTTACAGATAATTGCATACTTCTGTCTTTGCAGGGTGTACACCATAGAAATGGTCTTATTTGTGAGATGCGGGGTGGAGATGGCCCGCGATGCAATAAGTGAATGTGGTAGCTAAGCAGAGTAGTAGCTGTGACATGGCATTATGGGAAATTACACTTACCGTGAGATTACATAAACCACTCACCAAGCTGGAATCCAGCTCCTTAAATTAAGAGAACCCATTTCACCCATCAGACAGAGCAAGGTAATGAAATAGCAGATGAGAGGTCTCAAATGTAATTTTCCATGTGGAGTTCTTTTGTGCCGTTATCTCAGAGGGTGCAATAATGATTCTGTGAATGACTTTTGTGCACCCCATAATGGCCCACAGTAGTTAAGGCCACAGTGTGTAAAACTATAATTACCATGTGATTTCAATACTCAACATTTTCCACATGTTGTAAAGACTATCCTGGCCTTTGCATAATTAGAACAGCAATGTGAAAAGTATTTCATTTTGAGCAACGCGTAACAAACTATGGACATTTACAATAACAGACATAACTCAAATTCCATTTAGCTTTTGTCATTAAAACACAATTACCTCGGGAAAAAGCACATTTATGGGTAACGTCTTTGACAGAACGTCTTTGAGGACCTTGAGATGCAGTTATAGGATGGAGGGCACACACAAAAATAAACTTAACCTAAAATCTATGGAAATATCTTTTTGAATTTAATTTGTTTAGAAATATTTTCTTCTCATGTAAAGTTCAGGCATGCAGCCACTGTTTAAAATAAATTAAAAATCAACCAAATAGGTGAGGTGATAAATATCCCTACTTTCAGTTTTAAAAAAAGGAAAATGTGGAGAACATATTTAACCGGCTGCAATTTCAGACACAACAACAAAATTGGTTGGATGGCAGGGAATATTTTAATTAACGCGCTCACATTGGAAGCATTACATTATTTTATTTAACTATGCAAGAATTTCAGGACAAAACTATTGATCCTGTATTGGATTTTCCTTTAGGTTTCATGTATACATCTACAATTTCAGAGTACAGATGAATGAATAAACAAGGTTTTCAATACCAATTTCCGAAGGTCCGCTGGAGAGGCTAGAAAGCTTACTTATGCTGCCTCTGTTATTGGCAATGGCCTAGTGTTTATTTCATGCCTCTTTGAACCGGCAGGCTTAGGTGCCGTGAATCTGTCTGATATCATCCCACTCAAATCTGAGGCCTGGATCCCACCGCTCAGCAACCATCAGGCCACTGTGGGATCAATCTTTGTTTGCCAGAGAATGGGATTGATTTACAGGTTCTGTCAAAGCAGCCCTCTCTCTCTACCCGCCTCAGACTGAGAAACAGGTAGCAACAACATGACCTGGACAACATCAGATATGTCAGCAGCCCAGAAAAGAGACATAGCTAAAGGTCCTCCACTCTGAACAACAGAGGGGAAAATTGACTGTAAATCTGAGAGACAAAAATCTCCTTCTGAGGATACATCTCTGTCCTTCCAGTAATACCAAAACATATAAAAAATACAATTTACCATTCAAACATGAAATGTAATGAAAGCTCAGAGGACATTTGCCTATCAAAAATTTGCAGTGCATTCCAAACAGCATACACCCATGTCACAGCGATGTGGAGTGCGAGCGGAACACATAAAGCTCAGGAAATTAAAGCTGTAAATAAAGGTCCGTCAGATAAAGGATCTCCTGACAGTTATGAGAGCAGAGCAGGCCGAGGGCTGGCCGTTGGCTCATTCAGGACGCGTGCGGATGGGCATGAAAAAACAAATCACAGTGATGAGCATGAAGGCCACCATTTGCATTTGGCTCTGCCAATTCACACTGACTTTCATCTGTTTTCTTCGTCTCTAGCCATCATTTCTCCCCTTGTGTACTTATTTCTTTTTTTCTCGTGCTTCTTTTCTTCTCCTTTCTTTTTTTTTTCTTGGCAACTACTGCATATCACACTATCATCATAAGAGAGCCTCTTCAGAGGTGGTGACAGAGCCAGGTTACATTTACAAAACATGATGCAATTACTCTCTTTTTACTGCCCACCAATCACCAATAAAGTGACTATATTTTAACATTGGTCCAGATGTCATCACCAGTGATGCAGATATGACAGACCAACAGGTAAAAGGCATTCATTGTTCATTTGTTTTGTATTTTTAACTAACATAAAGTCCAGCTTTAGACTGTTGGGCAAGAAAGTTGAGCATGGTTTATTTTTTTAAATTAGCTTTTTATGATTCAGAAGATCAGTTACCGACAAAGCAGACTTGACCAAAACTCAGTTTACTGAAAAAGTTCTGTCTATGTTATTAAAAGATACTTTGTAAGTCTAGTGTATAAAGAGAAAGAGTCACAGGACATATATTTATTTTGTAAATGTTTATGTATTTAGCATAAAAATAAGAACTGTAATGAACAATTAAAGACATTTTACACAAATTCTGCATAATGTTTATCTAAAACGTATTGTTCAATTATGGTATGTACAAACTATGTGAGCAGTCAGTAAAACAATAATAATAATTTAGCTCAAATAATTTATCAGGAGTTTGAGAACTGCCATTCACTATTCATAAATATTACACAAAGTAACAATAATTTTTATTTTTAGGATTTCTAATTCATCTAAAAATATGTAGATTTTGAAGATCATTGTACTTTAACTAAACATGAAAACATAATTAGTCAGTCATTGTATCTTTTGGGCAATCATGGATAATGAGAAATACGAATTTAAGACTGAGAAAATAAAACGTTGGGACACGACATACAGCCTCAACACTGCAGTCAACACCGTTTTCTTAAATATCTGAAAACCAAGAACTGGTTACTTTGAAAAATCAATATCCTTGTTTGGTGAAAATAAAAAATTCTGACATTTGGAAGCTCAAGACAGTAAAATGAAGACACTATTTACAGGATTTAAGGATAATTCTGCTGATATTGTTTATTTTTCTTATTGTCAACAGATCCAAAGAAAAGGAAACAACCAACAATGAACTGATACTAAACAAGTAGCCTCTGTAGCCAAAACCTGACATATCTTTAATCCTCTGTGACATAAAGATCCATTGTGGTGCAAAAAAACTACTAAAAACACATAAAAGGAGCCACTTGATGACATGTTCTTTCTTTATAATAAACATGCAAGTTATTTTGAGTCAATCCCCCACACGCTGTCCCGCTGCTGCTAACGTTAGCTTACGCTCCAAACCCACAGATGGAAACAGCCACCAACAAATACACTACTTAGTCCTGTTTGAGTAACATTTGCTAAAAATCACAGTGCCCAGCTCTTTTAGGAAATTATGTATCCTTGGCATGTAACGGTGACCCATTGGGAAGTCGGAAACTATGGCGACGCAGACCAACACACCTTTGGATTTGAAGGGGGTTTTTTGCCATATGTTGACAAAAATATAGAATATCACAAGCCTCAACCTTTAATTTGATACATATGCTCAAAATATTGTGTAATGAAGAGATGTTTTGTTTGCTGCCAGAACAGCTAACCCTTGTTGTTTATGATGTAATTATATTGAAAATGGCTGCTACGGGCCTTTTAAACAGACTACACTGAGAACTGAGTTGGTACAATCCAGAGCTCCGTAGCCGTGTCCCAACTAGGACTCCAAACTAATTTACCGGGCACAGCCTGCATATTAATTTTGGGAGCTTACCCTTCAGTCTATCTGTGCCTCAACTGAATCCAGGGCACCTTCAGGCCAGAGAGAGCCTGCCTGATCTGTGTCAGCCATGATAACAATACAGCAACCATTGATTAAAGGTCTCGTGGGAATTTGTTAGAGGCAACGACTGGAGAATACAGTGCCAGAGAGACTTGAATAACCCACATTTGAATACAAGCCACAAATTATACACAGTTTCAGTAAATGAAGTGACTGTGTGCCTTTGTTCCACCGGTTTCCTTTCACTAGTGGGAAGCCGAACACCACCACCACTACTATGTCCAGCACCGAGAGAGGAAGTTGTTGAAGACGAGATTTCCTGCTTTCATTGTGGTTAAGAACTCAAAATGTTTATAGTGGTTTCAGAAACTGACTCATCTAATGATTCATGGAGTACATATTGCTTTTCATCTGCGTCTGTGGCAGCTCATTTATTTGCCTTTTTGTGCAAATAAGAATACGCAGCAAAAAAGTAAGATGATGTCCTGGCGTCTTAATAACTTTTGAAGAACTACACTTCAATAATGAGTGGTTTAGGCATTAAGTTGTCTAAATGTTTTTTTTCCAGCACAAATGACTAAGGTTCCCACATGGTAAAAATTATAAGGCTGTAATATTAAAGTGGTATGACTTCAAACAGTCAGAAAGGCTCAATCATTTGGTGCTTTGTGTAAAACTGGAGAGGCTCAAACATCACTTGTTCCTTTGGAATGAATAGGCAAAATCTCACTGAAGGAAAGTAAGAGTCGACCTAAACGCAGCTTCTATAAGTAAAAAAAAGACCTGTGTTGCACTAACCAAGGTGGTTGACAGGGCCAAAGTGCATTCGGTAGCTGGCAGTCATTTTATGGTTGCAGTACTGAAGCAGATTTACTTAGATGACGTCAGTGGCTTTGAGCCAGCTTTTCCTTTTTGGTGGCACTCTCCACTGGCCTCAATGGGCCCTGCTCAAACTGCTGAGCCGCAGCGCATACTCTAAAATTCCCTTTCTAGACCAGGGTTTACCTCAGGGCACACACAGTCTGGAAGTCTGCGGGAGTGTCCTCTTTTTAAAAACGTGCTTTGACCGTGGTGAACACTGATGTTTTGATGTGATTCTACCGCTGCCACACATCACATCTAATTACACAATTAACGACTCTGTGTCCAGATTCAATTACAGATCACAGATCTTTTTTCTAGCCCTGAATTTGAACAAAAAATAATACTGCATATCATCATTTTAATTAAAATGTGGGACACATAATGTGTTCACATTCCCATGAGGAATGCCACTGTCCCTTACAACGAATAGAAAACATGCTTTGATGCATGTACATGTAGGGTCTAACATCAGTTTCCTGCCAATAAATCTATGGTATGTTCTCCAAAAAACATAAACTACCAATGTTTTCACTGTTGACTGTAACAATATTAACTGAGCATTGACTATATCTAGATAGCAGATATGTTTTCTTTTTAATTTGAGCTCACAAACAACAACAAAAACTATAATTACATTGTGGCACTAAAGAAAAGACTGCTCAACATTACAGTACACCAAATCTACTGAAAAGCCAAATTTACCAGATTTCTTCAAGTGCAATTTTTGACCATGTAATGATTAAGACTTCGTATGAAATGCAAATCTAAATATAGCCTAAAACTTAAGCCGAATACAAGCTTAAAGATTTGTGCACAGTAAGACTCGAGCAGGATTTACAAATAATCTATTTCACACTAATATTAGTGGAATTAAAATGCCATTTTTCAAAGTTCATGAGAAAAGAAACGCTTCACAGCTCTATGGCACCTGTTGCACAGAGCAGCAAGTACACAGGTGCTTCTCATTTATGACCCTCACACACAGACTGTATCTCCTGACATGCTGTGAATCAAAATGGCCAGGAAGAGGAAAAGTTTAGGTTCCTTCTTCAATACTGAGGCATTACTCTTAGATTTATGCACATAGTAGTATCATTATGAGTCCAGGTGTGGTTGTACTGTTTTCAGCCTTTATCCTTATAGTAAATTATACATCTGGTAAGTAAATCTCCAAGTGACCAAGAAAACATGGTCATATCATTAATTAACTGAAATGCATTAGCTTAAAAGAATTTTAAATGCAAAGAAATCAATATACAGTAGTAAGAGGATTGATATGAATGGTAGAATAACCCATTACTGGCAGGAGAGATCAAATCTTTGATGCGCAAAATGAGCAATAGTTTCACCTAAAATACTGTTTTTATCCATTTGACAACCAGCTTAAACAATTTTAGTGTGGATGGCAGAAGAAAAGAAGAGTCTCACTTTGCTTCAAGAAGTAACAAAGTCCACCAAGTGGCTCACAAAAGCACATTATTCTGTCCACACTTCAAACGGAAAGACTACATTCACTAATACTCCTGCTCTCAAACCTCCACAAGGCAGCGTTAAAGAATGAAATGATGCACATTATCTATGTAGATTATACACACACACACGCCAGTAATTTTACTGCAGATAATATCATATTTTAACCGCTCATTTCATAACTCAGTTCAAGTAATTGTGTCCCCTTAATCCAAGGAGTAAATCCAAATTACTAAAAGAAAAATAATAACAATAATAATAATAATATAGTGTAAAAGAGTATAATCATATCTGTAAACTTCTCTACTTCTCAGACTTCTTTTTAGTCTCAGTAACAAACTTAAAGTAATGCATATTGCTCTGATTTATGCTCCATCAAAACGTAGCGGCTGTTTGGGAACTCCTTGTTTCAGAAGTAAAGTCTCGTATGGCCAAACAAAGACAACATCCTATTCTTGCTCAAATGTTATGCAGGCTTCCATCCAACAGGTCCACTGGTTGCATAAGCTGAAAACAAAGCATCTATTTCTACCCCTAATTTTTTTTTTTTTTTTTCTTCCCGGCAAGCAGATTTACACTGTGACATGTCTGAGGTTACGCCTGACTGAATTCAAACTGTTTCCTGGAAATAATAACAGCCCCTTTTTTATGTTAATTAAATGAAAAGTGTTGTGTCTTTCTCATGTATTTTTGTCACTCTATTTTGCACAGAGTTACATAACATGTCAAACCAGTTATAAACTATAGGAAAAAGGCATATTCTACATAGTGACAGCAGCAAAGAACTTGTACAATTTCCATAAGCAGCAGCTCTCCTATTAAAAATATATAGGAGGTGGGACGCTGTATAGTTGCTGCAGCCAACAACTTGTAGTATTAGTGGTAATGGAGGAAAAGTGGATTTTGTTGAAGAACCTCCTGTTTTAACCCCATTGCCGGGCTGCAGCACTTCCCCTCATGAGCTTATTAAACTCATGAAGCAAAAATCTATCAGTTACTCCCCCTCGAACTGATGATCATGAAACACTATTAAAGGCAATGTGATGTCAAGTGAGGCTGGACAGCTGACGGAGCTACAAAAACACACGAGTGAAGAATAGAAATGAATGAGGTGAGATGGGAGATTCATTTTAACAACCCTCTGCTAAATTAATGAAGTAAAGACACTCTTGATTGAATCACAGCTGCATATCTGAGTTGTGTAAACTGTGACCCCATGACCCGACTGGACTGTTTGCTCCGAGCAAACCAAATCTGACAACTAGAAACAGCAAAAGTCTGGCACAAAGAGAAGATCTTTCTGGTGTTTGTTGCAACACCCACTTTCTCAAGCTAACTAACTTGTAGCTAATGAAAGTTTTTTGGCCTTTAATAACAACATGTGCAATTTTCCCAGCATCCACAAAAAAAGTTATAGGGATGAAAGCAGTGTAAGTAAGGAGCAAAAACTCTCTGACACACAGATGGCTGCCACAGCTGGCCTATGATTGGGAGGTTTTAGCTGAGCAGGCATTTCCCAAACTAGAGGAAGGGAAAACAATGAAGGAAACAGCACATAAAAGCTCCATAAACTCCACTGAGCAGCTCTAAATCCACACAATCATCTCACTGTCTTTTACATTATCTGTTACAGTTCACGTTATAGCGGGGTAATACATTTTAAAAAGCTCACAAATGTAAGCTAGTTTTCCTCCACAGCCCCTAGGGTCGATACCCAAAGACTTACAGCTGAGACAGGAGGAGGTTTCTAATATTGTTTTTAAAGCCTCCCCAAAGCATAACAAGAACCTACATTCATGCAGTTTACTATGTTGTTTTAATTTGACTAAACGGGTAGTTTTTGGGGGTGTAAATTATTCGTGCAAGGGGGCTACAGAGGAGCTTTAATCCAGCCTGCAACATGAAACAATAAAAAGGAGTTTAAGCTAACCTTTCCCTCTACAGTTCAGCCGGAGGAGTTACAGTAACATGGAGAGTAGCTCGGAGGGGAGAACAGTGACAAACACACACTAAATAAATATACTTACTCAAAACTTCGCCGACGATTAAAAAAGCAACGTCCAACGTGTTGAAGCAACAAGTCTCTCCGCCGTGTTTTCTTCGAGCTGGTGTGAAAATGCTCCGGTGAAATCTCCCAACAAGTCCCGGCTGAGCCAACAACTACGGAGAGGAAAACAGCAGCGTTTTCAACCGTCATCTTGTCCAAAAAAAATGTTAGTTTATCGTGCTGTAATATTTTTTTTTAGTTCATCCTGAATCCCGCCGGGAGTTTGTGAGGCTCTGACACAAGAGCACACGGCATCTGAGGCTTTTTATAGGGGCGTATGAGCAGGCTTCTTTTCAAAAAATGTAAAAAATGTCAAAGATTTTTCAGCCGCTATGTCAAAGCCATAAGGCTGGTTACACCAAAGTGAGCACCCTGTTGAAACAGAGACCCGGCCATCAGATCATCGAGGAAACAAGACGACCTAACGCTACTTCACGCCATGGGATAAATAATAAGCCAGCATTTTTTAATAAATTGTCCCGCATTTGCAAAGACGTCAACTAAGCCCCACAAACAGAAGTCTACAACCAGTTTGAATACCTGCAACTACCATTTGAAACTTACCTCGTTATTGATATCTCATATAAAAAAAATGTCCCTTTTTTTAGTAATGTGATGTTACTGGGTATTTTTAATACTATTGTCAAGTTATTCTGGTGTTTCTGGGCCAGCCAGGAAGGTGTAGGTGAATCGCTTCGCGCACTGACAGAGATGCGAAGAATGCTCGGAATGAGAAGAGGAATGAAATGAACGCAGAGAGCGAGTTAGCGCCGGGGCGGAGCGAGAGGTGGCGTCATCCCGAGCCCCGGCAGCCAGCCTGGGCAGCGGGCAGCAGGCAGCCAGCAGCAGCGGGGGCAAGCAGGCTAAAGAACATCCCGGGAACTGTGGCCTTCAGGGACACGACGAAAGTCAGACTTCACAGCTCTCAGCACCTAATCTCCACCTGTATCGATCCATACTTTAGTTATCAATGCAGAACAAAGCCCCTCCCAGAGCCAACAGTGCTTTAGGCATATAGTGTATAGTAGAAATGTTTATTTATTTCTTTGTGCAATACACCTACCTTTAAACAAGTGCAATACAAGCAGTATCTGACTACCGAAGTACTGTGTGTACATGTTTGACTTTGATATTCTTATATTATAAAATGTGTATCACACCTGGATTTCCTTGGCAAGTCATAACGTTACACAAAATTCCTTAAAGGACAGGTTCACAATTTTTTCAAGTCTTTCTTAACCCTCCGGTTGTCACGGAGGGGCGAATTTAGAGTTGACAGGATTCGGGGCTAAACTAAGAGCACCCAGAGCCAGGGCCTATTTTTTACATGCGCAGAACAACTTTCCAAAAACAATGCACATAGAAATACATAAATAACAATAACAAATTAGATAGAAAGGGGAAAAAACAATATTACATTCATTTTTGATTACATTTCACTCAGTAACACTGCCTCAACTGAAATGTCTTCAGAAGTTTCACTCTTAATCACAATTGTTGTTATGTTAGGTCAAACCATTCATTTAAATGAGGCCTATTGACCATAATTTCCAAAACTATGTCTAAAACCTGTGGTAATAAGTCGGAATAAAGTGGACTAAGAAGGTCTAACACAGAATTAGGTGATATTTTATATCTTATGCTTTATAAACAGTCATACCAAATCATGTAAATTTTGACCCTGGAGGACAAAAGTTGCACAGTCGATGGAAAGACAACAAGAGGGTTAAAAAAAAATAGTCATGTGCCCAAATGAAGATTGAAATAGGGTATTATCGCCATAATCATTCCTCCTGTTCATACTTGCACTTACAATCTAAATTATGGGAGCCAAAATCCACAAGCCTCCTTCTGTTATTTTACTTCTAGATTTACAGATCAGCTTCGCTCATAGATACTGAGGACAGTCTAACCAGATTTCATTGTTAAGACTGGGAGGAAATAAATTTTTTTTTTACACACTGCATTGTAGAACCAATCCAAAGTCTTTAGGGCGGCCCTTCATATTGGGGCGGTGACACGTAGTTCACTATGGAGGAGAATGGGGGGAGAGCATCATTCCTACTAAGGTATGTCCTTGACAAAATGTAAGGGGCCTATAGGTTTTTTACCATGCTCGCCACCACTCAAGCAACTACTTTTTAGAAACCCCCAGACTATGGTAGGTTGAAATGTCCGATTGTCTGGTATTGCAAGACTTCTATACAGGGAAACACTGTCCAAGGAAACACAAAGAGTGAATTTGATGCTAAACAGACTGTAAACGTGGCAGATATCCATTACTATCATTACTAACTCAGACTGCTGAAGCCTCATATAAGCTTCACATAAACTTTTATATACATTTTTTCACAAAATAACTGGACACACTGGATTTTGGCTCCCACAACTTACACTGAAAACATATTTGAAGGGATATTTTAATGGCCAGTATTTTAATGGCACCTGATCTGTTTTAAGACAGGCTCGAAAAATTGTGAACCTGTCTTTTAATTTCCCCCTCCACTCAAAACTATGTTGTACCTTTAGTTGGATGTTTGAGCTTCACATAATGCTTACATAAAAGCGTCAACATAATGATGTGTAGATTTTAAACTAGTGGGCTGTTTTCACATTAACCTGCTGAAGGAGGGAAGTTTCTCTGTTTACCTACGAGGATAATTTGTGATATCACAACTACTCTGTAGCCTATCGTGGTCCATATGAAACTTATTACAGCAGTGATTTGGAAACTTAAAGCCTCCTCTGCACGTACAGTGAAAGATGAATCAATTTATAATATTTGCATATTAATAATCTGGATTTTTCAGTCATTTAAGGAATTTTAATTTAGTAATTGAACTTTTTATGACGGACAAACCAACAAATAAGCCAGATAGAGAATATAGTTTTCTTAGCTGCAGACAGCATATCATATAAACAATAACACACAACATTTTTAATCCTAGATTTAAACATCCAGTTTGGCGGAAAATCACCCAGTTATAACTGAGTTAACTGAAATAGCTTTTTTATTTAATTGTGACTTTTTAATTTTTTACTTTTTGGTGTCTATTTGTTTTATTTTCTAAATAAGCACATACTATGCAAACTAAAGATGTGGTTTGACATACACAAGTTATCACTGAACTTGAACGAAACTAAAATAATGATATTTGGTAATTGCAGAATGAATTCACAAGCTAAGATACAGATTGATGGGGTTATTATTGAAAGAGTTGCCGTAAATACATTTCTTGGGGTTATAATAGACGAAACACTCAGCTGGAAACCACATATAAAACATATACATTCTAAAGTTTCAAGAAGCATTGCAGTATTAAATAAAGCAAAGCAGTTCCTAGATAATAAATCACTCCGCATTCTTTACGGTTCATTAGTCTCTCCTTATTTAAGTTACTGTGCAGAGGTTTGGGGTAATAACTTCAAAAGTACTTTACATCCATTATTTATTCTACAGAAGAGAGCAATTCGAATAATTCACAACGCTGGTTTTCAGGATCATACAAACACACTATTCTTACAGTCAAAAATACTAAAACTTGCAGACCAGGTAGAATTTCAAACTGTACAAATTATGGTTCGGGCAAAAAATAATCAACTACCAGGAAATATTCAAAGATTGTTTACTGAAAGAGAGGGTTGTTATAACTTAAGGGGATTGTTTAAATTCAACTGTGTTAGGGTGCGTACGACGAGGAGAAGTTTTTGTATTTCTGTCTGTGGGGTGAGATTATGGAACAGTCTGAATCTAAAGCTCAAGGAATGTCCAAACATAATACAGTTTAAAAAGAGGTATAAAGAAATTATTTTTATGAGGTACAGGGATGGAGGTTTTTAACTGACTTAGGTGCATGTTGTTTGTATGTGTGGGTATGTAAGTATGTCTATTTAAGTATGTATTTGTACATATGTGGATGTGGATGTATATATGGGGATGTGTATATATGAATATATGTATGTATGTATGTATGTATGTATGTATGTATGTATGTATGTATGTATGTATGTATGTATGTATGTATGTATGTATGTATGTATGTATGTATGTATGTATGTATGTATGTATTATGTATGTATGTATGTATGTATGTATGTATGTATGTATATATATATGTATATGTGTATATGTGTATGTATGTATATGTATATAGCTATTTTTTTGGAAAAATGTAGCAATGATTTATATATTGATAATAATAAATATAGATGTATATATTGATATTACATATAATATATATTAGTAAGATATTGTATGATGTTATGGATTAGTAATTAAATTAGGAGCTAGCAAGCATTGATTTAGGAAGCAGGGGTGGGATTCAATAAATTTTGACTTCTTCCCACTCCCTTTCGGATGTTGTTGAAAGTGCATTGCATCATGTTTTCCGTTTTCTGTTAGGTGTAAGTTCACTGTTTTCAGTGAGACCATTGTGCTTTCTTTTTTTTTAATATGTTGTTTTTGTTTTTGTTTTTGTTTTGTTTTTTCTTGTTTTACACATTCAAAATAAAATAATCTAATCTAATCTAATCTAAACTAATATAATCTAATCTAATCTAATCTAATCTAATCTAATCTAAAACTATTGTTGCATTTGTGCATTTGCACAATGTGCGATGTAAAGTAATAAATTCAGGGATTTCCGTGGTTTAATTTACTAATTAAGTGTTGACATCATCTCAAGACATCCAGACCAATTATGAACATCATTTACACACTAAATGAATTGTCTACCATTGAGACACAGTTGTATGATATAGGCAGTGTTGGTCATGTGTGTTTAAAAGACGAGTGTGCATTTTACAAATTAGCTTCATAGTTACATTTAATAATGGTCTTTGTCAGACTTTAAGCTTCTCAATCTATTTGCTAAATATTGTGTAGTACCAACTTGGATATAGTGAAGGTAGATTACAAGACTCCTAGTCATGATTACCACTTAAATGTTGAGGAAAATTGTATTTGTAGTTTTACATGAGTATACTTGATAACTTCCATATGACCTGTTGCTGATGAAAAAAGATTAATGTTTAATTTAAGTCCCCAAAGACTATCAATCATGTTGCTGACATGGTTTCTCTGTTGTCATTTTCCCTCAAGACACCTTCTACTAAGTGCGATGAAAAGGGGAATTCTTTATTTTCTGATCATGTTCACTTCTTCGTCACCATACTCGCATGCATTCAGTTCAGGAATGCAATATTTGTAACAGCACTTAAAGGCAGCAGCTGACTTCACAGGACTGGCAAAATCAAACAGGAGAGGAGGGGAGTGTTAAAAGCAGGCCTACATGCAGATTGGGTGTGAGGAAACAAACATAATGAGTCTAAATAACAAGTCTAAACTTGTTATTTGGACTTGGGTATAATTGTCTGCACATATATATAAACCAATTGTAGATTCTTTAAAGTGCACTAATACGTTTTTCTTCACAAACCTTTCTCTTTAGCACTATGGTATATTTATTATGTACCATGCTATGGATTAATTGCAAATGTGACCTTATATGTCATTTTAAAATCTATCAAAACTCTGATCTGTCATCTGCCAAATCATACCTGACAGAAATATGTTATCATATTTTCCAAAAAAACAACCAGTTCAGATAAGAGACATGCATTTCTAACAACACCTGCTAGGTGTTCAAAATATTCACACATTCAACAAATGTGTAGAAAGGTACAGTCAGGCAGATTTACAATTGAGAGTTCAAACAGTTATAGACAGAAATCCCAGTCAAAAACACAACTGCAGTCCTGTCTGAACAAGTCATCCATTAGAAGCCAGTGTTTTGACACCAATCCTTCAAAAGAAAGGGATCTATGAAGATGAACGACTGCCCCTAGGAGGACATCCATCATTACCTTTTAACACCTGTCTGTGCACGTTTGGGTGCGAGAGAAGCACAGGGAGGAGTATGATTTAAATATAGGACTGTCTGTCAATACATTTTCATGTCACCATGTTCATTTAACTGTCCCACTTTTTAGTGCACAGTGTGTCAGATATGTACTTCCTGGTAATAGTTTGGTAGCCACTTGTCTAAGCAGTAGTTGTTATATCACCTCTATTCTCCTGGGTGTTGGCCGTTCCCTCAAAAACAAATTATTAATCATCAAAAGGCAGCTGTGTCTAAGACCTCTGAAGTGAGCTGTCCAGGCTTATTTCTGCAGCAGTATGTTACGACAGTACCTCAACTGTAACAGTGGTTATTCATCAGCTGACAGTGTTTGAAAGCTGCATGATGACCACAAGATTTGAATATCCTGAAAGCTCTCCAGTAGGTGTGTGTATAAAGACTAAGCTGTAAAATATCTTAGTTCATTCATAGCAGAGCTTCACGTATCACACGTGTGTCAACATTTAGAACATGCCTTTAGGACTTCAGGCCCAGAGCCCCCAGGGGAGACCTCATTTGTAGGTTACTGAGCCAAATGCTCACAACTAAGCTATGGACATATCATTTCTGATGTTCTTGTCTTATACAGCCGTTGTATTTTCACTGTTCAAATTCACTGAACTGCTCACTCTGCGACGACCCTGTTCATTCACAGCCGCTCAACTGTTGTGTAACAGGGTGTGGCCACATGAGCGGTGCAGTCGTATAAGCTGTATAGGTGGCAAATGAGACAAGACAGATACATGTGTCAGCAGAGAATAGACAAGTGAGCAAATGTTCAAATGCATGTTCGACTTACTGTGTTAGAGACAGGTGGTTAAGGTCCACGCCTCTGTTAATACACACAGAAAAGTCAAAAGCAATTAATTTAATTAATTGAGTACAATGAAACCTATACCATTTTTCCTACATACTGCTATGCTACTGTGTCAACGTTATTTCATTATTTATTTATCATTTTAGGGTGTATTGTTTTGAATAAATCAAGCTGAGTAGTGTCCTATTAACAACAGCATATTTTTGCTGTTTGTCATGTAATTAAAAAAAACTATTTGAGCTGTCATTTGTATGCAAAAAGTTGCTATGATATAAAGCATCAGTTAAATCTACCACTGTGTAAGTCATATCTTTATTCTTAAGTTATCAAGCACACCACAGAGTCAGGCAGATAACTTCAGAGTGACAGACCCGATCAAGTAGTAAAAATAAAATACAGTTACACTCTATGAATGCTTGCACTGTGTATTTATCTAAAGTGCTCATTGCACTGGACTCATTTGACAACATTATATGCACACCATTTACATATGATGCTCCCACAAAACCTTACTTCCCTCTGAAACGTATACAGTATTTGTGTATTTGTATATTGTTGTATGCTGTCTATTACAATTTCACCCATTTAACTATGTTTTTTTAAAATATATTTCTGTTCTTTAAGGTATATCATCCATTTTTTTACACTTATTGCTATTATATTTCTTCACTTTTGCTGCTCTGACAACTGCAACAGAACAATTTCCTTGTACACATATAGCTGGTGAATAAAGTCTGACTTTGATAAAGCATGACCCACTTGAAGGTCCATATCCAGTCAGTTAACATTGTGCTTTAGTGGTGATAATTCTCAAACACATGTTCAATTAAATTAGCACAAACCAGTTGACACACATTAAACCTAGAGCTGCCGAGGCCCGTAGAGTTCAAAGGCCCAAGGAGACCTGTCCAGAAAGAAAGAAAGAAAAAAAGCGAGAAAGAAAAAAAGAAAGAAAGAAAAAGAGCAATGAAAAATCCATTCTTTTTTTATGAAACCTTTTCTAATGGACTTGTAATGTAATTAATATGCAGCTGAAAAAATGACAAATATGATGTGGTTACAAAAACATTTTTGGCTGCTGTCAGTCTTCCCACCAGTGCAAATCATGCCCAGATTTTACATTTGCATTACTCAGACCTGCACTCGCCAGCTCTGCACTTACATTGCACTGTGTGTGCACTTTGCTCACAAATGGTCAATTTTTTCCCCAAACAGACCAAAAACTGGCTAATGGGCTTGACCATGCTTTTAAACAGCTTCATAGTTGTTCAGGACTAACACTGTAATAATAAACCATTTCTGTTTGCACAACAGGCTGCTGTTTTCAGGTGCCCCTGTACCGATTAGATTTCCTCATGCTATCCCTTAAATAATGTTTATAATGGGCCCAAAAGGTCATGACTTAGAATGGTGCTTTTTCTATTAATGACAGCATGCATTAAGTACTGTATCTTTATATTTCTCACCTTTGTTCGCATTGAACCTGCAATGGTTTAACCTCTGCTTAGTTGTTTTTCTTTTCATGGTAAAATGTGTTACAAGTAAAGAAATAAATGATTGACTTCAGTTTACCTGCTTTTAATTCTTGCTTCCAGTCATTTATGACATCCAAATGTATCAAGATGACGGCAGCATGCTGTACATTACACTTATTTTGAATCTAATTCTTGTCAATAACCAAACTTCTTCTTAACACGTTTGCACATTTTTCATCGTGATCACCCCTGGGAGGTGCAAGCCTCTCTATGCTGTATGAATACTACATGTATATATGGCCCATCCTGTTTGGACCTTTCATTTTGTCATACAAGACATTCTTTCTAAATAAGTTGAAACAGATAAAAGCAGAAGACACTCCAAACCTTTTTGTAATCCTTATTTTTTTGTGTGCAGAACTGACTCACTAATACCTTCACTCTACTGTGTCGTTCTCAACATTTGTGGGGGGTTTTTCAAATCAAATAAAATATGTGAGAGGACTCTTTTTCGTAAACCAATTTGGGAGCTTTGGGACACCATAGATAAAAGCAGCTTAATCATGAAATACATGCTTCAGAGAACACAAATCAGCTGTTCCGAACGAGTGAAGCTATAGTTTTTCAACTGCTGAAGTCCTCATTTGTGACTCCAGGGTTGATAAGAGACTGTTGGTCTGTGCTATGGCATTGCTTTGATTTGAACCTGCTGCTCAGTGCCTCTAAGGGAGGTCGTGGTGCAATAGAATTAGCCTGGTTTTGTTCATTTTACTCCAGATCTGCTCTGCCGCTGCCACTGCCTGCTCTGGTCCAGCCTGGCCTGCACCCTCCTCTAATCAGATAGCCGTGTAAGGCCAGGTGCTTCCCTGGCTCTCTGTTTTGACTGCTCAGCCAGCCACACTGATTCGCTTTATTCAGAGATAAGAGAAGGACTAGTGAGGGCCACTTACTAGCTAAATGAATAGGAGTGGGGGAGCCCACATCCCATTTACCAAAGGTTCCGCTTATTTCATACACATTGTTTGTTGTATGTTTGTTATTTTGTGTATTTATACTTTTGATATTTAGAAAAAGCTCAATTTAAAGTTAGTTTCTGTATGATCCATAACAGCCTGGATTATGTTTAAAACACAAATAAAATAAAGAACAGTGGTCTGAAATGTCTGTATGTTGCACATTTAATAATAATAATATCTCATCATTTTGGCATGATTTAATAAAAAGTTATTACTGTTGAAATGTCTCGAATGTGGTTCATTGGAAATACCCCCTTGTGGCAGATCAGAAATTTGCTCACAGTCCAATGTAAATACCTGTAGCTTCTTCATAGAGATTTCAGTGGAATTGGCTATTATGGGCTTTATTGTTTTTTATTGCCATGTTACATATCATGCATTACATATTGTATATTGCATTTAAGATGCTCCACTTATCCTATCAGCGATACAGTTTTCATTTGGATATTTTCAAATCCTTTTAATGGTTGGTTACAGCAATACAAAAATCTTTAAGCATTCAAATAAAATAAAATAAATACATTGGTGCAATTACATGACTTCTTAATGAATTATAATGATAGATAAAAATGTCTCATCTCCCATGTGCTTGTACACCCTCTTTGATGCTTTTGTTTATGCAGGGGCCACAGAAGCTTTGATAATCTTTTTTTCCATTCAAGGATCTTCCTTTTGTCTTCATGTTGCAAGACATTAGCTTCTTTAAAATACATGCAACTATCAAGTACAAACAAGTAATATCAACAGTTTTGCAGTCAAAGCTTCCCGCCACACTCATTTTTACTCAGTTTGAATAAAAACATTTTTAAATAATTAGAACGAAGAAGGAGAAATCATTGCTAAATTTAGATTGTAAAGCAACACTGTGTATTTCATGAAGCCAATTGACAACATTTTTGATAAGAAACTTATGTACAATAAATTATAGAAAATGGGGCTAAGCCATTATAAAACACATGTATTCATTTTAAACCCATGGTACATTGTAACAATAAGAAGTCTTACTGAGGATCCAGCTGCAGTCCAGCTGCAGTCTTTAAAATCCAAATTTACACATACTCTAAACTTAATTATTTTGGTCTGCACTTTACCATATAGTGCTTCCGGTGAGCAGAATATCTTCTTTTTTGGATTAAAAAGATTATTCTATGAAGAAAATATCCAATTTCCAATTAATATGCAACAAATAGCTATAGTCAGCTACTTATCTGCCAGTTTTAGTGAGCATTTGGAACAAAACTTTACTGGAAGATGAAGAGATGACCACAGTTGTCGTTTAATATGAATTCAGCTGGAATTCTGCAAGTCTCTGTTGAAGTAATAACTATCCAGAGAGATGATTGGTTTAGAAGCAATATGTGCACATTTTTATCTGATCCTCTAAACAAAACCCGCTGTGGTGTAGGTTAGCAACACAGCCATAGTTACCATGGTGATCTAAACTGCTTCTGAAATGTACAGTGTCCCATTAAGTGAACTTACTGGAAAAGTGACTTAACCCTCACATACTGATCAGGTCTTTAATTTATTTAATTTATTCAGACCAATTTTTGCATTTGAGAAAAACAAATTTGACCCTTTTTTATTAAAAAATTACCTTCAAATTTGTTGTTGCATTCTTCACATTCAGTAAAATTTTATTGAAATCATTATGGCCTTTATGTTTTCCTGTTTTATGTAATATAAACCACCATAGGATTCATTAACAAATATTGTAAAACTTAAAAAAATAAAAATAAAAAAATAAAA
Organism: Scomber scombrus; assembly: GCF_963691925.1. Lineage (NCBI taxonomy): Eukaryota > Metazoa > Chordata > Actinopteri > Scombriformes > Scombridae > Scomber > Scomber scombrus. The sequence continues at coordinate 20,941,067 of NC_084970.1, forward strand.
AAAACCTCTCTGCTCTCTGAAACCTTCATTGATGATTGATCACCCATTATTAATGGCTGATGAGGTTTTTATGAATGAAAAATAGATTTACAGTTTAAAAGTTTGGTAAAGAAAGAATTATCAGAGGACACTGTGAAGGGTCAGGATATCAGCAGTGTGTAAGGGTTCACTTTTTTCCCCCTGTTGTTTATTAATCAACAGTAATGAGCACACTAAACATACATAACAATATAAAGTTAAAATGTGAGTTAACTTTGATCACCATGGTGACCTTTCCTGCACTTGTGCCTAGTTAACAAGCTTGGTTTAAAATAAATAAACAGGCAACAGACTGAGCGGTTCATTCTGGAAATATTGAGTGACCATTCCTTCAAGGCCCTAATATGAACAAAAATACAGCATTCAAATCAAAATAACAACTAATAAACTGGATTCTAGTGAGCTACAATTGCCCTAACAGATATAAAAGCCATTGGCTGGGTGCCATGCTTTCCATAATGATTTATTGTATGCAAGATGTAATAAATGTCCGTAGCACAACCAGTTGCCACCACTCTGGTCATTAAACAGGACTCCATTAGAAATATAAGGCATTCTGTAGTTGACCATCAACAGACTTAATGAATGAAAATTACTGCTGCGTGCAGTGATGAAATGTCCAATAGTGATTGGTTCACTGCAGCCGATCACACTCAATATTCCATCACTGGGGCACTTGTGCAATATGAGGCAACTTAGTGGAAAAAAGACATTTAAAAAAAATTGTTTATTGGATTTTTTATTATAAAGCAGAGAGATGACGGGGAGCGAAGGATAGAAAGATGCAGCACAAAATACACTATTGTACTGCCAATGACATATTCTTGTTGAGTTTTTCATCCAAATATTAGTAATCAATTCTTTTCCTCCTTGCACTTTTAGAGCTTAGGCTTTTTCTCCACTAAAATGTCAAAATGTCTTTTTACACTGTGTAAAATTGACCTTTAAATTTTACTTTGCATTGCCTTGATTATTATTGGTTTACATATTTTATTGTAAATGTGCTGCACTTGTGCTGATATTGAATCTAATCAGTTACTTTTTAGTGATGCCACAGCTCATGATACAGAGCCATAACTCACCTCATGAGGAGACATCTGCGTGGGATTAGTTTAATCTAAAAATTAAAATTGTACACTTTATTAAACCAGCATTCTGCATGACATAATTAAATTTACATCCATGTGATACATTTTAATTTTAGTATTTAAACTGAATTGACACGTTGCATAGTGAAACACTGATGTCCCTTTCAGTTAGAGGGATAGAGTAAAGCTCCAGCTGCTGCTACAACAATTACACACACACACACACACACACACACACACACACACACACACACACACACACACACACACACACACACACACACTCACACACACACACACACACACACACACACACACACACACACACACACACACACACACACACACACCACAACATACTCTAGTAACTACAATACTTAACTGTACAGCCAACGCAACCTTTGTACTAAGATACTAAGATATAAATTGCATTATCTTTATATATATACTTTACATATATACTAATGCAGGGTTGTCAAACATACAGCCCGCGGTCTAATCTGGCCCACCGGATAACTTTGAAAAGTATGATGCCAGGTTAAACTGTGAGGAGCCTACCTCATGTGAATGTTTTCAGATGTTTTCCACCCTGACCAGAATACAATTGTTGAAAAAACAACGAATACATATTGTGTTAATTTATTTAAACCATTCATATATTGAACATTGTACAAAATGCTGTCAATCAGCAGCTTCTGTGCAAAATAATCTATAAAAGTCCTAATATTGTTGAAATTGCACTCATTTTTCTTAAGATATCTCAGGCTGTTCATCTGTTTTGTAAATAGATGGTTTATTATAGTACAGTTATATTATATAGTATATATTATTTATAGGTTATTATACAGTGGTTTTACTTTTCCAGTCCGCTTTAGATCAAATTGGGTTGTATGTGGCACTTGAACTAAAATGAGTTTGACATCCCCTGTTCTAATGATTATCTGCTGCATTGATGCACAGACTTACACAACCCCACATGCAGACAATATGCAATAGTTAATGGGTAAAAAAACAAATATGACAAGGAAAAAAACACATACAGTACTGTTACAGGCACCCAAACATCAACATACAGTATGTCTACACAAACAGAACAGTGTCCGTATTGTAAGGTGTAAGACAAACTGTGTAACATAAATCACTTGATGACGTTAAGTCTGTGCAAAACTTTCATAATTTGAGCTTTACATCTAATATGCTGGTGCTCCCAATTGTGTATTTTTATTACAGTTACTTTGCATACTTGCCTGCAAATCTCTTTATCTGTGTGGCAGCTCAGTTGCCTGCTCAATAGGAGTTTCTGCCAGTGGACACAGACATTAAGGACAGATTATTGCATAACCAATGTTTAAAATGTGATTATGACCAGATGTGCATCCAGATTGCATCTGTGGCAGAGGATTTTGTGATATCACAGAGATGCATGTTTTTAGAACAAGGCTTTATGTGCTGCCATAAAAAATAATCAGAGCACCGTCAATTTTTTGCCATCTGGCAAAAAAATAGTTGGTTGTACAGTATGATACAAAATATTTCAGAAGGAGTAATATTCCTGCTGAGCCAGTTGTTTCAGCTACTATTTTACAATAGCATAAGGCTTTCAAAGGGATTGTCAAATACAAATTCACCATAAAAATTCACTGTGCTGCACATTTTTAAAAAGTCTGAACATTATGCACTTTAGCTGTGGCTGTTCAAATACAGAAAGAGCAGTGATAATAGTGAAGAACATAGATAACATTTGATAGATTCTCCTGTTTGGAGGTCTCAGCGTAAATCAATAACAAACACATGCAACATTTGCAACATCATTGGAGTGCCTCAGTGTCAGTCCTGCCAAGCTCACCTTTTTTGGGGTATTTTTCTTAACTGCTATGAGAACAACCGTTGTCTTACATAAAGGACAGACAGGACAATGGTCTTAGCATGTGTGGACAGGCTTATTTGATATGAATACAGTGGTATATAAAGGCAGATACTGGAGTGTAATTACACCTAATGGCTGGAAAAGCTCCTGTTCAAGACGTCTTGGCGTATGATGTCTGATTATGGGTGATCATTTTCTGCTTTTTGGTGAAAAAGCACAGCTCCCAGGTCCTGGGCTTTACTGATGATAGTGGTACAGAACAATGGGCTATTGAAATGCATTGTCACTACCCCAGCTTAAATGTCAGAGGATGAGGCTGGCAAGAAATCCAGGGCTCAATTTATAGTAGCATGCTCAACCAAAACTAAGAGCCTCTATGATGCTATGAACTGGAACAAACCTTGAGCAGCACTTTACCATCGACTCCAACATAAAAAAATTAAATCTTGGAGAGATTGATTTCCTTTCATCAATGCAGTGTTTTAAAAAGTCAAATATAGTGTATTAATTTACAGTAATGAGCCTAAATCTTAACAACCAATCTAAAGTATACACATAAATATATAAAAAGGTTCCTGTACTGATTAAAGTGAATGTACTGGAGGTAAAGAGCTTGCTCAAATCTAAACAACATTTTGGCAATGCACTACCATGAGGAAACAAAAAGTACAGAGCAGTAAAAATAACATGACTACCACGACTTCTTGTATCAATTGCTACACACACTTGAGTGGAGGGCTTTGATTACAATATTAAAGCTGGATATTTTGAGGGAAAGGATGCTTGCAAGTTTCCATTTGGGACCTCATCAAAATGACTGATACTGACAGACTTCTGAATCACGGACACTGTTCCAAATACTGCCTTAAATAAACTAAAGTTATCAGAAAAGGTGCAAAATAGGTGGACCTGAGCGGGAAATCACTGATTTTACTCTGAATTCAGATTTTGAACATTTGTAAATTACCATCATCTATTAATGCTCACTTGAGAGTTGATTATTCCTCTCATAAGGGTTTCCATGCTGTAATCATTCCTTCTATTCATACTGGACATTATAATATACCTTTCTATTGAGTTTTCAGGGTAAGTGTATGTGTAAAAGTTTATTTGATGTGAATATGAGGCTTCAGTCATCCAAATTAGTCAAGTCAAGAAGATATCTTTCAACATTACTTTGTGTGTCTTTTTAGCCACCCACCCATACATGAACTTTGAGCCATCGGTGTAGATAGAAACAATAATGATTTTTTCATGAGAAATTGCTTCTTCCTTTAAGATGGATCCTATGACTTGTGTGTTTGATATGTAACACAGAGAACAGTAAGCAAGATCACATTTTCATATTTCGACTTTTAACTAGATGGAAAATAAGAGTTGCAGCTCTGACATTCTTATTATAATTAAGGACACTGGAGTCACATTGCATGATGCTCCATAATAAACATGTGAACCAACTTTGTTTATTAGAGCAGAGTAATGATGAGCACTGCCATGCACGTGTATCAAACTTAATCTTAACCACAAAGCATAAATTCACATTTTGGATGGATTTGCCTAAAACAAAGCTTCCAGCTCAGATATTTGTGCATAATTAGTGACAGAAGGAATCGATGAGCACTTGATGAGGAAGTACAGTGTGTGCACAAAGTGTTTGAAGGAAGAGAGAATCTTTAAGTTTAAGAATAAGGAGAGTGAGGAGACTGACCTGCAGATTGCGCTGCAGTCTGTGAGAGTGTAACCATGCTCTCCCTATCAATTAAGGTTTAGATCTCAAAGCCTATAACTCTTGTGAGAATTATATTAACATTTTGAGAGTGAGGAGGCTCGTGGCAACATTTTAAGGTATGATATGTGCTTGAGCAGCTAAAACTGCTGCTAAAACCGTGGGAGTGAGATTCTCGCTAAAAAAATCTCTGCTCTCCCCTCTGCCTGATCACGTGACACACTGGTGAGAGCCAAAAACTTCATAGTTTTGTGAATGTTTTAAAGTTTGAATGTGGATAAAAGATGTCCAAGCAGTTGAGCTGCAAAGATTCCAACTCAGTTTGATAATTCCTCCCGTAGACTGCAATTATAAATGTTGAGGATTTAAAATGAGTATAAAATATAGAAAGTAATAGTACACATCTGCTGTATGAGCTGTTCAGTTTAACATTTGAATGCTTTTTCTTGCACAAACTATGCAGCAGTTGAAAACATCCAAAAAACTGAGGGAATGTGGAATAAGAAGCAGAATAATAAAGAGTGTATAGAACAAGAGTGAGAAGAAGTAGGTATCCAAACTACAGTGTGCATTTCCTGAAGAAAATGTGCATGATTGCTGCTAGCTGATTAGACTGGTGGTGACAAAGAGGAGGGCTTGTGTGTGTGTTTGTGCAGGTCAGTATGTTAGTGTGTCTGTATGTATTGTTTTGGTGTGTGTGTGTGTGTGTGTGTGTGTGTGTGTGTGTGTGTGTGTGTGTGTGTGTGTGTGTGTGTGTGTGTGTGTGTGTGTGTGTGTGTGTGTGTGTGTGTGAGAGAGAGAGAGAGAGAGAGAGAGAGAGAGAGAGAGAGAGAGAGAGAGAGAGAGAGAGAGAGACAGACAGACAGACAGACAGACAGACAGACAGACAGACAGACAGACTGAAGCAGTTTTGAAGAAGAAATAAGGTCATGACTATCATGTTGACCAGTATCTGAATGTCAGTTCTTCCAGTACTACTTGTATATTGTGTGTGTCTGCATTTCCTTAAAAAGAGCACGGTTGTGCACCTGGGTCCTGGATTACACCAACCCCCTACGACAGTGAGGGGGGTTTAGTGAAAGAGCCTTTTGTTTGTGTATTTTGCAGTTAATTTTGTAAATTGATTTAGAGTAACCCTGTTTATTTTCTGCTCAGTTAATATTGAGTTAGCAGCAAACTGTATATGTAGTGTTTATGTGTAATGAATTTAATTATTGTGTTTTGCCCCCCTCCCTTGTGTCTGTCAAATGGTTTGGCCAGTCAGTATATATGTTCCCCTCCGGTCATTAACCAGGTCAGTTTTGTCTCTTGTCAGTAATGTTCACTTCTGTTGTGTTGGTCTCTTTAAGGGCCCAATATATTATTCATCATGGTTACTTTGTTGCTTTGTGTTTTCACAGGTAAATAACTACAAAAACATCTGCTTTGTACTGTTTGATCATTGGGGTAAAAATCTATAACCGCCCCTCCTACTGATCTTTATGATAGTGGATGATCTCATATCTTTGTTCAGAATAGAATCATATATATAAAACATTTTGTAAAAAAAAAAAAAAAAAAAGTTAAATTGCCCCGAAACATAGACTGAGTAACAAAAGAAAACATTATTTCCTGCATGCACTGGAAGCCTATTCATTATGTTGTGTGATGGTTTTCAAATTCAATACAGAAAGCAAGTAATAGCTTTTAAAAATACAATGACTGTCTTTGACTTTCTAAACCCATGACTTGCCTTTATTTGGGAGGTTATTAAAGTAATAATCTCTGACATTTTCATCTAAACTGTTTTCTGTTTGTTTGCTTGTTTATTTCCAGTTCATTTACCAGAGCATTCATTTAAGCTTTTACATGTGATAGTGTTATGTACATTGCTTTTACAACAAATTCCCTGAACTGATAAGTTTCACACCAAAGGGAGAAGCAGATGGCATGTGAGCAATGAGAGCTTTTCTTCACTGTAGAGCTTTCATGGTTTTATTCAGTTGCAGTTTTCAGACAGGCCTCTGCCTTCTCCCTTACTGGTTTCACTGTCAAACTGTCAAACACAGCCAGACCGATTTCCTCACTACATTAGAGAAATCTGGTCTAACTCACTGTCACTCTGAGACAGCTGAAAGAAACCGAGGATTGTTTGAATCAGAATTGTCAATGGCGTCCTTCTTGATCTTATTAAACCATCAGTTCACAAAAAATAAAACAAATGAGGCGAGTGTATTTCAAAAATGCAAATACTAAATATAAAACAGACATAAAAACACAATATAATGAAATATCAGACATTAGAACACACCGTAAAAAAGACTTTAAATGAAAGCCTTTACATTTACAAAATTATTTCTCACTGAGCCTGTCACTGACAATCAGAAGCAGCATCACAGCCTGAACCTCACATACTAATAAGCAGCAGCATATTTAACATTAATGGACTGAATGAGCAGGTTTGATGGAATTTTCGGGCTCCAGATAAAAGCAGAAAAATGTGAAGGATTTCCATCGTGTTGAAGGCTGCTGCCTGATTTACTTTAAAATATGCAATTATAAATATGTGTATTGTTCAGAGGAGGCAGTGTACAATTTGCTCAAGGACCTTCAACAACATTCTTTCAGTGAAGATATTCAATAAAATGCACAGTGATCACCAAATAATATGCAGCATATTTACAGGGATGCAACACTGAGAGGGATGACATTTTAAATAACAAGAAAAAAAGAGGATTAAAACATTTCTATATAATATGCAGCTGTGGAGCCCCAAAGCCAACAAAAGGCAGTAAAAGATTATCAGACAAAGCAAATATGTGAGTGATTCATTTAATAAATAATATTTAATAAATACAAAAAATTAAGCTTTCTATTTTCCCTTTGACAGCCAATCAGTTGATAAAATTAATTTAAACTTATTTATTACACTAAATTCATTATATTCTTATTGTGTTTTTAAACTCTGTTTTTCCTATTTATTACCTATACAGTATATAGTGTAATTTTGGGAGACGCTTTTATCCAAAGTGACTTAAAAGGGAGCCAAGAGACTCAAAAAAAGCTGTGGTACCAAAAGTAGCCGGCTGGGTTCAATGAGAGAGAGTACACAAGTGTTCAAGACACAAAAGGAAAGTAGTGCAACAATCAACAAAGTGCTAAAGCTTATTTACAGCCTTAAGGTGATATGAGCAGTATAACTAGAGCCCACTCTGAGTAATATATACTGAGGGACTTTTCCTGCCTTGTGAATTTTGATTAAAGATATATATATATATATATATATATATATATATATATATATATATATATATATATATAAAATAAGATTAAGTTGTTTCTGTTAAAGAAGGCGCTCAACGCAGACAGAGAGGAGCCTCTCTGGCCGGCAACATCGCCAGACAACTTCACTGCCCGGCATTGTTCCTCTCATCGTCCAGCAGGGCTTTAAATGTATCTCTCAGTGTCCTGTTATTTTGCAGGAGATAGTCAGATAGGCTTTGAGTGGCTCGTTATCTGAGGCTTACATGTTATAGAATGACATCGGCTGCCATTAGTCCTATTCTTTGGTTTGTCAGTTTGAAGCAGAGGGCTCGTTTATCAGTTCGTCTGTGATGCTCTGTTATGTGTTTCCACTGGCATTTGTACCATGTTTGCTTTTATGTTATACAGCAGTATTGGTTTGTTCTAAATGAACTGATTACATTTGACCTTATTATGCCTTCTTAATAGCTGCACTGCAAAATATTGTAAGAAAAATCCACTTCCAGACTACTGTTTATTCTACTTTCTGTTTTGAAGAGTGTAATTTTTTCTCCTCGCAGGAAATGTAAATGTTCAAATAGAATACAGATTATTTACTGCAGCAGCCTTCATTGTGCATCTCCACCTTTTGGAAATTTGTGTTTGACTGTTTAAAAGGATGATTTGCGTGAAAGTGCTGAAATAATGACATTATATTTTTAGATTCATCTCGTCCCAGCTTTTCTATTTTTTTCATCAACTTTCACAGCTTTTGTAATTTCAGTGCAATTTCAGGCTCTGATTGCTCTGTTGCTTGAATGCTAATCTTTGTTGCCGTCGTAACTTGTTTTCTATTCTGCTCTCTTTTTTGTGTCTAAGGAAAGGTCATTTAATAATAATAAAAAAGAAAGAAAGAAAGAAAAAGATGAAAAAGTTATGAGTGTCAGTAAACAGATGCACAAACACAACAAGGAGCAGTGTTTTATAAAACCACATATCCCATCATTTCACTACAACTCTGTAAATGAAAACTAACACCACTTGTTTTTTTTCTTTGACAATATTGTGCTGCTCTTACTGTCTTCATGACTGACATTGTATCAGAAATTAATCTCAGCCTCAACATCTACTACATAGTGAAATAATTAGATTTTGAAACCAGACAAATACAACAAATACTTGAGAAGATGCATTACATTTCTCTCTCAAAATGTGCTTCAATATTTGTAATACCATACTGTTAATACACTTGAATCCACCAATCTGTCCTTTGACTTTTGATCCTTCAAACATCTCCTCAAAGTAATCAAATATACTCCCTATATAAGATTGTGACAGAATTCATGGAGGTTTTGCTTGTTTGTTTTGTTATTTGCACAATTACACATTTATGTAGGCAAAACAGCTGTTTGAATACAATCTCTTTTAGTATTTTAACCTGCAGGATGTTTAACTGTGCATACGTGGTCTGTCTGAGCAAAGAAATGAGAGACAACAATTAAAATTGACTGCCTTTACACAAAAGACTGTGTGTCTTGTGTCTGCATACAACAAACACAAGCTGATGTGATGACTAATAATAATCACTTTATCTGTTCTGAAATCTGAAATCTGACAGCTGCTGCTCTCCGCCTCCTTTCCAAATCAAATATCGAAGTGAAAGAGGCAAAATCAACACACAAGAAATAAATTAGATTTCTTTTGGAGAGGTCTCTGTGTGTTCACCTCCATCAACTAAAGCCACAAAAATTGGCCTGCAATCTTGAATTTGCATTTGAAGGTTTGAGTTGGTGGAGACGTTGAAGCAGTTTTGTGCCAAAATCGATACCAACATTTCTCTGCAGCACAACCTTATTTGTACAAACATTTAGCCCAATTTGCATGAGCAGGTTTGTTTGGAGCCTCCATCCAACACAAAAAAAGCGCTTTGCACCTGCGCACAATTATACCTTCACTTTTCTTCATCATCTTGAATAAAAGTTATCAAGAGCATTGAATATCATACTTTCTTCAACATGTGAAAGATTAAAATTGTAATTTAAAACCCCTTTGAGAAATGAGACTGTGTTTTCCATCTTTTGTCATAATCTGCAAGGTAACTGATTCATGAATTAGTTTGCAGTTGACAAAGGAACAACAAGAGGAGGAATGAGAAAGGGTTTTTGTCAGTTTGTCAGAAAGCCCAGCTGTGAGTAGTTTACACAAAGTGTTTAGTTGTAAAATTTGCAAGCAGGATGCAAAAACAGCAACCTCAGTTTCCAATTTTGTTGTCATCTAAACATTTCAGGCCAGCATGTTTTAACTTATGAACGCATGTGTTCTCATCTTTGACAATATAATTTACAGATGAAAAGTTTAATCTGAAACTTTGAAAGACTTTTGCGTAGCAGTTTATCTACTGATAACCGAGAAAAAACCTTTGTGCGACTATTATGAGGATAATGGCAGAATTTGTAAGTAGTAGAAGAAAGTAGAACAAGGCACTAGTTGAAATGTTAAATGATGGACATCAGCATTTAAAAGCTTATTTAAGCATCAATACTTAATCTGAAAGCAAAGGTAACACAGAAGCTCCTGCAGAAAAAGAGCTGATGTTGTGAAGTCGAGGACTTTTTTAGGTCACATAAAATTGAATCAGGTTATCCCAAAAGCAGTTTTGGCCATCTGAGCTGTAAGTACACTCCTTCTTCTTCTGGCATATGTCCTTAAACCTTCAGCTCTGTTGAGGCAAGCCAGTCTAGTGTTTCATCTTCCAGGTCCATTAGACCATGATCGCCATTCGGTGGCTGGTTTGTAGTGGATCCCCGCGTTCGCAGTGGGCACTGTCCACCAGACCCCATTTTTACATTGCTGCCCTGAAGCGTCCCATATTTGTCCTCAGGCGGTAGAGGGTTGTCCATTGCTTTCTGGGCAGGTGCTAGTTGGGAACATCTGTGGGCTCTTCAATGTAGTGGAGCCTTGATGATTCTGCTGACTTCCACTGGTCCCTCCATCTTGCCTCTCCAGAAGCTTCATGTGTAGACCACATAGCCAGACAGTGTCGTATGCAGCTGTGAGGTCCAGGAAGACAGCACCAGCCTTCTCTCCTGCCTGGTAGCTGTCTTCTATGTCTTGGCTCAGGAGGGTCACTTGGTCTGTTGTTGACCAGCTTGTTTTTTAAAGAGCTGGGGGTCAATCATTGGGTTGAGACGTGCCAGGATGAGACATTCAAGGAGCTTGTATGGAACGCACAACAATGGGATGAGCAGGTATCCTTTGGGGCTATCAGGCAGCTTGTTTGGCTTAGACAGAGCGATCACCTTGACACATGTGAGTGAATGAGTACATTCCTGAACTGTGTGTAACACAACACATAAGGACATTTTCCTTTTAATATAGATCTCACTGGTATGAGGAAGACCAGTGCTGCTAATGTATTTTATTAACCAGGTATTAATACCTGTAGGACAATGAAAACACAAAGATATGGAGGTCAACTAAACCACTGAAAGAAAACGTGTCTTTAAATGGTTCTGTATTCAACCTCTGAATGAAAAGTGGATGCTTTTGATATTGTCAGTTTATCGTGGAATGTAACAACATTACCAATACACTGTTTGAACCTTTTATTTATAAAACGTATTAAGCACAAAAGACACTATTATTGAATTAATTTATAAATTAAGAGATACACATTTATATATGATGAGTAAATGATTTCAGACTGATTTTAATTAAGAGTTTAATTAAGAGTTTTCTCTCCTTACTTTTAAAACACCCTCCAACTTAAAAAACTTAAACATTTTAAAAAGCTTTCATTTAACATGAGCTACAGCATTAAAAAAAGAGGCAGATGCACTGAAGTAAATTGTTAGTCTTGACTATTTTTCAAGGGTAATGCTCAAATATGTAATTACATTTGAATTAAAGGCACCCTGACTATCAGTGAACCTTAAAAGTGGCACAAATTAACTGAGGTATGTCACACTGAAACCATCTTTAACACAACCTTTAAATTACATTATTAATTATTTTTTGTACACTGGTAGCACATCACCGCAGGGAGTCACATTTTTATGCCGTTTCATATCTGGATACGTCTGCTTGCGAACAATTCCAAATTTGTTCTTGGCTTTTACTGTAATTACCTGTTACTCTCTTTTTGGCTCTTCTACTGCTTGACATGAAAACTTGAGAGTTTAATTAAACCAGCGAAGGCGATAAAAACGTTCATTCACAATATGAACCGGCAATGTAGAGTCAAGGACTTTTTAGTTCACACTCTGAGGTACAATTGTCTGACACTCATTCCAAAAGTAATCTTTTACCAAGCCTTTTTTTTTTATGTCAATGGAGGCTCAGCCCTCGCAGCTCTAAGTGCATTCCTGAACTGTTTCAAACACAACATAAGAAAGTGTTTTCCTTTTATGATAAACTAAAGTGGAGACAGAGCAATTCAATTTCATTATGTATTTTATTAACAGAATACAGGTCAACATGTGCACAATGAAAGATATAGTACCACTGAAGATATTCATGAGATAAATGATGTTGTATTGAATGTTTGGAAGGAAACATTCGTGTTTTTTTCACTCATTCGCTGATATTTTCAGATCTCTGTGGAAATTAAGATCACAAATATAATGTTCTGGTTGGAGGTGTAAACATTTGTTTTAACATCCATGTCAGACACATTGTCATGTAACTTTGTTTTTCAAGTGACCTGAGTTCATCATGTTAAGTTAAACAATCACCTCCAGCTTTAAGTGATTTGGCGTGCAATGCAGATCACAGTTTTTGATTGAAAAATTGTTGTCTTGGTCAACACATCTTCCAAAAACAAATCATAAGCATTTCTCTTGTCATCCCTCATGGTTCAGGTATGACAATAAAGAAAAACTGAAGCTTTTGTATCACAGTCAGAAGTCAGTAACAATGTAAAAATAAATTTCTTTACAAATGCAATAGCCACACAAACAGCACAGCAGCACACACTTTTAAAAAGTTGCCCTTAAACATAAACAGTTTTACAAACTGAAGTCATGAATGACCTTCAATTATAATTCCCAGTTATGAGAGGGTGAAGTGATAATCTCACTCGAGTGGCAGCTTCTGATGGAAAAGAAAAAAAGAAACACTGAGAAAGAAAGAAATACATCTCCACAGTTTAAACTTATAGAATATGAATTTAGAAAGTTCATTTAGACATTTCTTTATCAGATTTGTTCAATTGTTTAGGTCTGGAATAAGAAATGCCCACAGACTCCCAGTGGACACAGCAGGTATAGGACTTCCAAGCTGTCATCCTATTTTTATGCATTTCATTTGCAACATTCACATGCGGCTTCCCTACTCTGCTGCAGGTGGTGGATCACGCCTGTGCTTTATTTTGTTATCAAGGACTGGAGCTTTAAGTCTGGAGGAAACATACAGATTGGGGCCAGTAGGCCATTTGGCAGCATGTATGATGTGTGTGTAGTTAACCGGCCTCCTCCTTTTTGCAGAAGAGGCTCGCTTTAACCGAAACAGTGTGAAGGCCCTATTGTAATTGAAATAATTATTATTTTTTATTATTTTTTCCATTCCTGTGGAAAGTGGACAAGTAAAGGCATTTGGACACTTCTGATCTGTTTAAAATCAATTTAATGAAATCTTCTCCAGGAGTTTGTCCTGCCTTGATCCAGTATGTAGCCGTTTTTACAACTGAGTCACATGCTACTGTGCAGGGCTCTCCAAGAGCACACCCTCAACAATCCAAATTGCTGTCTAATATAATTTAAATATCTGGACATGGTCATGAGCCCTCTCCATACTATTACAAAATATTTTGCCAGGCTACACTGCCAACAGCATTAAGGACTATTTGGGAGGAAGATTTAAACCTTTCATTTAATGAGTTAGAATGAATTGGGGTATACCAAAATCAAAGAAAGCTGTCAAGGGATATAAAAGTATGACTCATTCAATTTAAAGTCTTCAACCGCTTGTACTGGACACCATCTAGACTACATCCTTAAAATCACAGCAAAGATATAATCTTTGCCATGAAATGTCAGATTTCAGAGGGTATGTGACTTTATGATCTCTGGTAATGTCTTAAGACTCAAAACTTCAGCGAACAAGTCCATAATTGTATAAATCAGATCACAGGCAATGACTTTAACTTCTATCCCAGGCCATATGTGCTGGGTGGGTGACCCGTTAACTGTGAAAGGCTGGAAATACAGAACTGATCCAAACTACCATAATGGTAGACAGACTTTACTGAGGGGCTGGAAAAAGACAGATGCTCCCTTTTTGTTGAGGGTGGTTCAGAGAACTTGGAAAGGTGGCTGCATATCTTGTCAAAATGTCAAAATAGGAAAAAAAAACAGATCTAAATCTCTTAAGAAAAATAAGGCTGCATTCATCATCTGTGTTTACCTTTAATATCTTTTGCTACCCTAAGTGCCTTTGATGTGTAAATCAATATTTAGTTTGTTTCATAATTCATTAATCATATCCATTATTATCATAATTTATTTCTATTATATTAGTTATTGTTTTTCAGAACTGCACAGTGCTAAATGTTATATATGTTGATATTTGAAAAATGGCAATACATTTTTAATCATAAATTGTTTAGGTCTAATCCTAACAGTGTTACAAACTCATGAAAATAGATTCAAATTAATAAACAAATATGTTTGAGAGTAGTTAAACTCTGTTGATGGCTGTGTAGAGATGTGTTTACATTTATGTGACAAGCAATATGATTAATTTGTAGTAATTTTGTGTTCACGACAGACAGTCTTAGTGAGCACTTGAACTGGATTTACTTTGGTTGGTGAAGGACAGAAAGATGATTAGAAGAACAATATATTAACTAAAGTTTGCAGCTGACAGAACAACAGCAGCTTGTTAGTAAGCTGAGCTGTGAGGAACACTAAGGAATAATTTTTTTAAAAGTTTTTAGTTGTAAAATATGAAAGCAGGATGCAAAAAACAGCAGCTTCGGAGTCAAAAGTGATTAGATGAAAAGTTGAACCTGCATGACTGAAAGACTTTTGCGTAGCAGGTTATCTACTGAGACACGTTCATCACTATGATGGATTAATGAGAAAAAAACCTTTATTCTTATTAATATGCTACACTTTAGGATAATGGCAGAATTTCTAAGTATTATTTTGAAGAGCAATAGAAGAAGGTAGAGCGAGGTGCCAGCTGAAATGTTAAAAGGTGGACATCAACATTTAAAAGGTTATTAATATTTACTCTGAAAGCAAAGGCAACACAGAAGCTCCAGCAGAATATGAGCTGAGGTTATGTTTAGTTCACAGCATAATGTTGAATCACATTATTCCAAAAGCAATTTTGGCCATCTGAGCTGTAAGTACATTCCTGAACTGTGTCTAACACAACATATGAGGACATTTTCTTTGAAGATAGAGGTGAGAGGAGGCTTTTTATCAACCAGGTATGAATCCTGTTGTACAATGAAAACACAAATATAGAAGAGGTCAGTGTGAACTAGTGAAAGAGAACGTTCTTTAAATAATGTGGTTTAATGGTCTAATGGCTTCTCTACATTCAACCTTTTTAAGAAAAATGGATCTTCGCTGCTATTGTCACATCATCGTGGAATGCAACATCACCAGTAAAAAGTTTTATTTATAAAGGGAAGTACCACTGAGAGCAATGTTAACACTCACACATTCACACCTGAAGGCTACCTGCTACTAACCTGCTCCACTGCAAATGTAAATGATACATTTTCTTTATTTAAAAAAAAAGCCTTACAAATTTTAGCTGAAGCTAATGTGACACATTAATCAAAAGGGCATTTTTTGTTGTTGTTGTTGTTGTCTAAAGTAACGGTCACATACCATTAAGGCCATAATTTTGCTTCATATTAAATAGTTTTGGCTGAATTTAAGAAAGCTTTTTTTTCACAGCCAGTTTGATGATGAGGAATGCCAACAAATGTGAATGTATCCTTTCAACTTTATATGTTAAGTAACTAAAAAGTTGTTTTTCTTTTTGTCATTCAAAGAGTGCGATTGATACTCAGAGTTTGTACTGTCCCGTTTTCCAGTAGAGACGTCTGACAGTGTATTTATTAAATCTTCAGGATTTTATAGAGCATCCTCAGGTCAATGGATAACCTATGTCGATAATGTATATACAAATTGCTAAGTAATTTAGTTTAAAACACATTAGCTTCTTCGTAGATGTTTGTTGATCTGTTTAGAGAAGAACTTTCACCTTAACACAATAAATTGGAATAAGACCTGATTTGACATCTCTTTGGTTTCTTCTTTTCACTGGTTAGTAAAGCAGCCTGATAGTTAAACTGAACTTCCACTTTGATTCACTTCATTATTGATTTGAACTGCTGAAAAAAACAAAACAACAACAACAACAACAACAACAACAACAACAACGTGGCAGCGATTCAGAGGACTGGAACCAGTCTGAGTTAGTACCAATTCATTCCCAAAACAGGCCGAGGGTCAATAACAAACACTAAAACCTTTTATTAGTCTTTAGTTCAGTTTAGCCAAAACTCAATGTCACTGCAAAGGGGGCACCCTTAATTATTTATTATTACTGTAAATATTGTTAAATTATTTCAGACACTTTGGGTCAGTTATTGTAATTCAATGTCACCATCTGCAGCCGCAACAGCACAACTATGACACACAAGCTTGTGACCATGCAGGTGATCACCTTCATCATGTCATCTCTCCTAACCATCCAGCCTGCTCACACACTTCATAAAAGGCTTCAGCTGATGGGAGGAAAAGAGAAAAAATCATCTAAAACACAGGGAACATACAAAAAGGACATGAATAAAAACAACTGAATACACAAAAGTAGAAAATGTTTATGAGAACAAAACAAAATACTGACATTCATAAAAAAGAAGAAACAATATTGTTGGCACCGTTGTACAGATTACAGTCTACATGACTGATGTCTTGTTGTAAATGTAAAACTTTTATGTTCTATAAGTACAATCCGTGTATAAAAAACAGCTGTTTGGTATTTTAAAACATGTTTTTCACCTATGCTGCACTGTAAACCAGATATGTATCTCCTTCTTAACAACATGTATCAGATTCAGTAATTCAACATGAAAAATTAGGTAGCTGAGAGCAAAACACAAACATATTACTGCATATCATACTGTAAACACTTTAAAAACTGCCTGATGTTTTTGCCAACATTATTTATTTACAGATATTTTTAAAATTAAACAAACTCGTCTGCAACTTCAAAGTGCTTCATCAGCACTAACAGAAAGTGTTTTTTTATCTCAATAGGAAGCAACCGCATGTCTTCCAGTCAAAGAGGTTTGCAGTTGATCTTTCTACAATATGCTTTAAAAGTAAGGCAGAGTGGCAAATACATACAAACACATCGCAGCACACTCACCAGTGCCTATTGTCTACAGTATCTATGAAATCAACTATTTTAAAATTAATTTAATTTACTTTGACATGTTATACAAAAATTGAGAGGGTGGGGTATCTTGTTTTTTTGCCTTCATTGTTTTTCTGAGAGTCAACAGTAGATGGCAGCAAAGTATAACTAAATGGGAGAGGAGTCCATAGTATCAAAACCTCTGAGGGATTGTTTGAGAATCATCCATACAGAAATATCAAAAAAAACAGTTAATGAGTGGTCAGAGTAGAGTAAATATAATAAAAAAAATTAAACATGTGCGTAAAACACACATACCTGCGTATATGTATATTTAAAACAAAAAAACATATCGTAGGAGCACAAAATAAAACCTGCCAGATGTTCAGCCTTAACATGACACCAGGCTTTAGTCTCACTGTATGTGACAGTTTGCTGCTACATCCACAGGGCAGTTCCCAAAGATAAAGTGCACAAAGTTAGTCAGTCGTAAAGACCTGAGTAAAGCAAGTTTAACTGCAGGATCTGTTTTACAGCAATGATGATTTCAGCAGTCTTAAGTCTTTCATGCGCAGACTGTGGCCTGTTTTACTCTATGAAAGGTATTTATTTGCAGTTTGACTACTTTAAATCTATTTGTTTAACTTATTGTAACCCTACTGTACAGGTTCCAAATTAAACCCACTGCAAAATTCTTTGGTGCAGCTTTCATATTGAAACAAATCTCCTCGACCCCTGTAGTAAATTGTAAAAAGTTGTATGTGCAACCTACAGTGTTTTGGCTGATGCAAAACAGCATCAAACACACTGAGAGCAAAACTAGTATCATCATGAAAAGACAAGTAAACATCAAAAAGGTGCTTGTGCACAGTTACAAAAGATAATATGACAAGAACACTCCAGCTACTGTGCACCGTGGCCACAGATATAATGGCGTTTGGAGTAATGGTCAAGGTTTACTATTAACAGCTGAGGTTTTAGATGAGCCTTTGGCCGATATGCTCCTGCAGCCACAACAGTAGAGGCTGGAAAGAGCTTGGCTCGTCAGGCACAGCCTCTGCGTACATCTGCAGCAGAACCTCTTGTAACACAAGCAGCAGGGGTAAACTCAGGCTCATTAGCTCATACAGGTTTATGTAGTCCTGGGCGTTGTCCCTAAGGTGGCCGGCAACGGCCTGCGCTGTCTTACGCACACGGTGAAACAGATGCTTGGGGGCGTTACAAACAGTGCGAGTCACACTCAGCGGCCAGCTCAGCTTTTTCCTTATGAAGGAGCTGAAGGTACCTGCTGCAGGTTGACTCTGCAAGTCTGCTGTTCTGCTGGAGGAAATCTCTTCATCTGCAGCACATTGCTCCTGAACTCCACCTCCGTGACGATTCTGCAACAAAGGAAGCGAGAGACAGAGAAATGAGATATTTTACAATAGCTATTGCTGGAATAAAAATATAGTTTGAGGTGCAAAGCTTACTGAGCGTAGAGAGTGTAGAGATAAATTCCTGCGTAGGTTTGTCCCATTGTTACGTTGATCAAAGTGAAGTTTACAGTACAATTTCCCTGCAAGATAACAAAAAGTTTGCATATATCAGCCAACTAGATACTGATTCTGGTCTGGATTCTAATTCTTTTTGTTTGTTTATGTGGATCCAGCATTTGGTGACACATACCCTCTTGGGAGTCGAAGGCATGTGCTCCCTGGCGCAGGGCAGAACTGCAGGTGGAACAGCGAAAACACTCCCTGTGGAAGTAGAGCCCCTCGGCACAAACCTTCTCCACCATATAAACACGCCTCTCGCATGAGTGACACTTGTCGCTGGACTGGGGGAACGCCCTTCGCACCGAGTCGTTCTGGGAAACAGAACAGACAGAGTTATGATGACAGAGTTGAAAAACGAGCACTAATGTCACTTCATAATATCTGAAGACAACATGCTAAACACTGACTCATTTCTTTTTGACGATTCTTTCACTACTTGAACAATTAAAAATGTATAACATCAGAATGAGATCAGTGAAATAGTCACGACTTTAAACTGAATGACTCATAAAACACTTAACATTCTATTAGTCTTCTAGCAGCATACAAAAACAATCTTGCTTTTATTTGCCATTATTTGTCATCTCTGTGTGTGTGTGTGTGTGTGTGTGTGTGTGTGTGTGTGTGTGTGTGTGTGTGTGTGTGTGTGTGTGTGTGTGTGTGTGTGTGCGTGTGCCTTTCTATCTTAGAGAGAACCAATTTCAGTTGAAAACTAATGTTGTGAGGACCTTTCTGTGTTGTGAGGACATTATAGCCATTTCACAATTTCAAAGGGCGATTTGAGGGTTAAGACTTGGTTTTGAGGTTAAGGTTAGAATTGGGTTGAGCTTCAGTTTAGGGTAAGGGTTGGGTTTAGGCATCTAGTTGTGATGGTTAAGGTTAGGGTAAGGGGCTAGGGAATGTGTTGAATATGTTATGTCAGTGACTGTCCTACAAGGGTATAAAGACATAATTGTGTGTGTGTGTGTGTGTGTGTGTGTGTGTGTGTGTGTGTGTGTGTGTGTGTGTGTGTGTGTGTGTGTGTGTGTGTGTGTGTGTGTGTGTGTGTGTGTGTGTGTGTGTGTGTGTGTGTGTGTGTGTGTGTGTGTGTGTGTGATGTGCTACTGTGTGTATCTTTGTATTGTGTGTTCTGTGTGTTTGTTGCTTTGTACTGTTTGGTTTTTGTGCAAATGTTCTGGGGACTGCAGATGAAAAGCTAACTCTGGTACAGTACATCAAATAGTAATATCCATGTTCAATAGTGTACTATTCATGGTCCCTTTCAAATGAAATACATTTTAAAAAATACAATTTGACCTTACTTTACTTTTTTAAATTTTTACAATCAGAAATGTATTAACCAACAATACTGTGGTTGCTACAGTTATGATTTGGCACCATGAATACTGAAAATGAAATTTGGATGGACAGTTTTACTCTTGGAAGTGTGAGCTCAGTACAAACAGAGGTGGGCTTTACATGCAGGAAGAGTAATAATGTGAGAGATGAGGAACACACATAGTTGTGCTTATGGATGCTTTCCCCCACAGATTTAAAGCTTTTCTTTCACAGCATCATTTCTTGAATGTCCTCTGGGGATATTTTGAGTGATGGTTAAGGTGAGGGTATTTGCAAGCTGTGGGGAGGATGACCTCTTTCCTTAAGAGCCCACAGTCTTCCTCCCAACTGCTCGCTAACATTTAGCCCCGAGGAAAACACAGTAAAGTATAATTATAGAAAGGGGATAATCACACGGTTATATGGTTCAGTATGTCCAAATAGTTTCCAAATTGCTCTTCAAGAATAAAACTTGATCCAAAAATGAAAAAAAAACACGGAGTGCTGTGTACCCAGACACCAAGTCCTGCTGTAACATGTGGATGCTGAGTTGGAGCAGACTGTTTGGGATGGGTGGAGCAGAGGAACCCACAAAGTGCCACCACAAATACACAGCACACTCCTCCTCTGCTGGTAATTAAAAGCACACGAAGCAGAAACAGCAGGATAAGCAAAGCTAACGCGCCAAAAAAAAAAAGGTCCTTTAGCATCGATCTGCCCGTTATGATTCTGAAGATTCATTAAAACAACATCAGCCCAAGTCTTGTTTTTTAAGCTTTTTTTTTCAAGCTCTTTCTAAGTGGAGTATTTCTGTGTGCTGCCTTTAGGATAAATATGACACATTGAGCCTTCTCCAGTGGAACAATTATCACATTATGAACTTACTCCAAGCAATTACTGGAATTAAGAAAGCTTTAATGAAAAACTGCATTTTATTAACAACATGCAGACTTGTCACCATTAGAGACATATTTCGAATCTGTCGAAAAAATGATGATAAATAGTAATAAATAATGATAATATTCCTGTTTGATATAATGGAGACAGGAGACAGCAGGCCACTCTACACATTGAAATAACTGAAATTTTATGATTATGATTGTATAAAAGAAAAAGAAGAATGTGCCCAGACTAAATCCATGGTATTACAGTATCTACAGTATATCTGATATTGTTGCGACCAGAACAGTGGTTCCTAATGATTAATAAACTAATTTTAAACATTTTTAATAAGGCTTTCCCACCTCAAACAACAAGGCAACACTTATATAAACTACATGGTTATATTTCAGTCCTCCTGACTGCAGGACTCCACATAAATGTCACAGCCTGAATTAGATTCATTTAAATTTTTAGATTGTTAAAAAGACTAACAGAAAATACACAAGGGAGAAAATCCCCATGCAACACATGTGATCCAAACATAAGGTGTTTAAACATGTAAATAAACACTCTGTGGGGGTGTAGGTGGTGCAACACACAAGGCCAGGGTGGGGTCACAGATCAAGCTGGAGATATTCACCTTGAGTAAAGAGGAGCTGTCTCCTGAGAACAACCCGCTGAGGTGAACTGCTTTTTCCTTTATACTTTTTGAGTGAAACTCTCTAGTCTGTTGTGTCTGAGCTTTTTTCTGCAGCAGGACACGGAGTACAGGAACAAAACAGAGGCATCGGTACAGTGAGACACATTATCCCACCAACAAACGAGACGTTGTGTGTATGTGTAGACATAATTAGGTAGACTAATAACCACTTAATAAGCCCGACAAAGTAAAATGATGAAAGACCTTTCTGTTCTGCTTTCCCAATAAGAAGCATGATTTGACAGCTGAGTGTGTATTGTCGGGAGGAGAACAATGACATCGCTGTGTGGAACGAAGGCTGCCTTATTACAGTAATTTCACACTCCACACTGCACTGCTGCTCATACTGTGCAAGAGCAGAAAAATGAGACAGCCACACAAACCTGGCAGAGGAATCAGACACAAATACGCTGGTTCAGACAGAAATATCCACCTTAATAAATCATACAGTGAAGTATTGATTCTTTAAGGCTTAAGTAAGTTTAATTTCTGAGTGCTTCATTTAAAATGAGATTCAATTAAATATTACATTTAGGATTAAAAAAATGCTAGGTGCAAAATTGGATTATCTACACACTGATAAAATAATAAAGACAGCAACTTATTCACCTTGCTGTAGAGAGGTAGAGGAGAGGATTGACACCACTCTAATGTTTGTGTGTTAAGTATGAAGCCAGTGCTTAACATAAAGACTGGCAGCAGATGGAAACAGAAAAAAATCCATCTACCAGCATCTCAACAGTGAACAATGAACAACATTTTATCCATCCACCCAGCAGTGTTTCTGTTGGAAACTTCACTGCGATGATGAGACTGAAAGGTCACTACGCTGGCTGCATAGCTAAAGTACATAACTCTCTCTAAAGTCACAAATTATTGCTTTAATAAAACAGGATACATGGTCCTAATGAATCACCTTTGTGTAGGTGGATTTTTAAACTTTTTTTTTAACCAGGCTAAATTTCCCCCCATTTCCACTCTCAATATTAAGCTAATGTCTCCTGGCTCCAGCTTCATATTTAACTTGATTGTAGAGCTGCAATGATTAATCAAATAATTGATAGAAAATGAGAATCTCTGCTTCCATCCTCTTGAATGGGATGTTTTGCAGTTTTCCTTCTTCATATATATATACAGTATATAAGAGAAAATTGAATATATTTTAGTTTTGGACTGTTAATGAGACAAAGCGATCAAACTGAAGACATCACTGTGCCGTCAAAGAAATTATGAATGCCATTTTTTCACCGTTAAACATATAAAATAACTAAATATTAAATCAAGAAAAAAAAAAAGGCAGATTAACCAACCACGAAAATAATTGTTAGTTGCAGCCTTAACTCTCATCTAACTCTAAGCAAGAAGTTAATAAGGATATTTCTCATAATGGTGAACTATTCTTTTGATAATGACTTCAAACACTGTTACATTATATAAAATGCTGGTTAGCAGCATTTTATCTGCTATTAATTCGGAAATGGCAATCAACACTTGGAGTGAGATGAAAGCAACACGAGACATCAAACAGAGCTACAAGAAAACCAAATCATCTGTTCTCAAATCGCATTTGTCAGAAAAAAAAGAAGATTATTATGTAATAAGTATTGTATGTATATTAGGAAGTCCCAAAATTCTGTAAATTATATATCAAACAAAGACAAACTGCAGTGATAATGAAACATGGCAGTCACAATTTGTACCAATAATATAATATATGTAAATACACTACTGGGATTTACCAATACTGCTGATATGCATTACGCTAACAGTAACACAAGTTGTCTTTGTGGCAGTGGTTTCAATAGTTTAGTTCGAGGTTTATCAGAGAGTTTATTTATTATTATTTATTAGTTTATCTTTTCTTTGTATTTAAAGAACATTTCTCAAACTGATGAAACTCCACTTGAAACTAAACACATCACATTTTCTTGACAAACAACTTGATAAGGTGAAAATTTCTGCAGCGCTTGGCTGATCTTACGAAGGCAGGCAGGCTTTTGGCCAATCTGAATAACCAAAGTAGCTTATTTTCAGATTTAAGCCTCCGCCTGCAGCTTGGCCCTGGCTGACCTGTTCCACACGGACTCTGACTGGCCAATAATATGCCAGTGTGTCTGCCTCAGCTCGTGCCAGGTCTGTAGGCCTGCTCATGCCATTTTTGTCAGGCTGGATAATTAAGGGCTGACTTCACCATCTGACTACACATTACACAAGCCTAAATGTATAATCAGGGCATGATATATAATCAACATTCACTCTGGGGCCATTTTGGGGATGTGAACATGCAACAATCACAAGGGTTTAAAGGAAGGAAAGAGAAAATAGATGTTTAGCAGGAGATATTGTTCACCTCGGAGACGTGTTCGTCCACCTCCTTGAGGCGCTGGAGAACTCTTGACATGAAAAGGACAGCTGAGTGGCAGGAGAGAGAAGAGGCAGGAGAGTCCGCACTCTCGGGTGGAGGCTTGGTCTCAGCAAGTGTTTGATCCACATGTCTGAGTTTCACAACAGAAAACTGGGACGGAGGCTGGAACTGGGGTTTGGGCAGAGTCTTTGGTGGCAGGCGGACTAATTGCTTTGCTGCATTTCTGATACGGACTTCAAACTGGAAGTGATAATATACAGTAGTGCACATGAGAGCTGTGGTATGGCTCCTCATCAAGCAACCAAACAGTGAAGCTTAAGTTTATTTTTCATCCACTTAGAGGCTGTAGATCATTTAAAGAACCATACTGGTGCTTTTATATGTTTCAGCCCATTAACTACAAATCACAAATACCTTTCAGTCTTGCCGACCATTTTCAAAGCATACCTAAAGTTTTTTTTAGATTTACTTCCCTCCTGGCAGCCATTGGTTCATGCCAGCGCAGCATGAAAATCCACTTGCATAGGTAATCCATTACAGTGAACGTTTTATATGGTGCCAAAGTTATGTAATCATCGCATGTTGTGCAGTTGCGAATGGGAACTGTTGTTAAAACAGTTTTTGCTGGTGGGTTCAAGAACTTTGAAGGGCAGTTTGATATATGAGACCCGAACTATAAAATATTAATGGATAACCTGTCAAATTCACATTATTCTTTTCATGACTTGTTTGACATTTATGTGTGCCTGATGTACAGACCCAGTCAAAAGTTTGGACACACCCTCACATTCCCTTAAATGAGAGTGTGTCCAAACTTTTGACTGATACTGTGTATAAATTTAAAGTAATGTAACTCAAGAAAATAATTGCGACAACTTAACTTGTTTGTTAAGATTAATGAGCAAATATTATATAAGGTTTTAATTTTCAGACATATTTAACTTCATACGAATAGTAAGAAAAAGTCCTCCCTCTGCTTGCTTGGGCAAGAGAAAGAAAGATGTGAGGATAATAATGAAGCAAAAGTCAAATCATAAGTCAAACTGGTTACTGTATGTGAATCTAAGTGGTGGAAAATTGAAGTCTGGGTTTAGTCACTCTAGCATTTAAGACAAGAATATTCCACACTAAATTCAATTCATGAAAGAATGATCACAATTTGTGGAGTTCCTTGCAACATTTAACTATTTTGTTGACTGACAGCAAAACAGCTTTGTCTCTACCTTTAAAGAGATATTTACTGTATATTGTAGATAGCAGTTGGTCAAATAACAAAGAAAAAAAACCTGCTGCATGGTTTTCAGGTAGATGTGTTATTTAATTGGCATTTCATTTTCTGACCTTTAAGTGTAGTGCTCTGCTTTTTTGCTTTCTTATGTTGTTGAATGTAATTGCAAAGCCACAAGGGTGAATCTCATTCAGTACATTTTTGCTCTGAATTCAAATCAGTCCGGGCTGAGAAATGCAAAACCACCAGTAAGGACCTTTAAATATTCAAAAAAGACTGAAAACTCCAGTTTAGACAAGTGATATCTTACAGATGTGTGTGTTTGTGGTACATGAACATACAGTACACATGCATATGCAAATGTCTGTGTATGTGTGTGTCTGTTTTGTATGAAGTTGAGTGTTTTCATGTACCATACAAATGATGTTGCAGACTACAGTTTGTGTGTCTTAACTCTCATCTGGCTGCTCCAGTCTACCTGTTTCTCAGAAGGAGGTTTAGGTGGGACCGGAGGCCTGAGTTTAATGTGATGATTCTCGGTCAGGTCAAGAGTACGGAGCGGGGACGACCTCTCACAGTCGGACTGAGATTTTGCAGAAAGGTTAGAAAGAAAGTTAATAAAGAGGCACAGAAATAGAAAAGGCTGAAATGATTAAAAGCTAGAAATGATAGACAACAGAAGACTTTAGCATTAGCAAAAGGAAAGTTTTGTCAGCGAAACCACAGACCACGATCAGAACTCCAACTGACAACAAGGGAAATTTAAAACACACACATGATCCCTGATCCATGGAAAAGAGGACAAATAGCCATTTCTAACTATCTGCAGCCAGGAAAGATGTAAAAAGTATTTCTGTGTAGATAGATAAATGGATACATATATTCACTATATATTTACTTACATTCCTACAATGGAAACCATAGTCCTACTAGATCAGAATAAAACAAAAATAAAATAAAATTCATGGTTATGTTTTTTTATACCTGTTTCCGTACGGTGTAACTAGGTGTACTTTCAAACTTGGCCTGTAATTGAGAAGCCATGGAGCGCACTTTGTTCTCCTTTGGTTCCTGTCCTTCTTGCACTGGGGAGCCGTTACTGGACAGATTGGTGGCCTAGACACAGAGGAAAGAGACAGAAAACAGATAAGATACTAGCTCCTCACACTAATAGTAATTAACTTTGACATTAAAAGCAGCTTATCAACAAACCTCCTCCAAATAACTGCAGAATTTTCGCCTCCTTTTGTAAATGGGGTCTGTACCATCCGACTTCTTCTCATCCTGAAAGTACAGCAGGCGAAATACAAATCAGCCATAAACTGGTAGAAGAAAATCTCACATGATCTTCCAATATATTTCCATTTAATTATAAAATACTGTGTGTGTATAAAATAAATATACCTTAATCAGCAAATAAAGATATTGAAAGACTACATCATATTTAAATGGTGCAGTATAACGTTACCTTTGGTACTCGTTTCCTGTGCAGTGCAAGATTGAGCACATTATTATTACTTCTGACTTCCTTAGATGGATAATCTTCATTGTTTTCATCTACTCCTCTGGAACCTGCAGCATAACAATTGACCAAATTAGAGTTTTCATATTTTCCAAATCACACAGTCATAAATGTCTAATAATAAAAAACTCATAATGCCCATATAGATTAGGAAAGTTATACAAGGGGTCTGGTTATTGCATCTGTGCAGAGAAATGTTCCATTAAAGAGAATAAAGCTCAGCTACACTTCAGAGGAAGGTAAATAATGAAAATAGCCCTTCTATAGAAACGGGCAGCTGTTCTCATGTTGTCAAGAATACCAGTCCACTATAGTCCACAGTGCTGGTACAAATACATTACTTTCATTCCACTATACTTGACTAACAGACTGCACAACACTCACACTCACTCACACACACACACACACACACACACACACACACACACACACACACACACACACACACACACACACACACACACACACACACACACACACACACACACACGCAGCTTTCACAGGAAACCAAAGGAAACTGAATACCTTCTGCTTCACTGGAATTTCACTGTTTTGTTTTTTGTACATATTTTAGCTATAGAATAAAGAAAAGAAGACAGGGACCAGACTCAAGGAAGAATGACATCAGGCTTCAGTGTCTTTAACTAATGAAACAGAGCAGAGTCAAGGAAAGTACAGTAGGGTTGAGTCGAGTGGTGCACTGTAATGTAGAGTAGAAAACAGTGGAGTAGTGTATAGAAGAGTATAGGGCTGGACAATATGGACAAAATCAGACATCACAATATTTTTAATCAAATACCTCAATATTAATACTGCAACAGTATTGTATGGATGACTATTGGTGATTTCATAAAATATGGAATAATGTAGAGTAGAATAGAGTACACTCAAGAAGGGTTAAGTAGAGTAGAGTAGAGTAGAGTAGAGTAGAGTAGAGTACCTGATGCAGGTAAAGGTGTGCCTCGGAACAGCTCGTAGAATTTGGACAGGTAGGTGATCATCTTGGTCTTGTCCAGCTCCTCACCAGCACTCAGCTCCTTCCCAGACGTGAATGGACGGATCCCAAATTCCCGCTCACTGATGTCAAAAGCCAGCTGCACGTTTTCAGCCTGGTCTTCCTCATTCAATGAATCGAAATCTCTGATGGAGAAAGATAAGATTCATGCTATGTAAATGGCAAAGCACCTGGAAAAATATATAGTTAAAAAAGTATGTCAGTAAATATTGGTTATAGTTTTCATTCTGACCAATCCTGAGTTATCACAGTTTGTCGTGGGATTTATTTTTAGCTCTAAGAAATGTGTCAAGTTTTATACCTGCGCTGCCCTAATGGTTATCAAACCTTCCCCCGAATAACAAAGCAGGAATGTGACAATGAGGTTTGTAACTCTGATTTGTTAAAGTGATTATCTCTTGACAGATCTTTCCATTTGTACATGTAGGTATCAGGTGACTGACAGTAAGCAGAGTGTAACATTATACGCACACTGATATGAAAACAGTCACCGTCTGCAGAATGGTATGACTTCACATACAGACTTATCTTACTCAATCAATTTTCAGGTCTGCAGAAGAACTTATTTTGGGAGAAAATGGTGGCAAATTACTTCTAATGGGTGAAAAAAAGAAGCTCTGACATCTATGTCTAAGCTGACAGTGTGCAGACACCATCAGATATAATGTAAAGAAGAACAGTAACCTAGCAGCAACACACACACATACAAAAACTCTGGTGTTCTGGAAGCACTGAGGCTCATTTTTTCTTCTTTTTTTTCATTTCAATAGACCTGCTCCCCTCGCTGCAGTCTGCTCTGCTGACAGGCATACATATGGAGGAGGGAAGGGGAAAAACAGGAGTGGTTCCTGGAAACTTGCAGGACCACATGAAATCGTAGT
Source organism: Scomber scombrus (assembly GCF_963691925.1). NCBI lineage: Eukaryota > Metazoa > Chordata > Actinopteri > Scombriformes > Scombridae > Scomber > Scomber scombrus. Next base: position 20,969,838 of record NC_084970.1, read on the forward strand.
GGCATGTGGAAAGGTATGAAGGCAATAATTAAAGTGTGAGAGGATATAATTAGATTTGTAAATGCAATAATCTACAGTTGCATTGACTAATTCCATGCTGTGCAAGGCAGTCTAATGCTACAAAATGGAAATTGGTCTGTTTTTCAGCAAAGATTGTGTCGTCTTAGCGGGTAGAAAACCACAGTGAGCACTGCAGTACATGAGCTGTTTTTCTCTTTGAGTCCAGTATTAAAAGGCAGAGAGAACTGTTCTTTGGAGCTAAATAGTAGTCAATAAAATATGTTTTAAAAGCAGAATAATCATTCCTTCAGGTCCACATTGATTATACTGGAACAATCAGTTTTTTTTCAGTGAAAATGCCCCTTTGATAAAACTGTGAGTCTACTTGGCTGCACTCAGCAAACATATATATGTACACTCCAAACTAGCGTAACATACAGAATGGCTACTATGAAGTCTTTTTCACATCTATCAGGGTTAAGCTGTGAGGAGGTGGAGAGTGCAGCAGAAAAAAACACACATAGATCAAAGAGTTGCTGTCATGCCAAGCATATTTAACACACCCATCACAGATGAATTTCAACAACCAGCTGTTATACAGAACAAAGAACAAGTGTTTCATTTATGTGAATGTATGTATGCAGTGAATATGGTAGAGAGATAGAAAAGATGTTACTGACACTGTTTTTTAGGGCTGGGTCTCAATACCAGTATCAATACCAGTGACCTGTAAGAGATATTGATACCAACAAAGTGCTTCATTCAATAATCCTCATGTGAATGGAAGCATTTAGTGGTATAAAATGCCACCACTTCTCCCAATCTAAATGATTTTTACCCAAATACATTTTTAAAGTGTTCAAATTACAATATGAAATATGTATTAAATAACTGTATAAAGCTGTACCATTAAGTATTATCACCACAGACTGTATGTGTTGTAGCTGCTGTGGTAGTAGTTGGCTAATCCCACGTTGCAACACTTGTGGTGATTGGCTAATAGCAAAAACCATAAAAAGAGTATTTTTTTCTAGATTTGAGAATGAAAAGGAGCAAATACGGGTATCATTTGACTGGAGAAGTTTTGATACTACTTGGTAATGGATTATGTTGTTATCTTAAAAAGATATCAAGTACCAATACCCAGCCCTACTGGTTTTACAGTAAGTGGAGTGCAGTGCTGGAGGCTGATAGTATTTTTATCTGATGTGTGTTACGTACATCAGCTGCGGTTTGAACCTGTGGATGAGGGCACACAGGGCAATGCCACTTTGCCAAGAAGATGTCAGGTCTGTGATCGTCACATTCCTGTAGCCCTCCGTCTGTTTCTGGCACCAGGTAAGAAGCCTCGCAGGTCTAATCTCAGACTCTACAAATGAGACAAGGCAAGTCAGATTTCACAATCACACAATGCAAATCCACAGGAATGCAGGTTGCGTCAGACAGTCACTAAGGAAGTTCAGGCTGATAAAGGATATGATGTCACACAAGCATGGGCCAAACCACGAAGAGACAGTAAATAAAGTCAAGACAGAAATGGAGGGACCGGGTGCTGAGGTATGCACACATTTCTGTCCGGACATGTACTTCTTCACTGCCTTTGTTGAGTGACTCTGTTCACTTCTGTTAAACATACAGTTCAGTTCAGCATTTAGAGCTTCTGTAATATTAGTTCCCCATTCTGAAGCACTGTTAGCACATTGTGTTATAAATAAATATCTATATCTATACTTGCATTTGGTGGTCTAAGGGATTGTTTTCTTAACTTCAAATAGAAGCTTTATTTTAAACACAGTGTCATGAAGTTATGTCAAACCTGTGTGTGATTGATTGTTCCCTCCACAACCCACCAGCTCTCATTTTTTAAACTTCCTCCTCCCAGAGAACTCACACATAAAAATAAACCACAGATTGTGATTTATTCCCTAAAAGGAGGTTAATTTTGGTTACATACCACTTAAAGTATGTTAGGTAAGTAAGAAGGAAATGAAAAAAGAGCTACGGGCGGAAGTTTTGCTTATGTGAGGATTCTTACAAAGTAACAGAGGAGAGCAGCTCTTATCAGTCACTTTCCTTAATAATCTAGAGATGAGTCAGCAGCTGTCATAAAAACAAAACGCAGGCATCTTTCAGTTCTGGTTATACTTACCTCGTCTGGAGAGATTGACAGGCCTGCGTATGGTAGCAGCACGCTCCAGAGAGCAGGATTTCAGCTCTCCGCTGATGTATAAGTGACGCACCTGTGACAGGATAAAAATAAGAAATAATACCAATTGAGACAACTGATAATTTTAAAGCAAATACCTAACAACACATCTGTTTGTGTTGTCCATAAAGTAAGAAGTGAAGTGATTTCCTCTTTCTCACCTGGTGAGGCCTGAGACAGGAAGAGTTGAGGTTGGGGTATCGTGTCCCAGGGTCTATGGTGTACTGATCAAAGTTTTTGGCAATGTTTTCAGTTGTTGTCTGCGGAAGTAGTCTGTAAATGCTTTCCCTATATACACATACATACACATCAAATGACAAAAGACACAAAGCATCAGTCAATTTTGTTTTACCATAGCAGAGATTAGTAGAGAGGGTAAATGTGGACTAAACACAAAGCATCCAAAGACATTGATTGCTTGGATTCTCTGAATAGACATACATATCAAATGTTTTATATGTGTGCATATGTGTGTTTACCTCTCTGCCAGCACCTCCAGAACAGTCCGACCCTCAGCCCAGCTCTTTACCATCCAGGCTGTGTCAAAGGCAGCCAGGAAGCCTCTAGCGCAACCTGTCCCCATGGGCCAGAAGGGCTGAACAGGAACACGGAGCAAACATATCAATGTCAGTGTATAGGAGGGAGCCAGAACATAGTCTATGAATCAGTGAAGCTTTTGGGGATCCCAATAAAAGAAATAAATGAAACAACAGCAGACTTTTCTGTAATTGGATCTGTAATTTTGGTGCTCTGTTACTTGTCATGTGTCATAATAATAATCTTTGCAGCTGTGCAGAATAAATTAATGAACAACTGCTTCACTGACTGTCAGCAGCATCATCAAGGATGAGTCTTGCAAAGGTGGAGCAGCTCACAGGCTGGTGCAAAAACAACAATCGAACAATATTTGCCTAAATCGCAAAGAACATCTTCCATCACTGTCAAAAGATTCTCCACCCTGCAGCATCTGGCATGTGAAACTGGAACATCCGAGATGAGTGCCAACAGTCTCTTTCCTCAGGAAGTCAAGCTCCTGAACACCCTGCCTACCCTCTAGATCCCCATACTCACCTGACCTGGGCTATCATGACATGATATTGCACAGCTTGCTTCTTCTCACCTCTAGCAGACTGTCGCCAACCAGTGCAACTAGCAGTTGGTGCCCAAATCTCTCCCTGGCCAGAGCAGCGTTCTCTGAGGCGTGCATGCTAGTGAAGTCAAACATGGCTACATCTGGCTGTCCGCAGTGGTTTATGGCAAAATCCAGCGTGGGAAGTTGGTAGTTGGTGCCAAAGTCAGCAGCCTCTCGGGCGTAGCACAGAAGGGCTTCCTGGTTGACGTTTTCACTGCACAGCAGCATCTGGGTGTCTATGTAATCCTGTTGAACAAAAGCATGACAGTCAGGCAGAGTTCAAACAGTCTGAGCTTAGCTTAGTATTTCAAAAAAGTGAAATAAAAGCCCCATTGTAGAATATTTAAAGGTGTTGGAAAATAAAAATGACTAGCACAGACTGTGGACATGATATCCTGAAGTGAACACAATCAGCTTGGTTTTAGACCTGTAAACTACTGTCCACATCTCCAACTTTTTCAGTGGCTCAAATAGATTAATGAAGTGAAGCGAAATGGCAATTTAGTCTGATTATCAGGCTAGCACACTATCTATACTAATGCAATTACCGGCTGCCACACAATCTTATGTCCAAGCCAGAAAGATATCAACACCTCATCAAATACACACAACATAGCCTCAGAAATGACAACACCTCATTGACATAGTCATAACAAAAAAGAAAAAAGAAAAAAGAAAAAAGAAAAAAGAAAAAAGAAAAAAGAAAAAAAAGGAAATGCTGTGAAGAGTTACTATTTGTTGCAGGGCTGTTGCATTTGATCACAATATAGTGTTCATTATCCATGATATTGAATCCTTGTTATCTTGATAAACTGGAATACAATGAATTAGCTGTGAAAAAACAATTTTTGTAAATAAGTTAAATTTATTTACAGAGCACAAGAATTAAAAATAAAAATGTGAAAGTGTGAAAAAAGGACACCTCTATCTGCTTACATTAATGACGACTCCCTTGTCCAGCAGGCTCTGTTTCTTGGCTGTCATTACAAAGTAATGCGTGTTGTCTCTGTAGTACACAATGTTCTCCAAATCAATACCTGCAAAGAAATGGTACAGTTCCTCGATGACTACATTTTTTTTAAAGCCACAATGGTGTATCCATCAACAGTGAAGGCTTTGATTGTTTTGTACTGGTGGCATTTTGTGCAACTGATTCTAAACCATCAAAGTTTTATTCTGTAAACATATTGCTGTGCTAGCATCTTATTCTGTGCTGTAGGAGGTTGAGAATCATTACAGAACTGGTCAATGATTACAACCAGAGCAACAAAACAAACAAAAACATAACCTTCTGGTGAGCAGACTCATGTCACTGAGAAACATTTCTGAGTAAATATTTCCACTGTAATGAGCTCACTGTGTGGGACGTCACTGTACAATCATGTTCTAACAGGCCAACTAACAGCATAAATGAGACAGTTTGATTGTGCTTCTCTCTTACCTGTTTCCTCTTTGAGGTCAAGAAAGAACTTCTGGTTGAAGATGAAGGCCACTCCGCTGATCTCCTCCACTTTTGCCTCGGCGGTGGTGTTTCTGTTGATGAAGTTTGCTGTGATGGCAATCGCCAGTTTACCTCTGAACTCCTTCCTTTTGAAACCTGCCAAACAGAAGTACACAAGGAGAGAGAGACTGAAATACAGAAACAGAAAGAAACATAAGAGATGTAGATCTTCATAAACAAACAACCAGTCCCTTTGGCTTGCCCGGGAAACCAAAGGAAATGTAGCCTTTAACCATAATTACAAGTCGGATATTTTAGCATAAGAGGCAGTTTACCAAGGTGAGTCTTTATATAGACAAAGGAACAAAAGGCATGGATTATAAGAGATTAAATGCTATGATCAAATTTAAATGGACTTCGCTTAATTAACCTTCAGAACTGCAAGTGTTGCAGCAAAAACTTCTACTTCTCAAGAGTTCAAAAATACTTCAAAAATAGAAATTTAATTTAATTAATATGTTCAAGGGCTGCGGTTCAATCAATCCTTTGAAACTTTGATGACTCTCTACTTCAGCTATTTCAAAAGAAAACACAGGGACACAGAAATGGACTAACTAAAAATGTCATGATTGAAAAAAGAAAACATATTAATTCATGTTTGCAGTGTTGGTTATTAGAAACTGATGTTGAGACAGTGACAAGATTTTATGGAGGCAGAATAAAACATTTGAACTTGTGTCACTACTCCACACCTGAGGGGTAAAATTCACTGGGGATCTTTTTTCCTCTCTATCACTTAATTGTTCTTGTTGAGATGCAGCAACAATCAGCAAAGTGCAGATCTGATTGTATTTAAGTGTGTATGTATGTAGCTAGCACAACAAAAGTAGCTCAAAAGCAGACTGACCACAGGGGAAAATCATTTCTCCCAGGCTGCTTCATAATTGAAGAATGAGCTAAACGTCTTGTTCTGCTCAAAAAAATCCCTTTTTAGGAATAAGCATCTGATGTGAATTGGTTGTTAGATGACAGCATTTTTAAAAGAGAGACCAAAACAGTGAGGTAGAGAGATGGAGAGAGTCCAACACGCATCAGCTGCTGCAATAAGCCCCGGCTTTGCTCTATTTATGTGCAGTGCTTTGGTGGTTTCATGTGTGACCTCTCCCACTGGGAGAGATCAATGGCTTCACTAAGATATACGTTTACAAAAAGGTGGGCTTCATTTTAAGCCTCACAGCAGCACCGGCTATTCAAAGTGAGAGTCGAGACACAATCCTGTGAGTTGTCTTGAATTTAGTGGCTGCTCGGTTAGTACAAGGTGTGCTGGATTTTATCTGACTGAAACCCTTAAACTCTGTGCTCCACATGATAAAGCTAAGATTTTTGATGATGAACAGAAAGACAAAGTGTCCATTAAACATGTAGCGCATATGTGACGGACACGGATAGTTATGTGTTCAGCTTAATTATACAAAATGCTACATGCAGCATTTTCAAAAAGATGCACAATAAAAACAAGTAGAGGCCAATGGAAAATAAACCTGAAAGCCTAATCCTTGTTTTAAAAAACATTTGAGTGTGATGATAGGGTCTAAGCTTTCATCATATGTGAGTAACAATATATCACACTTCGTCGTTAAGTACATCCATGAGGCAACAACACTATAAATCTCTTTTGTCTGCTGCTGCCTTCTCACCTTCCAGAGTATTCCTGCGTCCGTCAGCCCCCACCACAACATCAAACTCAAAGTTAGCCACGGGGTGATCAGCAGGTCGGATTCCAGCCCTCCACCCAATCCCTGAGGGAGGGAGACAAACACAGAGAGAAAGGGGAGAGAGGGAGAAAATAATTATATAATTAATCACTCCACAAAGCACTGGTGTTTTTATTAGTCTAAACATCTTTCTTTTCTTTTCCACCTGCTATGCTGACTTTGTGAGGATAGATGCAGTACACTTTATCTTTGTTGCTGTTTAGGGTTTCTGCTGTTTTTACCAGTACAACTGCTCTTTTTATGATTTCAATGACAGGAAAAATACTTTTCATGCCATGTTTGTAAGAGGGATGTTAAATAAAGTGCAAGCAGAGGAATGCTGCTAAAACTTGGTATGTTCAAGAAATACAGAGATTATCTGCACAAATGCGGATCATTGCCCAACTAACATATAACATATAATTAAAGCTTGAAATATTGTCTCAGATTCAATCTTAGTCATTTTAAACATGCAGTGCTGGGTTCTGTGAGACAAGCGCAGGAACAGCTTGGCATTTTGTTGTGTAATGTCACCATGTGAAAAATGTGTTCCATGATGTTAAGGCCACAGCTAAGTCCGTCACAGCAGAACAGGAGGGATAAGCCTGGGTCTAAATTTAGGCAAAGCTCTTGTTGTTATCTGTATATTGATATTGCAGCTGAAGAGAAAACACCTGACAATGGTGTGCACATTATTTTCTTCCCGAGAGTTTAAAGTCAAATGTGGGATGAGAGTGTCAAATAGTTCAGCCTGCTCCTACAGTACAGGATATATGCAGAGAAAGATTAACATGTGTTGCTCTTAAATGAAATATAGAGGTGTCTGAAGTGCTGCAGGACAGGAAAACATCATCAGAAGAGAGTGACAGATGATATCCTTACATTTTCATATTAAATTCAATATTCTTGACCTCTACTAACCTCATCTAAATATAATGAGAAACTCCATCGGTGCCAATGTTTGTTTCATGTTTATTGGTTGGCTGTCAAGGAAACTAAATACAACAGGATGAGAAGTTTCCCGCTTCCTGACCAGGCAGAGCAGAGTACAGGACTAACAGAGCAGGAGGGTAAATAACAGATCCACCTGAAAGCTACACATTAAAAATGTCTAACAAACTGACAGTTTCAGCTTGATGTCATATAAGGCTTTACACATTATTAAACCTCATCCTTTTTAATGTTGTATAGTTTCCAGCTGCTCATATTTCTCCATTTCCCAAAAGCTCTCAGGTCATAAAACAACTGTCAGCAGATGAATATAAAAACTCTGATAATGTGTTGTTTGGACATGTAAGTGAGGTGAACGTGTGGATGGATACCTTCATTTTCTTGATCCTCTGGAGGCTCCAGCAGCTTGACAAACTCCACATTGATGTGAAACTCAACTGCGACAATGAGGGCAACCTTCAGAAGCATCAGCTGCAGCTGCTGAATGCCTGTAAGACACACACATTAACGTTTGTATACATGTGAAAAAGGCTGCCAAAATGTGTGTTTTATGTTATGTTGTCATGACACTCTTGGGAGTGAGCCCACAAGCTCCATTACTGTGTTGTGTTTGCTGTTGCTGTGAGGACAGCAGAAAGCAGGCTTTTCTTCTTGATTTTATATGTTGTAGAGATTATAGACAATCAATGCTTAAAAAACATTTTTAAAAAGAGAAAAGTCTTGTCTTGTTTGGTGGGTTTTACTGTACCATTTAAAAAAAATGAGTTTTTTCCCCATATCTTTTTAAAACCTGAAACCAGATCCATTTCTGGTCCAATTGAAAAAAATATAGGGCAAAAAAATGTCAATCAATGATGCTCATTCATTCATTCCTGTAACCCAAAATGTGAATGTTTTTCAAATCCGATGAGGACGTAACAGAAAGGGATATAACACATTTTTTACATACATTGTACATTATGGACAAAATTTGAAATTATTTACAGGGAAAAATAATGTCCAGAGAGGTTAAGACAATAACCACAAATGAATAAATGAAGAAGAAAGTTTTTTGCTGTCAGACACTCACTGATGTGGTCTATGGCCCCCGCACAGAATTTGCCGTAAAACTTTTTGGCCCCGAGGCTCCGCAGGTCATGGATGGTGTAGGGCCAAAGGTGCAGCACATTGTTCCTGGAGAAAGAGTCTCTCTTCTCAATTACCACAACTTTAGCACCCATCAAGGCAAGCTCAATGGCTGTCCGTAGGCCACAGGGACCTCCTCCAATGATAAGGCACTAAATAAGTGAGAATGACAAATTGACCTCATTATCAACACAAGGCATGGATAGGCAAAATTAATTACGTTTTGTTATTAACAGAGGGCTGAGATTTTTCCTGCAGAAGAGTCTGAGAAGAAAATGCGTTTTTATCCCAATTGTTTAATAACATACCAGGCAGTATTATAATATATACATGGATGATCGGCACATTTCTGCACCACTGGGGCATTTAGAGGCTGAGCGTCTCACTCAAGGACACTTTAGTCGGATAGGCCCTGACTCTTAGGACCATTACAGTCTTAAGATGACTTCTCCAGGCCACCTTGGTGCTGTAAGAGTATTGTTAGTAAGATTTACACAAGCCTTAAGTGAGAGGGATGTTTGCCAGCACCTTCCATCACTCTAAATAATTTTATTACAGCCTCTTCATATCAAAGGTGTTATTCATGCATCGGCCTTTGCCAAAAAAAATGCATGAAGTCAGTTCATTGAGGTTACAGCATCTGTCTGAGAATGTGTGGCTCAAACATGACATCATCCTCTTGACTGATAGATGAAAGAGATGACGCATGTGTTTTGGCAAACTCTATCTTCTTTCTTTCTAACATATTAAAAGGCATTATAAGAACAGTGTGTGGGAAGGCGACATGCGTGTGTGTGTGTGTGTGTGTGTGTGTGTGTGTGTGTGTCTTGATTCTTTTGACGTCTGATCCAGAACCATACCACTTCTGAAGGTTTCCCCTGCTGTGCTCAACAAGCTGGACAGTTTCTTGTCTCGATAGCCTCCCGAAATTAGTGCTGAAAATGTTCTTTCACCTTCCCAACAAGACACTCTTTCTCCATCCATTCTTCTAGCAACATAAAGAGCTGGTACTGTGCCTGACCTCCAAATTCCCGCAGTATACAGACAGAACAACTCGCTTCCTGTGTGTTATTCAACAGGATAACACAAAGTGAGGATAGGGCGAGAAGGTGCCAACCATATCAGTTGTGTGAGACATTCTGTGAGACAATCAGACTGACAACTATTTACAGAGCACCCAGTGCCAGCAGACTAAAGTCCTTCATCTACCCTACATGGCTCTTTGCTCTAGCAACAAAAACAAGATGATTGTGATTTAGTCATTCCTTCGATATTCTCTGTCTCTCAGTGTGCGGTTGAGCTCTGGGGGAAGTTTCATGAGGGATGTGGGTGATGAGTAACACACATTTTCATCATATGTAGCCTGAGGTTATCAGCATGATGTATTCTCAGGTGTGAAGCACACACAGATGGTGGAAACGTTGCCCGGACAAGTCTGACTTCTGACTTGTTTTCTCAACAAACGAGATATATCATAAGTGTGTGATAAGGTGTATAGAGATGGAAGGATGACTTTCAGTACATCCGGTGTGTCCAGTGGTAGCATCAAAGTACAGTTTATTCAGATTCTCACAATGTGTTTTTCAAAACTTATGTGACTGTTTTCATCGTCTATCAGCGTCAAGCAGTAACCGGCTGTTTGTTTTAGCCCGTTTCCATTCACTCATCTATTTTTCCAGCTATGAGGCTTTTCCTGAGCGCTTGCTGCACTTTTGCTGAATCAGGACACACGCACTTCCTGTCTGCGTCCCACCTGTGACCTCACTGTCATCCCAGGTCCACCTCATCCGAGTCACATTGGTCCCCTGCTTCATTAATGAACCCTTACGGTCGGTCAGAGTATCCCAGTACGTATAGTATGCACATTTTCAACTCAGCACACAGGGTGGTAAATACAATAAGCATTTTTTAAATAAAATACGGATTACATCAAAAGCAAAATGTTTTCACACAACAATGTCTCCAACCTACAGTTACATGAAAATATCAGACTCTACGCCTAAACTGTGTACAGAAAGCTGAATCTGGGCCTTCATTGAGATTAGAATAATTATAACAAAAAATAATAATCCAGCACTAAAAAGTGCCTGAATATATTACTTGAAGGGTAAAGAATTTCATGATATAGATCATATGTGAAACACACTGAGAACTTGTCCATGGAAACTGTTTGGAAAAGGGGCAACATAAATGAAAATTAAGTCTAAATATTAAATGCAACATACAGGTACTGAATGCAATTCTTATACCAAAGAGCTATGACAAATGTTAACTTTTTAGATCGATTTGCTTCAGTTTTGTTTGTTTTTTTGTAAACAGTAAAACTTTATGAAGAAGAAACACTGTGGTTATACGTCAGGGTCACCACAGCCAGCTGTGTCAGACCATAAAATGGGGATGACATCACATCCTTTAAAGATTGCTGCTACAGAGGGAACGTAAAGTCTTGGTGCTGAATGATATCACATCTGTCACCATTCAAGAGCTGAGCTGCCATAAAACATGCGTCATCATCTTATGGGTCGCTCCGGGAGAGGAGGAATAAGTAATCTAGTAAAAGCAGATTGTCCTGTGAGGAATTAGAACAGGCTCAAAGCTGCACATATGTGGAAATTAATAAGTGACAGAAGAAAAAAGCAATCTCATAAATTCACAATAAGTTAGTGTTTCAATAATGCACACAATCCACTGTTTGTACAACTGGTTTACTACTTTGGTACACAGCACTGCTTTATATTTTACGACACATCCCGATGGATTGTCAGAATTATGAAATCAGACCTGAAACTTTTGGCTAGGAAGTTTAGAATAGTCACACTTACTGCTGAAGATTTACTTTCTACTTTGGTGTGGCTGAAATCAGACAGAATCTGTAAAACTTAGCTCACACTGAAGCATTTAAATCCCACTTTAATAACAATCTGGGCCTAGCTCCAGCCTTTTAGGAAGAGCCTATAAAAAGCAGAGCACACCCTTGGTATAAATTGGGCCAAATAATCATACTTGCTGAGTGATGCTGTCTGTTTTTCTGGGCAGTAAATATACTCTTTCAAGCTGATGCCTGAAATGTAATTACACAACCCCAGGTTTGCCTAATTTCCCTCAGCTCCCCTACTGCCACAGACCCCCGAACGCTCCCACATGACACTAAACACAACACACACCCCAACATGACTTGTGTGTCCTATTGCAAGTATTAGTTCACAAATCAATTCAAGTATATCTCGTCAATTGTTCTTTGTGTGCAATTTGCTGTCTGAATATCATTGACTGTTTTATGTTGTTTGGCTGCAAGGTTCAATGCCATGTTGTTTTTGTCCACAATGTCTGATGTACAGTGTGTAGAGTTTTTAACTATTTGTATGACAAGATACACACACATATTATGTATTGTCTGTGAGTTATTGTTACATGATGTTTTTATTTCGTATTGTAGCACCCGTCTGGGAGCGAGTGAATCAGTGCAAAGCATTGTATATCTCTTTCATTTCCTCTCCTGTCTGCTGGGAGCTGTTGCAGTCAAAGAGTGAGTGTTACTGTAGTTGATGGGCTGCGTCTGGGCAGGCAGAGGTTAAATGTGATGACCGTGACATTGCCTGCCTAAGCTACACCACTCTGCAGTCTACTTTAATGGTCCTGTAGAGGGATAAAGTGCTGACTGTTAAAAACAACAACAACATTTTTTTTAAAAAAGGAACTGCATGACGTGAGGTCACAAGGACACTTCCTAAATCAAGTGTAAACAAAACTCCATGATGGTTTTTTTTTTTTTTTACCATTTTAGGATGTACGTACATACCCATTTCAGGCTTTAAAGGACCACATGCACTTTAGCTTACTACCTTGAAATTGCAAACACTTAACATTTGTGTTGATTATCGTCGAACAACACACATTTACATATGATTACATCATGAAAATCAACATTGGTGAACCTTGATAGATAACTAATTACAGAGGAAATGTTGTTAGCGTATGTTCTACTGCAGTTTACTACAGCTTGGAAAACTCTCCCTGTGTAATTTATACTGTATATTCAAGGCTAGCCAAGATCTGATTGTGGCTGCTCACAAAGTCAATCTTTCACACGCTTTATTGTCATACCAAGAAGAAAATATTCTTACAGTGAAAAAGTTGCTTTTGGGTAGTCTACTCTAAAATCTCAGATGGTAGATCATTCAGTTCCCTAACAAAGAGACTTCTTAAAGCAACTATATTACCACGACACAACCTGACAAAAAAGTGTACATGGAAAAATGCATAATTAATAATTTGTGGGATTAATATGCTTCTATGGTGCTTGAATTTACATACATCCTACTCAATGTCCTCTATAAATGCATCACTTCTCTCTTTGTTGGCTTCTGATCAGTAAACTTTTTCTTGCAGTACAAAGATCATTAAAACTTACCTTGGTACCCATGCAGGCCTGGCCTTTCTTGTATTCCTTATGGCACATCCTCTTATCTAGTTTAGTCCACAGTGCTTTGGCCTTCCAAGTGGTGACCTTTGCCCTCAGGCTACTGTAGAAGGTGCTGTTATCTGCAGGGTCGAGGTCCAACTTTCTACACAAGACGTTGAAGGCCTGCAGCGTTCCCTTGCAGGTCGAGGCCTGAACAAAGTCCTCAAACAGCTTCCCCACATTATCCTCCTCTGTCTCTCCCATCTTTCCCTGACTGCAGTAGTTGGTTTGGTGTGTCGAGGCTCCTGCTTACTTCAGCGCTCTGCCAGATGTGGCTACACCCTCTGCTTGGCCCGCACCGTCATGCCCAGTCTGTGGAGGTAAGACACACAGAGTCTGATGTCATCTCATGGCAAAAAAACCCTCACAGATGGCTTCGGGGCGACTGATATTTTTCCATATCCCATTATAAGGCTGTTTCATTATATTTCAACAGTTTAAATAGATTAGATTAGAATGTAAAATTTGAAGTTATCATTTTATCTGCTCTATGAAGCTTACCATAATAAATTGCTTGACATTAGCAAATTGTCAAGAGGGCACTCAGTACTACTCCTCACTAACAGCCGATATCTAAAACAACAAGCATTTAGAAACACAGTAAGCTTACACCCACACTGACGAGATAACATTCCAGCTACAGACAAGGCTGTGAGATAAATAAGAGGGGGAGAAAAATCAAGAAAGAAAGGAAAATGAGCCAGTGTGATGACGTCAGACAGCTGTAGAGCACATTTACTACTTTTGCTTTATTGAGGCAAAACCATCTGAGCCTATAAAAGGAGTTGTTTGTGGTTCAACATAATACTTGTTGGTTAAAATTGAAGCCAGCATTTTGAACTGCTTCAAGGTTCACTGATGACGCAGAACAAAGCAGTTTCAACTTTAACATGAGATATCCATGGACAAACATTGAAAATCATATTGTGATATACAGTGTGTCACCACTTTGTTTAAACTGTATACATTTTGTGGATGGGATCAACTGTATATTTTTGTAAGTGGTGAGTAACAGGCAACATGCTTTTTCTCAAATTCCTCCATATAGAAGTACATACAGTGTTTATTGCGTTGAGTGATTAAAAGGCTCCATTACAGTTCAGTGTACATACTGTATCTGCCAAGGTGCAAACTTCTCCTCAGCCCCAACTACTGAGTCTTGACTGATATACTTTAATTTTTTCATCAATCATCAAAAATGTTGCTGACACTTCCACAAGCTAGAATCCTATATAAATATCATTTTTACTGTATATCCTGTCTTCAACATGGGTAAAAAGTGGTTTTCTTATTACTGCTATCCAAAGAACCACCAAGCACCTTTCATTCTTGGAGTGCAGCACTGACCGTGGATGAGCAGACAGGAAAGGTATTTGTCTTGTGGTATCTTTCACTCCAGCTGCAAACCACACAAAGCAAAGCTTTTGAAGCAGTAGGAAGACACGTCTTTGAAACTAAAACCCCACACTAGTGCAGATTGATTGGATTTGATTGGGTATGCATGCTTAGTAGTCCACCTTCTTCTTTTGAGGTATGTGCATTTAGTGTGCTTACATATGTGCCTGCGTGTAAAAGACTGCTACTAGAGCACATGTTTGTGTCAGAACAGAGCTGAACTGACAGAATTAAATACAATGCAGTTTTCTCTTTCCCTCAAATCAAACATCAAGCATTTTGAAAATCATGCCAAAAAATCTGTGCCAGAACTCGACATCAAAGCAAAATGCGGACATTTTCTGCATTAAGAATGTGTGTGCTCACTTGGGTGGAGACCACAGCTTCCGTGAGTTTTGAGAGAAGTCTGCCTTTGATATTTTAATGTCCCATGGAGCGGGATGGGCAGGGCCAGAGGTGAGGTCAGGCTAGTTGTACAGGACTCTAACAGCCCCCCACAGTCATCCATTATTACTGTCACATCCCACCACAGGGCTGCAGGTGGTAACGTGACTGTGGCATTAAACTGTGGAGCTTAGGCCATTCATGCAAAAGTTAGCCCCTATAGTCAAGGATCACTCAGTCTTCGGTCATAAAGTTGTTTTTATGAGTGATTTGTAAGTGGTAAGATTTTGAAAATGTTGTTCCCAGATCAGCATGCTAAAATTACCATATTCATTTGCACCAGATCCTGTTTGGATGTGTATTTGCATCCTGTTTTGACTCTGTTGTTGTTTTACATTTCAGAGAAAGAAACGCCAGCCAGCCCATAGAAACACTGTGGACTCAGGTGACTCAGCCTGCCTGATCAACCTGTGCAGCTTCAAAAAGCTCTCGTCCTGTTGGTAGATACTGTGAACCCCCAAGGCCTTTCGCAGCAGACATTCAGCCTCAAACTCAGTGAGTCCACATTCCTTTGCCACGTGGCTAGAAGAGCTCCATCAGCATGAGACCAACACTCTGTTTGCCCTCTCACTGAATCCACCAGTCAGCTAGTCACAGGACCACCTCCATTGGTTTTTGGGGGAATTTACTCTGATTTTCTGAGAGTGACAACCGATGACGGAGACAGGCATGATATACGATGCAGGTGCTTTAATCTTTCATGCAGGAGACTGTGATGGGAAAATTGCTGTGTATTCTACCATGTGGTATGTGGATTGTTTGGGGCCTACAGAATATCTTCTATAGAGACTCTGTGAAGCCATTTGACAGCCGAGTTCACAATAAGTTTATTTAGGATAATGAGACATACATTTCTACCAAAAAAGCATAAAGAAGAAGAAGAAAACTTCCATCTTGGTAACTGCTGACATGCCTTTTCAGAAGAACACTTAATAATAATAATAAGTTTAGGTTGATGTCAATTTATTCTAAAAGTTGGCCAGTACTCAGTAATCTCTCGTGCCTTTTGTGGAAAGTTCAAATAAAGACGATGTTGTCTGCACTTATGCTTTCGCATTTCAAACCAAGCGAAACATTTTAAAAAAGGCACAATTATTGGAACCATCTGTTGTAAGAGTCTGCAAGGACTAATGAAAAGGTACCACTTACAGTCTTCATAGACAAGTAAATGCTCGACCCTCAAACTACATTGTCTCAGACAGAGTCCCATGACTTCACCATCTCAGTCTGACAGAATGGAAAGTCACTTGTGGGCAGACAGAACGAAGCCACAGAACGGCTGTAAAAATACAACTAATGACAGACGAAGCGGAAAGAATACACATGCAGACACACACTATACATCACAGCCGAGCCATATAATGCTTAAGAGGATCAGAGAGTTTAATAGTGTGCAGGTTTAAAGTCGCTTGTCAGTTTAGAAAATGATCTGATCGAGTGAAACCGACAGTATAATGAATTTTTCTATGAATGGTAGGAAATTATGCAGTGTTTTCTGTGGTCTGTCCGAATTATTCAACAAAATAAGCATTTCTAACTGTGGTGAGAGAAAGTGTCTGCACTTTATGTTGTACAAATCCATGGGATGAATCTGCAATCAAATGTGTGTTAATATATAATGTACTGTTGTGTGCCTGAGAGACATAGCAAGCTTTCAGTATGATAGAGGGAATAGAGGGATAGCGGGAATGTCAAGAATGTACCTGTTACACCTGGACTGCTGTGCAAAATGAAAAAAAGTCTGAACATGCACATACAGGCTTTACCACACATACACACACACTCTACCTTGTCCCGTTAGACACAAACTTATTTTCTGATAGTAAGACTGAATAGTAATACAGATTAATCAATAATCATTTGGTTTAAATGTGTATAACGTGAAAATGTCTTTCACAACTTCCATCTTGAAATTGCTTTTTTTCGAGTCCAAAAACTAGACATTAAGTTTACAATAAAATAAGAAACAAAATGTACTAATTGATTTACTACACACTATTCTATTAATGTCTCAGTCCTTTATAAGTATTTATAAGAATAATCATTTGATATAATTCATTCACAGTATTGATATCTGCGAAAGCTACAAGTGACGAACAGTCCTAGAAAAAAAAAACACACTGTAACTCTGACATGAACCACTACTAGAAACCAAGAGGAACTGTACAGACACTGAACAAAGCATCAAACTAGTGACGCCATGTCTTCATTTGTTTCTGCAAAGCACATATCTTCAGGCTTTCGGAATACAATAGGAAGCTGACAACACAAGGAAAACATTGGGAGTGCTGGGAAATGCACATACTGTAGCTCAGCCAGCCAGCAACAGTAATTACAGACTGGACTGAAGAAAACCAGGAAGGAACCCTCTGTGGGCCTGATAAGCAGGCAGCGTGCCTCAGAAAACAGTGCACTCATGTGGACTTCAGCCCACAGGCTCTGCCCTTCACCAGGCCCCAGAACTCCACAGTGTTATATCAGCTCTCTGAAATCTGGCTGCATGTTCGGGGGGCCGTGCCAAAACAAAATAAGATCTGTCATGTGCAAGGTAGAATCACTGGCAGAGCGCAAGTAAACGCCAGTCAACTTCAGAGCAGAAAACTGTTCATTTACACACAGAGAGGGTTTGTGAAGCGCCGCGGCTGCTGTCTGCAGGCCCATCTGGCCCACGAGGGGTGTTCACCACATGGCTCCTTTGGATAATGATTTATCTGGACACAGTGAACACAGAGTTACTTCTGCCCTACAGCTGACACATACAATTCAGTTGAACAACACAATCTTCACCTCATGTGTTTCAATACATGAGTTAAATTTTCTTATCATGACACTGGATGCAGCAGGTGTAAAAAAACGCTTCCATATGTCTAATGATCTAGACTAAAGGAAATTGTTCAAAGAAAATGTGAATATTTAACATGTTGCAATTTTAGATTTATCTCTTTGATTGATTAGACTATCGACTACTGACTAAGACTATCTGCAAACTGATATATTTGTGGTCATGTTTCATTCATCCATGTCACAGAGGAAGGCTTAGGTGACAGTATTAGCGCCTGGCAGAAATAGAAGAGTCAGTAAGACCACAATCAGTAAAGCCAAGCTCAGAATAGACAAGTATCATGTTGCAGAAGAAAACAGCACATGACCTGTTAAGATATCAGCACATCTGGAGCATGTAAACAAGAGACCCTGTAAACAAAGCGGCCTCAAACCAGCAACAAAGATGTACAAAGTTCAACCTGATGACAGTCAAGACATCTGGGTTCACCTGTTTTCAACTGCAACAGGTCCTGGTAGCAATACAGGCAAAGACAAAATATTTCAAAAGACTCTTTGGACACTGTTCACAGCTAATTTTTTAAAGAAAGTGATACGATGCCTTATTTTACATTTCAAAAAGGTCTGAGTGCCATATGAAAAGTTTGTGAGCTCCCTCAGACGCCTCCCATCCAAACTCTTCCTGTGGAGTGACTTGTTTCCTGTCCAGATCAAAGCTCGGAGGAGAGCTGCCTCTGTAAAATTCCATCAAAGTGATTTTAAAGCATGACTAAGGCGTGTTTGAGACCATTTTCAGTGTGCCCTGTCCCTGCCAGAGGAAATCTGTTAAGGACATCCTGCGGTGAATTAACTAAAGAGAACATGGCTTAAAGTCACCTTTGTGCTTCCTTCTCTGCCCCCAACTTCATCTGTGCTTTACAGTGTGTGTTTACATGTAATATGCCCAAACAGATGTTGCAATATGGCAAAAGCTTCTAAGACAATGACAGAGTAGAGAGTGTTACCAATAAGATGAGAACTTCAAACAGTGTCACTCACTGTCTACTGATGTCTGCATTATTTATTATAATTATTATTATTACAAACCTCTTTGATTCGATTATATAGGCTGCAGTGAACAACATGCCACACCTATTTTTCAGAGTTCCTATCTCTTTTGTGTGAGTGATGCCCTGGACACATGTGTCCATTTTTATGGTGTGGAACAAGGAAGGAAACATATTGCAGAGAGGAAGGAGAAAGTTTACAACGCCTCTCTGGCAATAATGACCGCAAGCTTCCACTAAAGGTCACTTTATTGGGCCGTGTGAAACTCTTTTCCAGAACACTGTTTCTATCCTCAGTCACATATCTTTATTTAATCACTGATACAGTAAATTCACTTGCTGCATTTTTCATCTATTAATCAGACTGACTGGTGCATGTAGTGTTTATCTGAAAACTAAAATGCAACTTTTTTTTTTTAAGTCTCACATTTGTCAGTGTTTGTTAAATTTTTACCTGCAGGCAGCTAGATATAACTATAGTTTAGTAATGTGACAGAAAGAGCAGCTGAAAGACTGATCCAATCATTACATCACTGAGTTCTTACAGGCGAGTAGTCTTGTGTCTATTACAATCAATAGTGTGTCAGTCTGAACTGGAACAGGCTGTAACAGCATCATCAGGTGATGCCAAGTATCGGCTCCAACTGACAGTAGTGACAGTCTGTAATGCTTTAGCGTATTTCATTCAACATATGTAAAAGACGCTGTAACTAATATCATTTTTAGATTCTCCATAATGATCTTTATGATTTAAGGCCTTCATTTAGCTGCATGATTGAAGGGACCAGTGCAGCTTTCTATAATGTTGTTTTCATGTCCACACACAGTTGTTAAGTTGAACTCCAGTAAAGCTGGTAATTACAAACTAAAAATGAGAGGCAGGCACTGACATTTGCAGTGGTAAGCTGCTGAAGTGGCGCTGAAACATTTCAAAGTGAGAGTTTTTTTTTTTTTTCAGACATTTTAGCAACAGCCCATAGACTTATGGTTATTATCTAAATGTCAACTGAACTGTCGTGTTGTTACACTGGTTTGCTCTTTGTGTTAATGTGAAGTTTGCTGGTTACTTTTCTTCTTGTGGAGCCTACTGAATGTTTGTCTTCTCTCTTTGCTCTAAGGTGGCTGTATGTGTTGAAAGGAGAAAAGCATGAATCAGAGTTAAACCTGTAATCACTGTGCATGTTTGGAACATAAACCTTGCAGCCATTTGGCAGAAAAAATAAGACTCTGTTTAATGAAAGGTGACGTATCATGTTGAGCAATACACTGTTTACTGTGCTTTTTCACAAATTTTATACCATAGCTCATGAATGACTCAAAAAAGGGCTTACTGAGGGGAAATTCCAACAAGAGTGGAATAATGTGGTTGCTTTTGAATGTTTATGCTCATAGACGTTGTTAATCTCCATGAGTATACATCACATGGACCATCAGTGTCCGGGCCAGAGGCCAGACACTATATGTAAGAGACAGTGTTTAGATGTTGGCACGTTCACTGACAGCGTCGCTTTGGAATAATGTTTGAACCCTCTCTTGGATGGAGAAGCTGTGTGTGAGCTTCATCTTCAACAGTTGTAAAAACACACAGGAAATGATTGCTCATACAGCAGTGTGGGAAGGAGAACTACCACTGTTTGTATGACTCTTGCGAGCCTCCTTAACTATGCTGCTGAACAAATCACGCATCATCATCATCGCAGGACATATGAATCATACCAGAGTTCTCATGTGATATGTTGAAATGTGAGTGAGTTAAACTGGTTACCTTATCTGTGGAGCTCATATCTTAATCAAAAAATTTTTTTTTTTTCTTGTTTTATCAGCAATCCCAGGTTTATCAAAGGTTCAGCGGTGTATCTGATAAGTAGCAATAGCTGATACTAACCCGCAGTCACGTTGGAAAACATTAACAGGCCGTTTCTGTCACTCATCGAGCTTCATTCAATAACCTGACAGTACAGCCTGTCAACACCACACCTTTCTTTAGTTAGCATTATGTGTCACGGCCACCCCAAAAACAGACTGACAGCTATTTGCAGTCTGGAGCCTGCTGAGCAGGTGATATAAGCCTGAAAGGCATTAAAAGTCTGAGAAGAATTCATTAACCTATACTGACAGGGACGTTTTGAGATGGAGTTTAAACAAAAAAGGGCTTGGTGGAAGATGATCATTTGACTGTGCTCTTTTTTACTGTCTGTGAATGAATAGAAAACTTGTCTTTCCAGTTCTGAACTGATTTACATGGAGTGGCGTGTCTGAAAAGCAGCCACACACGCACTAAAAAATGATTTATGCTTAAAACTATGGATGATATAAGTGTCACGGAGATGTCTTAGCATACATCAGCAGAACAAAAATGCTGGTTGGCAAGAGGAGGTAATCCTTTTATTATCAGGGAGTAGAGACAAGTCCAGATGTCTGACTCCACACAGGCAGCGCTCAATCACCCATTTCACAAAAAGATGACACCTTAATAACAGCCAAATGTCAGCAGGACGAAAAAGCATTGTGTAATCTCACTGACAACTTCCTAACAGCCGCAGTGTTACTTTATAAATTCAGTCACCCAACAGTGGGCTGCTTCGTGATAGCCTTTTTTTAAGTCCTTGTGCCATAACTGTAAAATAACCTGACTGTGATATTAGAAGCCTTGTGAAACTGGCTACTATACTTATTTAATTCAAATAAGTGAACAGTAGCCTACTTGTGTCAGGTGTGTGAACTTCACAGCAATGACTTGATCAGGAAACACAAAAAAAGACAAGGGTAAAACAAAAATTAACCTACCTTATATCTCTCAGCCCAAGTCAAACTCTCTGTCCTTCCAGTGCCTTTGTTCAAACAGTCCTTGACTCTTGTTGGGTGAAGTGTGTAGGTCCTCAGCCTGCCTGACAAGTTGCAGTTTGTCTGAGCAGCAGCAGAGTCCAAGTGTTTTAGGGCGGTGCTCAAAACTCCCACACATCCCAGAGCTGCTACTGTGGCTGCTGTTTAATCCAGAGGATCCCAGACTCTTTCTCATGCCAGAGACATAGTTCATCACTTAACGGACCACCCGTCTCCTTCTGATAGCCTGGGGAGGCTCACCTAGAGAGATGACAAACAACAGAAGACTTATTTATCCAAGTGAATCTGAGTGGACTCTGAAAAGTTTTAAAAATGACACCATGAAGTAGGCTATTTACCCCAAGAATTGTGATTTGAAAGTTATAGCACTGGCATAATGTTGAGTAAAATGTCAAGATTATAAATATAGGGGTAGCTTACAAAATAAACAAAGAGTCACAAATCAAATATCATGGGGGGACCTGGAATTGACAGTCAGGCTGGTACAATAGATTGGATTTTCAGGTTTAAAATTCCTCATTTTGCATGGGATCTCCTGGCGCCAGTTGAGAAACACTTTAGTCGACACATTATAGTCTACTACCTTTTACTAGGTGTCAGCAGAAACTACAGTCCACGCAGCACACACACAAAACCACTGTAGAAACACAGCAGACACGTGTGAGCCGGATGAATTTAGTGTTAATGCTATGAGGCCATCTTGTGGTCAGGCTGTGAAAACTACACACAGATACTTTGATTTAAGGGCCACCACTGTTATGAAACATACACTTACCTGAAGTAGGCGGTGTGGTTAGTCCCACAATCAGTTTCGTCTTTCTGCCTCCATCTAACAACACAGTAAAGATGAGTGGATTTCTTAACTCAAAGCATTAGAAAATGATAAAGCTCAGTTAGTGAACCCGGATTACTCTATAAATAGTCCTACTGTTTTCATAGACATGCTAAAGTTAGGGAAAGATAAGGGAAACATAAATAATGTCAAATCTGCATTAACAAGGAGCCCCCAGAGACTTTTTAAAGCACAGCTGCAGAATTGAGCAATTGCCCTTTTTCTTGTTTTCACACATTATAAAGGTTTCACAAATCTGAATATGGGTTTCAAAATCATTAAGGGGTTTTGCTACAATGCCTAGATAAAAACGGACGCTTAATAGCATGCATTATTTATGTTTCCCTTAACGTTCTCCTTAAGCAGCGTCGTTTTTCGTAGGGACTATTTGTTTGCTGGGAAGTAATTCCAATGAAAATTTAACATAAACTTTGTATATTTGATTTTAAAAGGTCGATGCACAGCTCCATTATCGCCCTAGTCATGTAGGGGAGAACGGGGGACATTCATCAGATCTCAGTCCCTAGAGGGCGCTGTTAAAAAGTTTTGGCTCTGAAAGTTTCAGATTTTAGGTGAGATGTTACTTCAGAGGTCATTTCTGGAGTAAACTGCTTGACATTGAGATGAGAGGACGTTTAGTGTTTTTCATGTGAAAATGTAAATATCCAACTCTTAAGTGTTTCTCTTCTAGGCTTTAGTTAGTAATTAGTTTATAATAAAACAAACATTACCATTAAAAAGTATGAAGAGAGAGCGATAGTTAGGTAGGTTTTTTCAAAGCTATGCCAAAACATGTGGTTGTTAGCTTGGCTGGTAGCAAAAAATTTACTGTGTACACTTTTTGAGTAATCCAGTGTCAAAGTGCCTTCAAGGCATTAAGAAAATCACCCTTTTTGGTCTAACTTTGATGTTTGATTTTTTTTTTTAAAACACAAAAAACCAACAACAACAAAAAAACATTTCTTCCATAAGTAGTTCATGACACGTATACTGCTGGACTTGGTACTTCATAGACTACTTGCTCAAATACTATCAACTCCTTGTACTGTGTACTTGTTGATTAATTCAGTGTCAAAATCCCTGTCCAGACATCAAAAATAAGCATTCTTTTCCCATTTTCATGTGTAATAAAACATTTTTTTAAATCCTACATAAGTACTCAACGAGCCCAACATTTTTGGACTCAGTACTTTTTAGACTACTTTACTTATTTGATTTAAGCAGGGACCGCAAGTTCTAGGCTATGTGCACAAATATTAACTATTACACATCTGGAATCATAATGTTGCTGGTTTAAACCAGGTATGTGACCTTCAGTGCGTTCCTGTTTTTTGTTGGCCTCTCAGCAAATGTCAAATAAAGGCAAAAAACACCCAAGAACACAATCTTAAAAAGGACACACCAAGTGGTTAGTTTTTATTTGATTGTTACTGTAGAGTAGACTGGTCTATTTTTTGTTTCTTGGTTTGATATCATTTACTCCCCCAGACAACATGGACATTTTTTTTTTTTTCAAATACTCTTTATTTCAGTTAACTAACAGCTGAGTCCCTTATGGACAGGGGCTCTCCATTTTGACAATAAAAGCCCGGATGGCTCATGTATAAACTGGGTCACAAAATTGACTGATACTCTCCACTTTACTCATTGATTAGATAACAGAGTTATCACTAGAGATGGCTCAATTTCTGTATTTTTAGATTTTGAATATCTTCAAATATATGATCTGAGGCCAAACACTTCTTTTAAATTAATATAAGTAATAAGTAATTACCAAATTATTTTTCTCATGCTAATATAGCCAGATCAAGTATCAAAACCCAAAGGCATCAGGATACAGGAAATGGCATCTTCTCTGTTAAAAAATGTCTGGGGGAAAGACCCCTCAGACACCCCCCATGTAAGATTGTCCCAACCACATTTTCAATGCTTCCAATGCCAATGGAAGCTTCATAGTAGCTTCAGAAAGCGGCATTTGGCTTGGATTTTGGCCTCCGTCACTTTCATTGTAGGTGCATTTTGAAAGGATCTTCTAATGAACAGGAGAAACAATTGTGGAAAGAAAATAAGCACCTGAATACTTCTTCCTCCACTGTCTAAATTTCAGGCCAAAGCTGTAAAAAACCTCTGGACACAGGTAATCATGGAGATAATATTAGTACTAAATGATTTTACAGGTAAGAAACCATGCGTTATTGCATTTAGCAATGGTATCAAACAATACATTCATTCAATTCAATCCTCCCTAAAACAAAAAGCAATTAAAACTGTAACACATTGTGCTATTAAAAACCTTATATTGATCCTCATCCTCCAAGCGTTCATTTGTAGTTGTAATGTGTACGTTTTGTTTTACATAATATTTACTTTTCTTTGTATTTGTTACATGTACCCAGAATACGGTAGTATACCGTTTTGTACGTTGTGTAGCTACATTTTTGTCCCAAAAAAAAAATCTGTACTAAATGATGGAAAACACAATATTTAATTTGGGAATTTGCAAAAAAGAGACATTATGGAAAGCATGTAATGTTGTAATAAATGACTTAAGTGTAACAGAAACAACAATAGAAAGGATTTAGTTGGGTTTTTCATCTATAAGTAATGCACCAATAAGTTGGTTTGATAGCCACCATTAAAACTCAGTGTAACCATGGAGACGATGACACTGTGCTGCAGCTAGGGGCGCTGTGCTAGATCATACGGGGTTGATGCTCATTGTGAAGGTAAAAGGTCAACCTGTGTTAACGTGTCATCAGGCTGTCGCCACACCGGTGTCACTCAGCCCGCATCAGTAACCGAGCTGACCTGTACAGTTTTCTCCAAAAAATGGCCAAAAAGCGGAGAGAAAAACGAGAGACCGACGGCCTGTCCGCGGCCCCGGAGGAGGTGAAGGCTGCTAGCGAGCCTCCAGCGCTGAAAGGTAGGCTCGGGCTGTGATGGCTAGCTGGTTAACATGAATGAAGAGCAATGGAAAGGAAACACAGACGACAGGGATCGATTGAGAAATATTAACTGTGTGGCGGCGTCGTTTGTGCCTTGAGGTCATAGCGGAAAAGGAGCTAATGTTAGCTGGAGGGCTATTACATAGACACACAGCTAAAATTAGCCGATTAAACTGCGATGGCTAAGTTAGCTTATTAGTAACACCGGAGCTAAAGAAGAAAAACATGTGATGTCATGTTGAAATGGCTCAAATACAAATACAACAGCTAACAGTTACACCCTGTTAACTAGCAAGTCATATAAATAAATATTTCCTTATTGTTTAAGCAAGAGGCAGAAGAGATCCTTTTACCTGAGTAAACACAAACACAACACTGCAAAAATACCGAAACTGAAAGATTAAAAAGCACGCATAGCAGAAAAATGACCCATTTGAGTGTTATAGTTATTATATGTATATTATATTATTAGACTGTTATTCAGTGGTGGACAGTATATTTATTCAAATACTGTGCTTTAGTACTAGTTTGAGGTGCTTTACATATTTCTGTTTCATTCAACCTTTAAAATACTCCACTAGATTACAGAGGGACAATTTGTAGTAATAAACAAACTAACAATGGTTAAACACAGACACATCTACAGTGGGGTCCAAAAGTCAGAGACAACTTTCTCATTAAATTGCATGTGAAAGTGGTGTCAGTCTTTTGGACTCCATTAATCAGATTCTCAAAGGTAGACCGTCATCATCTCCCATTGTGCACACAAATCCTTTAAAGGTCCATTTACAGGTGAATATTTCCGTGTAGTTCTCTGTTTAAGGTTTAGGAATATTTAACTCGTAAGTCAAGCTGACACCAGTCTGCAGTGGACCTATGGAGCTCAAACACTCGTAGCATTTCTTCTTTCTGGTTATCTAAATGTCTTAGCTTAGCTATTCAAGATCAAAGATTTACCAAAGCAACCACATCCTTCTTTCTAACCAAATATCCTCATCTCTCAACCCCATTAAAGTTAGATATTTTGTTTCTGTGCTGATGGTAGTGTCACCAAATCATGCTTATTTGTGTTAAAAACATCAAACAAGGCATCACAATGTCCAAAAACATCTAGAGATTACATGTCTATTGTAATTATTTCTCACAATTTGTTGTTAATTGCAGCGGTTTCAGGACTGTACTCTACTTTGAAGCCTTGAATGTTATCCCAATGTTCATTTGATGACGCATTTAAACATCTTTTATATAGATTTGCAGTGAATTATTGTATCAACAAAGTCGAGCAGCACAACCCAGAGTGAGCAGGATGACACCTCTGAGCTGATGCTGTGAAGTTATGTTTGTTTGCGTTAATACCATCAAATTAGTTTTTCGGTGTCTATACAGTGTTATTATTAGTGTGAATTAGCCCCTGTTCATGCCTTTCAAGTCTTATTACATCCAAATGTGCTGATAATGAATGAAAGTCACAAACTGGAGTTGAGTATCAATATCTTTGTAAGTTGTTTTTAGCTTGTTGCTTTTTATCTGTTGATATGCTGTCTGTACTCTAAAACGGTTATTAAGCCTTTCAATTAGTAATTAAAAACTCCAAGATTAAACAGAATAATGTCACAATCAGAGAGGCGTTGAAATGAATTGAGTAATACTAAGCGTGCAAAAAACTTAAACCCCATACTTATATAATTAGTATTAATTTTATTCTTTTGCCTTCAGTTTCCTGGTTTATTTCTTAATTATAACTCCATGTTTCTATAAAAGGCAAACTACAAAATATAGAGTATTTTTTCCATTAAACATTAACCTGAAATTAACACCTTTAACAGTTGCTGTGTCACTATGAGGCATGATTGAACAGTCTGGCTCAGCAACAGCAGGAGTCTCATGGGGAAGACTCAGCTCCCTGGTGGAGGTTGAAAAAGTGATGCAAAATGTATAAGCAAATTACATGATGTTCCCTGATAGCTAGTCGTGTCTGTTCTTATTATAAACTCTGTTAACCAGGTAAATGACTCACTCTCCCTCCTCACAGAGGCTCATCACACAGGGGGGTCAGCACGCATGTCTCTCCTGATTCTTCTGTCTATCTTCACCTGCGCTGCCTCAGTCATGTACCTAGTCTACAGGAACTTCCCAGAGCTTCCTGAGTAAGTTGCTTTATGGATTCATGCTGACAACACCCATCACTGGACATTAATGTCATAGGTTTTTGAGGTTACGCAAAAAAATCTAGATCAGCATTTTGAACAGTTGGAAAAGGATTTGTGCACAGTGCAGTGAACTCTGGGTGAATCGTCTGATTCCAAATACACTACTTTAATTAAACTAACCACTTATTGATGACATGACTTTCAAAATTCTTTAGGTGTCAAACAATTGAGATTGTTTTACCATTTTGAGCAACCCATCAACATTCTGGTAATTATATGTATCTAGGCCATTTTGGGGAATTTTTTTTTAATTGCGGAAAAGTCTTTTCTTTTGTTCTATTGCACTGACTGACTGAAGGGATTTTACAAAGTATCTGGTTTCATTGAGGAGGACTGAATCTTTTTATTATACAGAAAATAGGACAAAGAAACATGATCTTTTTCAGAGACTGAGAATTAGTTGAGTGATGAGAATAAAACCAGGCATGCAGTTCCAGCTGCACACACTCATTTAAGAACTCATAAGAAAGATACCATGGTCAAAGAAAAGAAAAAAGAAGCCCCACAAACAAATTATCTAAAGTCTGCCAGCAATGTATTTGGGGCATGGAAGAGAGCAATTTCTGCTGAGTGATGTTTACAGATGCTGGATTGTCAGAAATGTGTTTCTCTTATGAAAACAAGTAGAAAGAATTTATGTGAAATATGAACGACTGAAGGTTTTTTATTTGTTTTTTCCAGCGATGAAATGGAGAAAATTAAGATCCCTAAAGACATGGATGATGCCAAAGCTTTGGGGACTGTGTTATCTAAATACAAAGACACCTACTACACCCAAGTGTTGGTGGCCTACTTTGCAACCTATGTTTTGTATCCTTTTGAGAAAATATAAATAAAGTCTCCACTTCCTACCGCTATGCAAAAGTGAAGCCAAAAGCCAGGAGCTGCCATCTTGCTCGTATGACGTCCTTTGGAACCAGAGTCTGTGCAGTAGTCGGGCTGGAGGACGCGCCCGTCCAGCTGTCCCACTGCCTGATGGAGGTTTGAAAGCAGCTATCACAGCTGTCAATCATGACGTTACATCCCCTTTTTTATGTAATCAATTAACTAATTAAAAACAAACTTATGGGCACTTCCGCATGATGATAATGACCTAAAATGATAGAATTCATCTTTGTGGAAAGATTTGGCTCATGTGTCATCTGCTAACATGGAGGGGGAAGGACATATGACCTATGCTGCAGCCAGCCACTCCAGGGGGCGATCAAGATGTTTTAGCTTCACTTTTGGGAGCTGTCATGAAGTCAGTACTTATATAAAGTCAATGGTAGCAACAACTTATCCCAATGTTTCCTATTTGTGTGTCTGTGTGATAGCTCTGTATGTTTTTGCAATGTTGTTTTTCTTGACACCTCGATCAGCCTCCAGACATTTGCAATCCCTGGCTCTATCTTCCTCAGCATCCTGTCTGGATATCTTTACCCTTTCCCCTTGGCTCTTTCCTTAGTCTGCTTGGTGAGTAAGAACAATATGAAATGTGTGACTAAAAACAAATGTTGTATTTTATAAAGCACAACTACACACTGAAATCTCATGTCTCTACGGGACATGTTTAGTTGTGTAAGCTTCTTTTGCAAGAAGAGATTGTCTCTTTTAACGTACCCTTTCATAAGAATTTCAGTGAAGCCAAAATCTTGCAAGCAAACTATTGCAAAGTGTCTAATTTGTAGTGACACATTTATCTGCAATGTTTTGGTGCTATACCTTCATCAGGCCAAAGTCAAAATTTTAAATCTTGCAGGCCTTGATAAGGAACACAACAAACAAAAAACCTTAAACAATAAATTGGAATTGGCTATTTTATAATTATTACTCCAGTTTTAAAAACACAAACACTCAATTTGTGATCAACTGCTAAGAGTTGATTTGTGATGGAGTATTGTAATTTAGTTTTCTTCAATTAGTATTTTTTATAACTTAAATGTAACAAAGTCAATAGTTTGAGCTCTTTATCTCTACGCTACATGCCATATGGCTGCATTGCATCAGCATTTGTTTCCCTTCTTCCTGTATGATTTGTGTTGCCAATTATGAGAGACGGGCACAAAACCACAATGTTTCCTGTAGCAAACAGGAGGGGCGCTGGTTAATGTTTGAAAACAACAAGGCCCTCAACCTCTGGTTTGAAACTACTTGCAGTGTATTCAGTATAACTAAATAGACCAGTAAGAGAGATAACAATCATGTGTTTTCTCTTCTAACAGTGTTCTGGGCTGGGTGCGTCCTTTTGCTACATGCTGTCTTATCTTGTGGGCAGACCCATGGTCTACAAATATCTCACAGAGAGAGCACAGAAATGGTCCCAGCAGGTAAGAGCTTTAACAAAATGTGCACTGTTAATTAAATGTATATTTATAAGAGCAATTTTCCATTCAAGAAGTTTGATTTGGATGTTTATTTTTACATACACGAGGGGAACAAAATTTCTCATAATGTAATGCAGAACATTGAATCAGCAGCTCTCTCAACACAGTGTTGAAAAACTGATAGGATTCATTGTAGAGTTGTTGCATAAGATTGCACTGGTGTTCCTGTTAAACTGGTAAATCAGTGTACCTGTGTGTGTGTGTGTGTGGGTGGGTGGGTGGGTGGGTGGATGGATTGTATATAAAGTGGTTGAAACACTCTGCTCATGACTTTTTGCTTGCAGGTTGACAAACATAGAGATCATTTAATCAATTACATCATCTTCCTGAGGATAACCCCCTTTCTTCCCAACTGGTTCATCAACATCACCTCACCTGTCATCAATGTGCCTTTGGGGGTTTTCTTCATTGGTACTTTTCTTGGTAAAGATGCCTTTTGTTGTATTTTATATTGGTAATATGTTTTGTTATTAAATGGTTTCATTGACCCACTGTTGTTCAACTTCTCTCATTCACAGGAGTGGCACCGCCATCCTTCGTAGCGATCAACGCAGGTACAACACTGTACAAACTGACCACAGCGGGAGAGGCTGTGTCCTGGAACTCTCTGGCTGTGCTCGGGGTACTCGCCGTGCTCTCCATCTTGCCCGTCTGCTTCCAGAAAAAGCTGCAGCAGAAACTAGAGTAGAACACTGAACACCGCAGCACCTCATCTGCTGTCTGATCCCACATCCCCATCCTTCGGCTCAGGAACACGCAGCTGTCACTCAAGTTGCTCTGCCTCGGTCTCATACACAGCTGCTTGTGGTGCTGGTGGACAAATCTCTGACCACTGACACAGCAAGCACTCATTGACCACAACATGCATGCAGTGGTGGGTTGTTCCTGATATTAAGTAAAGTATAAACTGGCCGCTGCTTGCACATGTTTTTTGGTTTCTGTGAATTATGTTGTTGATTGTGCCACATCTTGTGAATAATAGGAATTACATTATTTGTTTTTATTGAAGGCACTGCAAATTGTTGTATGATTCTTGCCTGAGAATTGAAGGTGCTACTTGTAGGATGTTGAATAAAAACACATTATTTTTATACTTGTATTTTTTTAATGCAAGTCCTAGTGGCTGTAAATGGCCTCTTTTCCATAAGGAATAGAGTTTCTCTCTGCTTGTTAGAAACTGCCAAAACGTCACATCACAGTTATAATTCACAGTTTTCAGATTTGAACCCTTTTAAACCCGTTTAAAACTATTACAAATATTGTTTTAAGCCTACATGATTTCTTATAAACATTTGCTTTGGCAGTAGCATATCAATTTCTACATCCTATTTGTAGCACCTTTTAAGATTCACTCCCTTTCTAATATTTATTTTAACTGCTTGTGTCTCATTTGAACCCAGTGAAGTGTACTACCACAGCAATAATTGTCACACTACTGTTGAAAGTGGATTTTAGTCTTTTAAAAGTACATTTTAATACCTGGTGCTTGCCTTGGTGGAGGAGAAAATGTAACACGACGGATCTGAATAACTGTTGATGTATGGGTGTGTTCCCGTGTTCTTCTTTGAAAGGTGCCTGGATCTACTGTCACATAAGACCCTTCTTATTTTCACGCTTTTCTGTTCATGATCGATTCTTTCTCTCTAGCTCGTAAAGAACAAGCAAAGCGGAGGTAATATTTCCTCACAGGATGGACTTGAAAGCACTTGCCCATTTCCAATTGGTGTTTGTAATTAAGAAGTGAATATAGATGTCAAAACAACAGATTCGAGTCTAGTAAGAGGCAAGCATCCCAGAAAAGCCTAACACAACTATGTTGGTCTGTGAATGTAAAAAAAAAAAGAAAAGGAAAGTTTACAGACCCTCCTGGTCCAATGGCTCTTGAGTTTTGCATTTATTGATAATTATGCACCTATGTGTGTGCTGAGGTTATGTGCTTCCATCTCCACCCCTGTGATTTTCTTCGCTATGCCAGTATAGAACTGGAGAAGTCGTCCACACTGTGGGTGATGCATCAGTGCCCTCAATAATACTGCCAACAGACTGCAAGGTATCAAAGCCTTACCTTGCTTTTACTGCTTCCTTTCTTCACCAGGACAAATGTATTATGATGCCTGATTTGTGTTGTTGGTTTGTGTTCTTTTAATTGCGCTGAATGACTAATGATTTTGTCCTGTGCTATAAAAACTTTATTGAATTTTCATTTTTATGTTGTTAGTTATTTTCTCACTCCTGTACTGTACCAAGATAACTTGTAGCTGCTGCTTAAAAACCTTTCTGGAAGGTAACACGTTGATGCAGTGAATGTACATGCAGGTTTAAAAAAAAAAAAAAAGGAGGTCTTATACGAGAGACTTTGTTTAATCTTAAAATTGCACATTCATGGAAGCAGTTGGTTTGGCTCATTTTCTGTTTTCACTCTATTCATTTGGTCATTTCAACATCTTAATCTCGAACAGATTACTGTCCACTACTACTATGAGATTATTAATCTCTCAAATCCAGATGTGAAATGACGACCTAACATTCATTTATGTAAATCTTGAACAGTTTTGTTTTAAAGTAATGTCTGAGCATTTTCTGCACACACATTTTGATCGGGTTGTTTTTATGGTTCTTACAGGGTTATGATGAGAAAGCTGCATTTTTACACCTGAAATACATCGTCATCTTGAAAATTCAACTTCAGTAAGCGGGATAAGTCAAATTTTTGTCTTAATATTTACCTAGAACGAGATCTTCCAAGAAATGAAAAATGGGAGAATTTTAATAGATTTCTTTTTTCTATTTGTTAAAACATTTAAACCTTAAACATAATCTAGACTTCATGCTGAACATATACTTAAACTGGATAAATAACTAGTTTTTTTCTTCCTGTCATTCTATCAAAGATGTTGTAATAATTTCTTTGTAACCGTTTGTTAACATCTCAGAAGGCAGTATTATTTTGTACTGAGCAGTGATGTATTGCAGTTCGAAGTGTTTACAGATTGCAATTTTCTGTCCTATCTAATCAAATTTATGTTTTTTTTCATATTTATTGAATCATTAAAATTATCTTTACAGAATGTGATTGAGTTTTGAAAATGATCTGTGGAGCTCCTGTTTAATCCTCATTCTCATGTCTCCTAATGTGGGCAGCTGCAGCGAGAACTGTCATCACAGTGCTATGGCCTTTTGTGGATAAACACTGCAGTCAAAAACGGATGAATATGAAGTTCTAGCAAATCCTTCCCATGTTTTCTGGCAGTAACTTTAAGATTGGGGATAAAATGATTGAAGCACATTTCATATTCATCTTTGCATGCTGCTAAATTTAAACCTCGGTGAATCATCGCTGTTCTTGCTACTTATGATTTTACAGTAGTGTGTTGTTCTTCCACTCAGCTCCACTATCCATAAGGCTCAGAAGAAGCAGGGCTAAATGTGAAAAGCCTGTCTTGAATGTGCCTTACAAACTGAAGCAGGAGGTTTTTAACAAAGTGAACTCACAGCTGATTAGAGTAATCACACTAAATCCCCACTGGTTCAAGACCTTAGACATCAAGCACTGATTACTCCATTTCACATAAGAGAGAACTGACAGGTAGAGACAAAACTGCAGCCACAGAGCAGCACATACTGTATATAATATGGAGAATAATATATTGAAACAAAAACAAATTTAAATAAGACCACTGCAACTACAAAAACAATATGTTGCAAACATCTGCTTTCAAATCACGTTGTCTTGTATGAGGTGTTCAAATTGCTATGGTATGATGCACATGTTCTAATCAGTTAAGACAAAAAAGAGTTCTTGTGTGCTTTTGACACATGGTGCTCAAGGTGGGGCCCGGGGACACCCAGGGGTCCTTGGGGGAGGTTACAGTGGTCCCTAGTGAAAAAGGGTAAACATCTATTTTAATGATAATTTCATCCATAAGTCACACAATGATAGATTGTATGACTTTTTTGGTTGTGGGTTTCATACACTTTCTGTAATAAAACGAGTAAAAGTAAAAATCTTATCAGATGGTGGTCTGTGATCTAATTTGTGCCACTTCAAGTTATCCTCAAATAGAAATCTTTGAACAACTACCACCATTTATAAAACAAAAGTGAGCTAATGCCACCAGGTGGTGACATTGTAATATACATGATAAGAAGCTGAAAAGCTCTCACTCAAATATAATAAACACTCCAGGATGAATGGTTAGAAAATGTATTAACAAGCAGTTAATTTATAATATAATATAGAAGTTATAACTCAAAAGCACAAATACAATTTAAAAACTTAAATCCCAGTGCTGGATTGTTGTAGTGAGCTCCCAAATTAAACTGTGGAACATTATTATTATTATTATTATTATTATTATCCTATTGTGAAATGTTGAGCAACTGTTTCATACTTGAGTCCAGCCTGGTATGATAACAACACAACCATTTCATGAAAGAATATCAAAAGGAAAATTTACAAATTTGGCTCCAATATGTCTCATTGAACCAACAGTCAGTATTACATTCAATTATGTTTTCTGAGTAAATTGTAATGTAAATTCTAATCTATGCTTTTGTGAAGAATATAAACTGTTTTACACTGTGATCTACGGAATTAAAGATGTTTATCATCTCAGTGAAAAAGAGAGCATGAGGGGAGAGAGAAGATGAGGGATTAAGAGGATAACTTTGATGCTTCAGTAAACAAATATCCTAAAACCACTTAGCCTTAAAGCAGAGTGAAGCAGGACAGAGGAGGTCCAGTGACCGCTACACTCTGGCTGCTCAACATTAATAATCCTGCATGTAAAAACATCAGCAGACTGATGTGACCTGATGATTACAGATGTAAACCACAATGCATTTCGACTGCAACACTCACTGATTTTTTGTAAATGTGTTAAAACTAGAAAGAACCGGAAATTAAGTAGATATTCTTCAAAATAAAACAATAATTATCACCAACCACAACAATTATATAAATTACTCATTTGAATGAATTACTAAAAAGGGACTTGGAGTGTTCATCATACTCTATATGTCATTTGTTCTTTTACTTTAATAAAGTACAAACAAAAAAAACACTCAGTGGTGGAGCATAACTAAACACATTTACTTTGAGGTATACTTGCACTTTACTTGATTTTTCCCGTTTGATGCTACTTTATACTTCCTCTCACCTCTGCCACATTTCAGAGGAAAACATTGTTCTTTCCACTCCACTACATTTATTTGACAGCTTGAGGACTAGTTATTTTTCAGATGAAGATTTGAACCTTATTGCTTTTGACTTCCTACAAAAAACAGTGTGTAGTCATGGTCACATTTCAGATGTTGTTAACAGCTTCACCGAATAGTGATTTTTCCCTATAAATATCTCACATGGTTTGATTTCAATAAATGTTCAAACAATCGAATATTTCACCAAAGATCAAAGATCAGAGAAAAAGTCCAAGAACTGAAAACAGATTTGTGCATCAGAACTTAGTTTTTTCTTCTTTCCTCTCCCATTAATCATCTCACGACCTCTCAGAATTATCTGGTGACCCCTTGGAGGGGCCCAACCCCTAGATTGGGAACCTCTGGACCAAACAGCTAACAGTATGTAAAGCAGTTCAAACTAGCTCCACGTCTAGCAGCTACAGTAACAGCTACAATAACATGCTGCTTACACCCTGATGCTTCAGTATTAATGATCTAATGATCTCATAATAACATATCAGTCAGAGGGACCAAACCACCAATTTTTTCTTTAATATTTTATCTACATTTTGTTGGTGCAGAGCTTGTATTTGTAATGCAGTATTGACACAGTGGTACTTCTACTGACGTAGAGGATCTGAATACTTAAACCCTACAAAATAAAGTTCCTGTGTATTGCTGTGGCCGCGGTGTTTTACTCTGAAGGGCCTCGGTCGGATGTGAACAGTTCAACGCTTTCTGCTAGCAGTTAGCTCGGAGTCAGTCGGTAGTGATTTTCGAGCTTCGCAGTAACGTAGCATCCGTGATGGCAGGGAGGAATCACCTCTCCGGGTCGCTCTAATATGCTCCCTGTTGAAGGGATAAGGGAACCACCGGACCAGTCTCAAAATGACCACCGGCTTCAGCTCCTGTTCCTGCCGGTTCGCAGATTATTTTGTGATCTGCGGACTCGACACCGACAGCGGGCTGGAACCCGACGAACTGTCCGGTAAGCACCGCAGCCATCGCGGTAATGTCGGGCAGGAGGCAGGGAGATGTAGCCAGCTTAAAAATAACACCGAGCCAGCCTTTTCATGTAGATTTAACAGTGTGAGTGGTGTAATTGTTAGTGTGACATTAACCGGAGGCTGTTAGGATGACCGTACACCGTATTTAACGTGAATGTCAGGCCTATCGTTAGCTCATCCCAGCCTGTTTGTTTGTGTCGACTCGGTGAAGGGAGAGCGGATTACTACCCTGTTATGTCTCTTTAAAGACCTGACATGAATTATAATTTAAAGCTTGTAGTCTACATAAACTCCCTGCTGATTTTTATACTCTTCATCTTAAAAAATCAGTGGATGTCGCGGCTCAAATGTGAATATTTGATGTGTAAATTAACATTAATTTTAATTCAGGCCGCTGTGATGGTTGATGGTGTAACACTGATGTCAATATAAATCCTCATTAGTACTAAAGTCATCATGATGCTCACTGCTGATGACACAACACACATGGCAGGATAAACTTAGAGAGAGTAAAAATATACAATGATATAAATAACATGAACAATTATACAGATGGATGATCAGAAAGGAGCATTGGCGTATAAAGACAGGGTACAGGCTGTGTTTTGTCTGTCACCATCTGAGGTCAAATATGTGTTGTTTAAAATGTTGGCACCTTTTTCAGACTGCAGACATATTTAAGTTGTGTTATTGTGTTGTTTCCACTGTGGTATTGATGTTTTTTTCATGTGTTTGTACATATTTATATTGGAGCCCGACCGATATATCGTTCAACCAATATTGTCGGCTGATATTGGCTTATCACAGATATATCGGTATGGGTGTTGATCCTGTCCGATATGTGCCAATATTTTTTGTAAAGCTCTACAGACTGCATTTGATGTATTTTCAA
The DNA here is from genome assembly GCF_963691925.1 of Scomber scombrus. Taxonomy (NCBI): domain Eukaryota; kingdom Metazoa; phylum Chordata; class Actinopteri; order Scombriformes; family Scombridae; genus Scomber; species Scomber scombrus. The sequence goes on from NC_084970.1 coordinate 21,006,852, forward strand.
ATCTTTTACATAATTCAAGTTTCCATGTTAAACTGTAAAATATCAGCGCCTCCATTACATACCTTTGTCACAAGTGTTTGTCTACCGCATTTGGGGGGGAAAAAAAGTGTGTTTATGTATATGTTCTAAGATTATCGGCTGATATATTGATATCAGAAATATTTTGCTCCCTAATATCGGTATCAGCATTGACCCCTGACATCCCCAGCATCCACACAGTGCATGTACACCATCCACGACGAGCAACCTTCTCAGAGCGCGACCCTTCACTGACAATTACATAAAAATGCTGAAACCTTTTAATAAGAATACAATAGGTTGTGACACACCTGAAACCAGTTTGTGTTCGGTCCTTTTTGACTGGGACTTGGTCGTGTGAGGGGTTGAAAATGAGAAGATGCTGCAAATACTGAATATGTGCATGTGAAGCTGTTGCCTGTAGGTCAATGGTTAGTCTGGGCCCTGTGTAGTGCTGTTTATCTTATACCATAATGCTGGTCATGTTTCAGGTTTGGTTTTTACATCAATATAATAAGCTCTCTTCATTTGTCAGGTATTTATATCTCTTAAATTAGATTAATATTCCAAAACAATGTTCTACATGATGATATATATTAATATTACAATACAAAATGTACATACTGTGATAGAGGATTTGATACTTTACGCACTTCTTTAATTGAGACAAATACTACAAATGGTTAAATATTTTCTGTGTGTTTGTGATGACTCAAACTTGGATTTTCTGATATAAATAGCACAGTGACGGTTGGGAACGTTGACCAACTTTAGACGGTTACTGTAGCACTTATAACCCTTGTTGTCTGTGTTTTTGGAGAAATAAGTGGAGACAATACATGATTTTACCATCCTGAGCATTTTGAGAACAGAATCCAAGATAAAAACCTACCAAACAAACCACTTAATGTACAATATGTTCAAAAATATCTAATTGACATTTAAAATGAGGTGAAGGGTGAAGGAGTCATTATGTGAAGCCTGTTAATGTTATTGTATATGTTATTGATTGCTTGTTAAGACATTTTTACTGCAGTCACATCACCCAATCTGCACAGATATGATCGCATTACCCCCTCAGAAATTCAGCTTTTGTTGAATTTATTGAACATATTTGATGATCTAAGACAAACAGATTTAAAATATTAACAGTCATGTTTGATCCAATCACAAAAAAGTCCTTCTTACAGTAGTAATTCATCTACTGTCTGAACTGTGGACGATTAATTTTCACTGTCCACTGACCTTTTAAGCAGTGTTATTGAAGACTTGTGTTAATGAAATGTATTGGATTTTTTTGACTCTTCCTTGGTTACACTGGAGTTTCCGGGGTTGTGTGTTCAATATAGTTTTCCCTAAAGGCCGTTCCACCTTGGAAAAAAGATGTAGTAATGAATACTCTTGAGTTCTCTCCACCTCTGGGAGTCATAGTATACTCAGGATATGAGTGACGCTGGGAGTCGTGTTTAATAATAGAGTTTTTGACTATGGAGATTTGTGTCGTTTGGACTTTATGAGTAAACGTGGTAGTGCTGACATTCTCACACCACATAAAGTCAGGGTTTTCCACAACACCACCGCTGCAAACAAAATATCCTGTAGACAACCCCAAATACTGAATAAAACAAGCATATCCACTACTATATTGTTTCAAGTCAAATGCTGTGCTTCTTACTGCATTCACACTCAATTATTTTATACTATATATATTACCAAGAATCAGAAAATACTCCGATTTGTCTCTGGAGCTGTTTTCAATCACGTTAGTCTCCTGCTGACAGTTATCAGGCAAAGTATCCAAGTGTAAATCTCGTAATGTGAAATAAGCCGTAAGCCTGTTGTGAGTAACTGTCTTACGGTGTGTAAGCTCTCGTTTAGTGGGTCAGTGGTTCAGGCTGTTCTGTGCTTCAGACGACCGACCAGTTTTTACTGATCTTGTGAAGACAGTGATTGATGAACTTGACCTTTGTGTGTCTCTTTATCTTTTATCTGTTTCTGTGAGATTTGTCGTGAATCAGCATGTAATGAGAGACCTAAACAGCCAGCTGTTAAGGGGTTTCCTCCTTGAAGCAATACTTAACCAAAAATCATTTAAAAACATTTTTAAAGACTCACACCCCTTGCACTTCTCATTTTTACTTCCTTCCATTCAACTTCCTGTGTAGCCCAAATTCATCAACTTTAGTACAAATGGAAAGATATTGACCGTTTTGCACAACCAGGAGTAGAGCATAGGCCGATTTTGCTTCCTATGTCCACACATGTGGTGAAAGGGCATCTTTTTCTCTCTGTTTTTAGGCCTTTCATGCACAATAAGCCTGCACTGTCTGCAGCCGAGCATTGTCCGCTTGTGAAAGTACAGCTTTTTGAAACCTTGAAAATGTAATTCTTGCATTATTGTGGAAAGATAAAATACTGTTGTATGATTGACACTCTTCAAAGCGTGTGCAGTCACCATGTGTAGTTACCTTTGTGTAGCATCAAAATTAAGAAACCAACTTCTTATTTTGTATTTCAGTAAAGCTGACTCGACCTCTGTATTACAACAGTGTGTTTATGGTACATGTTAATGTCTTAATGCCATAAATATACATTTTATTGAATAGAGAGTCACATACTGAAGTGTGGCTACTACGAAAAGTAAGCCTTTCAAACCCAGCACAGGTCTAAGATGCGGGGCCCTGTGGTTGTAGATGATTGAAGTTGTTCTACTTACTGCATGTTGCTGCTGCTTACTGTAGACAAAGGTTAGGGGCTTGCCCTCATCTACTGTTTCAGTTTTCACTCGAATAAAGGAAATGGTTTGGAAAGTCCATTGTAGCATCTGTTTATGTAAGCTTAACAAATGATATACGTTTACCTGCCAGGTCTTTTGTATTTAATTTCAGAAGTGAAGAAAAGTCCACCTGTTGTTTGTTGTTACATATATATAGTTTTCTGAAGTTATCTGTTTTAGTCTTCTCAGAGAGCACCCGTCCTTTTTCACACTATGAAATATATTTGTTAATACGGCAGTGTTTCTTATATCATCCATGTGTTGGCAGATCAGTAAGAAATGTGGCCGCCAGGAAACACTGCAGTAATTCTCATTTTGGTATTATTTTAGCAGCTGGTTAGCTTAGCTTAGCTTAGCATAACGTTTGGAAAATGGGTAAAAATACTAGCCTGGATCTGTCCAAAAGTACAGTAACAGTAACAACTGTATAAAAGCAAGTGCTGGTTTTATGGGACGTCATGTACAGACTAGTGCTTGGCTTTATTTCTCTGTCTTCTGTAAATGTTCTTTTAATTAAAGGGATCTTGCCTAAAATTTTGCTAACAAAACTGCCAGCAACTGATAAATACTTGCCATGAATGAAATGAGCGAAATCCAACTCTCCATTGACGTTCTCCAGTATTTAACAGTACCACATTATGGTGCAGTGGTGATTCGTGTACAGTGAAACACAAAGAAATGACCAAAACCTTCTTTAGGCACAGTGTTTGGCAGCACAGCCAGGACCTGATTAGCATATGTATGACCCCGCTGCCTCACAGGCGACACTGGAAAACAGGGAGCTGAGGGACATATGTACACTCGCACACAGGCTCCACTTATTCAAATGCTAAATATCCTTTTGAATTTCCCAGGCAACCCCCCCCCCCCCGATCCTACTCAGCAAACAAATGAGGTTCAATGGCTCAACATGAAAGCTGGCTTTAAATGCATAATGTGGCCTTTCATATTTTTCACTCCAAGTTGTTTATTTAATGCATCTGTAAAGAGACCCGTCAGTGATTTAAAAATCTGCTTGATTTTGAGTCCTCTCAGGGTGCTGCGTGTGTTTGATATTTTCACACACAACGGGAGCACAAACACAGGCCGATGAGCTGTAGATTAAACATTTTATTATTAGTCAGTAATGAGCTTCATCATAATATCTGCTGATGGTCTGTTTTTACTTTGGTGATATAGATGTATTTTCATTGATATAATTAGCCAACAACTTGCTGGCTAATCAGATGTCAGTTATTGGATTTTATTCTACTGAAACAGAGATTTACCTCCGTATATATGAGTATAAGCTTGACTCTACTCCACTGAAGTTAAAATATAGTTGCCCATCACTCAGTTCACTCAGTTTGTGTGTTGGTCGTCACTCACCAGCTCAAATTTGCTCAGCGTCTCTCTCGGTGAGGACCTACATTCTTTCCCATCTGGTCGGAGTAATTAAACCTGCACATTCTTGTCTGCGAGGCTGTGTGTTTTCTGTGGGTCAGGTTTGCAGTTCAACCCCTTTTTGCAGTCTAACAGATGTTTTGTGAGCTAAATTTTCAGGCTATCTTGTGACTCCAGAGCAGTGTGAGATTAAACAACTTTTCTGCCCACATTGTCCTCTTGTTATCTGTTGATATGACGCAGATATTAATGTTGGATAAACTGGAATAAAGTTCAGGATAACAGAGGAGCTCCTGATTGTACTGAGCCTGCCTAAACCAGTTTACACCATGGCTTCGCTGAAAAGATCACTCTTTTTTTCATATTAAATGTTATTAGTCATATTATCATACATAAGAGTTTGACCAAAAAATGAACATGAATCAAAAAACCTAACTATTTAGATTTAAAAATTGAGATATTGTGTCACTGCCTCATAAGTTATGTGGACATAGTATAAATATCAATAGATCCACTTATAAAAAAAGTCATTTAACTTTCACATCACAGTTAGAAAACAGTCTAAAGCTGAATACTCAACTAAAAATGCTTGCTCTCTTAAAGTAGACGTATCGTGCACATTTCCAGATCTATATTTATATTCTTGGGAATCTGCTGGAATATATTTACATGATTTACAAGTAAATATATATATATATATATATATATATTTATATTGTACTGGTCTTTTATGCAGCCCCTCAGTTCAGCCTCTGTTTTAGCTCCTGTCTCTTTAAGGCCTTCGCCCGACGAGACCCCGTTAACTTCTAGAAGCGGCGTCTCGGTCTATTCCCGGCAGCTCAGGAGGCTACGTAAACAAACAGTAATAGCAGGATTTCACTTTTATTTCTCGCTCTTAACTCAAAACAGGAACTTCTCAAACAGATCAGTACAAGTTTCAGCCCGAAGTCGCTTCAAAATATGCAGGCGGGGAACGCAAACAACCTAAGCAACAAAGGCTACCAGCGGACGGCCATTTGTCGACAAGCCTTAACAATCTGATGTCGAGCAGGAAGAAGAAGGAAAATTTAAAAATTGGACTTTTTAAAAAAAATGTTTTACATACGTTCACCTCAAGTTTTGGAGCTCTGACCACGTTTAACACAGACATCCAACATCACAACAGTATTAAAATAACAGAAAATAGACCCCTTTTTGTTTGTATTTTTTATAAATGAGGAACATTAGGCTGAGTTTTAACACCAGTACACATGTTTTAAACAGGCCTCATTAGTGGGGTGCCTTAATATCACACTTAAACTATTTTTTTTGCCTAAAAGCTATCCAGGAAACAAGACAGCTAGCCTGTAAATGGTGTTGACCACTGACGTAAATGATGAATTAAAATTGACGTTAGTGTGTCGATTATCAGTAAACTGCAGTGCCAGTTTAGAAGCTTTCCCCTCCCTGTAGCAAGTTTTAAAAAAATCCCTTTTTAATCACACAAAAAACACAGAGTCTCTGTTGGGAGTAAAAACTGTGACTATCATGCTCTGTCATCCCCGGGTCCTCTGGGTGAGTAAGCGCTGATGTTTTTGCTGTCGAGCTGGTTTGATGTGTTCGTCAGTGTCTGTGCCTCACTCTGCTGCGGGCAGTCAAAATCGAGTCGTAGATGAAAATCATGTTCCAGTCGGAGAGGTTCGCCCCTTATGTGTGAGCCTGATGGGCCGTGCGACAGTAGGTGTGAGGGTGTTTGAATACCGGACGGGTGCAGAGCTGTGGGTGGTCCCTGGCTTACATGATGAGGGAACCTGGCGAGGAGCAAGAGCTTAGTGACGCTTTACTCCCACTGCTACCGGTCCACGTTATCATCATCATCATCATCAGTATACATTTGTTGGAGAATATGACTGATCGAGAAAGTGTTTATAGTCTGAGAGCTTGTAGGTGCTCAGATGTCAGCGAGTCTCTGTTGAAGCAGGTGAAGATGTGAAGGAAAGGAGCACCTTCGTCATCGTCGCACAGGAACAGTGACAACCGACTGTGATGGAGCTGATCACCCAATGTGAAAAACGATGAATGGCTTTAAAATTAAAATTATACATTTAATTTAGTTTTCCTAGAAATTATTGGAAGGAAAGCTATGAAAGTAATATACAAGGGACAGGAACACCATTTTTATTCGATTTCATTTCCAATGACTATTCAACAATATCTTTGTTTTTTTGGAATATCCACTTTCCTTTTTCAGTTTCAGTTTTTAACATTTACTTATGACCTGATCGTCCAAAGTCCTGTAGTTCAGTATAATATTAGTTAATTTTCCATTTTCTCTTTTAATTTTACACTTTTCTTTTCTAGTTTTAAGTCTGACTCAAATCACCTTTCATACACTAAACATAATACGTCTTTATGTAGCCAGTTTTTGTACAGGTAATCGATGAAAAGCAAACACAAGTTCACAGCAGTCTTGTTAAGTAAGCAACACCATAAAGGAAACTTTTTGCTAAGTCATTCTTTATCATTTAGCAAATTTATATCATACATAAATATATTTATATTTGACTTTGGATAAGACGAGATAAGATATTCCTTTATTAGTCCCACAGTGGGGAAATTTACATTATTGCAGTAGCAAGTGGACAGTAAAAAAATAGAAGAGCATCAACAGAAGAATAAAGAACAATAAATAATAAGTACACAAACAATAAAACAGACAATAGTAGTAGTATTTATATCTAACTTTGAAGAACAGTGTTATTTTATCTCTTTGTCTCTTTTGTAGTCTGTAAGTTTCTTGTGATAATTACTGTGATTTTCACAATCAACAAACTTTCCTGCTGTGTGCAGACTGTCAGTGTGAATTATGTAAACTGAACATTAGACACGGTACGTTAAAATTGTGATGATTTTAAAAGAGCGATTACTGCGACTGTTGGACAAGTAAAGCAGCATGTTGCTTCTGCTCCTGTTCAACCGTGTTTCTCTGTGTTCGGTGTCGAGCCAGATGCTTCCAGATATTTGTTACATTTCTGCAATACTTGACTGAGTTGACAGGTTTTACAAACAGCTTCAGTCACATCGTCGTGCTTCATCGTCACATCGTCGTGCTTCATACTTGTGAACAAATGAAGTGAATTTGCCAAGCATTAAAGTGTTTAATAAATGTCTCTAAACATAAAAACAGTTGTATACCTTAAATAAACTGACGTAGAATAACAACAACATGATTTTAGGGCCAATAATAAGGAAAGGAATTGAGTCATGTTTTCCTTTCCTTACTAATCATAATAATCTCCCTGTCTGAGTATCTGTGGTTTCTGACGTGTTTGAAGTCTGAGTTTGTGTTCCTGGCCTAGTTTCTTCCCTGTAGGCATTTTGGATATGAAAGTAACCAACAGATTAAACCACTTAATCCTCAAGGTTTTTATTCCCTTGACGGAGTTTCACTTCAGGGGAACATGTCTGTCGCTCCTCTCAACACCTCCCGCCTGGAGGAAGAGAAGACTGTGGAATTAAAGGGGGAATTTAATCTCTGATACATTTGTGGTCAGATCATTTCAGCTGCTGGCCCAAACAAAGACATTTATCCGTCATTCTGAAAGTCTCAGCTAGGATGTGAATGTAGATTTAATATAAATATTCACAGTGCAAGTGCAAGAAAGAGAAAAATTACCAAAGAAGACACTCGAGAGATTCATCATCATCATCATTCAGTGTGCATGACACCTCCGAGACATATTCTGAGTGTAATGTAAACAGATTATCTGCAACCCTAACTATAAAAAAGTCCATTAAGTACAGTGGAGCTGCAATGTTAGATGATTAATCGATTACTCATTCAGAAAATTAATCGTCAACTATTTTGACAAATAATGATGTCTGCTAGGTGTAAGCCTGGAGGGGATCATGCAATGTTTCTTTTCAGCAGTCCTCACCATTTTGCGATATGTGCGATACAAAGTAGCAAAAGGCATTTCTGGAAATCAGCTAGGCTAAAAACAAGGCTTACACAGTCTGTTGCAAGCCAAATTTTGGTTGTTGTTGAGGCTCAAAGCGGGGCGTCTGCTGATTAATTCCATACCTGATTCACTAAAGTTAGGCAGACTATGAGATGAGTAAATCCCCATTTTTGTTATCTGTGCCTCCATCTTGACTAGAAGAGAGACAGAAGAGACAAGATTCAAGTTTTATTTTGTCTGGTGTGTTATAACAAAATGTTCTAAATAAATAAAAACGTGAGGTTTTGAGATATTACATTTTTTGCTCATTTCTGACATTTTTAGACAAAACAATAAATCCAGAAAATAATTTTCAGGTCCAAGTAATCGTCGGTTGCATCCCCAAAGAAAAGTCTTCATTCCAAACTGACATGGTGTAACTTGAAAGCAGTTGATGGCATGTTCTCATTTGGCTTCAACATACTGCATGAATGTGCGTTTCCGCCAGCAGGACTGTTTCATTGAGGCTTGGCAAATGTCATGCATGAAGAGGACTGCAAAAAGCATTGCCTGGCTGCATAAAGGTTCTTTTTATGTAAAATCTTAGATAATCTAACACAGCCCCTGGTCCAAGTAGTCTGTAACACAAGAGCAGCCTTTCACTGCTGTCAAACTCATGACTGTCCACTGATGGGATGCATATGTCATACAGATCCATTTGAAATGCTTTTAGCGTTGGATCGAAAGGGCAAATTGCCTAAATGCCACATCATTTCTTTGTAAAATACGTGTGCTGCTGATAAATCATCTTAATCTGTGAGGTTGTCATTATCATTTATTTCTCTTATTGTCAACACAATCCCATGAAAATTAAACAATTTGTTACTGTCTCTCGTAATTTTCCAACTTTCCCTGCCTGCGGCACTCAGCTCCAAGCCCAGTTGTTCCTGTAAATCTTCCAAAAACAGGTCACAATTATGTAGTGTCATTTTTTATAAAGGTTATGTGAATTCCTACAACCGCTGGGTACTGCAGCAAATGTTACTCAAATAGTTTTAAGTGCATTAGTTTGGGACTATTTTCAGCCACGGGTTAATCCACATTTGGCTCTCTGGGAACTCTAATGGCAGCAGGATGGCGTATGTCCGATCCATTCAAAATAAACTACAGTGGCTGCGTTCATGGTAGGATGAAGGAACGTGTCACCAAGTGTAACTGTGCGGTACACAGACGTGTTTTTAGTAGTTGTTTTAGACGATAATGCAGCACAGAGAAATAACTTGTTCCAGGAGAAGAATACTTATTAGTAGGAGCAGGTCATTGTTGGTTTTTGGGCTCCCTCTCATGGGATTTGTTGACAAAAAGAAAGATATTGAATATTGCCAACCATATCTTATAAATAGAAGCAAGCACAGTACAGTGACATACCAATAGTATCTCTCTGCACTGATACTCAGATCCTACACAATCCAATCTTCAATGAGTAACACTGAATTTTTACCACATTGGCAGGTTCATTCTGGTGTGTTTATTGTGAGAATATAATCCATATCTGAGCAGTATGGATTTGCATGATCTCCAGATGAAGAGGAAAACTACAACACACACACACACAGAGTTACTGTATCCTGGTATCACGGCTGCACCAGCTGGCTTGAATTTAGCAAACCCACCTGACAGAGACACAGTCCTGTCCTGAGTCTGTGTGCGGCTCGCTCCCACAGCCGAGCTGTCAGGATGTGTTTGCACAAACTGAGAAGTGATGCGCTACCCATCCAGAACCAGGCTTTTAATTATATTTTTGCTTTATTTGTTGTGTAGCTTTATGCCAATATATAGAGGCTACTAAATTCAGAGATGGGGCCAGAGGAAAATTGGCGAGTGCAGATGAAGGTAACCCTCCCACCACACACTCTCCTCCCCCTCTTAACCTGCGCTCCTCAGCTTCAACCCTTCAATCTTTAACCTACCACACTATTTTTGGTTAATTTCTCAGCAGCCCTCTTTTGTTACTACAAATTTTTCAAGTTATTTTCTGCACAAGGTGTGGGGACCTGCCCTTTCTGTTTTGCGCACTCTTGATTTCTCCCGTCCTCCATCTCCCTCCCATCCTTCAGCAGCAGCTGAACAATGAGCTGATGTTTGACAATCGCTGCTTGTGTTCCTCTCACACACACACAAATCCAGTGCTGCCTGCACTGGTATTGCTTGGTCAATGTTTACTCTCCCCCTACATTCTGAATGACTTTTCAGTACTGCCTTGGTGTGTGCATCACTTCTGCTTCACTCTGGGTTCAAATCAACTCAGTTTGTGCTTCCTCTGATTGATTATTTTGTGTGTGTCTTTGTATTGTCATTAAAGCTGTCAGAAAGCATCATGATCTTTTAAGGTTGTCTTTTTTTTTTTTTTTAATTATCTTTGATTCCTTGCATAATTTAGGAGATTATTTTGTATTATTTTCTAGCCTGGGATGCAGATGGCAGCTTTATATGATGCAATACAGTCTTCCTCTCAAGACAAATATGCTGACCTGCTCTTCCCTCTGGAGTTGTGCCTGGCACTTAAAACCTGCTTCTGATCAAGCTGACTTCTGTACTCCTCTATGCTCATCTGGAGTATTGTGCTGACTGTATTGTTTGTCTTCTGTTCTTACTCTTCTTCTTCCTCTCCTCTCCTCTCTTTTTAAATCACTTTTAGGTGAGAATTTTGAGCAGAGTCCACTGCGAAGAACCTTTAAATCCAAAGTTCTTGCACATTATCCAGACAATGTGGAGTGGAATCCATTTGACCAGGATGCAGTGGGCATGGTATGATCTCTACATAGCTAAACGTTTTATTGTATCCCTTAAATGTAATACAAGGGCCGGGTGTATGGTTGCAATCATCATCAAATTAATAAGAGTATTGTTCCTACATAAACATGCATCATGTTAGGGCAAATGTATGCATAGCAGAGCTGCAACAATGAATCCATTAGCTGCCAAATATGAAATAAATCGCCAACTATTTTGATAATTGATTCATTGTTTTGAGGCATGTTTAAGAAGGTTTAAATATTGTTCGGTTTATTTAGTCCTATACTGTTGTAAATATAATCTCTTGTGGACTGTTAGTCAGGACTAAACAAGACATTTGAGGATGTCATTTTGGGCTGTGGAAAGATTTATAGATCAAACAGCTCATCGTTTAATTGGGAAAATAATTGACAGATTGATGAAATAATTGTTAGTTGCAGCCCTAATGCAGAATTCAATATTTAGCACTGTGTTCTATAACTGACTATATTAAAACATATAAAAGACAAATATTATTTACTAATTTCTTCCACAGCTCTGCATGCCAAAGGGTCTGTCCTTCAGGACGCAGGTTGACTCTCGGGAGCCTCAGTTCCACTCCTACATCATCACCAGAGAGGACGGCTCTCGGACCTACGGCTTCGCCCTCACCTTCTTCGAGGAGGTGACCAGTAAGCAGATCTGCAGTGCCATGCAGACTCTTTACCACATGCACAATGCAGAGCAGTACGACATCTTGCACACTCCCACCTCCCCACATGGACACGAGGAGCTGCGACACCAACACTCCCAGCCCCGGCCCGTTCTCCACGCTGCGCCCGCCATCTCCCGCCTGCAGCGTTTCAACTCCTACGACATCAGTCGCGACACGCTGTACGTGTCCAAGTGCATCTGCCTGATAACACCCATGGCCTTTGCCCAGGCCTGCAGGAAGGTGCTGCAGCAGCTTCACCAGGCTGTCTCATCCCCCCAGCCCCCACCCCTCCCCCTGGAGAGCTACATCTACAACATCCTCTATGAGGTGCCCCTGCCACCCTCCGGGCGCTCCCTCAAGTTTTCAGGCGTTTATGGGCCCGTGGTGTGCCAGAGGCCGAGCACATCAGAGCTGCCACTCTTTGACTTTGCCATGAGTGAGATGTTTAATCTGCTGGGGGTGGAGAACGTCCTCCAGCTGTTCACCTGTGCCCTCCTCGAGATGCAGATACTGCTCTACTCACAGCGTAAGTAACCGCCCCACCACAATTACACTCAAAGTTGTCAGGCAACTTCAAGTATCCAAGTTAATTTTCATGTTGCACGTTACAGCCTGACTTTAAAAACCAGATAGATGAGTTGAAGGCTTACGTTGAAATCCTATTCAGCATGGACACAATTAATCAGCGTCAACAGTTGTTTTCTAGCACATATAGTAGTGAGATCCTTAGCAGAGGTGGTCTCTAGAGAATCAACTTTAGTCTCATTTTACAGATATTTAAGCTTTTGTCTACTACCTAGATTTTTAGTATTTGTGATGTTCTGAGTATCCGTCAGTGAAATATTTATTGTGAGTCCAGGAAAGGTTTTTTGACCTAATGGTTGTCTTTTAAGTTCTTGGGTGATACTAAAATACTTAAGCTTGTTTGTTAATTCGCCAGGCTTTAAGAGAAAACACCATCACTCAGTGTAGACAAACAACATTTCTGAGCTCTTTGTGCTTGTCAAGACAAATTAGACCATCACATCTTGGCAACGTCCGCCTCCCCCACAATCCTACACATAAAAGATTAGCACAATAAGAAGAAGGAGAAATGTTGCGGCTTCAGCTCCATAATACAACTTGATGGCCGGCTTCTGAGATTTTTTAGATTTAAAATGCCTGGATGGTCCTTGTAGAGCAGAGACTGTAGCCTGAGGGTAGGACACATGTTTGATATGCATGGCGGAACTATTATCCAGGAGATTACGTAACGTGTTGAGTGTTTCCATTAAAGTGATGCAGTGTGAGTACCAGCTTGTGTAATTGTTGGTCCCCTCACCCATCTCAGGCGGCTCCCACTGCCACGACTCACATGTAGATGTGGGCATGACTGAGTTATTATGTCGATGCTGCTTGTGTGCACATTTAGGGTGCCGAGCAGAAAGTGTTTTTATTGGTGGTGATGAGTCTGTATTTGTCTTCTCTTTGCTTCTTCATTACAGCAAACACACAGCAAGATTTCAGAGGAGCAGTTGATTAAAAAAAAAAACCTTTTAGAGGAGCTGAGATACCGAGAGCCTGTTAGTTCAGTGTAAATTATTATTATACTGAATAAATCATTCAGATTTAATGTATAATATCTGAATGATATAATTATTGAGTGTAGTAACTCAGACAAGATTCAGTTAATCCACACGATCATTTGCAAGGCAGAACAGGTTTTAAGAAGAGGTGGCATTGTTCAACGTTAAGAGTGTGTGTGTGGGTGTTTTGTGTGTTTAGAGAAACAAGGAAATGATTTAAGGATGCTTGGTCTGCTGTGATGTTTGGATCCTTTACAATATATAGTGGAGAGGTAAGGTGAGGTGTTGATCATTACACTTGAAAACAACAAAGTCAAGTCCTGTGGTATTAAATGCATTTCTCCTATATTTAGATGATGTTTTGGCTCCCAGGTCTTCTTCTAGATCAATAATAATATGAAGAATAACGGGAAAAAAATGAGAAAACATTGGCTGTACTTGAATTTGATTGTCAACTCAATGGTGTATTCAAAGAATGATCTCTCATGATATATAAACGAGGTAAAACTAGAGGGGCCACCTGGTACACTCATATTTACTTCCTCCTCAATCACTCAATCAACAGCCTGAGCTACTTCAGCATCTATCTCAGAGGGCAAACCACTACTGTGTTGTCATCAGTGTAATTATACTGACTGTGTTAACATCCTCACACTGATAACGAGATTCCTATAAATTGAGCTATTTAATGTCACACCAAGTTAGTCATTTATCTTATCTCTTACCCCTCCGGTAAGTCATAGGCTGGAAAGATGAGTAGAGGGCTCAACACTGGTATTCCTGAATATAGAAGCACTACTAGATGCAAAAACATGAATTATTCCTGCTTAATTTCATCATCCTATGTCCTCTTCATGATATATTGACATTGAGAAGGTGTCACTCCCCCAAGATGAGGTATATTCAAGAGTTAACACTGTTGGATCCACCATCTGAGATCCTTGTCACCTCCTGGGTTGAATATAGAATTAAGACTTGAAGCTTTTCCTCTCATATACCTCCACTTATTGGATATTTAGATCATGTTCATGTGGAGCTGAGGTTGAACTTTTTCTGTATATCTATTTAAAATCAATTTGAAATCTAATTAATTCATATAAACATATATTTTTTAAATATTTCGAATACACTAAAATGTAAAATGTAATTCTGTATATGTGATATACAGAGAATGTGATATTTGTTTGAAATGATTTGATAGGGTTGCTGTTTCGTGAGAGTTTTGATTGGCTGAGGACCTTTTGTTTGTTTATGGGACATGATTGTCTCAGACGTGCGGCCTACACATCACACTGTGTCCTTCTATTATTGTTGAAGCTGAAGAAGGCCTGAGGGAAATTCACACTGAGTGTGCAACACTTTTTTTTTTTCCTGCTCTCTGGATCCATTACATTGGCAGGAGAAGGCAAATGGTTTACAAAACGGATGGGGCCGAGGGGAGAAGCTCTTAAGGGGGGAAAGCTGTGATGTTGCTAGGCGACCCGGAGACAGGGAGGATAGCAGTGATGCAGGATCATTATTATTGGTTGGAAGTGACATCATGCCCACCCCCCACCCCCATGGGACTCATCACTGCAGAACGTGTGAAGGGTGCTGTGTAGAGTTGAGCTCTGGCAATCTTCCACAGAGGAGAAACGAGGGATTGTGAGGAACAAATGCCACACACTTAAACACACACACACACACACACTGAGGAGAGAGGGATGCTCTGCAAATATGGAAATGACTGTGTGTTGTGTGCTAAAAATAGAGGTGGAAATCATAACTCTGATTGTAAAAATGCTGGCCAGCATCTTTCCCATGCAGCCATTAAAGAAATGTTAAAATACTGGCTGCTGTTTCTCTCTACCATCAAAGAAGGGAAGCTCGTCACGCATCAATCACGTGTCCATCATTGTGACATGCCGCAATTAAAGTCATTATCAGCATTATTTTATTGGCAGCTTCTGCTTTTATGTGGTTTGTGCAGTAGAGAATGGCAGGGAAAATTGAGAGAGAGAAAGAGGGAGAGAGGGATTGGGGTGTGTAGGAGAGATCTGAGCTGTGTGAGCCACCAAAATAGCTTCAGAAATTAAGTTTAAAAGCTCTGATTTGAAGCTGGATGTTTGACAGCACAGTGGGTTTGGCTGTGGTCTTTCTTTATAATTAAGCTTTTATTTCAGCAATGCAAGACCACTTACATTGTAGAGTTTTCAGCATTGTAAATGACTTATCATCCTGTGTTCTTCTTGCATTGCAATAGTGTTAACATCCTGCCCACCTTTCTTCATTTATCGGATTAGGTGATTTTAATGGCTGCGCACTTCAGTCTTCATTAACTTTCCTCTCTCCCTTCAACCTCTCAAACACAATATCTCCAGTTTCATTTGACTCTGAGGGCTGCTTATTGTATTTCCTCCTTAAAAAGCAATATCAATTAGCGAATCTATCTTCAACCAGTAACAGTAAACGTTGCATCTGCAACTACTCTGACAAACAGTATCAGAGTCTGTAAGTAATTTCTTTTACTGCCAAGTGACAGACTGTTTAAATGAACGCTGTCTTTTGTCAAACTGTTTGGTCAGTTTAGTGGTGAAATGGAGGATCAGTAGCAGTTTCATTTCTGTATATCCAGTGTAAATTTAGCTTGGTGTTGTGCATATGTTTGCACTATGTAAATTGAAGAGTGCAAGCCTAACTAAACCTGAGTCCAAAGTGCTACTAGTTTTCAGTGTAAACAAGCAAAATTAAATCACATTTTCTGATTTTATAGTTGTTGTTTACAAGAATCTCAGTATTTAGGGGTTCATTTTGCTGTGCTCTTGTATAAAAGTGAGAGTATCAGAAGTGGAAGTGGTTTCCTCCTCTTGTGGCCTCATTTCAGAGCAGACGGAGGATGTTAGTATTCTTGTCCCCATCCTGGGAGAGGACGCCTGGCGAGAGGAGGGAAACGAGGGGGGTTAGAGTCTCTTCTCATGGAAACCAGCACATGACCAAATGAAGGAACGGCATTTATTTTGTCACCATAACAGGAGAGGCAGAACTGCTGCTGAATGTGCTGTAGGTGTCAACATGATAGAGCAGGAATGCAGATGAGGAGGACCGGACACATATTTGCATGTATACCCGTGGACTCAAGTGGGAAACCATGAACATGTTGCCATGTGAAGTCATGACAAAGGTATTTAGTGTTAGCTGGAGGGCCAGCTGACTTTAGCTCGGTCATAGTTGAGAGACTGTGAGATTTTCCCAACCTCATAAAGGTCCTTTCAAGTCAAGGATGTGGAGAATTGCCATCAAAGTGTAAATACCATCAGTGAACATGGGCAAGTTTAATGCTGTCAGGGATTATAGTATGATTACAGTGCTGGAAGAAGTATTCAGACACTTTACTGAAGTGATACCTTTACTAAAAACATCCTGCCAAATATTCTCCAGTGTTCAGTGGATAGTGGAGCACCGAGGACTGCAAATGATGCAACAGTTGTGCTGTCCAAATTCATGCATATTGTTGACACATTTCTGGCTGCGTGTGGAAGAGTCTTTGGAAATTTGTAGACTTTGTGTGCTTGTTATGAGATATTTGCTTGACAGATGTGGACTTGAGAGGATCTACTCCCCAAATTTTTCTCTCGCATTTCATCACAGCTAATTCCTGTAAGATTGGTCATCGATCTAGTTCCACCCCTACATTTACAGAACAGAGAGTGAAGGTGTTTTCTTTTGTTAGTCCACTTAATACAGTACTTTCATTCATATTGTACATCAGTGATTTTGTCACATCCAGCAAAGTGGTATGTCAGAAATTTCCAGATGAATGTTCTGACCTTTATGTGTTCCTGTTGTTCACCTTGTTGAACAGATGTGCTTTCTAACAAAGCTAATGCTAATGTTTAGCAGGATTGGCTATCATGCCATATAAGAAAATTGCTACATCTGTGTTACATAAATATAAAAGACAGTCAGGTTGCACAACTCTTCTTTTTTAAGAGGAATAAACCAAACGTTTCAATGGAGTGAAGCTAACTTGATGATTATCATGAGCAAGTACATCTGCAGATTTTTCCCTTTATGGTTTCAGATATAAATTCATACTATTTACCCTTTAAAGTTCAGCTTAAAAAATACTAAAAATCCCCAACTGTTGTCATTTAGCAAGTACTTGCATATGATACATTTTGTGGTTGTGCTGTGGAAACCACCACTCAGAAAAAAACAGGATTACTTCGAATCATTACATTAGCTGTGATTACAATTCACAGATCCTTTAAAATAATAAGGAAGCCAGGAAATGAACCCTGAAATCTGCACTGAATGCTCCTCTGGTACAGTATATTTGTTATACGGTTACAGTCCCTGTTTTCTTTGTGTTTGTGAAACAGATTACCAGAGGCTGATGACGGTGGCAGAGAGCATCACCGCCTTAATGTTCCCCTACCAGTGGCAACACGTGTACGTCCCCATTTTGCCCGCCTCTCTCCTCCACTTCCTGGACGCACCTGTGCCGTATCTCATGGGCCTCCACTCCAATGGACAGGATGACCGCACCAAGCTAGAGCTGCCACAGGAGGTACACACACTGATATTTGTTGTATTTCAATATTTTATTTATTGCGAAGGAATGACGGAACAACTGAAATGGTTGTGAACTGCTGCTAAATTCATATGTGAAAGTGGTCCGCACTGCACTGAGAGGTGTGAGCAGTACTGTAGATCTTCCTTCGTTCGTTTATCCTACATGTAAAACAAAGAATACCTTTTTCTTTGTACAGTTCTTCTTGTTTTTTACTGTTAATTAGCTTACTTAGCTTGTTTTTGTCTGTGCAAAAAGATGTTCAGGATTTTAATGGATCAATCCCTCCTTAAATTGAACTACTTATATTTTGTCATCATGCATACAAATGTTGTTTGCTGTAACATGTCAGTGGTTTTACAGTAGTTTCAGAGCAAGCAGTTTTATTATTGTTGTTCTGCATAGGTAGGCCCTTTGTTGTACTGCAGACACGATTAATGGAGGACAGTTTCACTCTTTGCATTCCTCTTTTGTCAGCGTTTTTTAAGCCCCCTTTTGAAGCTTCCAGTGACTTGACCTTCTGTCTTTTAATGTAAAACATGCTCCATGCTCTCATCACTGTGCATTGCCTGGCCTTAGCTTTCAGGAATGTAGTAATAATGTAGTAATAATTCTCCACTTTGAGCAGTTTGTCACTTAAGAAGACGACAGCATTATTTTGTATCTTCAGTGAACAGAACGGAGGCAAGGCCAATGGGTTTACAGGAAAATACGTGAAATACTTGTGTCTTATTGGCTGACAGATCTCTGTCAATTCTTGGGATTACAATGCCAACCTCTAGCTCACACTTAGTCAGTGTGAGGGGAAAAATGGACCTACGAAGGTGTTTTTACCGGTAAAAGAGAAACTGAGGCAGTGGCACAAACATCCTTTCGTGCTGAGTCAGGAAAACAAAATGTCTAAATGTCTGTATGAGTTCTTACATGATATGAGCAGAGCGTGAGTTATATACAGCTAACTTCCTTAGCATTGCACTACTCAGCTAAACAGCAATGATTGTCTAGTTCTGCCTATCCTTGGCTAGCAACACCAAACTAGCCTCACTAAAATGACTGTTTGGGTGAGACAAAACACAGAACATAACAGCAATGGTATTATGTGTTGATGATTTTGTGTCACATAGGTATCTGATTTTAATGAAGACACATTTATAAAGACACATTTATGTATGTTTTCATACATGTATTTGTCACAGAGGTGGAGAATTGACCATTATTCTTTTTGTGGACTGATATAATTATAAGACAGGATAGAGGAGGAAGAGAAAAGAGGAGGAAAGGAGACAGAAGAGGGGGGTAAAATAGACAACACAGTGAGGCTAAAATCCCAAGAGCCAACAGGCCTCCCAACTGAACTCATTGATTTGGGAACTGCAGATACAGGGCCAAGACGAGTAAAACATGACTGCTTTACATCCAGCATGTTTGACCTGCAAAAAAAAGTCACTCTAGCAATTGGTTTGATACATTTGAGTAGCTGGAGTACATTATGACTGCCAATGCAGATTATATGGCAAACCCAAACAGGCAGGGGATCAGAAGGATGCACTCACCACCACAGGTTACACAAACTGAAAGAGAGCACGAGATTATTTTAGGGAGCATGAAAAATCCAACATGCACAAGGCTCAGTGATGTGTTGCATGAGCTTTAAAGAAACACAGGTCCACAGGGACATCTCAGAGCAGCTAAAAGCTGCAAACATCAATGAGATTGTGAATCGTAGGGAGCATCTGAGACGTATAGCAGCAGTGACAGCCTTTCTTAGGAAAGCAGGGGATTGCTTTTCGAGGTCACAACGAAGCACCAAACAGTGACAATAAAGGGAACTTTATTTAGTGTGTGCAGCTTCATTAGAAGTTTTATTCTTTCCTGCAAACATACAAGCTGCCTTCGTAAGTGACCTGCCTCTCACTATCATCCCAAAATGAGATGATTCAAAGCATTTCAGATGTTATAACTTCAAAGATCCTCTCTGAGATGAAAGAAGCCAAAACTTTAACCATATAATATTTTTTTTTAAAGGTGAGGTGGGGATTGTTTGCATAATGTAAGCCCATCAGCAATGAATTTGCAACAAAATTATGAAAGAGTCATTTTGAGTAGTAGAAATTGCTATTGTATTATAGGTTTTGAGGATTCTACATCATGTAGGTGTAGTTATAATGGTTATAAGTGTTTGATATGAAGCTCATTTTTGATTGAGACATTTTCGTGGCTGGAATATTTATGTGCAGATTATATGTAAATCAAATCCAAACCTTTCCATCCTTCCTTCTCCAATTTTTTACATTTTTAAGCAATGTGTAACCCTCACATGCAAGACAAATATGCTTGGAAACTGTATTTAAAAGTATGTTTTTAAAATATTTTTGATGGAGAAGAATTTGGGCTCAGACAGTGATGGTTAACAATCCGGCCAACAACCCTGGGTGTTTCAACATCTGCTATTGCTCTCAGCATTGTGTACCAGTTTCAGTTTTTAATCAAACTTTCGACACAGACATGTATAAATAAGTGTAACTTGTGCTGACAAACTGTCAGAGGAGATTAAAAAAAAAAAAAAAAAAAGAATTTCACAGTGTGTGACTCTCCCAGCTCGTCTCATTAACTTCAGTATTTTTATATTTTGTGCTGTTTTCCTCCAGGCTAACTTGTGTTTTGTGGACATTGATAACCACTTCATCGAACTGCCAGAGGAGTTGCCACAGTTTCCCAACAAACTAGAGTTCATCCAGGAGATCTCAGAGGTGCTCATGTCCTTCGGCATGTCTCCAGAGGGAAATATTCACTCTAGTGACAGCCATGCCAAGTACCGGTTCCGATCTGTGGATATGGTCTCTGACAAGCGTAACGGCAACCTGGCCTCGCCCCTCAACTCCTACCTGCTGAGGGAGAATGAAACCATTGCCAGACTGCAGGCTCTGGTCAAGAGGACAGGAGTCAGTCTGGAGAAGGTGGGAAATGATAAAATCTCTCATAAAACAAAGCTAAGATGCACAACTGATTGAGTATTACATTTTGGGGGTTGTCTTCTCCAGTAAATGATCATAAAATATTGGCCTGACTACAGGTTTTTTTTAAATAATCTGTATAACAAATCACTGTTATTACTGCGGGAGCCCCTCCTACACCTCCCAATACAGAAAAAAGAGAAAAAAGAAAACAGAAGTTGATGTAAAGCTGAAGATATGTCATTTAAGATGTCTTTTGAATGTAAGAAGTTAATTTGTTGAAGTCATGTTCAATAGTATTTGTAGATAGTTGTAATCATCGATATGACAGCCAGTTTTGAACATGCTGTTTATGTTTCACACTTGGTTGAGCCTCAGTGTTGTGAACATCAGGTAAAAGTAGTGTTGGAAATGTTCAAAGGATCAACTCATGAGACTTTTTAAAAAAGCTGCTGGTTGACATCTTGTGGCTTGGACGGCAAAATCCCTTCACAGACATAAACAAATTAAGTTGGCATCTGTACAGTCTAATTCCCTTGTCGACTCTAGTGTTTTACAGACAGTAGTAAGTAGTATGACAAAATACTCTAAAGTTGATAAATGGATGAATTAGCTGCTAACTAGAGAAAGTCTTTGTGGGGCCTAATCCACTTATGCAGTGGTGACCGACATTAGCTTTCCATGAAGGGATTAGCTCATTAGTGTATACATGTCCAGCTATGAGGTCGGGGCCCTACAGATACTTACTGCTGTACTGGATTTATATGGATATGAGGCTCTCTGGTCATATGATCATGTCATTGGATTGTTACTTTGTTTTCTTATTAACACGTACATACAGTGGTGGGTTTGCTCTGTGTTATTTTAACCTCCTAAATGTTGGCATCTGTACAGCTGACCCACTGACATGCTAAAAATAGAAGCTGTGTTTCAATTTGTTTTCAGTTATAAATCAAAATGTACTTCCTTGACTTCCTTTCCCATAACCTCGCAGCCTCATTAGCACCCTGCGATAACAGTCAGTTGAGATTATAACAAATATACACTGATCTGCTCCCTCTCTTTATCTAACCGTTTTCCTCATTTCTGTTCCTTTTGTTTTTTCTGTGTTTTTCATGCTCGTGCACATCAGTTGGAGACAAGAGAAGATGCCAGCAGCAATAAGGATGCGCGGGTTCAGTGTGACGAGGAGGAGCTGAAGATGCACCAAGTTAACATCCAGCTGCGCGAGGTTTTTGCCAACCGGTTCACCCAGATGTTCGCAGACTATGAGGTGTTCGTCATCCAGCCGAGCCACGACAAGGAGTCTTGGTTCACCAACCGAGACCAGATGCAGAACTTTGATAAGGTTGAAGCCCTACAGATAGATTTTTATAGTGAAGCTAATTGTTTTCTGTGACATATAAGATTGAATTACACCCTTTAAATGTGTTTGTGTGCAGGCCTCCTTCCTGTCTGACCAGCCTGAACCCTACCTGCCCTTCCTGTCCCGTTTCCTGGAGACTCAGATGTTTGCGTCCTTCATCGACAGTAAGATCCTCTGTCACGATGATGAGGAGAAGGAGCACACGCTGAGGGTGTTTGACTCCCGTGTGGATAAGATCCGCATGCTGAACGTCCGCACGCCCACTCTGCGCACATCTATGTATCAGAAATGCACAAACATCGAAGAAGCGGGTAAGAAAACACGCCAGCCCTGAAAATCCTTCAAACCTTTGTGGATTTCAGAAAAATAATAAAAACTTTAGAAAGAGTTTTTTGAAGCACCCGATGTTGTACTCAAATGTGTCATTTTGCCTCAGCTCTCTAGGCGTCACTAAATCTTGTTACCTCTCATCCTGAGGGGAAACTCTGATTGATGTATACTGATAAAGCCACGGGCTTAAGTTTGAAAATCAAGATCTTGACTTGAGACAGATAAAACTTTGGCCACTGTCATGTTAAATCTTGACCCTGTCTAAAGGCAAAGCTTACAATTTCAAGTTTTGTTGATTATAAATAAAGAAGACCTTAAAACTCCTTTTCTCTGACATCCAAATAACTAAGGGCATAAATTAGCTTCAAATTGTGAACCTTTGTCAAACTTGGTGTTTGCTGTGTCAAATTAGCTCTGACTGGTAATCGCTGTCTTATTTGCAGACTACCTGCTTAAAAAGCGATATGAAAAAGCAGATTTTGTCGCTCCTGGACCTCATGCCATTCAGCTCGAGAACGTCAAGACTCGTAATATTTGCTCTCGATATCTTAAACATCGCTGGGTGGCAGCTCTCTGAATGTGTGTGCAGTGCATAACTTGTGGTTCACTCACAGAGGATAGATGGACGTTCTCTGAAGTACATATTAACACTCCACTTTAAGTCAGCGTACACAATAATAATGTTAAACAAAGAAAACCTTGTAGATTAGAGATAGTAAAAGAAAAAAATAACTTTTATTCTGGGTCTTTATTCTGTCACTTCTTTTGCTTTTGTGGGAGTTTGGGATGAAATGATTTGTTCAGTTTGAACTTTCTGTCTTCCTTCAGTTGTCAGTCTTTTACAAAATCAAAAAGTCGAGGTTCTTCATCATCATAAGTATCCTGTTTTCCCAACACTGCGTATTTCTATACATTCATACGTATTTATTTGACACGAGAATAAGATATTAATCTGGGTAAATCCTGAATATCTTTTTTTACATTTTTAAATGTATCCTTCACCAATATAAATAAAGAATTATCATACATAATTTTGTTGTGCTGAAAACACTCTTAGTCACTTAAGTTTTGACAATGAAATCACTATTCGGGCAAATTAAGACGATGAAACTGATGGATGCGTCCTGTGATATCATCTCCAACTCTTGCGTCCCTCCCACATCTTACAGAGAAGGCCATTGAGATGAGAGTGGTAAAGATCGACCATACTGCCCTGCACCCCCACCTGCTGGACATGAAGATCGGTCAGGGACGCTACGAGCAGGGCTTCTTCCCCCGCCTGCAGTCTGACGTGCTCTCCACTGGGCCAACCAGCAACAAGTGAGTATTTCACACTGCCTTTAACCTTTGTCTGTACTTGACTTGAGTCTGACTGCTATTTTACGATGTTCGTCGACACACTTTTGTAATGTGTTGTCTTGTGTTACAGATGGACCAAGAGGAGCGCTCCTGCCCAGTGGAGGAGGAGGGATCGACAGAAGCAGCACGCTGAGCACCTTTATTTAGACAATGATCAGAGAGAGGTGAGAAGTCTCCGCTGTCTCAGCTCATATTCACACATATCGACTGCCTCAGCTTTGTTGTCTTTGTTCATTTTTGCATGTTTTCTCTCTTTGCTTTATTTTGACTTTGCTTTTATCATCTTGTTCACCCCCTGTTCACACGTTTGGTCACTTTCTTTCTTTCTCTCTCTTTGTCTGCCTGCCTCATACTCACGCTCACACAGTCTCAGCATGTAGAGTGTTTGTTTCCGGAGCTGCAGCTCCTGCTGTTTCTTGACTACTACTGGCTCTCGCAGTCCTACAAGCCCTGTCTAAAGTCGGTGACTGTGGATGTGGTATGTGTTGGTGTTCTGTGAGGTGTTAAGTTTTCACACTGGGATCACATGACGCGTCCACTCATGTGGTCTCTCTCTTTAACTCTTCACCTCCCTCTGCTTCCTCAAACAACAGCTGAGCTTTACCTAATCGTGCTTGTCATATCTAGACCCTGCCATGTTTTAGGTTATGAGAGTTGGAACTCATGAACATGAATTGAGTAGTAAAACAACAATTGTAATTATTTTGTACATCTATTATATTGAAATCCTTTCAGTAATTATGTTTACATGTCTACTCGATCACTAGTCACTCATTTTAAGTGTCAGTACACAAAAGAAAGTAAAGACAACAAACTAAAGAAAATGTTCATTGTTAGAGCCAACTGGAGCTCTAGACATTAGTTTTACTTTGATAGAATTTAGCAGCTCTATCAATTAGATTGGTTTTGATAAACAGCTTTTATATTGTCCTTTTGGGAGTTTCACCTCTCATATGGAGTATAAGTTCAGCATCTGAAGGCTAAAGTCTAGATATTTACCACTGGTATAACATTGACTATACCAAATCTCTCAATGCTTACTGCAAGAGGTAAACTGTGCAGAAAACACATTTTTTATATTTGACTTGTCACTTGCGAGACCTTTGAATCCCTTTTAGAGCAGAAAGAACAAAGTAACCCATCATTAGATGGTGCTTTAACTTTAACATTAGTGGAACAACCTGTGGTTGAACTCTCTCTGTTATTCCCTTTCTACTTTGCAGTGAGATCGACTCTGTGGTTAAACAAACATTTGTAAGAAACGTTGAAGTAATCCCCATTTGTGACGCCAGTGCTCAGTAGATTTCTTTGAAAAAGAGCATCTCGGTTTCCTTTTGTGGTTTGCTGTTACCTGACTGAATTCTGTGTGTCTTTTATCAGAAATACATCCAGGAAGCCAGAAACCTGGGCACGACCATCAGACAGCCCAAACTGTCGAACCTGTCACCTTCTGTCATCGCACAGACTAACTGGAAATTTGTTGAAGGATTGCTGAAAGAGTGCAGGAACAAGGTTTGTGCATGACTGACCTTTAGTTGTTCAGTTGGATCTGCTTGCAGCATTATTGTAGCTGACAAACTCACTGCATTTTGAACTCATGTATGGATATTTTGGCCTTTAAGTTGGTTATATACAAAATAACTTTGACGGAGCGCTGCAGTTCAAAGTAAATCAATGTCATTGAGAATTGTACACCAAATCATTTTGAAAATACAAATGTTATGGTATCCAACCTTTCTTGAAAGCTGCTGCTATCTCAACTAAGAAAGATATAATTAAAAACAAAAACATGAATTTGACAAACTATATTTGAGGCTGAAATTATATTCAGTTGGTTCATGTGTTTACAAAGAGGAGAGGCTTGTTCTGAAGTTAGCTCATGAAGCCCGAAATAATAAATAAATTATAAGTTTGATTGCTATATCATCAGACCTTAAAGTAACAGCAGAGTGTGCGTTTGTTTGTTTATCTGTTTATTTCCCTGCAGACTAAGCGCATGCTAGTAGAGAAGATGGGTCGAGAGGCAGTAGAGTTGGGTCACGGAGAGGTCAGCATCACTGGTGTGGAGGAGAACACCCTGATTGCGAGTCTCTGTGACCTGCTGGAGAGGATCTGGAGCCATGGTCTGCAGGTTAAACAGGTCAGGAAGTCACTCTGTGCCTAGTGGAGTCCTGGCAGCTGGTTGACAAACTCTCACAGCATTTAATGACCCTGGGTTATGCTCTTTTTCTTTCAGGGTAAATCTGCCTTGTGGTCCCACCTGCTGCACTACCAGGAGAGCAAAGAGAAGAAGAATGCGACTCCAGGTGGTTTGGGACCTCCAGGTACAGTTAATGCTAAAATCAGTTCACCTAATTAATTAATTGATGAAGAAAAAGAGTGAATTTTGACCTAGAAAGTGCCTAACATCCTTCTTTCTACTGCAGGTTTCATCCATGATACTGAGAGACGCAAATCCGATGGTGGTGGATCAGCCATGCCGCCTCTTAAAGTCTCCCTGATCCAGGATATGAGGTGAGGAAGGATGATGGTCATTTAAGCGTGAGCTAGTGTCGATCTTGTGAAGAAATTAATGATAAAGTCACTTTATTCCATCCAGTGCAGCAGATCTGTTACAGACATGTATAACTGTACTTACAGAGAAAAAGTAAGTTGGAGTAATACTGCCCCCTTGTGGTAGACTGTCAAACAAAACCTACTCAGGGTTCAAGCATTCACATGATAAGTAAAGGTCATCAGTGGAAATCATGTGTAAAACTGCCAGTCTGCCCACATACAGAAACAACTACAAAAAAAACAAATAATACTTTCCCAGAATTTCCCCTTTAGACTAAATATCCACTTTGAGGTTAGTGACCTAATGTGTGTTTTTTCTTTAGTCAGTCATTCAGTCATTTGGTCATTAAATAATTATGAGATCCCTGTATCAGATAAATACATACAGTGGTTTCTTTATTAGCTTCACTGTGTTTGTAACTAAATAAAATGTGTGATTCCACATAGTTAATTAGTTCCAGCAGCACTGTTTTCTCTTTTCCAAATGTGGCACTTAACTTGAGTTAAACTCTGACAGGAAATAAATCTTCAGAAAACAGTAACTGCTTTGTAAAAGTCACACACAGACCAGTTAACTCTTCTTCACCAAAGAGCTGTTATAATAATATAACTAATATATCATGTATAAATGTAATGTAGCATTACAGTAATAGACACAAGGCAACTACCACAATATTATATGTTGTGACACATTTTCAAAGCCAATAAGTTTTAGTAACATAAACATTTCACATCATAGTGCAGAAGTTTAAAATGCTCTATCACAACATTAATCCAGATATTGTTTTACTTACTATGACTCCTACATTAGTTCAACACTACAGAAACAAACTGCCAAAAATGTTTGTCACACTACTGCACTGAACAGCCAATAAAATCACTACCTTACTTATTATTATCACATTTTTTACTATATTGTGGGAACTTTAAACCTTTGATAGTTAGTAGTTGGCGGGTGATGTGACTGGAAATGAGGATCAAGAGAGCCAGGAGCATTCCAGACCTCAGGGCGTCCCAGTTTGCCCAGTACTTTTTTTATGTGATGTGTATATTTATACAAATGAAGATGGGAGCTCCTGCAGCACCCACATGCTGTATCAGCTGCGTGTTTGTGCTTCGCATGCTCGTTCGTGGCGGTAGCCATCGCTGTCGTCACGTCTGCTGTGGGGTTTGTGTTGCGTGTGTAACAGCACGTTACTTCCAGCCTAATTACCAGACCCCCCGCCAGCCTGGCTGAGAACAGAGGAGGGGTTAACTCAGGGCACAAACACACACACGTCTATGCACTGTGCCGATAGGTAGAGCCGCCCTCCTCTCCTCCTCCCCACTCATGCGAACATCTGACGGCAGGATCGTAAACATACTCTGACACACAAGCAACCATCACCCACTCGTAATGAATTTTAATAATTGATAGCATTATCTTAAAAGAGTAGATGTTTACACTGAAAAAAGATGAGTGTATGTTTGAATTTTTTCACATTTTTAAGCATTTTTGATATGATGATAATATCTGATATTGGCAGTATCTGCTGTAATTTCTGGGTAAGAGGTCACAGTAATATTGGTGCATACACTAGGTGTTTTCCTCTGTTGCCATGGAGATAACGAGCAGAGGAAACTGGGTTACCTAGTGTGAGTAGAGGGTGGAGACATGTAGGGGGGGATGGAAGGTGGAGGAGGAGGAGACATGAAGAGCTCTCAGAGAGCAGACGAGCTTATGGCACAGGTGGAGTGGAAGGGAATGTGTCTGGACATCAGAGGCATGATAGTGGCTCGGAGCGATGACACAGAGACCAGCTCTCACACTCAGGGGGTCCGCTGCAGTAAAAATGCCACTGCAGAGGCAGACTGAGACAATGTTTCTGTCCATAACAGCAGTTTGGATCATTCAGTTAATGCTGCACAAATACATCAGAAGTAATAAAACTAAGTCAGATTTTCTTTCTTCTAGGGCTGAAATGACTAGTCCATAAAACACTTTACTTTAAGTCAGTTAATAAATGCTTTATTACACACTATAATGTAGCATTTATTCATGTATTTGTCAGCTCCTATAACTCTGTGGACACCCAGAAGTGGAGGCTGATATATAAACAGATAATTAATAAAACTATAGTAAACCCAGGTGTTAAAATTTAAAATATGTCTTCACAGGAGAAGTTAGAATTTGTGTCAGATACTGCACATTAATAAACACAAAATAGTCCTTTTATCTGCTTCTAACCACATTGTAGTGTGTTAAAAACATTTCTTTAATGCTTGTTTAGTCATTACAAATGCTAAATGGGAGACTTAAAGTGCTACCATAAATTGACAGAAAATTAACTGCCAACAATTTTGATAATCTCTTCATCATTTCAGTCATTTATCAAGTAAAACATATCTACAATTCACTGGTTGCAGCTTTTCAAATATGTATAAATGGGCATTATATATCATGTCAAATCATCATTATCAAACTAAATCTATTTGAGTTTTTGATATGTGCAAACAAAAGGAACAAATTTAAGGCATCACCTTATTATGAACAAATTAATCAATAAAAAAACAAAAGCATTAATGGCTGCCCTGAATGTTTGCTTTGTGTCAGTTCAGAGGATTGAGTTTGTGCATTACAATATATGTATTCATGTCACTGTGGTGGCTCCACTTTTCCAATCTTACAATAAATGAAAAGTGTATCGACATCATTTTTTCAGAACTGATCTAAATAACCAAGTACTTGATTGATGTGTTGAGCTGATAACCCTGAAATGAAACAACTGCATCATTTAAGCTTCAATAGCTTTTGTCTGGTGCTCTAACATGCATTTTTATAATCTTTATTGTTTGTAAATTATGTTTACTCTCTGCGTTTTCATTGCAGGATAAAAACTGTGTTAATAATATCAACAGTATTAGTTGTGGGGGGCGCGCAGGTGGTCGAGTGGTTAGAGCGCATGCCACGTACGCAGCCGACCCCGGTTCCAATCCCGGCCGGAGGTCCTTTGCTGCATGTCACACCCCCTCTCTCTCCCATGTTTCCTGTCTGTGTACTACTTAATAAAGGCGTCTATGCCGAAAAAAATCCCCCCCAAAAAAAGTATTAGGTGTGGGGAAACGGACAAATAAGTTTACACAATGAAGTTATTAATGAGGCAAACAGTTTCAGTGACCTTTAAAGATTTTATATTAAATGAATCTCCATTCCTGCCTTGTCTTGTTATTTTCACACGATAATAATGGATTTAAAATGTGATGATTGTATGAGTTCCTCTCCTCTTCAGGCTCCTGACCGTGTCATTTTATTTCCAGACACATTCAAAACATCAGTGAGATCAAGACCGACGTGGGCAAGGCCAGAGCTTGGGTTCGCCTCTCCATGGAGAAGAAGTTGCTCTCCAGACACCTGAAGCAGCTGCTGTCTGATCACGAGCTTACAAAGTGAGCAAAAAATAACAGTGAATCTGACACTCTTAAACATTACATCTCATCTTTTATTTTCCCCAACTCATATTTGGTTGACCTTCTTTCGGAGCTTGTGGAGGAATGTCTGTCTCATGTGAAATTAAGATGACGCTTGATCTGCTCATTTATAATACATGAACTCTTTTGAAATTGCAAAGCATCATACTGTAGTCCACTGCAGCATCAATAATTCACAGCTCACTTCATAATTGATATGAGTAATGAACTAGGTCAGAGGGATTTCTATCTGCTGTTGTCATTTCTTCTATAGCAATAAACACTTTGTTACCCATCAGTCGTCGTGCTGCTAACACCGTTGAGTGTGTCCCATTTTAATAATAACTGAAAGCATTGTCTGTTTATCTTCATGTTAGAAAACTGTACAAGCGATACGCCTTCCTGCGCTGTGATGACGAGAAAGAGCAATTTCTCTACCATCTCCTGTCCTTCAATGCTGTGGACTACTTCTGTTTCACCAATGTCTTTACCACCATCAGTGAGTGCTACTTTGACGCTATACAGCCCGATAACACCGCCAATAAACTCCCACATTGGTATTGATTTTTATTCTTGACTGAATGACATTTCTCTCCTCTCCGTCTCCCAGTGATCCCCTACCATGTGGTGGTTTTTCCCAGTAAGAAACTGGGAGGCTCCATGTTTACGGCCAACCCTTGGGTGTGTGTTTCTGGTGAGCTGGCTGAGACCGGGGTTCTGCAGGTCCCAAGGAATACTCTGGAGATCACTTTTGAGGTTTGTGTTAAAACTGAAAGTGAGCAGTAATAATCCCTTTTTGCACAAGAAAACTGTGCATAACTACAATAGGTCAAAGTTGATCTTGGAAGTTTGCCTGTAAGCCCTGATGGATGTTTACAGCAGATAGTTTATGTCATAATTTGACTGTTTGTCTTTGCTTTGTCTTCCAGATAAGTTTGGTAAAGTTTGTTTCTTGTTGCTTGCACAGCTGGTGTTTGAAGGACAGGTTTACCATTTTTAGGTCAGTCTTAAATCAAACAGCCAGGGCAAAAAATGTAAACAAACCCCTACTTTATGTATATATTTACCACATTTAACCACTGAAACAGGTTTTGCTCCTGTTCGTACAGAACATTACAGGACCCCCTCCAAATGTTCTTACAGTTTAAGTGATGGGGGGAAAAATCTGCAGTCGTTATTTTAAGCAAACGTTTTTTTTTTAAGTTTATCTGAAGATAATATGAAGCTTGAAAATTCCTTGTTTGCATCTTGATGGACTGTTTTCCTGGAGTTGAAGGGATGTAACAAAAATAGTGAATTTGGCACACAAAAAGAGAGTACATTTGAAAGATAATGACTTGATTCAACTAATTTGGGAGGCTGAAGCTTCATATTAGCTTCAAACTTTTAAATACATTTCGTCTCTGATGGCTTACATTGAAAGCGCGTTACAACCTTTTTTTGGGTTGAATGTGTACTTTCAGTATGACGTTAACATGTGTCCTTCTCTTTCAGTGCCAGAACCTGGGCAAACTGACCACCGTGCAGATGGGTCATGATAACACGGGGCTCTACGCAAAGTGGCTGGTGGAGTGTGTTGTTGTCCGCAATGAGATCACGGGGCACACGTACAAGTAGGCAAACCTTCTGAGTAATATGTGCCTAATATTGCTTTAAAATGATGTTTAGTATAAAGAAAATGGAACAAAATGTGTGTGTTGGGCAGGTTTCCGTGTGGCCGGTGGCTGGGGAAAGGCGTGGATGACGGCAGTCTGGAGAGGATCCTGGTAGGAGAGCTGATGACTCCCAGCACAGAGAATGACGAACGGATGTGCCGCACACCCCCGATGCAGCAGTCCCCCGGGATGATGAGGAGGTTTGTTACCATCTCGCCAAACAGCAAACCAAGTAAGTAACAAAACAGAGTAACCATGAATCATCTGGAGTTTACTCTAAATAATCCTGCTGAGAGTTTTCTAGCTGACAGGAAGCATTTGTTTCCCCTGGATTATCTTTTTTACACCTCAGTTTAAGATTCAGCTGTTATCTGAGAAGCTGGAGACGACAGTGCTCCCTTTTTTGTGTAATCACTGGTGTTTAAAGTCTTGTTCCTAATACCTTTAGTGGTAAAAATTGATACGCACGAATAAAGAAACACAAAAGAAAAATAGATAAAACGAGGCTGGGGGATTTTTCCTCCCTCAGACTTCTCATATTGTCTTACAGTATCTTTTTTTCCCCTTCTCTTCCAGAGTTAAACACAGGTCAGATCCAGGAGGGAGTGGGAGAGGCCATCAATGGGATTGTGAAGCACTTCCACAAACCGGAGAAGGAGGTGAGAGACGGCAGTCTAGACAGGCCCCAACATGTAGTTCTATTATTCATCACGAATGACGAGAAGCAGCTTTCTCCTCTGGTGGTCTCTGAGCCCCTCAGTAACTCAGTAACAGGCTGTGTGGTGTAATTCAAATTATTAATGTGTTTTTTTAGAGTTGTACATCCGTCTTGAGCTTTTTTTTTTTCTGGCTTTAAATTATGCCTGTTTTTCTTTTTTTGAAGACACTAATATAAAATTGATCAGTTTTTCACTTGAGATGATGATTGAGATTCAAAGGAGATGCTTCTTAGAGATTTTTAAAGCACATTGTTACTGATTGCAGGTTTTAGGAGTCATTGTGTAGTCAGAGAACAAAGAGGTTTTACAGGGAAATCCCCGTCACTGTTTCTCCACCTGTTAGTACGATGTGTAAGGACACTGCTAAGGAAAAAATGTAAATGCACTTGATATTCTGTTGTTGCGTTTGGTTGTGTCTTTGCACCTCAGTCCTCTTTCTCTGCATCATATTGAAAAGTTCAGTTGGTATTTTAATGAGCTGTTTTTAGATTAAGAATTGTTGAGTTTAAATGAACTTTTCAGCTCTGACTACTTACATTTTCCTGTTTCTCCTCTTCACAGAGAGGCAGTCTGACTCTTCTCCTCTGTGGGGAGTATGGCCTCGTTTGGGCTCTGGAGCAAGTTTTCCAGCACGGTTTCAAATCACCCCGACTCTTTAAGAATGTCTTCATCTGGGACTTCTTGGGTAAAACCATCAGCAGTTTAAGTCATATTCACATTTATACTACTTGGTACGGAGTTATGAGGTAATTAGTGTGTCTCCTAATTAAATTTTGCTCTTACAGAAAAGGCACAAGTGTACTTTGAAAGCGCGGAGCAGCGAGAGGTGGCTTCGGACGAAAACTGGCAAAGCAGAGTGCGCCACTTCTGCCGCTTCATGCGCGCCATCAACAACACGTCCAGGAACATCGGCAAGGACGGAAAGTTCCAGATGCTCGTCTGTCTGGGTTCAAGGTAGCCAGGAAACACTCCTATTAACCTGATAAAAACTGATTTATATGTAGAGAACAACCTAAATATTTGTTGTGGATGACAAGAAGAGTTAGTGTTGAGGATCTGGGATACAAAGCCGTCCTCCCTGTCTGTAGGTAAGAGGGGCTGTTCTGTATCTGATACTGGATCATGACCTGCAGGGGTCAAGTGAACATGATCTCTCCTCTGAGGATTCATGAAGTATCAGATATTTCATTGTTTCGTTTAGCTCTCCTTCTCCAACGGTCGTTACTGTTCCTCGCCACTACACAGTGGTGCAGGAAAACTCAATTCCCAGATTAGCTGATTGACAAAAAATTAATCTGCAACAATTTTGCTTAATGATGAATTGTTTAAGTAATTTAATCGAGCAGAACATGCCAAATAGTTGCTCATTCCAGCTTCTCAATTGTGAATATTTGCTGCTTTTCATGGTTTTATATCACTGTACATTGAATTAGTTTGTATTTTTTAATGTTGGGTAGACAAAATAAGCTATTTGAAGATGTTACCTTATACTTAGAAGTGCATTTTATAGACTAAACAATCGATTAGTGTTAGTATTATTATTATTATCATCATATGCTAGATAAATCTAAATCTAAGGAACATTATCATTAGTTACAACCTTACTTTGTACATTTTTATGAGGCCTGTCTAGATGAAGGGATTTTTAATTACAGTATAAAGTAATTTGTCTATGAAACTAGCTTTTCTGCAACAATGGTTTTAAATTATTCTTATTAGAAAAACATAGTGTGCAGTAATTTAGTGGGACGTTGTGTTGACTCCACGTGTGTGTGTTTCTCTCAGGGACCATTTGCTGCACCACTGGATCGCTCTGCTCGCTGACTGTCCAATCACTGCTCAGATGTACGAGGACACCGCACTGATCAAGGACCGCTCATTGGTAAACTCTCTGATCAGAGTACTACAGACTCTGCAGGAGTTCAACATCACCCTGGAGGCTTCGCTTGTCAAAGGCGTCGGTATCTAAACCAAACCAGCCTCCCACCGGTTGTACCTGACCAGGAAGAGCACTAGGGACCACTTAAAAGATTAACTGAACCTTTTATATGCAGGAACAGACTTGAACAAAGGACATCTTCTGGCTTATATTAAAGCTACTGTTACATTTGCCATATATTAAGTGCAATGAGCCTTTCAAGACATGTAGTTATTTTTATCCTCAATGATGTTGCCATTAGATGTTTCAAATATGTTTTCTATTATGAACCATGATTTTCACAATATTGACGATGACCTACTTGTGCTAAAATGTTTTATTGAAAGCTAAATATTTACATTGTTACCGTGAACTGCTGACAATGGTTATATTTAAGGGAAAGCGGGGATCAAAACTGTTAATATATTTTCAGAGAAAAACAGTATTATTTTGTTAAATCAGTCAGGTTGCTTGCTCTGTCGTCAACTCAGATTCCAATGTCATAATGCAGAGCTTAAAGCAAATGATGTAGGGAGTATGCTTTATAAGTGTATGACAGTAGAGAGGGTGACGTGTGGAAGATTGACTCACCTACATAGGAATTAAAAAGGCTGATACATTTAAGGCCTTTCTTTGGGAAATGTACTTGTATGCAAATCTTTTACATGGAATACCTTCAGCAGAGAAAAGGATCCTTCTTGCATGATACTGTGTGGCTTCAGCCTGAATCCAGCGCCTGACGGTGCATTCTGTCAGATAAAAGAAAAAACCCCATTATCGGTTTGTGCTCCACACACAAGTTCTCCGAGAGATGCTTGACTTAGTTCTCTCTGGTTCACGACGACAGCCTTCATGTAAATACCTCCAACCAGCCCTTTCCTCGACCACCATCTGCCACTCTATCTGCCCTCCTCTCTGGACAACAACAGTGTCTTTGTAGACTCCTCGTGATAAAGGACGAACTCCTGCTTGTCTGCTAAAGGAGTGCTCTTTCCCCTGCCTGATTTTTGTCGTCATGGTTTCTTGCTATGCAATATCCTCAAGAGAAAATGTAAACCTCCTAAAAACTCTACATCAGTGGTCTCTTGAGGTATTACTGGGCCCTCCTCCGTTACATTGAACTGAACTGTGCAGAACGAGAGATTTGATATGTGAAGGACTTCTTTTCTGTGCCAACAACGTCTGGAACGACTGTGTTGTACTCGTCTGTGTACGACCCACACATGAGCATC
This sequence comes from Scomber scombrus, assembly GCF_963691925.1. Lineage (NCBI taxonomy): Eukaryota > Metazoa > Chordata > Actinopteri > Scombriformes > Scombridae > Scomber > Scomber scombrus. Next base: position 21,042,092 of record NC_084970.1, read on the forward strand.
TTGGGAGATATATATTTTTGTTTTCCAATACTGTTGTACATTTATTGACATAGCTGTGTAATGTAGTGTTTACTAAGTGAGCAACAGTGTACAGTGTAAAAATATATTAAGAATAAAGCATCTGTAATGCGTTAAAGTGGATTTAATTGTTTTAGCGTTGAGTAGTTGTCAGCAGTAGAAATGTTCATGACTGTACTTACTGCTTTGACTGCATTACTTGAATATTTTAATTTTAAGCTAATTTATGGTTCTTATATACATTTATTTGACAGATATAAGTACCAGTTACCTTACAAATCAATATATTACAGAAGAAACGAGCTTATAAAATATGTTGCATAGTTATATACTGTATTAAACAGACTACAGTAGATCAAGGGATTTAGTGTTGGTTGATTAATGAATGTATAATATATGTCTTATATGTCTGGCAAAACAAGCAATTTAAATATGTCACTGTGAGGTCTGTGAAATTATATATTTTTTAAAACTATTTTAAGATCATTTGGCAGATTCTTTGATAATGAAAATAATCTATAAATAAACTCAAACCGTAACTGTCAAGTGCTACCTTAACATTAAATGATCGACAATAATCAAATATTATGATTTATAATAGCACAACATTTCTACATTACTTTGATTTGGAAACTTTAGGTTCATTTTGCTTAAACATTTTTACTGCAGAACTTGTAATTGAGTATTGTTGCTACTTTTATTGAAGTAGTAAAAGGATTCATATACTTCCAGCACCCGCTAATAAAGATGTATATTCTGTACTTTCTCAGCTGAGAAAAATGTAAACAAACTCGTTCGCGCCATGTCGAGTAACTGTTTTTTTTTTAAGCCTCGGGCCTGGTGGCTGATGGGACTTTGAGTTCAAAATGAAGCCGTTAACCACTTGCGCCATGGAGATCTCTCGCTCATGAACTGCACCTTCCGTCATTCAGCATTCCAGAGGAGAACTCGAGGTGGACAGTGATTGGCTGAACTCAGGTTCAAACCCAGCGGCTGCACTCCTTATATGGTCATTGTACGTTCAGCCAATTCATTCCGGCTTTTTATGCTAATGAGATGCTAATGAGCAGCTGTATGCAGCCGTAGTAAGAGCATGCGCAGTGCGTTCAAAGAACACGGTGAAGATTCAAAGTTTTTGTTCAGTAAGTGTCCTCTTTTCTCTCCTCCTGTGTATCTTACAACTTTCATTTGTCAGACGTTGCTTGCTTGTTTTGTGTGTTTAGATTAGTCGTGATGTGGTCTTACCTTAACCGTTGCTAGATAACGCGTACAAAGACTCGACCACCGGATAACGTGGAAGTGAACGGGAGCGTGGCATGGTGATGGTAGCCAGCATGCTAACAGCTAACAACAATGAGCCGTATTTGGCGCTCTAGCGGGCAAAAGTTTAAATTTAAAGGGGGAGGATGCTTGCATCGCACCTTTTCACATTGTGTTGAGAATACTGACACCGTAAATGAGTCGTGCAAAATTGATAATCGTGTGTTAATTATCCACGCGTGTTGCACATATATTTGAGCGAGTAGCCCCGGTAGCTTTTTGTTTGTTCACTCCAGAAAAGCTGCCGCTGCTGCCCGCTTTTTGTCCCGAGCTTACCCCGCAAACACTCAACTCAACAGAGCGGTGTATATAACATCAACTCTTTTTAAGTGTCGGTGCCTCAGCAAATGGCTAAAGTTTACAGTTTATTGAGCACCTTGAAGCAAAGTAAAACCGAGGTCCGGTAACGTTACTTATAAACGCCGTGTTACGTTTACCGTGCAGTGTGTTTGACAGTTTAGACCTTTATCTGCTGCTGATGCACCAAATTGTATTCACTCGATGCTAATTATGTGCTTAATTACAATAAAATAATTACCAGTAGCTTATACTGTTGAATTAAAGTCAATATTGTGTATTTCTTGAGCCTGTTCCCGTTCCCGCTACTAACCATTGGATGCATGGACATTGCCGCTTTCACTTTTGTTAACTTATTTCTGCTTTTCATCTGACTGTGCACTTGTGTGTGTGTGTGTGTGTGTGTGTGTGTGTGTGTGTGTGTGTGTGTGTGTGAGTGACTGTGTGTGCGTGCTTAATGCAAGTGTTTCTTTTGTTTAAATTACGGGTTGAAGCGGCTGGTTTCTTGCATGTCTGTCTGTGTGTGTGTGTGTGTTTGCGTGTGGGGACCGCCCCCTTCTCAGTAGTAAAAGCACGGCTGTCTGCAGACATCCACGGTGGATATCACGGTGGTCCGGGACTGAGGCAATGACTGATCTCTGTTTTTCATTTGCAGGTTTTTTGCTTTAACTCTGACCGACTATGTTTGGCTTTCACAAGTCAAAGATTTACCGGAGTAACGACGGCTGCTGCATCTGCAAGACCAAGTCCTCCAGTTCACGCTTCACAGACAGCAGTCGATATGAAGAAACATTCAGGCTCTGCTTTGGGTAAAATATCTCATTCATTAATATTGTCCGTGTGTCTTGCTTCAGCGTGTGTGTGTGAGAAGAAATGTCATACAATGCAAAAACTCCTCTAATTGAAACGGTGCATAATTTTCTTTGAACTTGTGACATTTGATCATTACAAGAAAGCAAATATGGGTGAGGACACGTGACTAAATTTTCTGGAAATTAGCAAAAAATCTATTAAATGAAATATAACCTTGAAAGTAAATTAAAAAAATATATACTGTTTAAAGGCTTCTTATAATGAATGAACCATAAGACATTCAAATTTAAGCTGCTTAAAACTAGATTATTTGTCTTTAAATTCACTGTAGTTTATGAGTTGTTGTGTATCTGGTGCCTACCTTTTTTAATTAATTAATGAATATCTTCAAACGCATAGTTGTGATCTGATTTTTGAAATAAGCAAAACCATCTTGTTTTGATAGTCATGTGATAACAGTGCAGTTCACTTTTCATACTTGTTCCTTGTCAGGTGAGCTGAAAAATACCATACTATTACAATTTAAGATCAGTTGCCTTGAGTAATAACTGGTAGTGCATGCGGTGCTCAAAAAGAGTGTCTTTGATTTGATTTATTTTTTTATATGAAGGGGGGGTGTTAACCATCCTAAAATAAGATACAACTTTCTTGACCTTTTATTTTTTTTCGCAGTGTTTAGGGTGTGAGTCATGGTACTTTTCATGGTACTTGATTGTGTGTGTTTTATTTATTTGTTAAGGTTGTCAGAGGATCGTGTTGGAGACATCTGCAACGCCTGTGTGTTACTGGTGAAGAGGTGGAAGAAGCTGCCTAATGGCTCCAAGAAGAACTGGAACCATGTAAGTCATGTTTACTCTCTGCAGTGTCGTTAGAAACATTTTTGTTTAATTTCCATGTTAAGTAAAGCTTTAAATTGACATGACCTGACACAGGTGGTGGATGCCAGAGCCGGGCCGGGCTTCAAGGTGACAAAACCCAAGAAGATCAAGAACAGTGATGGGAAGAAGAAAAGCAAGCTAAATAAGCTTCACAAGTTAAAGAGACAAAGTACGTTGTTTAAAAATATCCTTCCTTCTACAGTGTTAACTATATGTGAGGAGTTAGTTTAAAGAAACAAGGATTTATTTGTTAACTTTCTCTGATTTGTTGTTGATGTGTTTTTGAAATAACCACATTTCACTCTGTGTTTTGAGTGTTTATCTGACAGCTGGATTAAAAATGGCTGTTGAGCAGCATCTTGTGGCTCTTTATATTAGCGCACGCCCTAAAACTGCACAGTAGTGTGGTTCATGTTAGAGCCGTAGCGATAAGTCTGTTATTAGAAAAGCAATTGGCAACAATTTTGATTAAAAGTTAATTATTTGGCTGTTTTTGAGGCTAAAATGCCCAAAACTGATTCCACCTTCTATAATGCAAATATTTGTTCTTTGCTCTCCATGACAGTATCTTTTTTTTGTTCTGGACTGTTTATTGGACGAACAAGCAGTGTGAATGTATCATTTTAAACTAAGAATAATGTTTATTGATTAAAATAATTGGCATTTTAATCAATTAAGGAGCATAATTGGTAATGTCCCTGTAGTTTTAATCTGGACTGTTTCTTGGTCCATTCATTATAAGAAAAACCTTAACCAAAATTTTAAAAGTGAATTCTCCATCTCATCTAGTTTGTGCCAAATGAATAGTTTATAGTCGAAAACAATTAATGATAGGCAGCAGATTACCAAATGTATCTGATGACTGATGTGTTAAATGTTGGGTTTTGTTTTCTAAGCAGACTCAGATGCCCACAGTACGACCTCCAGTGTGTCTCCTGCCCAGTCACCCAGCTACAGCAACCAATCAGATGACGGCTCAGACATCGAGTCCAAACAGAGACGCTCGACTCCGTCTATCTTCTCTTTCTTGGACCGTTCCTACTGGAAAAGGCAGGCAAACTTAATTTATTCTTATTAGATGACATGATGGGACAAATTTAAACTGATTAATCTTTTTCATACGTTACATAACTTTTATCTTTTCTGTAGGCAAAAGGTGTGCTGCGGGATTGTCTACAAGGGGCGATTTGGAGAGGTGATTATCGACCCTCGACTTTTCAAGCCCTGCTGCAGCTCCAGAAAACAGAACACACTGGCATCAACGCAAGTGGCCGCACACCTTCCAGACACACTTCCTCCACAGCTCCCTGAAGACATTAAAGAAACCTGGTGATTGCTTTTGTTGAATCCTTCTGTCGGGTTATCCATGGCATTCACCTGGATTTGTCTCCAGTGGCAGACTCCCTATTTTCATTCCCTTTACTAGATCATTTAGTTAGATGTTTCTTTTCTACGTAATATTCCTTTTTTATATGGGTATTTTTTAAACTTTTGTATAGAGCTGATTTTTCTTTTTTTTCTCTACAAAAAACAAAGAGGAAAAAAAGTCTCACGGGCATTAGTGTTTATTTATAGGATGAGGACGCTCCGTTTACGATGATGAGTTGTTTTTTGTATTAAGTGATCAATGTTATGTAAATATTTTGTCACTTTCATACATATCAAGACTGTTCTATTTTTTCATAATTTGTTAAATTGTAAGTGTGCATATGAAAGACACCAGCTATTTCTAATACCAGCTTTTTTTGTGTTGCTGCAATGTTTTGTCCTTTTTTTTGTTTGCTCCATACGTGCAAATGCGTGACTGTAGGATTTTTAGTACACAGAGGGCTGTTGGAGACACCAGGGATCATTAGTCCAACTGCCCTCAATGAGTTGAATGAGCTTTTTAATGTGTATATTAGATGACGATGCGTATTCTCTTGCGTTTTCACAGATTAAGCATGTCACACGTTTGAAACACTCCATTTTAATTTCAACCATCTGAGTACATTGACTCAAGTAGATGTGGTTAGACCATGCATGCAGTATGTTCCTCTGCCTTTTTGGAATAACAGAAATGATGTATTTATTTCTTTTGTACAGCTTCCAATGAAATGACAATGCATGTTGTAAAGCAAATGTTTTTTAAAATAGATCTTGTAAATACGGTGTTTGGCTCTTGGTCCATCCAAACCTTTTTAGATTACAGGAATGGCAAACCACTACTAACACAATGTTTCTGAAAGGTGCTGAAAATGTACTTTTTTACGCTAAACCAGTGTGTATCTGCATTCACCAAGTTTTACCAAAATTCTGCATCTCATTTTCTCAAACATGTCTCTCTGAATGCATGCAAAGCTGTAGCCTGTGCTTTTAAGTTTGCACTGAAATGTGTGCAAACTGCAGGGAAAGGTAGATGCTTTGCTGCGTTATCGGTGTCTGTGAGCTGTAATAGTCCTTTTCTGTTTATTGCTAATTGCATGCATAGGTGAGGACATATCTGTGGTCAGAAACAGCATACAGGAAACGCATGGTCTACATTTTTTCCTAAAATGTTCTGAAAATGTGTTGATTGTCACTGCTGTGCTGTATGTTCAGAATCAATTGTCAGAGTTCAAACTATGCAGACATTTTGAATGTGAGAAGTGCTCTAGTGCTGTCCATCACTTGTGCTCTTTAAAGCGTTAAGTGATAGATCCTGATTCAACCAAATTGGCTTGTAAAAAGCATCCATTACTTCAGCAATAATTTTACATTTTCAAAGTCACATTTCATAATTGTCTGGAGATATTACTAATGTATTTCATGTTAAAATAATGCTCAGATTGCACAGCTTTATCCATGGTGCATACAGCCTTTCAAATTTATACTGCAATGACAACGGTTGGTTTTTAAAAACAAAGTATATTATTGTAAACCATCTCAAACTTCATCTATTAAGTTGCTTAATATATAAACGTTATGCGGCAGGGTAGTTAAATGCTGAACATGATTTATGATTCTTATTAAAAGGAGAATTGCTGCTTCCTTTTAAACTGGAAAATAAGCTTGTTTTTGTCCTTCGGGAGTTGCCATATTGATTTTTGCGAGGTACATTTTGGGATGTGAGGTGTGCCTTAATGAATTACCTGATCTTTTCATTATGATGCTCATGTAATTTATATTTATTTATTACAAATCTTTCTTTTTTTAATTGAAATATTGAGATAACTGGTGTAGAGCCTTTCAGAAAGTCTGTTTTTTGATTTTGTGCACTTCCTTTGAACATGCAATGTAGATTTTTTCAATGCTTCTTTTGTATACTGTACCACAAAGTAGAATTGTACTGTAATAAAAAAAATAAATAAATAAATAAAAGTGTCCCTGAAGTATTTGTTTCGACCGATAGATGGTGTTCAAGAGCTGTACAGAGAAATGCTTTGAATCAACACTGGGTTTACTTTTGGGTTAAGAGTTTTCTTCGTCTGTTTACAGGTGTTGGACTAAATTGCCCAGTTAAGGTCAGCTTTAACATTCCTAATTGTACGTTTCCTTATAAACCCCAAATTTGTGACCCTTACTGTAACTATAGCCTCACCATTTTTTACTCTACGGGGGTCATAGCTTTCTAATGAAATGTGATAGTTTATCACATATTTACATACTATGACTTAAAAAGCGGTTTATGCTGTATAATGTAGCTGTGTTAACTAAACTTGGTCAAAGAATCTGGTTTAACGTCTGCTTATTGACAGAAACGAGCCCTGCTGAAGACTCGCCTTGTGCAACATTTTTTCTGACGGCTAGTTGTATTAGGAAGGGAAACTCCAAATGCTCAAACTTTTTTTTTCCGTTTTGGGTTAATTAGCGTTACAGTACAATAATATAGTAATAAGACGTTTCTTCGACAACGTAAGTACGGGCTACACGGCATTCGTCGTTTGTTTAAACCTTAGATATATATCTTTCTCCGTAGAGGAATAAACACCTTACCTCATAACGGAGAGTCCTTACCTTTTAATGGCCGGGTGCAGTTGGAAGCCGTTTTTTGAAGTTGGAACCGATGAACACGAGTTGCCAAGCAACCACGTTGTTTGACCAACTAACGTAATTTATGATGGCTCGACAGAACAGGGTGGGGAAGGTTACTATGGAAATTTAATAGGTTACAGATTACTACTCATCCTATTCAAAATGTAATAAGCAATGTAACTATTTCAATTACTTAATCACAGTATTGTAACTTATTACATTTACTTTTTGATTACTTTTCCAATTTTCTTTTCTTTTCAGCTGTTGGGGTAAGTGCAGCTCACCAAAATCTAAGTTCCAGTGTTTTTCAGGGTAATTTCGACAGAAGAATTTCGTTATGTCGCCGTCACGTCATATTTTGTCCATGGCCGTAGCTACCATTGAGGACACCGAGGTCATGTCCTCGGTATTTTTTTCTTGAAGTTACGTTTCATTGTGAAAATAGCTTACGAGACAATTATCTTTGCATCAACTGACCGTCACGTGACACGTTCTTGCAGATACTGCTGCCATGTCAAAACGAAAGTAGTCGGCTATAGTCAGCGGCGGAGTGAGGTCTTGAAATCCACCGGTGTCCCAACTGGTTTCCAATTTAACTGGTTTCCTTACCGAACAGCTCCAGCTGTGTTGCGCTTCCGTCAGCAGATTCGTCACAAATTCACAAATAAACACAGCATATTACTGGAGATTTTTAAGTCGCTGTTATATAGTGCTGACTTCCAGAAAATATTTGCTGCAGTAGATGTTGAACTGCGACTTCAAAATCACCAGAAATGTGTTGTCTAAATTTTGCAAACTGTTCATTCATTGGATGAGCCCTTTTCTCCCTTTCCCAGCAGGCCGTGCTCTGTTCCACATTTTAAGAACAAACAAAGAAAATAATATATTGCTTTTATAATTTTTAAATATACAACCATGGAAGTTGTAGAATACTGAAATAGGAGTTGATTTAAGTTGCACAATTGGAAGTGATAAGAAAGAACTGGACCACAAGAGTGACCATGACTGAGAAATGCACAACAAGAAAGCAACATAAATACATGATGGATTACAATGAACTAAAATATATGCCGTGGACTTCTTTTGGACCTCGGTATTTGAAAAATCCTGGCTACGGTCTTGATTTTGTCGCGCATTGTAATTGGGTAGTGTTACACTGTCGCCATGGAGATTGTACTTTTCACTGAGCTTGCTTATTGATATTTTGGTCTGTGACTTTGCATAACTTGTAACGTCCTTGTATAATTAGTGTAATGTAACTCGTGTAATTATTAATTAGTAATAATGTAACTAAACAAGCCGGCTGGACGACGGTATCCGGTTACCTGGAGACGACCGAAAACTTTCGCTGAAGTATAAATCAGCCTTTAATGTTTAAGAACTAACTGAGCTCACTTTTGGCAGGTAGCTAAGTTAGCTAACCAACCTCACCTCACATCACTCATATCACATTTGATATAGTGTGGTTGTATTATATGTTCTAGTTGTTTCTATTACATTAGTTTGTTATGTTTGAGTGTTAAAATAGACACCAAATTACCAAATTCCGTTTTTACGGACTTTAAAAAAAACCGCATCAGGTCAAGTTTACCAACATGTGTAAGAGGAAGTATGGTCTTAACTTTCACAATAAAAAACTTATTAAGCACATACATTGTGATGTGTTTTACGTAAAGTCTCACTACTTCCGGCACGTCACTGGCGACTTGACGCTGCTCTGTTTAAAAAAGCGGGTTTTTCGCATTCACGTGTACGCGCGCTCTCAAACACACACACACACACACACACACGCACACACTATTACTCACTCCTTTCTCTTTTCAAAAGCCCCTTGTGAAGCAGATTGACAGGCTAGAATGAAAATGAGGCGGACGCTCGGTCACGACTTCAGTGCGTACGCGTCCTTTTGAGGAGACCTCTAAACTTGGATCATATCACCATGGGAGCTATTTGGGCTGCAAGGGACTTTTGTTTGTTTTTGCTCTTGTTAAATAGTCGCCAAAGCGCAGCGCTTGCAGAGATTCGAGGTGGGACTTTAATGTGTGTGTTTGTTGTGTTCTCCAGCCGTGGAGACACTACTTTACGCACGCTTTTAGGGGTGCGCTCTTGTTGTTTCCACTGTGGCGACTTAAACATTTAGTTTCTAAGTGTGTAGCTACATAAAAACTGAAATTCCCATCGTTACTGTAGGAACTGATGTGCTCCCTGTACGCATAAGTGTATATTACAAGTTTGTTTTATAAGTAACTTAATCATTCAGTCTGAGGTTAGTCTTTAATTTGCTTGTAGGGTGCTGTTATTATTATGGTAGTTTATGTTTTACTCAGTTTTTGTTATTAAAATCCTGGTTGTCTTCCCTGTTTGTTTTAGCGTATAATTATAAAATAGGACAAACTTTAAAAGTTATATTAGATAATATATAGTAAATGTCACACTCTTTGAGTATTTGAAGTGTTAGTTATAACCTATTACACCTATGTGGCTTTCAGCAGATCCATGTGCAGAGGGAAGTGATGGCTGTCACATTGATGCTATTTGTCAGACTACCCAAGGCTCTTACAAGTGCACGTGTAAAGCTGGCTTTAAAGGAGATGGGAAACACTGTGAAGGTAATTGTGTCTTCTCTCTGTTCATATCTGGTTACCGACCATTTAAGTGTCAGACTGGGATCACAGAGTTAGGATGTTTGGGCACATATTTTAATGCTGAGTGGCACTTTGGAGAGTTATATGTCAGTAAAACAAACTACATCTTTGTAATCACCATGTTATACTCTTTTTTAATCTATATTTCTCATTTCTCCATACATATACGGGCATACAATTTTCTTGCTGATGCTGGTAGTGATTTATTTTTACTGTAGTTCTTTAAAATACACACTATTTATCTACTATTGCACTCAGGTTCTTGTTTTTTGAACTTGTTTCTCAGTAGTTGAAAATTGAAGTATGTGGTGTTTACTTCTCAGATATTGATGAATGTGACTTGGAGTACAATGGTGGTTGTGTACATGAATGCAACAATATACCAGGAAATTATCGCTGCACTTGCTATGACGGATTCAATTTGGCACACGATGGACATAACTGTCTAGGTAAGATCAGTTTTACACCACTAGGTGAGTACCTTTTGTGAGAGACAGAGAGCTTGAATCATCAAACCTGTCGGCAGAGTTAACATGTTGTCTGGACCGCATGTGAAGTTTCTCACACTAACTTTGAGCTCTCTCTTGTAAACTTGTAAAAATGTAGCCTAATACACACAGTTCTGGTTTTGTTCATGCAATCACTTAAAAGGCTGATAAATATTTATGTCTGAAATTTGACTATAAAAAGCTTAATTTAATACTTTGGGTGCTTATAAACACTGACAAAATAGGTTTATTTGATTTACATAAGTGAAAAGCTCAGTTTTGAATATCACAAATGCTCTTCGTAGTAGTGTAAACACTTTTCATTAATGAAAGCAATGCGGTATCCTGTAGATGTGGATGAATGCAAGTTCAACAATGGAGGGTGCCAACACACTTGTGTCAACACCATGGGCAGCTACGAGTGTCGCTGCAAAGAGGGCTTCTTCCTCAGCGACAACCAGCACACATGCATCCATCGATCTGTGGGTGAGTGTACGACATGCACACTTGTTCTGTAAACAGCAGCCTTGCCTGACAACACAGACAAACTGAACTGAACGTGTACAAGTACAACTGAAGAGATTTTGTGGCAGTAAGGTTTAAAAGGTCTGCAGCAAGTGAATTTTTTAACTGTGCCTTTTCCTTTTTGTAGTTTATTGTTTGTATACTGTAGTTTATTTATCATGTGTGTTTGTGTATGCTTGTTTGTGTTAATTCAGTCATGCCGTATGAAGCAAATTCTACAACATTCTCATACAAATCTGAGATTGACGGCACAATGAGGGCTGACAGCTTCAAGCTGGCTCCCGTCTCTGAGCTTTTATCTGCAGCAGCGACATGCTGTGGGAAAAGGATCTCTGTGTCCTGGAGAACAAAATAAGTTAATAACTGCAACACTCCGGTCTATGTGGTCTGTATCACAGATTAGACTGAAGTGCCTTGGTTTTGTCTTCTTGACCGAACTGAACTAAAATGCAAGTGCTTTCCACTCCATCGGGTCTTGACAACCCTTTTAAATCCTGCGGGCTGATCCACTCAGCTGTGACCCATCTAAATAAATGGTGCTACATGTCTCATTTTCTAGCTCAAAGCATTATTGAGAATGTAATAGATGCTAGGATGGTTTCTGGGACGAGCTTTCAGGAAGATTCTGCTCTGCTTAACATATTTCCTTTTCCTTCTGGAGGTGTTAGAAATAACACAGTGGTTGATGTTTTTGGATGGTGTAAAGCGTGAGAACAATCAGTGTCTTTGAGGTTGGCCAGACTAATCTCTCAGTATGAGTGCCTTTGTGTGCAGTCGGTCAGTCACTGTAGGAGAGCTTCATTGTGTACCTCTCTCTATCCCAGAGGGCCTCAACTGTATGAATAAAGAGCACGGCTGCGCCCACATCTGCAAAGAGACACCGAAGGGGGGCGTTGCCTGTGAGTGTCGTCCAGGGTTTGAGCTGGCCAGGAACCAGAGAGGCTGCATCTGTATGTGCTCAACGGCATGAAGCTAACTTTATACCACACACCTACCTACACATACGCACACACACACACACACACACACACACACACACACACACACACACACACACACACACACACACACAAATGTTGCACTGGCTGTTTGGCTCATAATTGTCTGTTGTTGACCCGGCAGTAACGTGCAACCACGGCAACGGGGGCTGCCAGCACACCTGCGAGGACACAGAGAACGGTCCCATATGCAAGTGTCACTTCAGGTACTCGCTGCAGCCTGACAGGAGGTCGTGTTTAGGTAAGGACACTGTTAGTTGATCAACACTGGGAATATAAAAACATGTAAAACATAATGCTGCCATCAAACTTTTTTATGGAGTCGTCAATTCTGTCTTCTATAATATCCTCACATCCATTTTTAAAACTCTCCTTTAAAGTCACATCTTAATCCTGGGGAGGATGCAGCCATATTGTCTTAACCTCTTAAACCCCACTGACCTGCCAGTAGGTCAGTCATTACAAATCATACTTTTTTATATCTAAAATAAACACTACAAAAACTCAGAATTTTATTTTTGATTATTGAGGAAATTCCAAAGTTTCCAACCATACCAAATATGTCAGGATGCAGTTTTAGCGAAATGTGTATAAAAAATAATGCTGAAGACACCCAGAATATATCCATGATTTTTTTTTTTACAATCTTAAAGCTACTTAAGAGTAAACAAAAGGGGAAACAGGATGTTAAAACTGGTTGTTAAAGTTGTATTCTTGTCAGCGTTTATCCAACAGTGTTGGCTGGTTGAATTTATACATATATAAATGAAATTGGACAACAGAGGTGTGATTCTGTTCAAGTATTTAGATCTTGTTTTCAGAATTAATTGTTCTTAAAATCAAAATAGAAGAAAAACTAAAGTGCAGATTCATGTCAAATTTAGTTTCTTTTTGTTTTCTCTAGTAAAGCAGACGTTATCTTGATGAATGAATGAATGAAAACAGAGTAACATCTCTCTGTGTCAGTTCTTCTGTTATGCAGAGTACATTTTTCCTTACAATGGTTAGGAAGGATAAGGATCAGCCTTCAGATATCGGGTAATATCTCTCTCTGCAGCGGCAGTGTGTGTGAGGTCCGGGCGTATCACTGCAGGGTTGTCTCTAGATTCACTTTCCTGATGTGCTGCGTTATCTGACAAACACCAAGCCGCTACAAGTTGAATATCACAAGTGTAAACATGCATTTGGTTACTGAAAGGTGACCACAACAAACACCAAGAGGTGCTCACCTTAAGATGAATTCCTCCGAGTGAAGTCATCTTAAGTATATGAGGGTGTGTTATTTTGTAAAGGTGGTGAATTTGTGTACCATTGTTTAATTGTATTTTTGATTTGTTTTGTGTCACAGAGCGAGATGAAGCCACCACCGAGGCCTCAGACCACAACGCCACATCCTTTACTGAGGTGGACAAGCGCGTCAAACGAAGGCTATTAATGGGTAATAATTACACTCCTACATTCACTTTGTTAATGCACCGGACAAACTGAAACCAAATGATGGCTAACAGCTCAATTTTGTGCTGTACATGACGGCATGTTGAGCTGCCAGGAACCACTCAGTGGGTGTTAACCAGGGGAGAGGAGTAATAAACCAAGTAAACCAACGCATTCCTCAGTCTTTTGAGCAAACTGTGAAATGACTACGCACTCGCTTTCTTGCCCCCAGCTTCCCCCTGGAAAAATATGCATTTGTGACAGTGTGGTACATTTCACATTTTCCTTCGAATTTGGAAGGGCAGAGTGTGAATCTTTTCTTGTATAGTTAGTATTTATCAGTTGTGTGATTTTGGGTCACTCTATACATGTAAATCTTTATATTTTTGGCACTTTAAAAAAGTACATGGCTAGCACATGAGCTCTGGAAGTCTGGCCTTGTGTTCGACATAATACATGTTGTTACAGTAAGCACGTCTACGGTGTTATGTTATCCTTCCACATTTTGCACCACAGCAACCATGCACTGTAGCCTCATTTCCTTTGTCTATGAGCCATCATAAATAAATAAATTCTTAATAAATGAATTCTATATTTTGTTCAAAGCACCTAAATTAATAATGAAAAATGTCAAAAATGTACAGTAGTATTATATCATCTCTACAGTCCAGGTGTTTTGTGAGCTAGATGCTCAGAAATTCAAAATTCTGTTTTATGGAGGATCCAGTATCTTGTCAAATAATGTAGCATTTACACATGAGGGAAGGTCTTTCATATACTTTCACATCGTATGCTGTAATTTCAGAGACCTGTGCGGTGAACAATGGGGGGTGTGACTGCACTTGTAAAGACACATCCACAGGCGTGCGCTGCAGCTGCCCCATCGGCTTCACACTGCAGCCAGATGGAAAAACATGCAAAGGTCAGACTGCCAAGTCCACTGAAAACCTCCAAGAGAGGAGCATGACACTCATGTACTCCAGCTGCTTTGTGCAGTTGTGTAGGAGGTCTTGTTAAAGTGATGTCAGACTATCACCTGTTTCCCACAGATATTGACGAATGTGAGCTTCACAACGGCGGTTGCGAACACTTCTGTAGGAACACCATTGGCAGCTTTGAGTGCAACTGCAGAAAAGGTTTCAAGCTACTCACAGATGAACGATCCTGTCAAGGTAGAAATAACTTCTGACTGTTTTCCTCACACTAGGGAGAGTCAGCTAAATTTGGACAAAGTTGTGTTGCAGACAGAGTGGCATGACACTAGGAAATGTTTGGGGCATCCATAGTTCCCGTGTACATCAGTTCTTGTGATTTTTTTATTGTAAAAGGCCCAATCCCTAATTTTTGACCATGTAAAATAAAGTATATTGGTTATTGGTTGTAATAATATTTTAAGATACAGATTAAATTAAACCTTTAAACCATCAAAAAACATTAATAATTACATTAGTCATTGTTTAAAAGAACTGTCAATCAATGTGGGACTGATTGTAGCTTCCATTATTGTGTTTTTATTTTTGGCAATAGATCAGATTCTGTTTCTTTAATGATGCTGACCTGATGCAATTACAAGAAACTGTAAGGCGTCTCAGTAAACTGCTGCCTTCTTTTACCTGTAATTAAGCTAAGGCTATCTTCCCCAATGTAGCACATGCCACATTGCATTTCATTTAGTGGGAGGATTCAGGATCAAATGTAAATGTGTGTCTGTGGGTGGGAAATCCCTCATGATGAAGATTGCAACTGACTGCCCTGCTATTATGTCATCCTTCTGATTTTGATTACAGATATAGATGAGTGTTTTTTTGAGCGGACATGTGATCACACGTGTGTGAACTCTCCCGGTGGTTTTCAATGTCTGTGCAACAAAGGCTACACCATGTATGGACTGGCCCACTGCGGAGGTGAGACAAAGTTTGATGGGAAGCAGGGCTACACATATAGTAACAACTCGAGGGTAACACACCAGTGTTAGATTTAGAGATGTGTTAAAAATATGATAACCTTTCTATTAATGTGCTAGAAAAACAGAACCTGTAATTCTAATAATGATTTTCCTCTTTGCTCTCAGATATAAATGAATGCAGTGTGAACAACGGTGGTTGTGTCCAGGGTTGTGAGAACAGCATGGGTGGATTTGAATGCTTTTGCCATCCTGGCTATAAGCTACACTGGAACAAAAAGGACTGTATTGGTAAGCCAGGGCCTCCTCCGTATGAGAGGCTGTCACTTTGGAAATTATATGACGAAAGACTTTATGATATTGCACATTTTGGACTAAAACTTGGGGGACAAAAACAGGAGATACTTTGAACTATGTTTTCTTTTTCTCTTTAATTCTCTGTCACTTGGTTTTCTTGTGCTTGAGAAATATATTCAAAACTCCACAATGCTGTTATTGCTGTCATGATGTTGGTCTGGTTTGTTGTTGTTCTTTCTGTGCCACCTCTTCCTCCTTGTTACAGTCAAAAGTTTTCTTTTTTACCTTGGAGTTTTATTGTGGTTTCTATCTAGAGGATGGGGGTTTACCACCTGAAAAAAACCCCTCTAAACCTACCTTGAACTGTAGTAAGCAGGAGGGAGGGGACCGGTGCTTCCTGACATGCCAGTCCCAAGTTCATTTCAGCAGCGGTGAGTTGGTTAAGCCAGATGTCCATATAGCAGGCTTTGACTGTGCCGCACCTGCTGTGAGAAGAGCTTGTGCAATGAGCACATTTCTAACTAAAACTAACAAAACTACTGTTCATATAGTAGCTCTTGCATAACATAAGTCACTGTCCGTTTTGTTACACTCCTGCTTATGTTGCTGCTCATCAGACTGATGAAAGCATCCCTATACACATAGTGGAGTTCACCAGACCTGTAATGAAGTTTGCTTGATCCATACAATGTTTCAAACAGAAATATGCAGATTCTGTGGATAAAACAGTGCAGGAAAATGTCAAAATCTATGTTATTAAACAACAATTTAGCCTTTGTTGGCTAACCCTTGTGGCCCACTCAGTACTCCCTGCAGCTGTTTCACATTGACAGCCTTCATCATTCCTCCGTTTACTGCACCTTTCATGTTGTTGCAGTTCTGAGGCAGCCTAATCATTACTATGACATCAAGTGCATAGTAATGATTAACATTTTGCAAGTTAAACACTAAAGTTTTATGGGAAGAATTCATTAATTCAACAAAGTCTAATAGCAGACATAAAGTGAAGAGAGGGAGCTGCAGAAAATGTTGAGCAGACTATCAAGTTTAGCCACTAGTACTAAATTCCCACTTGATAAAAGTTGGTTTACATTTAAATTTTGACAATGTTTGGTAATTGTTTGCTGGCAGATAAGTTTGAAACATTTTATAGGGTCATTATGTTGGTTAAATAGTCAGAACAGTGACTTCTGCGTTACAACACGTCTCATCCAATCAGGTGTAATGAAATGACACACCAAAGTCGAGCACACCATTACCTTTTGTTCATGATACCAAGCAAGACCTAAATTATGGGTTTCAGGGAACACAGCTGCAACTGTGTTTAGGAAACACAGCTCGCCATTAAAACATGCTAATGGAAACATAATTAGTCAATAAGTCAACCTGCTCGAGGTCTAGTTGTGTGAATAGTCGTCAACATCCTTCTGCAGAGCAATGCTTCATGTTCCTACATGCTGCCTGTTTGCTCTCAGCAACTAGGCTTTTGTGGCCTAAACTTTTGTGTGTGTTGGTCTCTGTGTCACGGCCTCTTGTGTGTTTTCAGGGACGGAGGATTCCTACACTGTGACCTGTGGAATGCCTTTGCCCTGCTTGGCTGACGCACAAAAGAACAACAGTGGCTTGCATTGCTTAGGCAAGTACAAAAGATAACAGATTTACATCATACTTCTATCTTTCCTCTCTGCCACACAAAACAGCAACAACACGGGCTTTGATTGTTTTCAGTTGGTGTTTAAATTGATCAAAATGAGAATATTTTTTGTTCCTCTGTGCTGCAGGTCCACAAATGTCCACGGTTCCACGCATTAAGACCACAGCCACTTTCAGATCTGGCACTACAAAGTGCAATTTAAAACGGAGCCAAGAGAGACTCAAGGAAAGCTTGAACTCAGCACGCTCAGGTACAGAGGTTGCCACACAACAAGTCAGACAATTCTTCAAAATACAAGACTTAGATCACAGATAGACAAGGATTAAAATTACAGCTCCTTCATGTCACTGGTTAAAAAACGCTTTGGGTTTACCGAGAACTGCCAGCATCTCAAGCCACAATCTTTAGCAGATAAAGCAGACCTGAAGGCTCCTTCAAAGTAAACCAAAAACCAAAGGCAAATGTGAAAGAAGTTTGTGGGGAAAGTGATGTGGTTTTGGGGTCTTGAATGTCTCAGTGCAGCACTTTGTCTGGCAGTGACAGGGGAGGATGTAATTAGGCATAGCATGCTTTTCAGTTGGGTCTGACCTAGCCATCAATCAAATGAGTTTTCAATTGTAGGATTATTTCGCTTCTCCAGAGGGGTTTCGGCATGGTCTTTTACATCCCTCACAACCACTGAAAGGGCACATAGTTGTTTCAAATAAAGGAAATTGTTGCAATGACATCCCATTCTTTTCCATTTTCCAGTCTACATGTGCAAAGATGATCATATTAACTGCATACAAGGGCTGTTTTAAAGATATGTGTTTGGAGTGGCATTATTACCAACACTAAATTGGTTTATTGTTACTTTCCTGTTATACTAGCTGTGATTTTCTTTAACAATTGTGCGATTGTTTGTGTTGTGTGTGTGTGTCTGCTGGATGTGATGTGGTCGTCGGGGGGTGGTTGTCTCCCATGTCCACAGATAGCAGGTTCCTCTTCACTGAAAATGTCCAATTCAGCTACGTGAGCCTCCGCTGCACCTCCTCAGGACAGCGTCTGCGCAGCCGCCACGGCAGGAAAGCAGGCGAGGAGGACGGCTCCTCCATCACAGCTGAGTTTGAGCTGGATGTGAACCTAGAGGAGGTAACAGGTTGGTCTCTCTGTGCTTCCTGCTTGCCTGCCTGCAACATCTGCTTCTTGTTCTCTGTTTATTTCTTTCACCGCTATCTGTCACTTAACAAACCAAACTGTTAAAGTATCTCCTGTTTTGACTTGGCTGTGGTGGTGGTGGTGGTGGAGGTTGGCTCTAGTTTGGGATACAGGGTTGATGTGTTTTTTTACTTGAATTCTTTACAAATGGTGGCCAGGATTGTTCTTTCCATGACTTAATGGTGCGTTTGTTTATATGCATGCCTAGGTCAGCATGTGAGCATCCAGGCATGAATGTATTACAAGTGTACGAGATTACATTTTTCTCTGGAGACAGTTGTGGTATCTAGTGCTTCTCTCAGCAGAGAGCTGTGACCTTAACTGTGTGCGTCGACGGTCAGAGAAGAGGCTCAGGAAGACCATCAGGACCCTGAGGAAGTCCATCAACCGGGAACAGTTCCACCTCCACTTTGCCGGCTCCGACTATGAACTTGCCAAGAGTCTGGGTCAGCCGGCAGAACACCCAGGACACTGTGTGGCAGGACAAGTGCTGGTGGGCAGGAAGTGTGGTGAGTTTGGTTTTCGTGTTTACCTGTTATCCAATGCAGAAACCAAGGAAAAGCTCAGGACATGCACCTTTCAGCCAGACCTCACCTCTATTGGAAATATTGATGTTTTTCACGTCTCCAGAGTGCAGATCCAGACCCTTTTGTCACACCTAACACAAGGCAGCAATGGCTCTGACTAAGCCTATGCACACAGTAGACTCACAGTCATGTCTTTAAGTAATTGAAATAGTCCATGCCAGTGAGATATATTTAGACAAGCTGGTTTAATGATTGGATTTGGAGCAGGTGTTGGCCAGATGAGTGCCATATTTGGTTTGCAGACATGATGTAATGAGCTGGTTTGAGGGGAGAGCGAGCTCACATGGAAGAACAGAGAGACTGTTGTTGGCCTTCTAAGCTGTGAGATCTTCCAGCATCTCTCCGGGATAAGAGTGTAACGTGAGGGCTGGTGGCAGGTCCTGTGGTAGCTGTTGCCTCTCGCTTGGGTTTTATATACAACCTGCGATGGAGCAAATGTTCATTAAGTCAGACCGCACACTGTCAGTGTTCCTGAGCTGAAGGCTGGCATGTGTTTTCTCTGGCTGTTGCAACCGTGTGCCCCTAGTTTCGGGCCTCACAGTAAGTTTGCTGCCTTCTACACACCGTCTTAATATCAGTGAGAGGAAACTGGTGCCTTTCCTCTGTTCAAATGTCTAAATATTTGTTCAAATGGTATGCGTTTTTGTTCGATATACGCACAAGTCTACCATCGAAGATGTTGGAATTTGATGTTGGCCTAATCTCCAGATCTTAAGTAAACCTCACACAACTCTTCAAGTGTTTTTTGTTTCCCCCTCATGAACCACCATCTTCTACTGAAGGATGGGGCTGATGGTGGTGTTATTCCTCCTCCTCTCTAGGTTTGTTCGTTTTTATTGGATACCAAAACAATTCAGCCACGCCACACTTCCTGAAGAAGTTTGTTTAAAAATGTCACAGAATCCATCTGCTTTACGTTACACATATCTCCCTGTATCACTGTGTTTTTTCAGCTTCCACATTAACATTTAAGTTATTTCTGCTGTAAAGCTGAGCTGACATGATATAAACATAAACACTCCCAGTTTACAATTTTTATCTCTCGGTGTTAAGTGTCTTGATTCCTTAACTCCCCCGCTACACTTTCAGGTCAACATTAAGCATTCTATTGGCCATGGCAGGGGTGTAGACATGTAATTTGGCAGAGGAGGGGGGAGGGGGGAGGGGGGGGGGGCTGAAAGGCATTCTTAAACTCCAGCTCTTTAAAGGAGCTATATTTTCCCCTCCTCCCCCACCTCCTGCCCTGGCTTAGCTCTGAGTGCAGTTTAGTCCTTTTCAGTTTGCCCACTCCATTGAAAACCCCATTTGGGTCTTGTTCTCATTGCCTCAGAGGGAGTGTATCCCTCCACGACAACACAGCCTCCTGTGCATTGGGAGAAATGTGCTTTCACCTCTGTGCACTCTTTTAAGTATTTCTACTCTCATCCTGTGATGCATTTGGGTCACTCGTTGAATTTGTTTATATTCCTGGATGTTGATTCTGTTTAAATAACTGTTACGGATCATTTAGTTTATTAATCATGTAAGTATTTTGTCATTCAGATGTTTTTGGTCATTTTTTTTAGCTTAACATGATCAGAGTGTGACCGTCTGAACAAGTGCGAGCAGGTCAACAATTAAAAAGTTGCAGAGTCGTTGCGACTAGTGCGCGTCCATGTGTTCACGTCTTTTTGACCATTGTAGTCAACTTGTTTGCATGTTTGTTTTAACATTGAAGATGTTTAGGAAGTGCTGTTGATTCAAGCTGGCAGTTTGAGTGCTGTGTCCCCCCTGCCCCCCAGCTGGGGCCACTTTGCATGACCCCCAGCCACTAAACTGCTAAAGAGAATTGACTTCAGCCACACCATGGGAATCAATTAGCATCAGCTGTTTGGGCCTCTGCTTGATGGGCGCAAGCAGCGATTGGGCCAAGCAGAATGGGGGGATTCAGAAACCTGACCCCTTTTATTGGGTTCAGCTCCTTACCACTGTGATACCGTAGTGTTTTCCTATGTCATCAAGTAGGCAAAGACTGAGGACTTGAATAGAGGTGAAAGGTCTTTTAAACCTCTTTGGGGCCATCAATTCGAGGACTCTATAGAAGCGTTCTTTGCATTTGAAAGGCTTCAAGGTTTTTTTTCTTTCACTCTCACTCTCTCTCTTCTCTCACTGCTTCCCTCTGTCAAATAAAAGCTGTTAGAGGACAATGCTATGATGGCTCCTCATGGTCTTTCAGGATAAACAATAGGCTTCAAAAAATGAACTGCTCTTGAGAGAATTACATTTTCTTTCTTTAAAGGAAAATCTAACAATTTGCTGAGCCACGTATAATGAATCTACGTTAAAGCTTTTGTGTGTCAAGCTTTTAGAGATAGTGGTTTTCTACTACAGCTTAAAGGCTACAACCGAGGCACATTTTGCACTAAAGGCCCGGGGATTTCATTGATTTATTCTTGTGTGAGATCAGCCTCAGTTTTCAAGTCAAGTTCTTAAGACCATCAGACAGACACAGTAATTCCCAAATTAATTACAGGCATCACTCTGAGTGGGAGGAACCAAAGCAAAATGGTGCTTTGGTCCCTTTAATCAAGTCTTTGCACTTCTGTGAGATAAGAGGGAAATGCTCTCTTTGATTAGCTTCTGTGTTTGCTTTTAAAAGAGGCGAGTGTGCTTATAGTAGTATTAAAAGTAATTCCCTGATGCACAGCCATGTTATATCAAGTACCGGGACGTGTCAGATGTAGGGCACAAAGGCAGCTGTGGAGAGAGAGGCCCGGTGCTCTTTTGTCTCAGGGTTTTTTCTCGGATGAATTAGGGTTGGTCTGTAAAGGCATTTTAACAGCTCAGTGCTGTGTTGATGTGTCTCTGTCAGTTGTTTACTGTATGTTTACGACTTTATAGCATTTCATAAAATGTGAAACACAGCAGGCAGATGTCCATGTCTCAGTTTGTATTAATAGGATTATGCAAGAAAATTTGATTAAGTAAATGTGTTAAGTAAATATTTAGTCATATTTTTTGTAATAAGAGCTAAGAAAATGTGTTTCCATTGCTATCAAATTTGATAAATATCCAGATTGAAATTGGAAAAAAACACAAATCGCAACCCTGATTCTTCTCTTTCTTGTCAATTACTATTCCATACATACATGATGGTCCTGGCTCTATATTTTCTCAGTTTCAATACTTTTTTAATACCAAAGTTAACTAAAACACTATATTCACTTCACGTTAATAATACAACATTCACTAAGGGCATCTTTAGCAATAATCATGACTACTTTTCTATCAGAGGTTGTGTACTGATAACTGGATTGAGAAGTTTAAAGTATATATTCAACAATAATTACAGTCATGTCAAGTTATATAGATTTATAGGTACTTAAAAACGCACCAGTAAGCATGATGTATTCTGCTAAGCTGCTGTTTATGAGTAGTTATCTATTTAATGTTATCTATCTGACATTTCTGTCAAGTACTCATAGATCATAAAACAAGTATTTTTTGGGCTGTGCCCTAATGAGCCACATAGTTGAACTGAACTGGGCTGTTAAATTGCTGCACCACTTTACGCTGTGATAAACTCCATCGAGGTCAGTTATATTTTTAAAGTCATTAATCTTGAGGCATTGTGCCCTCCATCTGCCAAGCCTTTTTTTTCACTCTCACTATTATTAGGCAAGTGAAAATCTCAAATCTGTTAATACACTAATATTTTCATCAGGATCAGTTTTAAAATGGATGAGAATCAGTTATTTTGATGACTAAAAGATGCTGAGTCGTTAAATCATGACTCTTCGCTGTGTTTATCTTTTTCAAGTATCTACATGATCCTGTTTGATTACACTCGAGAGGCAGCTGATGAAGTCTGGCTTACTTTACTTTTATGTTCCTGTCATGCAGTTAAACGGCTGTATTTATAGTGTAAATCTACAGTGTGGTCAGGACTGTTTGATTATGTGTAGCCACGGGGCTTACCGCTATATTTGTTGATTCATGTCTGTATTTTACATTATCTAGCTCCCCTCTCATGGGTTTTGTAGTCGAGTGCTACCTGACACACCAGACACTGATCTGTGTGCTGAGTTAATGTAATGACAGTAAAAGACACAACACTGAGTTTTTTGTTTCTTAATTCTTTGTTTTCATCTTATGAGGAATCACAGCATTGTTTTTGAGAGAATAACAGACACATGTAGAGACATCTCCACATCACTAAGACAAAATTGTCACTTTTCAGAGCGATGAGAAACAGCCACAAGTTTGACAACTCCTTGTAGAAACACTTCTAAAGTTTGGTTTTTGTGAATCTTACTACAAGTGCGTCATTGCAGAAATAAACGTTAATCTATCCTGGTTTCATTCCCCACCTGTCTGTTAGTGAGCTGCAGTGTCGGGACATACTACGACGGGGATCAGGGAAGGTGCGTTTTGTGCCCAGCGGGAACCTATCAAGATGAGGAGGGACAGATGTCCTGTGAGGTCTGTCCGGGACCCGAAGGAAGAGAAGTCTCCAAGGTGGTCGGGGCTCGAAATATGTCAGAGTGTGGAGGTAAAACACTGTTAAACAAACCACACAGATTATCCTGCAGTATCCAAATACAACAAACACAGAAATCATTTTGCCATAACATTGCACAAAGCCTTTATCTCTGTAATTAAAGCACAAATATGACGTTTTAATGTTTTGCTTGACATTGTACATACTGGTATTTGAAACAAGAAACAGCTTTAACTGCAAACTGTCTGTAAATTGAGCAAGAAGCTCAACTCAGCTAAAACTTAGAGAGTGACATTTTATCTGATAAGTCTGTTGTTATTCTATATTTTTTGTTGCCAACAAATCTCATGAATAGACAGAAAACCGAAAATGATGTATAATCTGTGTAGCCAAAGTCTGATAGAGCTCATTTCTCATTGCAATAGACCTTAATTTAATACATCTATTTACATGTTTGACTGATGAGTTTTTATTCTTATTTAGCCTGTAAATCTATTTGAATTTTTAAAGAATAATGTCTTAAGTAGGAATAAAGTTACTTGCAGCTGAGTGCCATAGACAGGCTCTTGTTGTTTGTTTGGTCTTTTCATGGGATTTTTTTACAAAAGTTGAGAGCATCGCCCTACTTATCCTGTAAAGTAATCAGCACCATAATATAAGAAGAGAGTACATCTACACCTACATTCACTGCCAATCAAAGTCTTATAATGAGGATGTACAAACAGATTACATCAAAGATCTGAGAAAGGTTTTCTTTCATGCTTTGATACTGTAAGAGTTTTACCATTAAAAAACAAACTTTGAAAAGGCATAAACTGAAGGGGAAATGAAATATGAAATCTAGGACAAATAAACACAGCAGGGGAACAGAAATAAAGGCACAGAAAGAAACAAAATGTAGATAAATGTTTAGTGAATACGAACAACACAGGAAGCGATGGTGCCTCGATAAAGATCACTCCCTGCCAGATGTTCTGCTTTGTGTAAAGCCAAAGAAGCTTGAGCTTAGATGTTGAAGATGTATTTGAATTCAAAAGGTGAACTCCAGTTCTGAATAAAAGCTGAAAGAGCCACCATGTTTTGGTCTCCTCCTCTGCTGTTATCGCAGTCACTTTGTGGCTGAATCCCAGATCCCATCTCCCATGACAGACTAAACAAGGAGAGCTATCAGCAGACTCCCAGTGGCACCCAGTTTGTATTAGTCATCCAAGGGATACAGAGGTTGAGAGGTGGTGCACTTCTAGATAAAACATGGCGTAATTTTCTTCTTTTTAAGCTCTTGTCTTAATGAAAGGGAGTGCTTTTTCAGTTTTTCACATGTAACATAGATAACAATGTATCTAACTTGCGCAACTTGTTCCAAAAGATTTGTAACAGAGATTTTCTTGGCTTAAAACTCAGTTTACACTCTGGTGGTCTGCTGTGTTCAGGTCAGTGTTCCCCAGGTCAGTACTCTCATGACGGCTTCATCCCCTGCCTGCTGTGTCCACTGGGAACATACCAGCCAGAAGTGGGACGCACCACCTGCTTCCCTTGCGGAGGAAACTTGGTCACCAAGTGCAGCGGCGCCACTACTTTTCAGGAGTGTGAGACCAAAGGTGTGGCAGTCAGTCATCCTTGTTATTGTTGTTGCCAGATAAAACCCTCATAACATTAATGTTGTTCTGTTTCTCAAATTTAAAAAAAAAAGGGTTGGATTAGATGGTCCTTTTAGAGCTAAAACATTTATGAAAACCTGAAGCTATGCAGATGGCTATGCATTTTTAAATATAAAAGGACTAAAGTGACCCTAACTGGAGATGCAAACTGTTCACCAAACAGATGAACTGTATTATACTAACTAACATCCTTCTATCACTGTCTCCTGTAGTTCAGTGCTCTCCGGGACATTACTACAACACCAGTACACATCGCTGCATCCGCTGCCCTATGGGCACATATCAAGTAGAGTTTGGTCAGAACTACTGTGTCGCCTGTCCTGGAAATACCACCACTGATTTTGATGGCTCCACTAACATCATGCAGTGCAAAAGTATGTATATCTGCACACAGTGATGAATTTATATGTGCTATATTACTCATAAACAATGAAGTAAAGCAGCAGGCAGTAATTCAGTTCTGGATCATTTATATTGCTACACCAAGAACAAAAACCAGTTTGACACAGCTGTGTCTTCTCACAGACCGGCAGTGTGGTGGAGAGCTGGGAGATTTTACCGGCTATATCGAGTCCCCCAACTACCCAGGAAATTACCCTGCCAATATCGAATGCACCTGGACCATCAACCCTCCGCCTAAACGCAGGATCCTCATTGTCGTCCCAGAGATCTTCCTGCCAATTGAGGACGAGTGTGGAGACTACTTAGTCATGAGAAAAAGCTGTGAGTCTGAGCTGTGTTGTGTTTGGATAAAAACAAGTGTGTAATCAAAATTGTGTAAATTCTTCGGCTTGTATCACAATATCAATCAGAAAACATGTATGTATGTACCAGAAGCATATTTACGTTGTCAGGATTACCGCAGACTAACAGCATTATTGTTGTAAGCAAATTATGAAGGATGTCCTTTGATTCTGACATCACAGCTCTCTCCAACTCTGTGACAACCTATGAGACTTGTCAGACCTACGAACGCCCCATCGCCTTCACCTCCCGCTCTAAGAGGCTTTGGATTCAGTTCAGGTCCAATGAGGGGAACAGTGGGAAAGGCTTCCAGGTCCCGTATGTTACATATGATGGTAAGAGGAAATGTTTTTCTTTATCATATGGATGTGATGCTGCAACTGCTGCATGTATGCAAATGTGATTTGATTTGTTGTACTAATAAGCTGTTTATGGACTTTAATTGTTTTTAGAGGACTATCAAGAATTGATAGAAGACATAGTCAGAGATGGACGATTATACGCTTCCGAGAATCATCAGGAAATCCTGAAGGTATGCA
Organism: Scomber scombrus; assembly: GCF_963691925.1. Classification (NCBI taxonomy): domain Eukaryota; kingdom Metazoa; phylum Chordata; class Actinopteri; order Scombriformes; family Scombridae; genus Scomber; species Scomber scombrus. The sequence continues at coordinate 21,068,560 of NC_084970.1, forward strand.
GTTTACATTTGTCTAACACAAATGTTTAACGGTGTGATTTTTGCATTTGTCACTGTACTTGTTTCATCTTTCATTCTGCATCTATATCGAGTAGCACATTTAATGGAAAAAGAAAGACATTGACTCAGTATGTATTTAAGTGTTCACGGCCTCTGTTTGGATCCAGTGAATCTGTACTGCCCTCTTTTGGACACTGGTAGAAATACAAGCTGATGCTCACATTGGCTTTGTTTGTCACATATTAAATAAATGCCTCTTCTTTCCATTACTTTAATACATGTTCTCACCAGGACAAGAAGCTCATGAAGTCGTTGTTTGATGTGCTGGCTCACCCTCAGAACTTCTTCAACTACACGGCACAAGAATCAAGAGAAATGTTCCCTAAATCCTTCATCCGCTTCCTGCGTTCCAAAGTCCTGAGATTCCTTCGTCCTTAAGATTGACTGGTTTCCACACCGTTTCTGGATATTTGATGAATTAGCTACTACTAGCTAGATACTGGCCACAGTATCTGTTTTGTCCACTTTCCAGTTGGAGAGTATTCTGTAGTTATCTGTTTTCACACAGACCGATAAGAGAGTGGACCACACACCTGATAAAACTGATCCTGAGAAGGAAATTAGTTGAGGAAGCAGACTTTTAACTGGAGCTTAAAGAGGGAGAAAAGCAGTGCAGACCATCTTCAGATAGGCATCAGGATCTCTTCCCTTTGTTTGGAATATGTTTTGATTAGCAACAGAAAAATTGTAAAGACTTTATAACTTCCTTTAAATTTTAAAATCACAATCTCAGGATTCAAATCCAAAGTGCAGGTCTGACTCATTATGATTTTGTGTGCCGAAGACTTTTCTGCATTTTCATCTAATGATATTCATATATTTGAATACTGCTAAATACTGTACATTCTAACGTTATGAGACTTTTGCTAATAGCATGGTGATGAAAAGCAAATACAGTAGCTAAGCAAATATATACTGAATCTCAGTGATGCTGTATATAGAGTGTGTATCTAGTTTTAACATGGGCTACTTTCACAAGTAGAGTTGAACTGACAGAAAAAAATGGCTAAATGAAAGAAACAATTATAGCACAAATGTTTTCTTGGGAACATTAGCACTACTAAGAAAGTAGTGGGACCACAAAAGCAATTATTCTGATGAATGTTTTGTATATGATGTAAAAAGTTTTAGGTGAAACGCTATAATGTGTGGTATCGACTATATGTTTGACAGTATAGAATTACTGCAGCTCCTGTCTCAGTGTTGCCGCTGTCCTGAAAAACCTTTTCAGATCCCCAAAAATTGGATAGTGCTTTTTATGCATTCATGACACATCAATAGCTACATCAAAATGACACTAGTGTGCATTAATGATCATTTTTAAATTGTGAACCAACAACCAAAGACGGCTGTTCACTCTGCTGAGAACTGAGGACATAAGAATGATGTGTTTTTGAGTATCAGTGATATGAGGTCAGGATAAATGAAAAGTTTTGTAAAATAGAATTGAGCTACTCACCTGTTTTAGATGATACATGTATGTATATTTTTATGGTTTTGTACATCTAATATGCTGTAAATAAAGATAGGAAACTTATTTTGGATTGTATTTCACTTACATTCACACTTCAAACATTGTCTGTCCAATGTGACTCATTTCAATTATACAGATAAAGCATCTTTTTGGTCACGTTTCCAATAGGACTGAAAAGAATCATTTGACACGCTATCTAACACTTGAAGAAACCCTCATTTGTGTGCATATTTACACCACTATTAAATCTGACCAAAAGACTCACATTTTAAATATTTTTTGTTGTGTAACTTGCAACCTATATCCCAGATGGATATCTGTTCTCCATCCTTTATGTAATCTTGTACCAATACAGCAATGCAAAAATACTCAATTACATGTAAAAGTCCTACATTACAAATCCCTTGTGAATCAGTAAAAAGTAAATTACAAAAAAAAAAGTACATTATTAGTCTAATTACATAATTAGATTATTAATACGGAAACATCAGTGTTAGAGCAGCATGTTACTGTTGTAGCTGCTGGAGGTGGAGTTAGTTTGAACTAGGCTACTGTACTTTATAAACAGTTAGCTGGTTTAATCCAGAAGGTTCCAACCTAGGGGTCGAACCCCTCCAAAGGGTCACCAGATAAATCCTAGGGGCCATGAGGTGATAAATGGGAGAGTTACGAGGAGAAAAGGTTTTGAACCACAAATCTGTTGTCAGTTTTTGGACTTTTTCTCTAATCTTTGATTTTTGGTGAAATATTGGATAATGTGAACACTCATTGAAATGAAACCATGTGAGAAGTTTAGAGGCAAAAATAACTATTTGATGGAGCTGTTAACAACTCATAGACATCTGAAATGTGACCCTGACTACACACTGCTTTTTATAAGACATCAAAAGACAAAAAGATTGTAAACCATTTGTTTCATCTTTAACAATGTGTTGTATTTTAAAAGCTTTTTATATTATCCATTGTGTCAAATCATCTGAAAAGTAACTAAAGCTGTCAAAGAAATGTAGTGGAGAAGAAGTATCTCTCTCTGAAATGTAGTGGAGTGGAAGTATAAAGTGGTATAAAATGTAAACAAACTCATCAAAGACATTTCATTCAGTTGTTGCACACTACATCTGTGGTCCCGAAACCAAAAAGTGGGCATTCGGTTGTATGAATAAGATTTGTCACCGCCCGCTTGGATATCACTGTGATTATAATGGAGCGCACTCAGCGGTTCAGTATGCGGAAGCTGAAAGCGTAATCTCCGGAAGCTAGCAGTCAGCTGCTAGGAAGCTGAGGCTGTTTATCCCTGAGGTAGCTGAATGGCTAACGTCTTTAGTCGTTAGGTTGTTTTTACCTGTCGTCGCTGGCGTCGTTTGTGGAAACATTTTGAACTCCTTTTATTGAGAAACTGGACATCTGAGGTGAAGATGAAGAGTGTGTTTCTGCTCCAGGTTTTCGTGCTGGCGTGTTTTGTGCCACTCAGCCAAGTGACAGCGAAGGTGAGGCTAATGCTGGCTAGGCTAGCTCGATTTAGAGAGAAAACTTACATCTTTTCCACTCTCACTTACTGTTCAAGTGAGTTTTAATGAGGTTAAATTTCACTTTAAGGTTTTATCGATACGACCTGCGACGTCACGCTGTAATAAGGAGCTATGATCACACACAGTCTTAGTTTGTTGATTATAGGATTTAAAAGTCTTAATTTTAACTCACGAAGTAAAAAAAATAAAAATTCTAGACACTCATTGGCATTAATGTTAGCTATAAAATTATTTTTAATTTAACTTTTTCCAGACCTAAGATCCTACACGAATTAGGCTAGTTATTTTTAAATTGGTGAATATAATCATCTATTCATGTTCTGCTGCTTATCCAGGTCATGATTATTGATTCGTTGGTTATGGGGTGGATTAGGGTAATGTGGGACACCTAAGCTCCAGTGCATTTGTCTCTCCTTCTACATCATTAAAGTGAATATGATTGGTGTTGAATCCAAGCAGGGGTGTCCTGTCGTAGAAATCATGTGACTTTGTGGGTGTGATGTCACAAACAGGGGCAGGAAAATAGTCAAACAAGAGGTACCCCTTCTGACGTCCACTCAAAGGTCAGTGACATAGGATTCACACAAAATCAGTGTTAAGGATATAAATCTGTCACGATTAAAACTAGGAAAACTAATATATGTACCATTTTCCCTTTGAGTATAATATCTAAACATTGTCTTCTGATTTAACAAGGAAACATCTTGGGGATTTCATAATGATATTAGACATTGATTCTGATATTGGATCCATGTGTAAATAAGGTAAACAAGTCAGAATTGCAAACAGTGTCCCACATTACCCTGATCCACCCATTGAGAATGATTGTCATATTCTGCCAGGAAGTAAAGACAAAAATGTGAAATGGATTTAAATGAGCTGACATTTATCTCACATAAATCTAGCCCTGATAATCCCTGGCGGTTGTTATTTGACATCCTTCACACTTTGAACCCTGGAGGGTAATAGATTTGCAGTGTGTGCACAAAACTAAACATACACATTAAAAGAAACAGGAGGTGAAGTGGTTAGCACTGTCGCTTCATAGTTCTGGAGGTTTTGGGTTTGAACCATGCATGTTCTCTCCGTGCCTACGTGGGTTCTCTCCAGGTACTCCCACTTCTTCCCTCAGGCCAAAAACATGCAGATTAGGCTGTAAGTGTGAATGTGAGTCTGTCTCTGTATATGTGAGCCCTGTGATTGACTGGTGACCTGTCAAGGGCGTACCCGGCCTCTCGCCCAATGTCAGCTAAGATCGGCTCCACCTCCTCAATGCCCCTCGAGAGGAAAGGCAGTAGAGAAAATGAATGAATGAATAGACACTAAGAGGAAAAAAGATCCAGATACAGAACAGATGCTGTGGTACAATATATAAGATGGATTTGGTCCAGCTGAAGGGAGACTGACATAATGCAGTATTGTAATAAGTGTGTTATGAAAGTTTAATAAGTGTGTTGAGTATGCGTGAGTGTTCCAAGAGTCATGGGGTATGTACAAAGAGGGAGGAGACGAACCAAACAAACAAATGAAAAGGTGTAATATGTCCGATCGATCTCTTTCAGAATTCTGAAGACATCCGCTGTAAATGCATCTGTCCGCCATACAGAGATATCGAGGGTCAGATCTACAAACAAAATGTGTCTCTCAAGGACTGGTACGTAAAGTATTTTGTCATGCTGTTATTTTCCTGCTGACTGGTCTACTAATGGGGTTGTCTTCTCTTCCAGTAACTGTCTCCATGTAGTGGAACCAATGCCGGTCGACGGGAAAGATGTGGAGGCCTATTGTTTACGTTGTGAGTGTAAATATGAAGAGAGAAGCTCAGGGACCATTAAGGTATGTTAATGATGAAGTATGTGCTTCAAACAGGGCGTGAGTGTTGATTACTTTTTACTGTTAACTAGACCAGCAAGTAATCATTATTTTTGTGTAGTAGTGCTGTTTAGTCAGTTTTGATTAGTGGATTAATAATACTCTAATTAATATTAGAAATTATGAGCCACAGCTTTAATTAGCAGTTTATCATCATCATTTTTCAAGCAAAAATGCCAAACGCTCCCTCATTCCAGCCTCAGGCATTTCCTTGTCATATATAATAGCCAACTTTTTGGTCGTTATTTTAACAAAACAAGCAATCTGAAGATTGTCCCTTAGTCTTTAGGAAATTATGACAAGCATTTTTAAATTAATTAGACATTTCATTGACAAATTGATTGGTCAGTTTTTTGAGAAGTTGACATATTAATTGATGATGATTATTGCAGCTTTATTTTCATGATCAAATAATATCTCTATTTTTAGAGATAAATTGTGTTATTTTTTGGTTTTAATAATATTGGAAATTTAAGGAAAATGCCTATTCCCAGAATCCAAGGTGCAGTTTTCAAATGTTTTGTTTTGTCAGAGAAGTAGTCCAAAATTAAAAGATCTTCAATTTACCAAAGATATAAAACAGATGAAAGCATCTCGCGTCACATTTATGAGAAGCTGGACTGAGTGAATGTTTTTGATTTTTTGCTAAATTAATGACATGAGAAATTCATCAATTCTGAAAATGCTGTTGAATAGTTTTCTGGCGGTTGACTACTTTCTTATTTACTAACTATTGCAGTACTACTTCAAAATGTTTTCAATGTTTTGATAAAACCAAACTCACCGGTACTCCTTTCATATTTAGTTCACCATCATCATGTACCTCTCCATTCTGGGCCTGCTGCTTCTCTACATGGTCTACCTGACCCTCCTAGAGCCCATGTTGAAGAGGCGTCTGTTTGGACACTCTCAGCTTATCCAAAGTGATGACGATGTTGGGGTATGTGTGGCTCTTTATATTACAGTATTTGAACTCAGTAACACTCTATGTTATGGTAGTGCTCCTCCCTTTCCACACAGAAAAAGACTCTGTGTCAATAACCTCTCTTTGAACCGTGAGTCACGTGGGATTCACATCATCTAAGTAAAATTGAACAAGTTTATGGGTCTCTGTGATCATTTTCAAATCTTTGTGGCTGTCAAGGGCATTGTGTTGGTGTATTTGTGTGATGCTAGAAAGTCACCTAATGTCCAAAATGCAACACAGATCCTTTCTTAGCAGTGGCTGGTTCTAACTTAACAGATACTATAAGAAATCTTGTGTGGTAAGACTATAATCCAAACAGAGGGAGTGATGTATAGTTTAAAAAAATGCTTGCTCACATATATCAGATGGATTTTTATGTGTGGGAGGGCTTACTGGAGAATCCATTAGAAACCACAATCGCAGACTGCAGTGGGGAAGCTCTCAAACCGAGTGCCTGATGCAGACAGCTGTAAGCATTTTCTTTTCACAGCACAACTACAGAGACTCGGGTTAAAAGGAACCTGGATTTCATGATGGGTTATTGATGTGAACATGGATGTCACAAAGACCACAGACAGGGAAAGCACTGTTTGTAGCTGTGTGTTGTTTCATCCAAAGTACAAATCAAACTTAACTAATTAACAGGCTGAGTACATTTCCGTAGCCAAACAGTAGTCTGTTTTGTAAAATATGTTCTCCGATCTTTGATCTTTGGGCTCCATATAAAGAAGTTTATCCTCAGAAAGCACTAAATTTAAGATTTCAAATGACCCAGTATTGGTTGAAATATTTGGTAGTGAGTATGATTACAGCAAACCAAACCTATTTTTCTAATTTCTGATGGTAATCTGGCTGTCTACATAGTTGTAATTTTTAGTTTCTAACAGTTTAAGTACAACAGATTACAGTTAAAATGGTCAAATGCATAAAAAGAGCAGTAAATCAGTTTGGTCTTCTTCAGTATGACACAGTGTTTTAGATATCGACTCCTCTCGTCCTCTGCCTGAGGGGAGAAGGGAAGTGCAGCTGAGTGCTTTGTGTTTTCACTGGCAGACTTCAGGCATGAGGAAGTTGGACATGAGAGCTCTCTCTTTTAAATAAAAAAAGAAGCTTTTCGCTGAAAAAATGTATCTCAACAGTCAGGACAAAATGTTTCACATGGTTAGTGTGAATATTTTCTTTAAAGGTCTTTAGCTTGAATTAAACAGTTAGGAATGGAAAGTGACAACTAAGTCAGCAACCACAGATTAGCCTAATGCAAGGAGTGGTGACGTTCTGGTGAATAAGCTCTGACTTGTAACTTTATAAAGCTTTTCTGTTTGTCTACCACTAATAAAATATTTATGTTCCCTTTATTTGTGGCAAGGCAGTAGAACACTACATTTCTACTGCTGAGAGATCTTGAAAAGACTGCAGTTATCATATTGACCCAAAGTTCAGATTTAGTATTTGTTGCACAGTAGCTTCCACTTAATCTGTCACCGGACCAGAACAAAGGGAGAGAGAACCAGAAGTGCTGCTGCTGCATTAATTATAGAGGAAATGTTGGGCTTGTAATGTTTTTCAGTCTTTGATTCACAGAGGCCGTTCAGTAAAGAAAAGAGAAAATGTTGTTTTGCTTCACTCAACATGTTTACCACAGATGCCAGCTGCGGCTTTGATCCTCGCAATCCTTTATTGTTCTGAACTTTTGTTTTATTATGTGGTTTTCTGATAATGATGGTAATAACAGCCTTCTTTTGTTGCACTTTTACAAAAACAAGTTATAAATTTAACAAAAACACAAATTCAGGAAAAGGCACTCAATAAATCTTATTTCAGCAAGTTACTTTTTATTTTATTTTATTAATTGCACATAAAAGAATAAAATACATAATACAAGAAAATAATAATAAATGCGGAACTTTTTTGAGATTGGGAAAAAAAGAACGAAAGAGAAATGTGCGGGAGGAGCCAATAAAACCCAAAAGGGGTTGTCAGGCGGTCCTTCTATTGTTGGACATAAAACATTAAAACTTAGGACTTCAGACTATAATACAAGTAAGACTGAAACAAAAGCACAAAAAGATTCAGAAGAAATCATTTAAAAGTCAAGACTACATTGTTTTAAAAGAGCTTTGATGGGTGGAAGGTCAGAAATACACAATAAATACAATCTTAAGATCCATTATAACATGTACTGGTAACCACTGTCAGAATGCTAAAACTGTGCTTATAATGTACAATTTTATCTCCTTACAAGGACTCTTTGGGCTCGACCAGACAGCGAAACCACAGAATCACCTGTTCTTAGCCTGATCATTATTATGCTGTGAAGTAAACTCACTCCAGGCCTGCTGTTTTCTGTTCAGATCATAGTCATAACAGTCATATAGCTTCAGATACTAAGCAACAGCCGCCACTAGTTTGTTCTCCAAGACTATTAACTCCACTTGTTTTTTCAACTCGAGGCATTCACTCGAGGTGAATAGAGTGGAAAAATGCAACGCAAAAGCAGTGAGCCAAAAAGCTTTACTCTCATTGAAAACAATTACAAAAAGGCTCCAGGCTGCTAAAAATATAAGAGAAGCCTGTTAGTGGGTGGTGTCAGATAAAGCTATATCAGACCCTTCCAGCTGATGGTGGTTTTGTTTTTGTTTTCCCTTTGTGTATTCAGGACCAGCAGCCTTTTGCCAACGCTCACAATGTCCTGTCCCGTTCACACTCTCGACCCAACGTGCTGAACAAAGTGGAGCACGCCCAGCAGCGCTGGAGGAGGCAGGTCCAGGAGCAGAGGAAGTCTGTGTTTGACCGCCACGTTGTTCTCAGTTAAACTGCCCCGCAAGAAAGAGTTACAGGTGGAGCAAAACAACAAAAACACTGTGACAGAGCCCTCAATTTATTCTCTTCCTTTCTCTCATTTGTGGTTTGTATCTCATTACGTGTGACTCTGTAGAGCAGAAGTCCCTGGCAGATATTTAATCAAAGCGAGGAACTGTTGTGTAGTCTGCAGGCGGCACAAGAGATTACAGTGAATTCATTATTGCACAATGTTGAATGAGAAGTCTTTTAATCTCTGCCTGCTGTCCAATTTGCAGAAGTGCCAAGTCACTGGAGAATTTGTAATGGAAATTTAATGGTAGCGACTAATAAATGCCAGATTTAAAAAAAAAAAATCCTTCCAACTTCATGTTTCACAACATTCTATAATCCTCCGGCCAACAGTCTGACGCTGACCAGTCTCACAATTTTACGAGCCAAACGGGCTTTCCGAGTAAAACATGCAGATGTTTGTTGGTGGCACTCCACATGGCTGGATAAATGGTCCAACCCACTTGACTGCTGTAATGATCAGTGGTGGGTATTTTCCATCTAACAACTAACATAACTTACAACTACTGCTCCCTCCGCCGGGCAAAGCAAATCATGTAAAATAAAAATCTTTCAGCCTCCTTTGAAAATGCATGTTTTATAATAAATCTTTTATAAATGTGTTTTCAATTCTTCATCCTTACCGTGACATTTACTTTCTGATAACTGGTGTGGAATCCATCATTTAATGCATTCAATGAAATTTGATATTTGACAGTAGTTTCAACTGAACCTGGTTGCAGGTACTGATGCAATTTCTTGGTGATGTCATACAGTAGTAAACGTAGCTGTGCTATTGATCCTTAACTGTTGAAGACATTTGAACTCAGTGCCCTCTTCTACTGCCTGAACAAATAAAATGTGTGTTTCCTTTATGTTTGTGGCACGTCTGTGTGCTTGGTCTAACATCAGTTCCATTATCAAGGTCCTAAATAATATTTGTTGTCTAACAGGCAGCATCGGTAGAGCAGAGTGGTGATATTCTGAGTTACAAGAAGTTTCTTTTGTGTATAGTTGAGACGGAGTGAATGGAGAATCACAGCTGGGAGTCCTTTTGAAAGTGTTCTTAACTATTGTATATGTGATACCTTTAACTTTGAAATAAATTTATGTAATATTTGTGATTCTTGGATTTGTATTGTATTGAAATTTATTGTTGCTTTACATTAGCGGCAGGCTGAAACAGCTGTTTTCCTTCCAAGTGCAAAAACAGAGTGCTGGCCGGTTTGTGCAGCAGTTAGTACATAAACATACAGATTTAAAATGGTTACAGTCATCGAGGATTAAATCATAAAAAAGCCAAAAATGCCAACAAACAGAGTGATAATAAGAACATGGAACAAATACAAACAATTTACAAATGTCAACAAATGCCTATCTATGAGTGTGTGTGTGTGTAAATATATATTTATATATAATGTACAATGGTTAGGTAGTGTGTTTTGCATGCTCTGAGCTCTCTTCATCATGAATATCAGGTTGTATACTACTGAAAAAACTCACGTACTCTACTTTACTTGAGTATTTCCATTTGATGCTACTTTATACTTCCACTCCACTACATTTCAGAGGGATAATAGTATACATTTTTTTAATTATACAACACTTTGTTAATGATGAAACTAATGTTTCACAACTGTTTTGGCTTATGACATCTTACAAAAAGCAGTGTGTAATCTGAGTCACATTTCAGATGTTTACGCGTTGTTAACAGCTCCACTAAATAGTGACCCCCCCCCCCTCCCTAAACTTCTCACATGGTTTCATTTCAATAAATGTTCAAGTGATCCAATATTTCACCAAAAATCAAAGATTAGAGAAAAAAAAAATCCAAAAACTGAAAACAGATTTGTTTATCAGAACTTTGTTTTTTCCTTTTTCCTCTCCCATTAATCATCTCAACCCCTCACATTTATCTGCTGACTCTTGGGAACCACTGGGCTAAATGAGCTAACTGTATATAAAGTATTTCTAACTAGCTCCACCTCCAGCAGCTATAGCAGTAACATGCTGCTCTAACACTGATGCTTCATTATTAATAATCTAATGATGTCATATATATATAAAAAATATAATTAGAGGGACCAAATCACTACTTTTATTGCGATATTTTACATCACAGTGGTAATACTTGTACAAGTTTACTTGAGTTGGATTTGTCATGCAAAACTTTCACTTGTAATGGAGTATTTTCACATCACTGTATTGGTACTTTTATTCAAAGTAAAGAATCTAAGTACTTCTTACACTGCAAATCCGCATCACGTCAACATTTCTTGTTGCATTTATGTGTGTAAGATACGGTGACGTATTGTGCGCTGATGTTTTTGTGGAAAAAATAAATCATAAATGAAATTTTTTTTGAACATTTTTGTCACCATGTTGGCATCAGTTTTCTGATTAATAAGCATTTGACACAATGGAGAAATACAGATACTCAGTTTGTTATAAAAATCAACAGGTATGTTAAATTTGCGTTTAAAAAAGGGGGGAAACTACGATTAGCCTAATTGGATGTATCAATTTCTGGCACATTCAAGAAGTAACTTTCACTGACTCTAAATAATCTGGAAATTACCTGTAAAACTCGTCGTTCACATCTGTTGTGCCAAAGCGTGACTTATTTAATTTTGAAGGTTGTCTAAGTTATACTTAATATTATATTTGAAAGCCATAAAGTATCATCTTTTCTTTTAGAGAAGTGATTTACATACTGCTGCGTCACCATTTCCTGTGCAGTCCACTGTTTTTTTCATGCAGTTATACTGAGGAGACTATTTTTCCGCAGAAAAAGAAATCAGCTTTCAGGCTGCACAGACAGAAAAGCGACAGAGCCTCTGTTCAAGAATGGATCACTGACCAAACACTTCAACTACATAAAAAAGGCAGGTAGGCTTTAGTTTCATCTCACTACATGATTTAAATGTTGAAATCTAACGACATGTAACTTTTTTGAGTAACTTACTGTATTTTCTGGCATCTGTGACAGATATGTTGATAAGAGAAGAAAATGTCTCCATATTCTACAGTCTACTGTGTTGTTAAAATATTTAACATGGCAAAGGTTAAAGTCATTAATAGACACTGGGTTTGATCGATGTTGGTAAACTGTCAAATCCTCTCTACTTTAGGGGGGAAAAGTTATCTTTCCAAGCTTTTGTGCTGCATTTGCATGATTCAGCCTACAGGGGGCGCCTCAGCCTTTGGATTTGCTCTGTTCAAATAATCAATGTCTTTTGAACCCTCCAAACATTTCTCATCAATCACCTTTACTTACTCTATTTCCTGGCAAATCCCAACAAGTTTTTGTTCAGTTTTCTTTGGACAATTCATCAACCTGCTCGTACATGCACGCTCATACACAAGCTGTATGAAACATCACACACCACTATTCAAGGTTTCTGAGCCTGTGATGTTGTGGCTGCTGTGTGGAAACAAAAAGAAAAATGTCATGAGATAAAGGAATGTCCTTGTGCTAAACTTTGCTTGAATAATTGCCGCTGTGCTGTTGAGGCTGCAGTTATTCAAAGCATAAAGCATTTTGGTGGCAGTAACACAATGTTACTTCTTTTAACATTTTATTATTCATTTGTTAATCAAAGAATGAATTGATTAGCTGCAGATTATTGTTTGTCCGAAGTAATCGATTCATCATCCCAGTACTTTTCTTTCATTATTGATTGTGCTGTTTGATGATGTGTGACAATGACAAAAACATGACAAAAAACATCCTCACCCCTGACACTGCCAACACAATAAGGGAGTCATGATGTTGATACCAGTTTTCAGCAGCAAAATGGAGTCTGCATGCAAAAAAATAAGAGTCCAAACAGGTTTGAAATGTGCCTGAGGCTGCAAACTCTTGAATATATGAATAATCAAACAGCTCACATTCCTGAACAACAACAGAATAGCAAAAGTAGCACAGTAGGAGTGTTGTGCAGTCAAATATTAAAAAAAAAAAAGTTTGAGGAGCTAGTCACACTCTTTTTATTTCACTTTTTCTACAGAAGACACTTGCAGCTTAATTTCATTTGCAGCTCATATCTCTACCAGACAAGTTGTGTCTTCTCAACCTGACTCCACTTAATTCTGAAGTTTAAGAGTCGCCTCAGGTCGTTTCCCGAAACCAGATACAGTGTTTATTGCCCCGAACTTATTTTTATGACAAAATGGAGCAGATAACTATGCAGTGTCTTCGGCCTGTTGCTGTTCTCCTCTCAGATGTGTTCAATATTTCCATACTTTTCTCCACTCCTTGCTGTCTGGAACATGCAGAGGCTGAAAGAGAAAGGATTAGGGGTGCATTTTTGGAGTGTAGGTGGCAAAAGCCCCATAGCTTCGTGGAATAATCCCACTTGAATGTCTGAGTGTTTTGGATTTACGGTGGATCCTAAACAAACACACATAAGATTCAGTGATTTTATCTCTGATAATAAATGTTCACTCTTTTGCGACTGTGGTTTGAGCCGGTGTCTAATCATGAGAAGCCGAGCATAATGCTAAGTCCTGTCACAGCTGTAAGGATATCATGTATTAATGCAAGTGTATACATGGAGCAGATGCATGTTGTGGTTTGATTTGAACTTCGTTTAATTCTCCTGTGTCATGCAAGAAAAAGGAAGTGGCTTCTCATGAGAAATCCAGATGGCTCAGCGATCACTGGTACAATGAATTCCACAAGTTGAAGCTTACTTTCAGGTAAAACATCCCACAAAAAGCTGTGAGTGTCTCCCTCTTTTGTGTTCAGACAGTGAGGATTCGCAGGAAGGACAATCTTTACGAGGGCCTTGAAAGGTTTTGACTGAGACCGAGAAAAGCTGCACAGTGGCAGAGCTGTAGGCTTCCTGCTGACTTGATGCTACGAACTGTGATGACGGATGTGTGGGTTTTGTGACTTCCTCTGTTCCCAAGTCTGGGGGATGATAAGACACCCCAAGAGACTGAATGGAGCAGGTTTTATGGATGGGTAGGGCTTCAAACCTTTGGTGTGTGGATGTTGCATGTAGCAGCATTGACAGTTCACCATAAATGGCAACACGATGCACGTTCATCAGTGTGAGGTTTTTAATATATAGTGAACAGACGCTCTTGACAACAACTCTTGACCCTGGAAACCGCCAACAAAACACCCTCTACTCGAGGTCCACTTACGTGCTTGTTCTGGAGCTTTTTAATGTATCATACAGTCTTCATCGGCAGTTTAAATTTGCTCATTTGTCATGGAGCTTTCATTTACTTCCAGTTGATAAGCAAATAAAACAGCAATTGTTCAAATTGCGTGAAAAGGCTCAACTGTACTGATAAATCAGATTAAAAAGAGGCAGAAAATCCCTTAAATGATGATGACCCCTGTAAATGAGATTATGATGCATGTCGTAGCAGCATAACTGAAAACAAAATTAAGTCTTCATATAAATATGCTTGTTTACTTATACTGAACAGATACTGACCAGCGGATTATTGAGAAGCATGCAGTACAAGTACAAGTTGGACATACTTGTGGCTTCCTCATCTCGCTGTTGTAATCTTTAATCTTTGTGGAAATGCATTTATATGAACTGGACAACATCAGCTGACACTACACAGATGTGTTTTATTTGTCAGAGCTACAGTGAGAGTTAAGAGGTTTCATTTGGTTGGAGTTAACTCAATCCAAGGGGGGATATTTCATTTTGGGTGAATATTGACATTTTTGTGGTCACCTTCAGTTTTGGTCTTGGTTCAGCCCCAACACAGCAACATTTTATGACAAAAAGCCCAAATACATGCAGTAGAATACAATTAGAGCAAAGTACTGCTGGGATGTAACTATGTGCTCCACAGTTTTACATGAGTATTTGTACTTTATTTGAGTATCACAACTATATATCATTTAATAGTTCTACTTCACTATATTTCAGAGAATTGATTAGAGCACTTCTTCATCTGACAGCTGTAGGTTTTACTTTGCAGATGAAAAATATACAGTAAGTTTACAAAAACATTTGATCAGTTAAAATGTTATATAACAAAATGTTAGATATTAAAATACACTTCTACACAGCTGCATATTTAAAATGTTGTTTAATTGTTAATGCACCAGGGGTAATAATTCAATAACATAATATTTATAGTAATAACAGCAGTGATTCTTTTCCATTATGAGTACTTTTAACTTTTAAGACTTAACATATGTTTTGCTGGTAATATTTATCTAATTATACTGCACAACAGTAGTTCCAGTTATTCTCAATTCATTAAGATATATTATATTGTTCTGTGCAATAATATAACACTAGCCGGGGGCCATTCTATTGCATGAGTACTTTTAGTTTTGATATTTAAAGTACATTTTTCTAATTATGTATTGTTACATATAGTTACACACTTTACAATTTATAAGGGAGTATTCTTAAACTGCTGTATTGCTAAATCTACTAAAGTAAAGGATAGAAATACTACTTTCTATTTTCATACCTTCTATTTTTAATAATATTATAACTGATGAGCCATTTTTTTGAAATTTGTAGTTTAGCTTGGCAGTTTAACTAAGTACATTTACTCAAGTACTGTACTTAAGTACAGTTTTAAGGTACTTGTACTTTAGGTCACTTAATACTTTTCAGCTGAAGATGTTGCAAACCTTTTCTCATCTTACAAACTGCCCAGCAGTATGTAGAGTAGCTCAAATCTGTTTCAACTGCCCGTATAATATAATACACTGTACTGTACAGTGATATAACACTGATAAGGACCATGATTCTGCAAAATGTGTATGTTTACTTTTAATACTTTAAGTACATTTAGCATAGGATGAATACTTCTTTCTACACATATTCTCTACATTACTGATGTACACAGTACACACAGTTTTTAACAATTAAATCTATAAATATTTGTATAAAATGATCAAACAATTTGTATGTAAAATATGAATCTGTTACCATTAACTATGACTCATCACTGATCAATGTACTGCAGTAAACAGTACAGTATTTACCTCTGAAATGTATACAGCACAAGTAAATGGCACAAAACTGTAGTTCATAGAGAGAGAGATACTTATATACTGATCCTGAGGGACATTTAGGCATCCAAAACGGCCAAGAATAAAATAAAAACACAGCAGTGAAGTGATAATCTGGCCATCATAAAAGAGCTATCACTATGATAGAGTCTGTGCCAATGGAGGATGGTTAACAGCGCAATAATAATAATTATTACTGTAAATAATATCAAATACAAATTGGAGATGAATATATGAACAAATACAAAGTGTGTGTAAGGCTCCCATAGCCGTACTGGCTATGAGAGCCTTACACACCAATGTTAGACATATAATCATGTCACTGGCACTGGATTAAAAGTGATTTCAGTGCTCTCCTTGGTAACAAACCTTCATCTTCTGACAAATGAAAGAAATCTTTGTGTGTGTGGATGAAATGTATGCAGACAATGTCCCATAGCTGCCCCCATCCATTCAACTGGTGCATATTCATCCACACTCCTCAAACCCGGCGTGACAATAAACAAGAGGGGAGAGAGTGTGAATGCCTGGCTGAGGAGGAGGGCATGGGGCCAAATCTGGAGAAAAGCGGGGGGCAAACAACCCGTCTCCAAGGCAACAAGTCCTGCCTCCCACTCTGCGAGCGGCTGTGAGAGGGGAGGCAGGAGGGTTTTTTTTTTCTCTCTCTTTTTTTGTCGGTTTTGGTTGGAAAGACATGAGTCGGAGTTTATTGAGGAGGGCAGGTATCAGACCAAACCGGCCAAAGTTTCTCGCCGCATAGACGAACTGGATTTGTGTGCGTCGCAAAGGGATTACAATCAGAAAATGTCAGCAGCCATGGATGAGAGGAGAAACCTGGAGGTAAAAAAAAAGAAGAAGACGCGAGTTAGTTAGTTACTGGACACGACTTTTAAGCAGGAAGATTGAATGTTTAGATATCGTTACAAACTACTGAAAATATCTATTAAGGTTGTGTAAAAAAAAGTTTGTAGTGTAGTGTAAATCTTCGTGTGACCATATTTGGTCATAGACATGTTAAGCCATGAAGTGCAGCAAGCTGGCTAAAACACTAGTTGTTGTTTTTTTAGTTGACCCTTTGAATGCAGGAAAATGTCCCATCAGCGGTGAGGCTGTGCATTGTAATTAACCTGGACCAAGTGATCTGAACTAAGCTAAAAAGACATAACGTTAAAGCAGCAGATAACAGCAGGACTCACACCACTCTCAACTGTCCTTTTCCTGTTGTAGGTTGGACTTTAGGATGGCAAGTTCTTTTGTCCTGGGAGATAAAACCCACATGAATGTTTGACTTTACATTTTATCTGATAGGATATTGGTCATACTTTCTACAGATTTTATGCAAGATGGCACTCATGCAGCTGTCTCAGTAAGTGCTGAATGTATGTGCCATGTACAGCACATCAACAGTGCACACTCACTGTAGTGTACAGTTATGTACTTACATATTACTGATATGTATTGTGTGTACATTAGGGCTGCAATTAATGATTATATTCATTATCCATTATTCTGTTGTTTATTTTCTCAATGAGTCACCTGGTCTGGAAGATGTCAGAACATGGTTAATATTGTCAATCATTATTTCCCAAAGCTCAAGGTGTAACCTCAAATGTCTTCAAAGATATTGAATTTACTATCATAAAAGACTAAAACAGACCAAACATATTCACATTCGAGAAGTTTGAACCACAGAAGTTTGACATTTTGTCTTGAAAAATGACTCAAAACAATGAATTATCAAAATAATTGGTAATTTATTTCAACTTATTGATTAGTTGCCTAATCGTTGCAGCTCCACTATATGGTTAATGTACTTACATAAGTATAGCACTGTTGTACTGTGTGTACATTAGGGCTGCAACTAATTCATTTCATTATTTAGTTGGCTCATCTGTTGATAATCTTCTTAATCAATTGATTCATGGTTTGTCCTAGGAAACAGTGAAAAATGCCCATCTCAGTTTCCTGGAGCCTGAGATGATCTGTTTCAATTATTACAATGATTCATCTATGAATCGACTGAACACATGATTTATTTTGATAATTGATTAATTGTTTTAAGTCTTTTTTTTAACGTCTCAGCTTCTTAAATGTAATTATTTCGTGGTGTCTTTAGTTTGTTTAGTCGTCTAAGACACTAAACTGAATATCTTTGTTTGTGTTTTGGTGTTGGTCTGGACAAAACAAGACATTTGAGGTTACATCTTGGTCTTTGGGAAACAGTGATTGGCGCTTTCACCATTTTCTGACACTTCATAGATCAATCAACTAAAATAATTGACAAATGAATCAATTATGAAAATATTTGTTAGTTGCAGCCCCATTCAAATGTCTTGTATTGTCAGACCAACAGTCCAACACCCCAAAGATATTCAGTTTAAAATGGTATAAAACAGTGTTAAAGTTAGAAGATTTTGATCAAATTTGGTTAAAAACCAAGCAACAAGTGATGGATGAACAAAATGATTCCCTAGTGAAAGATTAGCATTTTTTTAAACATCTATTTTTCCATTAACTCCTACACTAAGAAAACAGTTCACGTGACTCGTAGTTTTCTACCACTATGTGTATTTTAACGCAACAAGTAGTTTACAGACATGGGACCACATCTGCAGTTAAAGAAAGGCTGGTTTCTGCCTTTCACCACTGTTTACATATTATTTTTCTTGACAAAATGATACATAAATGACTCAATTTGTATAGGATTACTCTACACACAATGCAAACCTAACAAAACCAAGCTGTTAGAATGCTTCGACTAATTTTATTTAGCTCTCTTTATTTCCCAAAAGACTTTCTATTGTGCAGATCAAACAATGACCTCACTGGACAGGACTGTCAACATGAAGCTATTGAGGAGGTTCTGCTCTGTCCCCCTTTCAGTGCAGCAGCAGTGAGCCTGGCCTATCACCACACACTTTCAAAGGGACCGTTGTTCATGAACATCACAATAACACCTCTCTTTCCTCTTTTTTCGTAGTACATCAAGCTTAAAACAACTAAAAACAACGACTCTTTAGGACATTTTAGATGTAAATAGACAGTTTTGACTTCCTGTGTTCGTACTTTGGTAAAAAAGTACTTTTTCATGCAAACAGCAACAAGGTCTGTGCATTTTTAGAAACCACCGTGTTTATAAAAAGACATTGCTGATGACTTTTTCATATGTACAGTGCTACTGTGTGTGCTGAGTTGGGGCTACAGCCAACAGCTCTAAATAGAGACACTTCAGGAAAGCAAAGTTTTATTGTGTTTTTGAGTCTCCGTCTTTAACAGAAAAATTAGCACCTTGTCAGCAGCTGATTCATACTTGACTTTACACAGTGGTGGATGTAAAATCATCAAACGTAATAGCCAGAGGTTAGAAAGATATTTTATTCTTTCCATCCATTGTTGCCTCATCATGTAACAAAATGTAAGAACAAGGTAACAACTAGTCAGTGATGTTTGAAGTACTTCCCGTTGTTCCCTCAGTAGAGGCAGGGTGACAATTGGAGCAGCTTTCATGGAAGAAAGCACATTTAAGAGGGAGGCTAATCTTTTTTTTTTACCTGTTAAAGCTGCAGTGGGAACTTTTACATATAAATGAAAGACCATTACATTCAAGCCCTAGCCTAACAAATTCACACAATGCTGATTAAGCCTATCACTTCTAGATACATCTCTTTGTATTTCACAGTATACCAGAGTTTTTCATCAAGTGTCGGGTTCGACATTCCTGCACTAGCAGGATGAATGCTTACTGCTATGCTCTATGGGCAGACTTCTGCTGGCCGAGACGTCTAACTTCCTGTTAGCTTTCTTCTAACTTGAATGGGGATAAAACGGTCCAATCAATCTACTAGACTTTTTAAGTGTTATTGTAATTAGTGCATCAAATTCGGATACTAAAATGAGTCATTTGGAGGGCGTTGTGTGACGTTCAAAACCATTTATCCACCATTTTACTGCCACAACAGTCGTGACGGAGTAGGCTAAAGCAGAGTCTATGACGTAAGCATGTGTCGACAGTGTTCTTGTAATTACTCTAACTGCCAGAAGGGGAAACAAAAGTCTCGCACTCCATCTTTAAGTCTTGGAAAACGTTATTTGTGTAGCTGAACTTAGGTGCTGCAGGTATTTGTGTAGAATATGATCTGCAGTTCTGGCAGTTTCAGGAATAACTTTTGGTGTTTTTGGTGGTAGCAATAGTTTCATAGTTTCACAGATTTTCAGATGGCACATAACCTTTTAGACCTAGAGTCAGGGGCTTAGTGGTTTACAGCCATGCTAGAGGACGGCAAGGGATGGCAGTGTTGGTCTGTTGGTCGGTCCGTTTTTTAGACTCTCATCTACAGTCTTGTTTGTCTTCATTTATACTGAGATGTTTTTGGGAAATCTTCGTTGTTCATCAGTATTTTATACTTCACACTCATACAAACAAACACATGCCTTGGAGTTGCTGAGTACAAGAGTCTGATGATACTTTTGGCTGTGGAGCAGCTCTGAAGGAGCAGTTTTGTTCATCATTTTGCCAAAGGGAGTTCAGATTTGATCTGTCTGTATAATTTCCATTTGGCTGATCTCTCAGTCAGGACCATGAATTTTAACCAGGGTCGAGGTCACAAGACCATCTCTTCCTGCTTTACCCCCGAGCTCTAATAAAGTTATTAATCACTGAGAGAATTCCTCCTTTGATATAAAGAATTTTTTTCTTCCATGCTTCATTGACTGGCATGAAGCAACCAAGCTGACGTGCATGTAAATACTCATTCAGTCATCTTTGTAAACTACCAGTGACTGTAGTCGTAGGCTGTGGCTGTGTTGTACAATGTTTCAGCTTTTGTTTCACAATCACATGGCTCAAGATCACACATGAATCACAGAAATGAAGATAGTAGGTACACTTTTAAACGCATTTAGGTGAGCAGGTAGAGTATAAAATAGTAGAGATTTGTTATAACCTCCATATTACATACAAGGATTAAGAGAGAGTGAGTCACTATCCCAGAGGTAATGACGTGCTGGAAGAAAGCTTCTGCAACCATGTCTGTGTTGAAACAAATGGAGCAAAGTTCAACTCAAGTTCATCTTGAACATATTCCTTGCTTGTGAGTTTACAACATTGAACTCTAATACACATACACTGTTTTGTTTATTTATGTCTCCTTTTCCCGTCACAGACATGTTTGACTCTGCTGTGAGAACACTAGAGGATGTATTTTAGCTTGTTTAAGCCTGTTGTTCCCCAGTTGCTACCTACATTCATTCTTTTATTATCCCTGATTTACAGCCTCAGACTTTGCTTTGATACTTGCTGCCATGGAAACTATAGTTTTAAAAAGCCAGTTAGCTTAGTGCAGGTGGCACCTCTTTAATGGCATTTCTTTATGTTTGCTGAATAGTAAATATATAACATTATAACCAATTAATAATCTGATTATACACTGTACATTTAGTGGTGTGATAAGTTGGATGTGCGTGATGTGCAGAGCTATTCTTCATATCGTGTCACCATGACATGATGTCACCATGTGAACACGCCAGGCTTACTCATTGTCTGTGATTGCTAACACTTTCATGAGGTTGATGTTTATGATGCTTTCAGCGGTTTAACACTTGTCAGAACCTGTTGATATTCAGAATAAATGGCACACGTCGTTTCTCAAGGCTCTCGCTTCTTAAGCCTCTTTATAAAGTGGACAGCTGTAATAAAGTGCTTACTTTGTGTAGGAACATATTCGATTAATATAAAGGACAGATGCAATTTCTTTGACTGACTTTGTCATGATACACATGATGGTTTTCCTTATGAGATCACTTCCAGTTATCTTTATTCATTCAGTGACCTCGTATGTCGCAAGCACTAATGTAATGAGTGATGGGAAACAGAGGACATTTTGTATTGAGAGAGGCTGAGCAAAATACTGATGCAAACAGATTTTTGAATAAATCTCCTCTTGTATTGTCGTTATTGGCATAAAAGTTGTTGATAGAAAAACATCGATCTGAATTTTCTTTTGCTAACTTTTTGAAATTTTGTTCAGCATTTGCTAATTTAGATGGAAATATGACATTATAGATTCTAACCTGCTTGATTGGTAAAAACTGAAACATGTTCTTATTGAAGAAACAATGCAGGCGATGACAGCTAATTTATGTTGGGTTAGTCAAACTTTGACTTAAAAGACAGTGGTAAACAAGAATACACCTTTACCTCCTTTATTTCCGGGCAAAAGTCAAAGACTGTGTGTCAGAGGTCAGCTCTGTGACAAAAAATCTACCCCCCCCCCCCCCCCCCCCCCCCACAGCCCCCCAACCTCTGCTGCAGCTCAGATGGATATAAGCCTGTTTTCCACATGCCTGCCTCTGCAGCTGTGCATACTCATATCTAGGTTACACAGAAGGGTTTTCCCTCTTTTCCACAAAGAGCAACACGCCATGATTACTCAGAAAAAAAGAAAGAAGCTGAAACGGCTAAAAAAGGAGATAAAAAAAGATTCCAAGAATTGGTTCCACCTGGCTAACTGAGCTATATAATGGCAGCATGGCAAAGTATGTGGTAGAGTATTTTGGTAATTATGTAGGTATGGCTGTGTGCAACTGCCAGTAGCATCAACCTTGGCGGTTTTCTTTTACATAGAGACACATAGAGGCTGTCAGAGCCTTAAACTTGCCTTCAGAGAAAGATTATGAATGGAATACATATATTTTCAATATAATACATCAGTCTTTATGTTTCAGCACAAAGGTTTGGCTCTCCCACCATACACAGTTCATAAGTGTGTTGTAAATGCTTTAATGTGAATTCAGATGATGCAACTCAACCACCTAAGGTCTCTTTTTTGTTCTTAGAGGACAAAACTGGTCTGTCTGCTGATTTTGCAACAATGGCATGGATCAGTGTGTGGGCTCATACACCCACGTCTGCCAGTGAGTTGTGACGTCTGGGAAGAGTTGAGAATTTGCAGAGATTTTCACTCTTCCTTTCCACATAGCCTCTTGGCTGCATGTAAGTTCTGTGGTGGTTTTTAAAAACCTTGAAGACAGGTTGCTGATCAGCAGAAACGGAGGACCGGGTCAGCCAGAAAAGCTGAGTAGCAGCAGACTGGAGAGAATTACAGCATTAGCCACTGTTTATGGGAACTGTTGTGTCTCCTCCTGCGTCCTTAAGGATAAATGAAGATCTCATAGGAAACCCAGTCGCAGGAGGTTAATCAAAGTTTGTCCACCATGATGTCACCTCAACGAGTGAACATCAAGTGCCAGGTGCCTCAACTGTGCGTAACTGTGTGTCGACTTTGTTGAATGAGAAAGAAGCTCTTCTTGGCATCAGATCCAGGTGTCTCAGCTCCGTCTCTTGTGTTTTCTTTCACCCTTTGAAAACATTCTTTAATACTCTGAATGCAGCGGCGGTCTGATGGATAGGGCAAATATTAGTACATTCCTGCATGAAGTGAGGAGAACTGTGTATCAGATGATCTGTCAAATGTGACAGGGCCAAGGACGTGTGGGCGCTCTTTTGAAAGATATTTAACCTAATTAAGTCTCTCTCTTCCACACACACACACACACACACACACACACACACACACACACACACACACACACACACACACACACACACACACACACACACACACACACACACACACAGAGCTGATAAAAGACTTACATTTTAACCACCATCTCCCTCTCAAGGACGTATTGAACACAAAGGGCTCTTTTATACCAGTCCCAATAGTCTAATGGACACAGTGTTTCAATTCCATTTCATGAATACAGTCTTGTTTTGCTAAGGAAAATATGCATCACTGATATGCCTCTCACGTAATCAATTAGTCCTTCTTGACTTGAACATAGCAAAACCAGGAAAATCCCAGAAATGGCCAAGCTAGGTCATTAAGATGATGGTGTCGAATTTCTCAAAGGGACAGTTTGGCTTTTGGGATTTATTCTCATGTTGTGGCCAAACACAAGCCAACTCATGGATGAGTCTTTACCTCCCTCTGTGTTGAGTTTGACGTAATGGGAATTACTGAAGGAAATGTAAAAGTATCTCTTTACAAAAAAAGGGAAGAAGAACTTTTACTGTAACTTCTCTGAAACTGGATGTCTTGTTTTATTAGCTATAAATTGTATATGATATTTTTTGGTTATTGTTAGTTGTGGTCACTAATTCATTCATGATAATGTGATAGTCTGCTGTCAGACAGAAGTGTTTATGTTACTGAAGAGCAGATGTGCCAATCTGGGGGCCAATGTGGTGAAAAGGTTGCTTCTCTGGAACATTGATACACATGGGTGATGGTTTATCCTGACGTCATGATGCACAGCTTACATAGAAAAAAGACTATGTGACATCCTTTAGACTTGCTTGTGTTTGTTACCTGATCTGTTTGGTTAGTTACATTAAATTCAAAACTTCAAAAAAGCATACTTCACTTCACTGTCTTTGTCTGTATATTGTATATTTTAAACAACCATAACAGAATATGCTTTTAAGTGGCTTGCAACTTAATTTTCATCCTTGGCGATATTGTTAATTCCACTAACTCATGTCTTGAATAACACAACAGCCAAAGTGTTCCCATATATATACATTAAAGGGGACTTATCATACTGTTTGTGATTCCTAATTTTTTGGTTTGTTTGTTTGTTTTTTTATTGTTATGATGTCCAAAAATTTGAAATCAGAACAGAGTGGGCTCAAAGGGCAGCCTTAAAGAGACATTAGATAAAACTGCCTGTTTCAGACAGAGGCTGAACTGAGGGGCTGAGCTGCATGGAGAGTATATATTAAATGAGGAGGTTTTTTAACTGTAAATTATGCAAGGATTTATAACAGTTGATTCCCAGAATATAAACATGAACCTGAAAATGTGCACAAGACATCGTCTTTAATGTCCTTTTGTTTGTCATCAGGACCCAGTTGTGATTTGAAGAATGCCTCAAATCAGCATGAAGCTGTTGACTTTTCACAGTTGACCATTAACTTGCCTTCGGCTCTGACATCTCAAGAGAAAATTTGTCTTCAATCTGGTTGAATGCACTTTAAAGGTACTCTTGAGCTTTCTTAGAAGTGGTTGTTTACAGACTGTGTAGGGAGATGGTATCAGACCTCAGGAAGTCAGTTGGCTAACGCCTTGGTGTTTACACTGCAGAGTCCGTCTTGGGCCTCTGTGGCCTATTTCTGTGATTGTAGCTTTCTTTGTCAAAAAAAAGAAAATGTTTAATTCCTACAAATGAACATAACAAAGGTGTGAAGAGCGAACATAAAATGTTAGCAATTTTATTTTCTTTGCTGATTGCAGTTTTTCCTCTAATCGATTTGCTTTCATTAAACAACCAGTGCTTGTGACACAGAGAATATTAAGTCTCACTACCCAAAACGTACAATATTTTTTCAGCAGGTATTAATCAGAGGTAATGTTTCACAGCTGTCACTGTGTCTGAATGTTATAGGTTGAAATATTCCACCCACGTAACATTCATTTGGTCTAATTTAGAGCAATGTTGTATTTCTCAAGCTCCACATATTATTTCTCAATTTCCCTTTTTATGTTATATGTCCAGAATGGTTTGTTTTGCTTAATCTTGCAATCATGGATACATTATTTAGCTACTTTTTGTTTATTTTTCTATACAAAAGTGTGTCTTCACTGAACAGTCATTGATAGTCTTTGCCCCAAATATGGCTCTGGCTCTCTGATTTATGAAAATAATGGATCAGATTTTGCTCGATAGGAAACTCTCTCTCACCTGCAAACTTGTCAAACTTTAGTTAATGTATTTTAGAGTACTTTTATGTTTAAAATGTCTCTGTGTCACAGAAACTATAGGATCTTAGTGATCCTGCCCTATTTTTTTTTGAGTGTAATGTTTTTCATGTTTTACTCTTGCAATCTAAAACACAGAATGACAACAGGAGAGGAGATTTGTGAGCAGGACAGGACAACACCATTCTCTGTGTTTGATGAAAATAATGATGCATGGCCCGTCCTCTTAGCATAGGCCACAGTTACAGGAAATAGCTGACAGCAGGAATGCTCCCTCGCTCTCCTCATCTGTCTCTATAGGACTCAGCTGCACTACTGGTTGGCTGGCTACTTCATACAACAACTTCCTGTAAACAAGTCATGCTGCCAAGCACCCTCCCATCCTCCACCTCTGATCTCTATGGATCTCCATTTGACCTCCTTATGCACCAGAACAATCGCTTTGAGCTTTCTTGAAAGGGTCAATGCTGCATTTAAAAAGTGATTTTCAGGGGCAGTGGCCTCCAGTTTGAGGGGAGGATTTAACTGAGTGCTAATGGGTCTAATTTGAGATAAAGTCCAGAAAGTGTTTATTTTAAGGAACTGGTCTTCAGTGGGTGTTTTTTGTTTGTTTGTTTGTTTGTTTGTTTGTTTGTTAGGACTTTTCATTGTGTTGAATGATGATGTTACATTACTGTAAATGAAATTCATAAGTATTAACAACATGTCTCTGTGTGAGCATGCTTTTAGGAATACCCAACAGTGACCTGAATGCTTTTAGCATTACCTATAGCCATTCACCTCCATTGAAAAGTCTGTTCAGCTGTGTTGTGTTCAGTCAGAGACAGAAATCTCAGACAGGGATAATTTGAAATCTTGGCACATAAAACCAAACCTACATACACGGTCACCCATAAAGTTGGAATCAAATATTTTTTACTTCTTCTCATGAAATGATTGTGACAATGTGATTTATTCTTGATAGATAAAAGTGTATATACTCTCAAAATTGTATTGATCAATCTCATTGCACCTGGTCAAAGGTGATTACTGATGTGTATGAATAGAAAATAAAAAGAGGAATGTGTCTGAATCTCTGAAAACAAAATTATTCCAACTTTATGGGCGACCGTGTATCTGCACAGTTAAGTATTGAGCCACTGTAGACCAGTAAATGTCTGCCAGGCTGATATATTGGCCGAAATTGGATTATTGTACATTAGTATCTGTGTACATGTCAGCTAATAAGCAACAATAAATTGCAGAGCAGAAATGCCAAAGATATGATTGTGGTCATTTAGAAACAGTGTCTCTATTATGTTGTTTGTTCACCAGAGAACACTGACAAGGTTATTTTTAAACACATGTAAGAAATGACCAAGTTATTAAATATTTCTAACTCTCAGTTTATCGTTTTCTGTGGCAGTGACATCATTTTGTGTTGTTTGATATTTGATGTTCTAGGTGGAGGAATAGCTGAGTTTCTCTGGCACAATATTTTCAAGGGCTGCAATTCACAGTTGCTTTCATAATCAATACAGATTTTTTGGTAATGAATCAATTCATCGTTTGGTCTACAGTTGGTTTAAACCCCAAAACATATTCAGTTCATTATTACAGATGACCATCTGCAATATTTCCATTGTAGATTCAACATGACAGGTGCAGTGAAGTGGGGAAATCTGTAGCACTTCTTTCATAGCTTACCTAATGAAATGGTGTCAAGTGCAATGACTGTTACTCTCCTCTTATGGTTGGAAAAAGGTTGAATTTAGGGTTCGAGTTCAAGATAACCGACTACGGGGTTATACTAGTAAGGTTTTATTATTATTGAAACCAGTGTTCACTCTTTGATATCATAGTTAAGCTGTCAGATTTACATTGAACCCAGGTGGTGAGCGGAGCTGGGAATTTGGCTCACATGAGTTGTCCTGTTCATACTGATGGCACAAAAATGTTTGTCCTGGGTCCTTTATGAGCACAGAAAGGACCCAGGTCTCCTGTTTTGTTATGAGACACTAGATTAAAGTCCATGTTCATGACAGTATTGCATCTTTTCATTACTTTATTAAGTTTAATCCCAATGCTATTATAATAATAGCATTAATTCCCAGTTTAATTTTCTAATTTTACCCACAAACCCAAACAACCTTAGATGAGTTTTTAGTATCCATTATCAGTTCAGGGTTTTTTTTGTAAAATGTATGGAATGCTGCAGCTTTTCTAATGTTTAACATCCTTGTGTTTGTCCAGCAGGTGAGTGGGCGGCTTGCAGACAAACATGACTGCCAACAAGAGTTCGAAGGCTGCGCCTCGTGCAGGAGAGGTTAAAACTCCCCGGGACATCCCCGACAGGTCAGTAACATCTGGGAAAGGGTGGGCTCATTGGTGTGCTCTTCCTGTAATGCCAAATTGTTATCAAAGTATATATCTGGCTGGATCTTTTTGCTCTTTTAATTTGAAAGAGAAACAAGTGCTCTTTTTTTCCCCTCATGGGAAACTACAGCCAAAGATTGTCAGTCATTATAAGACATCCAAATCTGTTGCAAGTACGATCCTGTATCCTGGACAAGGGCCCCATCCAAATCTTAACTGTGAGTAGTGAGATGAAGCTTGTGTTAGCATGTTGAGAACCGACAGTGTCCTTCTGCGAGAGAAAAACAAACTTTGGGAATGATATGTGATATCTTGACTGTTCAACCTTACAGTCTGTCATCCTGTCCATTTTTATCAAGCCAAAAACTGTCAGTCCAGAGGGAATAGTCAGCTTGGTGAGAAAAGGTTTAATATCATGTCACAAACAGCAGTTATACATAACAATCGTACATCACGGTTGTGAAATGTAGTTTGTTTACATTGTCAACGGTCACACCAGGCTGGCAGGCTGATTTTGAACTAGATGATTGTTATCAGTGGGGCATCTTCTGGTTTTTCTCATACTGTATATCAATTTTACTATTGGACTGGCAGGGTCGCTTATTCCTTCCTTCCTTCCTAATTGTCTGTGCTGGTAAGGCAATGGTGGTTAACACACAGGACAATATTTCTCACACAGCAGCTGTGGCAGCGGGTTTCTGTAACTACTTGCAGTGTAAATTAGACCTACTGGAAGTGGCAAACCACATATATTTGAATCATAATGCTATTATTAGGATATGGATTAAAACATCTGTTGCTTTCATTTGCTGGTAAATGTGCAAACAGAGTTTGGGAAACCTGGCGAATATAAATGTGAGAAAAACTTATCGCAGAAGCACAAAGCTCTCTCACCCTGTTGGCTGCATTCCTCTGACATGATGACTGTTCATTTAACCCTTTTTGATTAATGTATTTGTCTTCGAAATACAGTCTTATTAACAGCTTAGTGACCTCATTGGTTCAAGCTTCCCTAGATTCTTTAAGATTGCTTTCAAATCTCATGACGCACATATACTTTGCCTCTGCACATTTTAACAGAAGGGGAGATACTAGTTGTGTTGGGTAGCGCTGCACAATACAATTCCTTAAAGTATAAAATCTATCTGACACTAGCCTCTTAGCTTGATTACACCTACGCTGAACATTATAGCCTCAAGAGGCACACACATTGCAACATGCACCAACATGGTGGGAAAAGAACAAAAAAAAAGAAAAGAAAAAACATCATCGCCTTGTGATGTGAGTCCACTGTGACAGGATAATTGAAAACTTACACAGTGTCTTACTTGGCAATTTTATGACGTTATAGTTTGCATACATGTCAAAGATCACAGTGAAATACAAACAATAATCCAGAGAGTGATTTACTACCATCTGTGACTAGTGATTTATATAACCAGAAATGCATATTCACTAGATTGAATTACAAACTACTCTGTTTGTATATGTACTGTATATCATGCACATGAGCAGATTTAACCGCAAACTCTCCTGATTAAAATGGGACATACTGTTTGTTAATACATAAACAAATGGCAGTCAAGGCATACAACTACATACTTATCTATGTTGAGCTAAAACAGTAGACATGCTGCTCTTGTAAAAAGTCTGCCCCCTCCATCCTGGTCAGTAACAGGAAGTGGATTGTGGTTGACTTGCCCTGGTTGCCTGAGTGAAAGCCAGAGGCCAGGTTGACACTGGCATTTAGTGCTTTGTATGGTACTTTATTTATGGCCGGCTCAGCTGAAGCTGACTGAACTGGGCTTATTTTTACAAGCATGATGGAGAGACTAGCAGAACTTCCTAGAAAGTCCCCAAGACCCCAACAGACCCAAATTCTGCACATATTTTCTTTTTGTGTCTGAAAATCTTCACTCTGTAGTCTTAACATTTACAGCGTATAGATAACTAAATGAGCTCAAGGTTTTATTGATTTAATTTTTGCAGTTATAGAATCTGTTGCTATGTAAATAGATAAAATGTCAATTGTGTTTATTACAAACTGACATATGAACCAAAACAAGTACACAAAAAACAAATAATGATATGAGATTAGGTCAACCATGTGCATTAAAACTGATACTAGACGTTCGTTAGTGACTGTTTGGTCTGGTTGCTACTAAAACATAGCCATTGATACTTAACTTCAGAGACACTCTTCTCTCTCGCTGGCTTCCTACTTTAGCCACATGACTTGGCAATTTAAGTTAGGAGTTTTTCCGAGGAACCGTTTGGGTTTTAATTTGCCAAAGACAAATTCAAATGACTCCCTACTGAATCACTGCAGCGTCATGTGTTGGACCGCTGATTAATATCAGTATGTTCATTCAGTCTGCTTCCTCATAAAACATGCAGTGTGTTTTACTTGTAGTGATGTAAATAAGAAAGTCTGACAGATTTTAAATGTTCTCTTCAGGCTGTATATTGACATTGATAACTGTGTTTGAGTGAGAATATAATAAGAAGACCTGTTCAGAAAAAAAGTTCAAAGTGAAATTCACACATTTTGACATGTAATAATCAATCAATACCAAATATTAGACTGAAAACAACATTGTAAGAACTATCATATCAAATGTATTCCCTGCTAAGACAAATCCTGTTGATTCAAGATTCTTTTACACTTTTTTATCATTCTGGTTAAGGCTGGTTCACTGGTTCTGAGTTCTCATATTTCTTCAAGTGAAGTAAGATAAGATGCATCCATCATACTACTTGCAGTTTTGCAGGTTCCTAGGTGTTGTAAAAGTCTCTCCGCCCTGGAGCAGGAGGAATGAAACCAGGGAAGGGCAGATAGGTGTGAAGCCAGATATGTCCCAACCTGCATTGTTGGATCACAGTCCACAGTCCTCAGCTTCCTCCTCCCATAACGCTTGTTATTCTAACCATGACTATGACATCAGATCCCCAAATGCTCCACTTTCGCAAGAACTCACCAGCTTCCAAGTCATGAGAAGGTTCCTGAACGACTATGAGTACTAAGGTGTCTGGGATCTACAGGGAAAGTTTGGCCTCTGTGGAAATCTCTAATGAGGCAAGCACAGTGAGAAACTGTGTGTGCGGGTGTTGAACGATGATACAGTCAGCAGTGAGCTGGGGAAAAGCACTTAGTATCACTTAGCAGCAGAAAGCTTTGAGGACCAGAGAGGAGCAGGGAGACTTTTACAGGTAAGACCTCTGTAATAAATCCTGCTTTCTGTGTGAGGTCCACTGTGATTCTCCTCAAAATAGTTTGATTATGTGGAAAAATCCACAGTGGCATTTTAATGTAGTCTGTATTTCCTTTGGCCTTAATTTTGATCTCGTGTTGCCAAAGACAGAATACTTTCCTGTGGTTATTCTAAATAAGTGGCTCAGGTTTTCATTCGATCTTTGATCTTGGAAATTAATTCTGAATTTTCGGCTGAATTTTAAGAGTTTTCTCCCATCTGTTCCACATTGAGATTCTGCTGCAGAAGGGTTGGAGATTGGCAGCTCCTATAACTTGCCTCTTTCAGTGTGTTTGTATCTGTTAGACTGAAATGCTTTTTTGTTGTTGTTTTGTAAAATATTTTTTCACGCCTTTCTCTGTCTTTTTTTAGGTGCCAGTCTACATCACCCTGTCTTGTCCTATCTGCCTGCCAGGGGAAGAGCCAGCAGCCTCTCCTCAGTGACAGTGAGAACTCTGGGAAACAGAGCAGGTACCTCAGGACTGACGGCAGGTTTCTGGTACGTGCTGGCTGGAACAGCAAGGCCGCTACCCTGTGCATTGGTGCATCTCTCACTGGTGATACTGAATCCCAAGGCCGTCTCACCAAATCCAGGAGCATCAGTTGCCTGGACAACAGGCTCTCCATCTATAAGCCCCCAACTCAAACCAAGGAGAATCAGGAAAGTCACAGTGTTGAGGACCAGAAGGACAACCAAGCGGATCTCTCTCTGGGAGATGGACTTAATGGTAGGCCCCTGAGTTGGAGCACGCTCTCACTAGGACCTCACTCTAGCCAAAGCCACAAGCGCACCCTATCTCTCACCCGCTCAGTAGCAGGTGTTCCTCCCACCACAATCCGCAAAAAGATCTCAGAATGGGAGTGCAGGAGGGTCTCTCTTCCTAGGATGAGCTTGTGTCTGGATAAAAGACCAGGAGGGGAGCGTGTAGGGGGCAGTGAGGGCTGCCCAAGCCTGCTCTCTTCTCCCTGTAGCGAGAAGACGTTTGACTTTAAGGGGGTTCGCAGGATGAGCACTGCGTTCTCAGAATGCTCCTATACAGAGACAGAGGAAGAGGAAGGAGTTTCAGATAAAGATAGCCTGGGTCGCTTCCAGAAAAGGATAGGCAAGACCGAGTCCTCAGGAACGTTTGTACGTTCCCTGTCTGCTCGGAAGGAGACATCAGCAGTCCTCAACAGGATACAAAAGATAGAGCAAGCCCTGAAGGAGAATCCCACCCCACCTCCTCCACGCTATCTGAGTAATTGCTATGCTCCAGACAAGATAAGACAAAAGTCTTTTGTGATAGGTGATGACTTGGACAGTACATGCACCAGCAAGCGCAGCAGCATTTGCTCAGTGGCCACTGAACCAGACCCTGTTTTGGTGTCTGATAAGCTCTCTAAACTCAGACAAAGGTTTAGTGTGAGCTCAACCAGGTCTGAGAGCCCAGAGCCACCCAGCCAACAGACTACTGTGGGCTCTCCAGTCAACCCCTTACCCAAACCCAAACGCACTTTTGAGTACGATGCCAAACGGGATCAGAAGAGCGCGTTGCCATCCAATGGACTACCTCCAGCTTCTGAGTCTCCCCCGCCTCTCCCCTCGACCCCTGCACCCAGCATGACACGCACTGCAAAGTCGGAGGGGAGCACTCCCATCAGAATCCAAGACAGGTGAGACAAGGATCAGTGTATTTATGGTTCTCCACATGCTGATGTAAAAATACTCTATATTATTGAAAGTCTGCTCAAGCATGGAGATCAACTGTGTATCAGTTTGTTTCCTACATTGTCAGAGAATAAAACATTTGTGTCCTTTATCTTGAGCCCCCCCAGATCAAACAACATGTACCAGAGATGAAGCGCCACTGCATAAAAGTGCACTGTACAACCTGCTTCCTGCTAGCAACACCCCTTTGGTGAAACCCACAGTTGTATACACTAAATTTTCTAACATGTCTGATAAACTTCTGCAGAACCTGTGGAGTGTTTGCTTTGTTGGTGTTGCAGTTTAATAAGTTACTTATTAACGTGTCTGGTTGTAGTGTTGGAGCAGTTTAATTTGCTTCTCATGAAGTTGCGTTAGTGTTGAAGCTGTATTATTATTATGCATTTAAGAAGAATAGTGTTTTTTACTTCATTTAAAGAGCATTGTGTGGTTTTATCATGATTGGTTTATCATAAGGTGAATGCCTACTGGCTAGAAAAGGCAAATAATGTTTGTACACACTCATAACAAATCTATATTCAATTTCTTGCTAAAAAAGTTCACAAAGTACACATACTGTAATTGAAGTATTGTCATTTTTCCAACTTCCTTTAAACTGGCAGCAGCAAATATCCAATAGAAACTATCACGTTCCTCTGTTGCGTTCATATTGGCTGAATTTTTGCTGTTGTTGTCTACTCTTATTTTTATTCTTATAGTTCTCAGGATCAGATGTCCTCAGATTTTTTGGCGTGAGGGTGGGGCCTCTCCAGATTTTCCCAATGTAAAATGGGGATGAAAAGCCTTAAATGTTCATCCCTTGGACTGTGTTTAAAATTCCTGTGGTTCAAGCAATTTCAGACCAAGCTTAAAAGCCACAAGCTGTCGATGGAGCGACATGACCGTACTGTAGATCCCTGCTCTGATGTAGTAAAGTTCCTCTGCAGTGCCACAGCATATGCTGTGTGCCTTACAGTGTGCAAAGAGCACTCAGAAATAGTAAGATATCTGCATGTTTACTTGTGACTTGTCAGGAATTTCCCTGTGATTGGAGCACATGTTCCTTGTGGCATTTCTCTGTAACTCCCTTTTCTGTTTTTTATACTTAGTAGCCTCTGATTTGAGGCGTTTTGAGGGATATGTTATTTTTTGTGAATTTGGATTGGATTAAAAGTGTCTTAAGAACCTGTTCAGCTTTTTTCTGTGAGCAGTTGGCCAGTAGAGAGTGTCTTACTGCACTCTTTCTCTCTGCTTATCTGTCAACATCTTGCCCATCTTGCTCTGTTTTGATTTTATTTAATTTTCAGGGAATCATGTGAGTCAGAGGATGCTGCAAGCTTACCATCTTCGTATCCGTCCTCACCTGCGGAGAATGGCACAATAACCACAGAGACACGGAGTCGACCCATTTCCAAAAGCACTTTAGAGGAGAATGCCTATGAGGACATAGTAGGTAAGCACACTGTTACGCTAACTTTGAAAACAGGAGTGGTGTCTGCGTGACCTTTTGGATGCAGTTTGATTCAACTCATATTGGGGAGATGATGTCATATTAGATAATACATTGTTATGAGTAAGACAGTGAAAGTATGTGAGTAAACTGATAGTTACTTATCTGAACTCCTGATGAAGTATTCAAGACTCATTTCAATTCAAACTTTGCAGCAGTGCGAAGTAATGCATTTATCTTGAAATTCTTAGTATTTTTGAAAAGCTTTGTTTTTTATTGCTCTGTACTTACTTACTTTTTGGATATGTAATTATACATTGACTATGAATTGAAAAAATGTTGATAATAGTGAATGTAGTAGTGGCCAGTAGACAGATGTTTTACTGAATGTGATACAGTAGCCCCTGTTTTGCCTGGTTTAATAAGATTGTCAGTGTCGCTCCTCCTCCTGCATCTGCCTCATGCAGAAGTGTGGGTTATAGAAAAAGAGTCCTCATGGTAGTAGTCAGTGAACACTCCTGTGGCCTGAGAATGAGATTAATGGATAACATGTGGCTGTAGAGACTGTATTTTACTGTCGAGATTGTGTGGTTTTCCACCAAATTCACACTGCTGTCCAGCACCATCTGACACATATAGAGAGTATGAGCAATCAGAAACTAAACTTATTTTAGCTATAATCGTGCAGCTTGAGGACAAAACTAATGGTGAAATCTATACTTACCTTGAATTTGGATTAATTTTTTAAAAGATTTTCATCTTCTCACATTGTAACTCTTTTAGAGACAAGTCGTGTGTCTCACTGTAAACAGGATCCACTTAACAGTTCTCTGAGGTAATGTGTGCATGAATTTCTTGACATACTAAACTCAAATTCCTTTCCGCTAACAAATGACCCCAGGACTTCTGCCCAGTCCAATTGCCAGATCTCTTAGTGCATACTTAATGTGGTGGAAATGTGTCAGTGTAATTATAGTTTGGCTTAAACATCATGAATTCTGTGTTTCATGATGAAGCTTGACTTTGAGGTGTGGTCAAATTTTCACACACTGAAATATCTTTCATGATAAATGTTCAGCGATGATCAAATAAGAGTTGAATGTTTTTGATATGCAGGTATTATATTATTTCATGGTATTCCTACAACTAGCCATTCAGATCAGTGCCGTGAACATCAGCAGTTTAGTGAAGCCGAGGATGTGCAGCAGTCTCAGAGAGAGCGTAAGGGCATGACTGATTTTCATATGAATCCCAACAAAGCCCCCATTGTTCCGCCAGCACTGTAGAGTGTAGAGTTCGCAGTTTAGAGAGGCACTTCTGCCAATGTCTGTTTGTTCCTGACAGCGACATTGTTTCCGACTGAGTTTGAAATTGTTCCAGCTATTTCCAGCTATTTCAAAACAGGTTTTCAAACTGAGTCCTAATGGAGTATAACAGTGGTTTCCAACACCACTATGCAGTGGTTTACAGGTCAGATGATCCATTTGAGAAGCAACCACAGCAGACAGAAATGAGCCATGTTTCAGTCCCTCTGTGCCCCTATTTTCCTATTTCATCTGACTCAGATAACCAGAAGTCTCCACTTATTTCCCTCAAACATCTATTGTACCAGAGTTAGCATGAAAATGAGGATGCTCTCTTTGAAAATCTTGTCTTTTGGCACATGTTTATGATGCCTGATGTTGACCTTAAAGTCATTTTTTACCTTTGATACCATGCTACTGCAGTCTATACGGGATTAATGGTGCCTCAATAAGTGATTTCTTTACAGGCTGATGAATCACACCCCATGCACTTGTGAAACTATGATTCAGCTGTCTGTATTATTGAGTCCTAGCCTGTTTCAACCTCACAGTGTTGCGTTACCTTCACTGACGTAGTTTGCCAATTAAACTCTTGTGAATAAATCTGGGAGAAGGTTTGGTACACGTTAGGAGTGATTCACATTCAAATCTAGTTGCACTGGCGCTATTGAGCCTGTAATTTTGTTAGTCTTTGGTGCAAAAGATATGAAAACTACTGTCCATTATTTTACATAGTTTGTATGTGGTCAAAAGCAGACTGTTCTCAGGATGGACACAATGTATAGTTTGCAGTGCTGCCAAATATTTTAACAAAACACTAACCTATTTTTTCATCCCATGCACATTTGTGTTCAGACCATGAATGGGCAGGCAGGGCAACTATACTGTAGCTTGTCTATTTCATAGGGTAAGCTGATACTGACATAGTTGGTATAGTTTGTTCTGTTCCTCACCCTGCCCAGAGAGTCCATTATGTACAAAGAAATGTACAATCACAGTGTGCAGTTGAGGTGTATCCACTCCCCACATATTACGGTGTGTCTGGGAGTGTGTTAGAGAGATCTGGATGCTTGCAATCAGAGAAGTAGATTAGTACCCTCCAGTATATAAGCAGCTATACAGACATATCATTTTCCCAGCAGGCTCTCATTACAGCTCTGCTTCAGTTTAATGGAGTTGCAGCACAACATGGGGTCAGACTAAGCCCTCTTATTCTGGTCCTCAGTTTCAATGATGCGCAGAAAATCACCCCAGTAAGCTAATTTACTTTGTGACACAGCATGTACAGTGCATGTCTTCATGTGAGTGCCTGGGTATGAGTACTTACCTAAAAAAGGTTTAATAATTAACCTCAAAATAAAGAACAGAACAAAGCTGTGCCTTTAGGTTAATGTTAATCATTTTTAACACGCACAGTGATTGTTTGACATCTTGAGTTCATCAGGTTTTCAACTAATATACTCAGGAAGAAGGAACAAAGCTACCAAATAGATTTTGGTTTTTTTCCTTTCTATTGACAGATAACACTGCTTTTCTTTCTGTTAAAAGTTTCTCTCATGCATTTCGACGCCATCTGGCTCTGTTTTTATACTTCAGTGTGGTTTCTTCACTTTCTCACAACCTTTTTCAGACCCTGCCAAAAAGCTATTCTCAGAGCACATGTCTGAATAGACATGGACTGTGGTGTTACACAAGTTTTCTCTTTATTGAAGTTGGCCTTCTGCCAGGTGACATCAGTGAGAGCTGTGCAGAGCTCTGTAATGTGCCTTTTCTTTCCTTTTCTGCTATCATCTATTGACTGAAGTATATCTACAGAGAATACAGTAGCAAAGTCTCTGCTTATTGGGACTTGTTGAGGTGCAGTGTTGAATTTTTCACGTCATTCCTAAAATAGAAATGAGAATTTAGACCCTAGTCAGAGTCTTAAAGCTTATGGCTCTGCTCTATATTTTTCTTATTGTCATGTGCAGAGTCTTGATATTGTGTGTAAATTGTGTGTGTATCCAAAGCTGCATTTATTGTATTCCTCTGGGCTGTAGGCCTCCGTTATTGCTCAAAAGCTATTAAAAGCACGTCTATGACCCTCACGGCTGCACTGGGTGACGTGTTCCTTGGCCCGGAAGAGTTTGGACATAGTAGTTTGTTTAGAAATGCCTCCAAAGACTAATAACAGCAATCATGTTTTCAGTCTCTGGAGAGTAGTTCTGTGTATGCGCGGGAACATGGTTCCGTTTATAGAGATTTGCTAGCTTGTTGTGCTAAATATCCCAACCTCTTGACTTTATGAAGTTATGTAAGTTATTTTCAATGTACAATGTAGTATATATGGATTTGTGTATGGGACATGCTTCAGTACTTCACAAGAAAGAAAAATATGCACAGTACTTTTCAAAAGATTGGACATACTTTCAATATTCAAATTAATAGGAAAATGTGTCCAAATTTTTAAGTGGTACTGTATAACAAAAGCTATTCTAGTCATATTTGTACAAGAAACTTTCACATCCAGAATCGTTGTCTAAGAAGATGAGCCCCCTCTTCCTCACTGGGAGCAGACAGTTTGCATGCCTGGACAGTGACTCACCAGCAGTGTTGCATCCAGCAGTTTCAGCTGGGCCCACTGGGGCCTGTGGGGCCCAGTGAGCCAGTTGGGAGTGACCTTTGACTTACCTTTCATGACTCATCTTCTTTAAGACAAACCATAGGGAGGCACTCCGGTGCCCCTGACACCTTTTATTGCCCTGTTTACCCTTTTTGACCCTACTACTTCTGGTGTCTTCTGTCAAAAACAGCCTCTGGCCTTGGAAAGTTACTGACATTATGTTTGAGCCACATTGAAAATCTATATCATCCCCACAGAGAAGGAGAATCCATACGAAGATGTTGACCTGAAGCGGAGGAGTTTGGGTCGAAAGACTTGTCTTTTGGACAGAAATAGACCTTGGACCACCATGGACAGGAAGCTGAACCTTCCACCTCAGGTAAGTCATAAGCCTGCCGGGATTGACAGCTCTGACATATTTTCCTTTTGTAAACAGAGCTCATATTTTTTTCTGGGGGAGAGTGAATCCCCTCACTGGATGTCAGTGCTGAATACCCTGGAAAAGATCCTTCTAAAGAATCTCACACCTCGTTTGTGGTGCTGCAGGAAACAGTTTGACCTGGTGATGTTTCACAGACAGGTCCAGCTGCAGATTTATCTCTCACAAAGCACTTATTTCCCTTAAAAATAGGATTTTATTTTTACATCATTAAAAAAAGTAAAATATTTTGAATTAATGGACTGGGATGAGTGTCAGGTGAAATGTACTAAACCCTCTATCTTCTGTTTTCTGTGACTAGTTGCCTTCCAAACCCAGTAGCCAGTCCCTTCGCCTCTCTGGTCCCAGCGACAGGACGAGCCACCGGTTGTCGCAGTTATCCAAACGCCACAGCCATGATGAAATGCTGCTTCTTCCTCAGCGGAGTGTATCAGCTTCAACTTGTGGCCTGCTGGACGATAGCCTCTGTGGCACAAGTGATACCCTGGCCTCACACAGGCACTGGAGGATCCCCAAGGTACACATGGCTACATCCTACACAAACACCTACGCTAACTCCTTGCAGAGCTCTGTCTCCATCCTCTTTGGCTTCTCAGACCAGCTCAAGTTTCTTTAGTATCCCAGTCAGAGTTAGAGCAGCTCTGGATCAGTTATGCTGCCTTCATTTAGACAATAGGTATTTATAAAACAGTGCTTCAATTCATGTAATCACTGCTTGAGTCTAAGCCCTTGTGGTACCATTTCTCAAGAACTCATTTTAGAGTTCTGTTTTTCCGCAACACTTAAAGCACATGTACAGTGTTTTAAAGTGTTACGTTTGGCCATGTACACCATATATTTCCTTTATACTTAGAATCAAAAGAAACAAAACTTTCGAAGATTTCCCACAGAGAATCTCTTCTTTCCTCTGTTTACTGCAGCTGGTCCAGAGGATCAACTCCATTTACTGCACTAAACGTGGGAAGAAGAGGCTTAAGAAGCTGTCCATGTCCAATGTTGAGACTGCATCTTTGAGAGGTAAGGACTCCCTTTTTTCCCTTTATCCACCAAACAGATAAGTGTGTAAATATTTGCATCTCAGCCACCCACATAGAGTTCTAGCTATGTTCCTTCTTGTGACATAAACACATGTTTGTGGAATTGCCCTTTGACCCGTAAAAAAATCTTCTTGTCTGTCTCATGTCTGCCTCCAGATGACAACAGCGAGAGTGAGAGTGACTCTGACGACAGGTTCAAAGGTGAGTGACCACAGAGTCCATTTCCATGGGTGAGGTGCTGGACTTCTGTTTGTTCTCACGTTTTTCTCTGAGCTGCTTTCTTCTGTATTTGTGGAGCAGCTTCTCATGGCAGTTATGGTTTTAACAGATTTAATTTCTTGACTGTCTGAAGATGAATTTCATGTGAGTCTAAGGTTGCATTTCAATGTGAATGAATGCTTCCCTCCCTCCTCAGCTCACACCCAGAGGTTGTTGAAACTGCAGTCCATCCTTCGACGGGCCCCCAGCTACCGCACACTGGAGCTGCAGCTCATTGAGTGGCAGGAAAGAGAACTCTTTGAGTATTTTGTGGTTGTTTCCCTGAAAAAGAAACCCAGCAAAAACTCGTACTCCCCAGAGGTCACCTATCAGTTCCCCAAGGTAAAGGCATGACAATTATAACTAAAACCTGCTGTTGAACCTTTTACATCTGGCATAACATATATCCTCAGTGACTGGATTTATTTTTACATGAAGCAAAATCCCAAAAGTCAGTGTGCCAGTGCCCCTAAAATGCTTCATAGTATGTGATTTAGCTCAGGAATGACAAAATACTGCCTGGACAAACCACTGCAGACACTATTTCAAAGCTTACCAAAATTCCTTGAGTTAACATTTTGTTTTTGTCTGTGAGATTTGATGTCATTTTGAATGTCAGGCTGGAGGGTCAACATGTTGTAAATTGAGGAAAAAACTATTTTAAATGGTTTTAATAATAATATTAATATAAGCTGTAAAATGTTGCATATGGATCACAGCAGAGATTACGTGTTGATCACCCCTTGTTTGTAGTGCACAAGAATACTTGTGCACAATACAAACAAAACAGGGACCCATTCTTAAAAAACATTGCTCCTGAGCACTGCTAGTGGTCAGAAACTGCACATCACATCTTAAAGATTTATAACACAGAGCCAAGGGAGTCTTGGGATCCTGTTTCAAACACCAGGATCCATTTTTGTAGCAGTTATTCAAAACTATATTTTAAAGATGTTAAGATTTGGCTCTGCAGAAGTGACTCTTGGGAGAAGTACATCTCTGCCAGCCAGAGGAAGCATACACTTAATTGTTAAATTGATGAGAATCAGATGGGGCAAAGGTTTCAGTTTGTATGGGAGAAATGTTAGTCAGGTCATGCACTGGTCACTCTGAGATCTATGGGGATTTAAAAAAAAAAGGAGGTTTCTGAATGACAGTGAGCAAACTGAAACTCCTCTCCTCTCCTGTCCTCTCCTCTCCTGTCCTCTCCTCTCCTCTCCTCTCCTCTCCTCTCCTCTCCTCTCCTCTCCTCTCCTCTCCTCTCCTCTCCTCTCCTCTCCTCTCCTCTCCTCTCACAGCTAGAGAGGCCCACCAAGCAGATAAGGGAGGCCGAACAGAGGCTCAAAGCAATTCCTCAGTTTTGTTTCCCTGATGCAAAAGACTGGAGTCCTGTGTCTGAATACTCCAGGTATGACTGAGAATCCCCCCCTCGTCCAGGGTCAAATTCATTGTAATGAACTGATCTGTTGTCTTGTTATTGTTACGACATATATGTTTGTGTAAATGAAGGTTTAGAGGAAATGAACTATCTTTGAAAACAGAAACAACTATTGTCTGAGCAGACCATTGTGAAGCTACTGTATGTCATGAATAATTATTTTATGTACAGCTTATCAGTGTGATTATCTTGAAAATATCTCCACTCTGTCATTGCTGTTATATAGAATACAATGTTTATCCATGTAGTACAGCAGCTGACAGGAGCTCTGTACCTGCCTACCTTACTATGAGCGTTTCTATTGACCTTTGCTGCAGTGAGACCTTCTCCTTTATGTTGACCGGTGAGGACGGCAGCCGGAGGTTTGGGTACTGCCGACGCCTGCTGGTAAGTCACCATTCAGCTCCTGGTCATCTGCTCCCTTTTCACACCCTGCTGAGGCCTGTTTGTTGTGACAGACCATTTCACTCGAACATGGTCTTCCTGTGTGTTGCGTGAGAGTCCATTGTGGCAGCAGGAAAGAAAAATCTATAAAGACAACAATAACAAGTCATGACTACATTGGTGTGAAACATGTTGGCGCACAAAAAAGACCCACACACTTATGATTACAGCAGCAAATCTGCATGAGCATACAGGGATTTATAAACCTTTTACTGTTCAGTTTTACCCAGGAAATAAATACACAAGAAGTGCAGTATTAAATATGTAAATCTAACATAACACATTTAGTTTGAATGTGATATAATCATAAATTGATCTTATAAAGACATTTACTTGTGATCTTAATATAGTTAATACCACAAAAAAATCAGTAATAGAAAGTATATAATAATATAATAATTTAAGCTGAAACCCAGTTAAAATGGACTCATTCAATTTAACAAGAGCTTCTCAGGAAAGGCAAGACAAAGAAAAGCCATGAAAAATCTTAACTTTGTCATTGTGGAGCATTTCTTCTATATAATGAGGCTGCAGAGCACTTTGAAGTTTTTTGTTGAGCTTCCCGTTTAGCTTGCGGGCAATGAGCATGACTATGTGGGATTCTGTGAATGTGGTGGTGATTTTGTTTGCCGTTTGGTATTTCTGAGTGTGTTTACAGTACTGCAGTGTGTATGCTCTCTGAGGTTTACTGGGAGTGTCTTTACCACTGTGCATGTGCTGGGTAACATTGTG
Organism: Scomber scombrus; assembly: GCF_963691925.1. NCBI lineage: Eukaryota > Metazoa > Chordata > Actinopteri > Scombriformes > Scombridae > Scomber > Scomber scombrus. The sequence continues at coordinate 21,111,075 of NC_084970.1, forward strand.
TATATGTGTTGGGTAACAGCCGGACATCTTTTGAATTCTTTGACCAGGCTAACCTGTGTTTCTCTCATGCTTGATCGCCTCTGAAATTCATCTTGATAGAAGCAGAGTTTAATGAAGGTAGAGAAAGAGGTGAGCCTCTCTCCTCCAGTAACTTTGTTTCCTCCCCGCTGTCTGTCCAGCAGTTGGCAGTAACCAAGCATTCCTGAGGACTTGAATCAAGCTCCACATAGTTGATTTAATCATCCATTTGGAAAAGCGGAGGAGAAACAAGAGGAGAAAATTGTATACCTAATATGGACAAGTGGTTTGGCGTTTCTTGAGTGCTTGTGTTCATTTGTGTCCGTGTGTTTGAGTGTCTGTGTCTGTGCCCCGATGTCTCGAAGCACATAATGGCCTATGAGTGTACATAGCAAGGTAGATATGATCAGCAGAAGCAGATAAATCACCTGTGTTTAGGAAGTTGGTATCCGCATCAAAGACTTCCACCTCAGATGACTAGATTTTAGACTTCAGCTACAGTATTTAAGTAACTTATCTGCATATTATCTGCTGATTCTTTATGTATCGCACATCTTTTGATGAGAAAAGAGCGCTTTTCTGTGTTTGTAGACAGCTCTCAGGATGTCTGTGAATATGGTTTAACACATAAAACCACTGTCTCCTTATTAAGTCTGTCATCGACTCTGTCCAATGAGTTTCTGTTGCTTTCTCTTTCAGCCGAGTGGGAAAGGACCTCGCCTGCCAGAGGTGTACTGTGTCATCAGCAGACTGGGCTGTTTTGACTTGTTTTCCACGGTGAGCTCAGTCTTGCCCATTCATATCTACATACATACAAACACGCAGCCACAGTGAGCTAGCTGTTTGTGTTGTGTAGCTGTGTTAACCTGTCTCGTAGCTGAAGTAAATGACATTCAGCAGACCTTCTGCTGAATGCCTGCTCATTGGTAAACCTTATTTCAGTCTATTTTTTTCACTTTCTGATACCCCAGAGTAATTGTTTCCTTCACTTTTGTCTCAGTGGTGCTAACAAAGAGCAGAGCAGCCAGTGTGTTTGACTTTTTCCGCCTTATCTGGTGACTTCAAAATTCAAAGTGAGAGAGTCCAGACTGGTGAAACAGAGTAGCTGCTATATGATGTAAAAATAAAATAGCATGGTATGTTTCAAACATGTGATGTCTCCAGTGTTTAATAATGGGGTCCTTGTGAAGCCCTTTAAGTCTGTAAGTGAAGTGTGATCAAAAGTCTGAAATTTTCTTTGCAAGTTAAAGCAAAATAGTTGTGTCATGTACTGTAGGTTAAGTAACCATATACTGTAGCTATAGATGCTTTTTATCATTTATCATTTAATTTGTGAATGAAATGTGTACTTGTACTATGGTTTGTCTGGTTTTGCATCATGTGATATTTCAACAGTGAATATCTGAAATGTCTCCAGTTATGTAATGGTACAGCAACACACCTGTGACACAAAGAAGACTTTAGAGTGCTTTGCTGGTAAATGATAGAGGATGGAAGTGTTTGATTTCAGAGGCAGTTGTGTGTGAGACAGACAGAGAGATGGACAGAGGTGATATCATATGACCTTGACAACAAGTGATTCTCCAATCAACTTTCCAGGCAGGAGGCAGCTTGGACCAAAACAGACAGACAGGCACACTAGGTGGAATTTTCCAATCACACAGACATGGAAAGAAATTAATTTGCTATTTTTGAAAACAGAAAAAGAATACCTAGCTCCAGGCAATTTCTAATGATAGATAGATAGATAGATAGATAGATAGATAGATAGATAGATAGATAGATAGATAGATAGATAGATAGATAGACAGACAGACAGACAGACAGACAGACAGACCAATTCATAAGAACACATTTCCAATGAGACTTGTGTGTTGTTGATGTCACTTAAAATATGTTGAGGAAATCATGCTTTTTTTCTCTCAATGTTTAGATCCTGGATGAGGTGGAGAGGCGGCGAGGCATCTCAGCAGCCCTGGTCTACCCCTTCATGAGGAGTTTAATGGAGTCACCCTTCCCTGCACCAGGGAAGATCATCAAAGTAAAGACCTTTCTGCCTGGTGCAGGAAATGAGGTCAGAACTGCTGATAGAGCAGAACACAGCTCTTTTTTCTGTCATGACTTTTATTGTACCATCTACATGGTCTTGGTGGCTCGATCTGATAGTATATTTCATTAAAGCTTCCTTTATTTACTCAAATTGTTTTCACAGTCCAATTCCAGTTCTTTGTGCTTGTTCAGGTCATCGAGCTGAGGCGGCCCACCGACTCCAGACTGGAGCATGTGGACTTTGAAAGTCTGTTCAGTTGCCTCGGTGTACGGCAGGTGATACGTGTCTTTGCCTCGCTGCTGCTGGAGCGTAGAGTTATCTTTGTGGCTGATAAACTCAGGTGAGGCTCTATCATCACTATCATCATCTGCAAAATATCGTCATTTCAGTTAAACAAAAGCATGTAATTTTCTCCGTTGCCCCTCTATGATTTTTGAGAGTGGCCACTCTGTTACTGTTGTTTGAACCTTTGTACATATTTTTAATAATTTGTTCAAAACAAATAGATTATTTCAGAATCGATAATTTCTGGAATTTTAAACAAAATAATACAGTCTGAGAAACAAATAGAGTTAAAAAATATTTAAATGAATTCATGTGAGCCATAATAGGTTTCAGCCCTCCTGAAAGCCTCATCATGGATGAATAGATGGATAAATATCACTCATGGGTCACGGTGAAACTCCATTACACAGTAATGTAACAGTATATAGAATACATCTTGCATTTTTAGGTTACTGTGTCCCCAATTTTCTAATGGTTGTCCCATGCGTAGAGATGCTTGATTATTGTATACTAGAATGAGAAGGTCAGACCACAGGTTATTTAGTCAGTCAGTCAGTCAGTCAGTCAGTCAGTCAGTCAGTCAGTCAGTCAGTCAGGCCAGAACTAAAGTGGGTCACAGAAATGAGGAGAAAAGGGTGGGGCTGATAAGATGTGAAGGGTCTCCAAGGGCACAGTGTCCCAATCTGTCCTCTTGTTACAGAATAGAGAGGGGTACTTTTGGAGCGTTGGAGGCGAGGGTGGAGTGGGAGGAGATTTGAGTAGAGAAGTAATCTCTCCATGTATCAGAGCCCAGTTTAAACAAACATCAGTGGGGGCAGTGACTGTGAGGGGAAGGAATGCACTTCCTGTGTGCGCGACTCTGCCCTCTGATCTGTGGCTCGACTGTCACCGTTTGACTTATGATGCCACGTTCACTCCCTGTGTATGAGCGGCGGCACTCTCTGTGTCCCTTGAGAAAATCGGTCTTAGATGCTCATTACCAGAGGTGATAACATCAAGGAGTCACTGGGTGGGAATCATGAACTAACTCATGCTACAATACTAATAGAATATATTGTCAAAGACAGTGATGCGTCACTTGTATACATCTTTCAAGACAGTCATTTATCACAATCTTGGTGCTAGTTTCACAAAATGTTGTAGAACAAAGCCCACAGTGTCTTAGCTTGTTTTTAACATAAACAGTGCCACCATACAAATTTTAAATGGTCATAAATTTGCACAAAGTTAAATGACTATGAAGCAGAACACCAGTTAAAATACTTGCAGTGAAAGTACATATATTACAGTTTCAAACCGCAAATTAAGTTACAGAAAACTAAAATAACTACAAAAAAGCAAATTGCAAATACAAATTCTATAATTTTAACTGGCAGTCACTGTCCTTGATTGATGCCATTTACTTCATGATGTGCTCAAATGTGTGTGTGTGTGTGCGTGTGTGTGTGTGTGTGTGTGTGGGTGTGGGTGTATGTATTTAAATGTGTAAGTGTGGATGCGTACATGCAGAGCTCCTGTGTTTTGGTTTCTTTTGAAAACAGTGACAGGGCCTCACTGTAGCATTAATGACTTCTATGATAAAAGGGCTTCTCCCACTGGGGCTCTTGTACATAATCCATTCCCAAAATACCTTGGCAGTAGAACGTGATGTATGTTTCTTTCCCTTGAAATGTATATCCAATACAAGCAGGAACTGAGAGGAAACACCATGTTAGGAAATGGTTCTCTGTGGAGTTTTCTATCCTCTGTTTCCTGAGCGTGTTGCGTTCACTTACCTGTTCTAATATTACACGGAAACCTTTGTTTTTTTATCAAAGGAGGTTGCTGCTTTTACATGAAAGTCTGCAAAGACAATTTCTTTTTAAGTGATCATTCACCGTCCGCTGCCTGTAATAACACGTTGGATGCATAATCAGATAAATTTACCGTTAGCTATGTCACTCTGTAATTGCTTAATTCAATTGCCCGGCAAATGCTGAGTGAGTTTTGTCAGTGCTGCAGACTTATGTAAACAGTCTCTGTCAGTCCTCAGGCAAGAGTTGAAGACTGTTACCAAATTATATGTGCATGTCTGGATTTATCTCTTGGCATGGTGATGAAATGCTCCCACAGTAAAAAAAAAAAAAAGAAGAAAAAAAAGACTGCATATTGGATCTTAATGACTTTCCCTCATGTGACTCTATTGTTCTGTAGTTCTCTAACCTTTTTCTGTCACACCCCCTTCGGAGGACAAAAAAAGCAATCATACCCTCTCAAGTATAAATCCAATACATTTTAGTTTTTTTAATCAACCATTAAGAAAAATGTTTTGCAAAGGAAAGATGGATGAACTATTACACCTCAAAGCACCTTTAACCTTTTAGCACCTTGTTAATGTTTGCACTGCTTTCTTGTTCTTTCTGGCATTTCTTATGCATTTGTATTTGTTTTTTACTTTAATACTACTTATAATAGTGCTCATTGCCTTGTACCTGATCAGCTACTTGAGATTTTGTACCATGGCTCTGGAATCACTGTCTTCTAACACATGATTCTTTTGCCTCATGTGTAAGTGGCTTTCGATAAAAGTGTCTGCCAAATGACAAAATGTAAATCTTAAATGTATTAGACATAAAAGAGACAAATCTTCAACTTGATAATGAAGTTGAGAGCAAGATAGGCTTTGTCATATTTAGGCTTCAACTGATGTGTTTACTCAATGAGCATCAACTCTTTTATTCCTGCAATAGTCAGTGCACATGGTTGGTTATAGTTACTTAATGAATCATATGATTTTAACTGTATGTTCTCCACATGTCACAGTGCTGCCCCTCTCCAGTTTGAGAACCACAGGTTAAGATGTTTCAGTCTTCCCTGCATTATAATAACACACAATCAAATAACATTTGTTACAGTAAGTTTGTGTCTCACAGATTGATTTGGGTAGCTAAGAAGAAGAGTGAGGAATAAAATGAAACCTGAGAAGTCTTTGCTTGAGAGGAGAAGAGAAGGGAAGAGTGAAAAGGAAAGGAGGGGACTGTAGAGGTAAACTAAACAATGGCTCTGAAAGCTTTTCTCCTGGCCATGTTGAATTAATCATGCTCACTTTTCTGTGGTACAGGCAGCTGCTTGGGTTTCTGCATAGACACTCTCTGGTTTCTCTTTAATGCTGTTCATTTTGGTTTTCATATGTGCCAAAAGCAAACTCAAAACTGGTTGTTGAGGAGCCCCCTGGTAGCCAAATGGTACAGTGCATGCCACATTATCACAATGTCCATGGTTTGACTCTGGCTTGGGACCCCTGTTGCATGTCACCCCCCCCCCCCCCCCCCCCCCCGCCCCCCTCCTTCTCCATTATTAGCTCTCTATTAAAAAAGACAAAAACATGCCTTAAAAAAACAAATGGTCATTAAACTGGATGATAAATAGTTTGTTTTGCAGCTGCAGTATTATGATAAATGGTGAAGGCAGGTAGAGTTATAGTCACTGCTGCTGGCATTTTTCTAATCAAGTTTACTTCATTTAGTCCGTTAGTTATTCTCAGACACTTTCTGTAACATGCTCTGCAGTGCTGGCACAAGGCCAAAACCACTTTTAACAACTTAACCAGTTTCCCATGTGGTATTTAACTCAGAGGTAGAGTGAAATCCACACACTGTAAACATGTGAAATGTTTCTGTTTTCAAAGAAAAGAGGAGGACCCGGCTATTACCAGAGCCTGAACAGCTGATTTTTACATCAGTGTTTCTCTCATGAATGCTTACATCTCCGTATCGACGCTCACATTCACATGTGTACCCAAACACCTGCACACATTCATCTGTTCTCTAGACAGCCTTAATCAAACTCGGACATTATTGCAGTTTTAATAAGAACATGTATAGGGTTTCCTATTGGGAAGACATTTTTCATTGTAAAATGGCTTCTGCTGCCGTCTCTGGAGCTGGAGCCGAGACTGTGAGCTGGTGGTGGAGAACCTTATAGACAGGAAGAGAGGGAAAACCATTTGGGGACCAAGGGAGCAGAGATCATTCTGTACAAGGATAAAAATACACCCTGCACAGCTTGTCATAGAAATCCTATAGGTATATATGTACTCTACTCCTTCTTTATATGATTTCTAAGTGTTATGAGGAGCTTGGGAAGAGCTTGGGAAGAGCTTGGGAAGAGCTTTAACATTGAAAAATGGTTTTACAGAGCTTTGCAGCACAGCTGGTGTCTGACAGTTGTGGCTCAGTTTGCTCCCGACCTAGTCCTCTTCTGTCCTGTGGAATCAAGACTTTGCAGAGTCAAGACTGGTAGACACAATGCTGTACTTCAGCAGCAATGCTAAAGTACAGCATTGTGTCCCTCTCCCTCTCCCTCTATCTCGGAATTATGGGTTTCATTAAAATTGCTCAGATCAATATTTTCATAACAAAGATTCAAATGACCACGTGTGATGTTAAAGGTGTAGCTTGTCGTAACCAACCAGAGTTAACAGCCAACTCTGTAGTTCCCCATCAGAGCATTGTAGCATCTTTCACCAAATTATTTTGGTTTTACAGCCCACAACTTCACTGTTTTCTTTTTCACTCTTACAGCTCTCATGAGCTTCTTGTTTCCAGCAACAACAGGCGACTGTTTTCATTAAAAAAAGGCTCAGATGCTTCATGCCCAGCATTAAATGGCAGACAGGAAGAGTTAGCAACTGGTTGGTGAACATAGCGGAGCATTTAGCGGCTAAAGAGCCACATTTTTCCCTCAGGAGTTGGTAGAGACCAAACGAGAGCTAAAAGGAAAATGAATACTGAAATTATATTCGTCAAGTATACCCAAACACAAAACACAAAACAGTGCTAATTTGGCTTCATATCTGCTTAATATGTAAAAGGACAGCTTTTTGCTTACACTACAAATTAGTCCTATTTTAGCTATGCTTTGTTAGAAACCAGCATATAGCATAAAAGGTTTGGAGTTAATTTGTCCTTTTATATCTTTTAAAGAGGGACAAAATAAAAAAGAACATCTTAACATAATGCTATCTGATACACCACCGCCACCACCACCACAGCCTCTATATGTATGTACATATACACAACATATTGTATAAATATCAGAAAATAACAAAGAAGTATCAAATAGTGAAGTAAAAGCAGACATTGCTCACAAAATCTCCCCTACTCCACTTTAATTCAGGATGTTTAATTTCCTGTTACTTGTATGTTATCCTCACCTATTAGAAACCATTTCTCTTTGTATGGCTTTTATTATGACCCATGTGTGATCCTGGAGTCTGAAGTTTTGGTCTGGATAAAACAGGAATGTCCCTCACTTTTGTTGACTGGCAACCTCTGGTAGTGCAGAGTGTTTTCATTGCAAGTTCATCTTCTCCCAGGAGTGTGTGGTTGGGGAATGAGTGTAATTGATCCTTTTGGTATCAGTGTTGTGTCGGACCACGTGTAGCCTGTGGCGAAGGTTTTCAGAGATCTGTGCCCCATCACTCCCTGTTGAAACTCGTCAAACCCAGGAGACGGGATCTGTTAGGAATTATCAAGCCCTCCTCAGGCAAATGGAAATTAGACCGGCCAAAGCAAAGCTGCAAGTGCTTCATGTTATGAGTGAACTGGAAGAGGCCTAAAAAGACTGAACGCTGTGGTTATTATAGCCTTTGGGTTTCCACTGGTGTAATTCTATTTTATCCTGTCAAGAAAACACATTTTAACTTTTCAATTTGACTCATGGGAAGTTAAGATGAAAAGGCCTGTGGCAAACATATAGCCTGGGCATGTCGTTTATCTCAACACGTTGACTATGGATTAACATCTTCTCTGTTCCCTGTATGTTCTTCAAAGGTTTTTCTGTCTGAAGCTGAAGCTCAGTGTGAATGAGGTTGCATAAAAGGGAGTAACTTGTGTTTACTTGGATGTTCTGTCTGCTGTTGATGACAGCAACCACAGAAAACATTCCTCATTAAAAGTGTATATATCTCAAGTGGGGTGCGTTTGCATACCATGTTTGATCCCTGGTCTTGTTCTTGATCCATACTGATTTAGTGCTCCACTGAGTGTTTCTGTGTGTGTGTGTCTGTATGATTGGATCCACAGTTTATTTTCACTCTCTTTGTGTACATGGACTGGACAGTATGTAGAGGACAGAGGGGAGGAGGGTCAGCCACTGTCAACAAGCGACGGATCGTGAGAAAGACTGGCTGCTATTTGTGATCTTGATGTTATACCACAGCTGTCGAAGTTTAACCGAATTGGTGCTTGTTGGTATTGCGTCAACAAGCCTCCAGTTTAACCACAGCAACATGTCAGAGTCACGCCACCCCTGCAGATAGAGTAATGTTAATTACTGATGATAAGAGTTTTTTTTTTTTTTAATTACCATCCATCTATGTGGTTTGTATTAAATCAATTTACACTGACATTGAAGTGAACCCAGATTAAGCTTTGAATCATTTAGAGAACTCGCCCAGATGTTGTTGTAGTACTGAGTCCTTCAAAGAAATCTCTTTGTCAAAGTGTGAGAACTGTCTGTCGGATCCCGCTGTCACTCAGAAGAGCTGCAGGAAGAGCAAAGTGTCAAATCCAGAGTACATAGTTGGGCTGTTACGCCTCATATAAAAGTAACTGTTTCAAGGAAAAGAGGATCAAGTAGTCAATTTAACTTCGGGAAAGAGCTTGGACATGGAAATGGACTGTTTAGGCTCATATAGAACACTATGTCCCCCAGTCAATGATTTAATGATATTGATTTAAAAGTAGTGATATTCTGTTTTTTTCACTTTACAAAAGTTCCTAATTGCAGTAGGCTGTTTTTAGGAAAAAGCTGTTGCCACAAACTCACCACTCCCCTTTCAGCCTGGGAAAAAAAAGGTTTTCATTATCTTGTGAAACATCTGCCCTGCTTTTAGTTGAATCTGGTGTGGCCTACTGCAGGGCAGTGCTGTGTGAGTGTGAAGGTGATTGATGTTGTTTGTCCTCTTTTTTTTGTGTCTGCCATCATCAGTACCCTGTCCAGCTGCATGCTTGCAGTAGTGGCGCTGCTCTACCCCTTCTCCTGGCAACACACCTTCATCCCTGTACTGCCAGGGTCCATGTTGGATATTGTCTGCTGTCCCACTCCCTTCCTGGTGGGGCTGCTGTCCAGTTCATTGCCTAAGCTTAAAGAGCTGCCGGTAGAAGAGGTAAGTTTACTCTCTCTGGATTCTCTCTGACCATCTGGTTGCAGTTTTTTCCCCCAAACTCTGTTGTCTGTTAGAACATAATGGATATCACTGATTGTTCAATCTGTCTCTCTTTGTTCTCTGCCTAATTGAAGTGGTTTTTTTTTGGAATAGTGCACATTTCTGTCTTGGCTGATAAACTAAAGCAATACAGATTCAGTGTATTATGAGTTTGGCTGGCTGCTGCTGTATCTGTTAAACCTCCTCTGCCTCTGGTCTTATTATATAAGGGAACCAGCCAGGTGACTTCCACAGGTTTACATGGTAACATTCAGACCATGTGAGCTTTTACGTTGATCACAAATGGAGTCATGTTTCACAGACAATTGTCCCTTACAAATTATACATCTAGTTTAGATACAGATTAGTGAAAAGTGTCAAAATTGACATGAGCAGAAATACTCTCATGTTGCAAATTGGGTGAACAGTTTGACATTTCAAAATATTGTGTATTGTAACCTAATTTACAAGATGTGACTTTTAGGTGATTTTTGATTTATTGATGATTTCCTCTTTAGTAAAAGCATCGAGTGTTTTCAATAAGTGACTAAGAGTGTTTCTTGTTAGTTTTTCCTGTAAAGAGCTATAACATTTAAGCCATACCTTTTGGAACTTTGATTTCAGTTCATACCGTGCAAGCCTGTGAAGTGTTGCTGACCTTAAAATGATTCATCCATGTATTACATTCATACTGTACATGTACGTGTAAATATTTCACACAGATACACAGCAAGTCATCTCAAGTAGTGCTGGTAGGGACAGTTGGTAAAGAGCCAGAAAGTAGCAGGGCAGCACCAGCCAAAGATCTCAGGCTTCCTTCTCATAAACAGTTTTGGCAGGGGAATTTGACAGGCCTAGGGAAGCATGCTACTTAATTAGTGCATATAAAATACAGTAAAATTAGGAAATGCTGGTTTTTATTACATCTCAAGCGTAATACACTTTTCTTTTTCTTCTTCTCAGGCTTTAATGGTCGACCTGGGAACTGACCGCTTCATCCGGCAGGTTTGTCTTTTAACTTGTGAAACAAAAGAGAGAGAGAAAAAAAACTTGAACAAGATTAAGCTGAGGTCAAGTCAGTTTTTATTGTATAGCCCAATATCACAAATCACTCATGTGCCTCAGGAGGACTTTACAGTCTGTACAGCTTCACAAAAACATTGATCCCTAGACCCTCAATTCGGATAATGAAAAACTATCCCCAAAAAACCCTGTAACGGGGAAAAAGTGGGAGAAAAACATTAAGTTCTCTGTTGTACGTACTATACATGCCTTCGAATTTAATTCTCCAAACATTGTTGTTTATCACTGGTGACTTCAGTGTTTTCTGCTGCTTATAGATGGACGACGAGGCCTCGCTGTTGCCGCGGAAACTTCAGGCAGCCCTTGAGCAAGCGTTGGAACAGAGGAATGACATCATCAATCAGGACTCTGACAGCGAGTCAGATGAAGGTGAATAAGAGAAAAATCATCTGACTCTATCAAGACAGATGTTTTCCTTGTTAATTAAAACAGTTTCTGTCGCATAACATGTGCAGTCAAAGTCTCAGTGAAACTCTACTTAAATGACGATGTTGTCTACCAGACTTTTTATCACTGTGAGTCACTATTGCTCACCTGAGAGGTGAAATGATACAGTGTTATTCTGCTGATGAGAGCTATATGTTGAACCGAGTGGTCGTAAATTATAAGTATTTTTCATGTGATCCGTAAGGCGTCATTATTTTAATTAATGTGGTCGTATAACAACCCAGTATCAACCACAGTTATGAGTAGAAAAAAACAAAGATCCATTTTCAAGCATTTTTCTTTTCAACACATTTTTTTTTAAATTTTCAAACATAAGGATGATGAGAAAAACTTTTTCGCATAATTTTGTGTATTTTCGATTTTGATTAATTATTTTTTTATATAAATGTGGAATGATATAAGTTATTTAATATCAGTTTTTTTAAATGCTTCAGACTTTCAATTGTTTTTCAGATGCTAAGATTAAGATATTACTATGAGTAGTCATGTTTTGCAAAGTTGCAGCTGTAAGTTGATATCTGGATGTACACATGCACCTCCCATATGGTCTAGCGGTTAGGATTCCTGGTTTTCACCCAGGCGGCCCGGGTTCGACTCCCGGTATGGGAACTAGGATTTTGTAAATTCCTCCCAGGGGATCAATAATATCTTTATTTTATAAAGCAAGTTTTGAAACAATAGTAGCGAAATGCTTCCCTGAGCAAAAATAAAGTCAAGATTATGGACAATCACAAGACAATAACAAAAAGCTACATGTTAGTTTTTGAATGACTGTTTCATGTTTTTATACTAACTACGAAGAAAGCCTAGACGTGGCAAAAACTTTCTGTCTTTCTGCTTCCCACATCTCTTGCAAACATAAAAGTTTCACCCAACAACTAATGCTGTTGTTAAATCTGCTGCATGTCAATAACAACTTGCTCAAGCTAAAGCAAGACACTTGCGAAGCATATAGTTTGTTAGATTAACTAAAAGTTTAAGTTTGATTTTATGTAATTATGACTACACATATCAATTAAGTAACTTGTAATATATATAGCGTAGATTTCATAATATTTACTTTCAAAAATGGACAGTGATTAGAAGCAAATAACATAGAGTTAGCATCGTAAAATAAAGTAGCCAGGGGGGCATGCAGTAAAAACCTCAGTAAAGCTGGATTTGTCCTTTAATGAGGCCCCAGAGATGGAGTTTGGGTTCCTCGGCTCTTGTGGATTTCAGCTATTTCTGTAATATTCACAGAGTTTCTTGGCATGTACAGTAGCTATAGACAGATTTCTCTTCAGCTCATATTATTTGAGAAAGTCTTTGTCAGCAACCTCAGAGTTGATATTCGCTGTGTCTTTTGTGCAGTCATGAAGGTCTGGGCCTGTGCCCATGTAAGCACACTGAAATATTCAGATAGCTTCAGGGTAACAACCATTTAACATCAACAATACTTTGACATCACCAATGTAAAAGACCTAGTTATAATAAAGAGCCACATGCTTTGTCATCATTATTATTATCTCTTCTTTGTTGCTTTAGGCTGTAGGATCATGAGATATATCCCCAAGTCTCCACACAGTTAACAGCAGCGGCTAGTTTTTATTGTTTGTGTGGCTCTGAGCATTGAGCCAAACCATGTTTTTACTTTAATCTGACTCTGACTGCTCTCAGGCCACTTAAAGACCTATCTGACAAGTTATTTGAAATGTGTCAACATGCCGTCCAGTTTGAAAAGTCTGTAGTGAATGCCAATACACTTAATAATGTGAATATTCTCCTTTCCCCTGTGTCTGCAGAGTACAACTCCTTAAACAGTCTGGTGTCAGAGGCTTTCATCCGCTTCTTCCTGGAGACCATTGGCCATTACTCCCTGTTTATCACCCAGAACGAGCGCGGGGAACGCGTTTTCCAAAGAGAAGCCTTCCGCAAGTCTGTGGCGTCTAAGAGTATCCGTCGCTTCTTGGGCGTCTTCATGGAGTCTCAGATGTTTGCAGGGTTCATTCAGGATCGAGAGCTGAGGAAGACCCGGGCTAAAGGTAGACTGTCCTTCCCAGAGTGTCACTTATTTCTTCTTTAAAAGTTTTACTGTAGTCTATCTCTTTGTAATTATTATTTACGTATTATTTATGTGTATGTGTATGTATGTGTGTATTCTTTATTTCGATCTTTTTTCTTTTTTTTCTTTTTTCTTTATCATTTATAAACAGTCCTATGTCAGGGAATGTTCTATTGTGTTAAAATGAAAAATATACAGTTTTAGTATAATGAAAAGCCTGAACCTCAGTGGATTGCCATCCCTGCTCTAACAGAAGATACTGCACTAACACTGACCTCTAGTGGCTCTCTGGCAGATCAGAGTCATTATAATATCCTGGAACAATCTTCATATCTACATGTATTATTTTTATTATTATTATTGTTATTAGCATTATATATATATATATATATATACCTAATATATTATATATATATATATATATATATATATATATATATATATATATATATATAATCTCTTGTATTCTGCTGTTAACAGGTCTGTTTGAGCAGAGGGTGGATCAGTATCTGGAGGAGCTGCCAGACACAGAGCAGAGTGGAGTCAACAAGTTCCTCAAAGGCTTAGGTGAGTTTTGCAGGAGACATAAAGGACCAGGCTCAGACTCCAGGAGATTAAAATTAGGTTATGAACAAAATAAGAGAAATTCAAATATTTTTATTCTCTCACTTTGTCTAAAATGTTCACACTTCAAGTTTAGATTACAGATGACGCTTTGTTATTACTGTTATGTTGCCAGAGGGAGTCACACACCAACTTTTATCTTTTCATGATCACCATTTGTCGTTGCTACTAGTTTGCTAAGCAAGCAGAAGGTTCTCACAGTTAAGTATCTCACAGGGAAGAAATCATCCAAAGTTCATGATAAGGTTTAAGATTTTATCAGACATTAGCAGATACTCAGATTTCTTCACAGACTACTATGGGACAATTTAGGTTTAATTCAAGCTTCCTGTTATCTCAGTCTGTCTTCATCACCATGAATTGTATAATAACTAGACTTAAAAAGACATACATTACTGTGATTATATTTCTCATGTGTCGTGCATTATACACGATTTAATGGATTTGTTTTCACTGTTTTTAGGAAGTAAAATGAAGTTTCTCCACAAAAAGAACTGAGGCGAAAGATTCTGTTTTCAGGCGTATACCAACAAACTGAAGACCTGATGTCCCAAATCTCTGCATCGTGATGATTCTCACTCTGTTTTTCTGTGTAAACATGTATATATTTCACTGCAAGCTGGCTGTGATACTCTTCAGTGTATGTTTATAGTACCTAATGAGATAGTGATAGCAGGACGGTACACGACGAGTGAGCCGTAGAGTAACCACTGATGTCCAGGTGTGCTTGTAAAGAGTGTTATCAGAATGTGTGAGCGTATGTGACTTAATATGGGCATAGATGTACAGTTTCTATGTTTTCATTTTGCATTATTTCACGACAGTGTTGTCCTCTGTTTAAGGAGTGTAGAACCTATTTGAAACTGTACATGCATCAAGACAATGAAGAAGATTATTGTAACTGTTCATAAAGTCTTTTGCAATCTTTTATTAAAAAAACAATATTTCAAATGCACCAAATGGTTTAGTTTGCTATTGAGTTTACTAGTCATGTACATGTTATATATTTATGTTGGTAATTGTTGTTTGAAGGTGAATCTGAGATCCACACCTGCCTGCCATCCTGAAGTTGCCCTTATTTTTTGTACATCAAGAGTTTTCCTGTCATATGAATCAATTATTATTAACAACAATATGGCTTTTATTTCTTTCTTCTCATTGTTTCCCAAAAATCAAGGCCCAAATCATACAGATGTCACTTTTGGGAAGAGAAATATGTAATTCACATTTTTGCGGTATAAAATCGCCTCACTCTACATGTGACAACTCAATGACAGCTTCCCCCTAAGCTATGCATTAGGAGAAGCTAGTAAGATCCCTAAAGGCACAGTTAGTCTAGCACCAGCTACCACATGCTGCTGGTAACCTAATTACGTCTGTGCACATCACTCTGGTGGCTGTCACTGCCATGCTGTTATTAGCTCTCCTAACTGAGAGGCTCACTGTTGATTTCAGCCACCATGTTACTTTTCCACTGCTTGCGGCCTTTACGGCAATTAAGGATGACATTTGATGCCCAGTAAGTGTGTTCTGTGTTTCAGATAATCCTGAAAACCAAACTGAAATTACTTATCTCACAGGACGTCTGTGATGTCCTGTAGGAAAGCATATTAAACAAACGGTCATGTAAGATTTCAAGGTACAGTAGAAGCACTTTATTTCCACACAACCCTAACCCTTATAATTTCACCTCAACAGCTACATTTCAAAAGAAGATATTTAACTTTCAATCCATTATACTTACCTGATGTCTGTTGCTTTACAAATTAAGAATTTACATACCGAAGATGAACGCATTTCTACACAGCAGTAAAAGACACGGGGCAGTGATACTGGACCACCTGCTACTTTAAAAGACTGCAAGTCGGTGCATCAATAATTTAACAGTAAGGAGGGCATGGTTCAAAGTGAGTAGTTTAACTTCAGTGCATTTACTGTTAGTGCTTTTATCTGTATAAGAAAATGATTGTATGCTGCTTTTTACACACACACATACATGTATATATATATATATATATATATATATATATATATATATATATATATACATAACGTGAATGGTGGTAATGGTAACTTGACTCAAGAAAACAGTAAACCTTTACCTCCAGACTCAGTCAGTCACTTATTTCAATTTGTAGTAATGTTTGTTTCAGTCCATGCCTTGCTATAAAATATGAGAGTAGATGTGAATCATATAGTTATAATAATGTGTCAGCTGTATAATGCAGTTGCAGCAGCAGTGAGGGAAGGTTACCAAGAACATTTTCTGTACTTAAGTGTAATTTTGAGCTACTTGATCTATATTATTTAATATTACTCAATTTTCTACTGCATACTTAATCCCATTTTAGAGGTGAACATTGTACTTTTTACCCCACTACATTTATTTGACACCTACAGTTACTGGTTGCTTTGCACATTATGATCTTTAAATGCTCTCATAAGCATATCAAATATGATCAATTTTCATATAGCATATTACACTACATTAAAATGTTGTTTTTATGTCAGTGCATCAGTAATATTATCAATTCTAATAATATAGTATATCATATATACTATATATGTCACACTATGAGGGAGGGTTTTTTTGTGGGGTTTTTTTCTTAATACGTTTATTAAGCAAACAATAACCACAAAAAAATGAATACGTTTATTAAGCAAAAAACCCCTCCCTCATAGTGTGACATATATAGTATATATTATATACTATATAATATATAGTATATATTATATATACATATACATATATAGTATATATTATATACTATATAATATACTGTTGTAAACTTTATAAGACAGTGTCACACTACAGCTTTGAGAAACGTCAGAAGTATTGCATGACTGTAAAATCTCACGATTAACTGCGAGACTTGCCATCTCCAAAATTTGGCCGGGCCAAAGAGCGACATCCGATGGGGGGGATCGTCACTCGGAGATGAACGGGTCAAGGTAAAAAGAAAAAAAACCTCTCACACACAGTGCAGGACAGCTGACATGATTGACAGGCTGACAGCAGAAGTTGAGTTGCATTGCAGACACACTCGTCTCCTCAGGACTGAAAACAGCACTCTTACATCCTCACACGCGCTCATAATGTCTACTTCTAGGATGTTTTGTATGAGATGTGCACTTCACAGCAGGATTTATATATAGGCACACACACAGTTTCAGGAGGCTTTGTACTGCGTGCTGTCTGTGTGCTGTCCTCTTGTTGTGTTTTGGATTGCACCACGCACGATGCCATGATAGGGGCGTAATCTCATGCGCACTTTCTAAAAAATAATATCACGCTCAGTGATGCGCTGGAGGTGAGGCTGCCAATGAAAACAGAGGATGCGGGGGCAGGCACTCTGCAGCTATGACTGACACCATGGTTGTTGTTATGCGAGGACGCGTCAATAAAGTGCTGTCAGACTGACACGTTTATGAACAGGTGGAACAGGAACGTGCCGTAAGGACAATCACTGGAAATCCCAAATTCCCACAGCTTAACAGTGAGTAACAAGACACAAAACACACAAAACTGTATTCATGCAGGGATTTGTTGTTTTACAGTGATATATCTCAAGAGAGTGACACCATAAATGATGATGATGATGATGATGGTGGTGGTGGTCGCATAAATGAAGATGAGCCTGAGTTAAAGCTTACTCTAAACTTCAGTAGGCTATCACAGAAAGTGCTGCATGCGGCAGACGATCAGGGGAAAATCAGATGTATACTCTATTTGAATCAAAGTTTACAAAGGCATGGCCATAAATGAATGCTGCACCAAACACACAGCCTGCAAACTGCATGTTAGAATTTTTTCTCTGAGTTCAAATACGCTTTGAAAAATGAAATTAATAATCCTTGTGAAGGGATACTAAATAACTGTATTACATTTTTATTTATATGTTGCCTCAAAACAAAAAAAATGTTGAAAATTCAACTGTAAAGATATTTAGTTTAAAAAAAAAAAGTATAAGAATCAGACTTCAAATCTGTACAAATTAAACAAAAAGCTTGAGACAATCTGATAGATATCAGTGTTTAAGAATAAAAACACAACAATTATATATTGGTCAATATTTCATTTTTGGGATCCTTTAGATTTGGTTATTAAATAATCTTGAGCATGATATGTTCTGAGTGGGACATCTCAGCATGCCAGTGCTCGCTGGTGGATGGACTGGAGACACATTCAGTATGTCTGTAATGTCAATTGTTGTTAGTTACAGGTCAACAAATACTGATATATATCAGCAATAAGCTAAATTGTGCTCTTTTTATATTTCAAAATGCCTGCCATCTGTTTTATGCATTTTCAATGACAGTTGACTGTTTTTGTTCTGGTAAAATGTTGGCACAGACTGCAATTACAGTTTTAGAAATCAACATGCAAAAGGCTAACTTAACGCTGCATTAATCACTACGTTTTATATTAATACTGAGTTAAATTGCTACGTGTAATGTGAAAAATATTACAGTGACAGACACATAGACAAGAAAGCAAAGTCACCCAACTCTGCTGCTCTTTGAATCTTTTTATGTCGTTGTTTCAGCAATTTCATCTGAGTTTGCAGAGTGTGTAAATAGACAGTTGTTGACTAACATGTCAGCTAACTACAATAACTTAAAGAATCCCCCCTCCACTCAAAAATAGGTTTATCTGTTTTTTTGGTCGCTTGGATGTTTGAGTTTCACTGTGCAGAATGATGTATGTGCTGAGTTTGACACTAGAAAACTGTTTTTCTTCTGAAACTGGAACGTTTCTTTGAGCTAATTAAAAATACGGTTTTAAGGAGCAGGCCTACGAGCATGATTTCTGACATCACAAGTAGTTTGGTGGCCAATTCTGGTCCAATATTCTGCTTACACAAATGAATCAGGATACACTTGAATCCTCCAGTGCACAAATGCTGAGAATGGACTTTACAGTGAAGTAGGAGACATCTTGTGTGCAGCAGTTATGTCTTTTAAATGAACAATATTTGCACATTCATATATTCTGAATTTGTTATTGAGGGTGAAGGATGTGGTGTAATTTCTAGAATTTTAACTTGGTACTGTAACTATACTTTTTTTGTGGAAAAAAAAATGAGACTCACGTTTTTGTTCAAAGCAGAGTATTATAATATGTCTTAATACATGTCTGGAAGGGATCTTCAATGGAGCAAGCATCTGTCAGAGCTGTGTGTCTCAGCTTGTATTAAACTTTGTCTGGCCCCCAGTGGCCAAACATTAAATTGCTGTTTTAACAACATGATGCAGGTTATACTAAGTTTTAAAATGGAAGATCTCTGAATGCATAAGTGTGAGGTGTCACAACAAACAGAAATTAAAACTGCAGTAACAAGCAGGAGGAGCTGGTCAATCTATTTTAACCGTTTGACAAGAGGCATGGTGAAAACAAAAGTACAAAATATTAGAGAATACATCTCGTCACAGTCTCTGTCAAGTTGCAATGACTGAAAAACCCTTCACCTATCCATACATTTAAGAGTTATTATCATTCAGTAAGAATTTCTTTGCATTTTCAATGGATAAGCAGGAGACTAGTGATGACTCTTTTCTGTGCATGAATTCCTGAATTGTCTGAGGAGAGAAATGGGAAAATGTTTTAATATTTTAAGACTGGTTGAAGATAATCCTGCTTTCTGTGTGATCTCATCAACCTAGTGTTAATAGATGTTACATAGGGGTGCTTTCAAGGGAGAGATCACTGTGCAGGTTTCTATTATTGTGACATCTCTTGAGATGGCATGCATAACTGGTGCCAGGTTCACTTAGCTGTACACGGAAGCTGGCGGGAGGTTTCTGTTTGAAAGATAAATGCATGGCGGGTGCAGTGAAAGTATGTGCGCAGTCTGAAGATGCTACAGAGCTGAGTGAACAGGAGGCAGGGTGCACTACAACTGACTAATTGTGTTTCAAATTGGGTCTTTGACTGCACAATGGGGAATGGGATTGCTCTAAGCTCTCCACTGAAGCACCCAAGGATGAGAAAGTTGTCAGATTTGTAGGTCAGGCTGCAGGGGTTGTTGTTAGGCAGACTTGCTCGCAGCTTCAGATGTTACAATGGTTTAATTTTGGGTTATATTTGATGTTTGGCGTGTGCCTCAAGTTTCGATTGGTTTTAACACTGTCCTGTGCATCAGTTCCTTGTTTCAAGTCATCTGCAAAAGAAAACACTGGCATGCTTTTTGCAAAAATACAGTCAGAGCATTGTAAACGTATCCTCTCTGTGTCTAGATTTTACTTTAGATCCTTGTCTTTGATCCTACAGTATTTGCCGTTAATTTTCTCTGATCTGCTGTGTTAAAGTCTTAATTGATTTCACATTGTGAGAGGGAATTACAGGAGTGTATCCTAGTCCCATCTGGAGCTTATCAGAGCCTGACCCGGTTTTGGTGTGCCACGTTAGTGTGCAGCTCCACTGGGACCTGTCCCCTCCTCGTGCTGACAAAGGGATGAGGAAGAAGGCCACAGCCAGCCCTTTATAGCCCAAAACAACTTGAGCCTAACATCACCTAGTCCTGCCTCACATTGCTTGCTCTAAAGACCTAAACAGTGCTTACAGTACAATTACTCCCTCCTTTCTCATTGTAGGTCACTTGGTCTTCCTTCCTCCATTTTGGAAAGCGCTTCCGGGGATATTTTGCCCTACAAAAAAATAATTATCTTATCTCCCTAATTCCCAATTATTATGCACAGGCTTATTTTTTAAAAAAAAAGAAAAGGATTAGATTTTCTCCCTTTTTTGGTGGCTGCACCAGCGAGCAGGGGATGAATTTGAATGTGACACTCCTCTCCTCTGCTGCAGTAAGGGGGTCCTACACATGGATGAACTGGGGGAGGAGAGAGCACAGTGAGGCTGTCATGTAAGCCATCTCCTCTGAGGCCACCTCTCGGTGCGCACTGCTTCCTGCCTCAGGTAGAAGCCTTAGTGTTTCTGCTGCTGAGACGTCAGGCTGCTCGCTCTCCTCTCCTCTCCCTCCTGCCGAGAAGGCAACTCCACTCTCCAAGGCACTGAAATGGAGAAGGTAAGATATTTCTTTTACCATTGTTTCCGATCTTGATTTTAACGTCCTTTTTTTCTGAGATGTTAGTGATGTTATTTCTTTTTTTGTGGTTTCTGAGTTTGCACTGTTGATTCTGTGCTTGAATCACTTCAGGGCAAACCAGGGCCTATTTGTATGGAGTTTGCATGCTTCTTATGTTTGTTTTGGTCCCTTACCACCCGATCAGAGTAGTCTGATCTTCAGTTTGATAAGGCACATTTAAAACTAGAGTTGGTCCCTGGGTGCTGCTCAACTGCAGAGGATGAATTTCTCCACAGAGAATAAAAAAGTATAACTTAAGTGTAAACAACTTTACTGTGCAACATCTTAGAAGATTTCCGGTGACAGCTTGAGTTATCTTTTACTGCTTTTATAGCGAAATCAGATGTAATTTTTTGATAATAACATTGTGTTCATGCTTTGATTTATGTACTTTAAAAAAAAAGTTTTACATAATAATGTTGAAATGCTTATGGTTGAAAATGTCAGTTAGTTTATAAATTACAGTAAATGATGCATGTACAGGCTTAGTTTCACCCTTGTGAGGATTCACTCATATGCTTCTGAAAGTTGTTCACAACCACAAGAAAACAACAACCCTCTGAAGTGTGATTTAGTCCAAAGTTAGGGTGCAACACATGTTTTTGACATGCCACATCATCTTTTTATCATATGGCCATCTGTGTGTCTATGTGTGTGTGTGTGTCTGTGTGTGTGTGTGTGTGTGTGTGTGTGTGTGTGTGTGTGTTAAGTGTATATTTTCAACACAAGGTTTTTCTTTATGTGTCTGTCAGAGCTGCTCACAGTGTTCAGAGACAACACTTGCACACAGCCTGTGCACACTCTGCAACAAGTGGTTGTGTTACCAGTGCACAGATGCACATCAGCATCAGAGAGTCCCTTCAACTTCCCAGTACATAGACTTGCACCAACAGAGGCCCAGTGCTGCCCAGTGTCTAGACCTGTACCAGAGAGGATCCAGCTCCCTGCCTCCAACTGGACAAGGCAAGCATGGCTATTTACTTATTTCAAGAGTGTGTTGCCTCCACTTTCCAGGCCAGTATGACAGATTATTAGTGTGACTGCACAGTCTGTCCCTTTGTCATCTAAGACAACTGTTTTGCTTTTCTTCTTGTGCCCTGTTTGTTTGTTAGTCATGTCTCAGTAGGAACCATTGCTATGAATTATGCATGATGGCAGTGATGGTTGATAATCTTTCCTAGAGATCCCTGTTTTATTGCACCTTTATTTCAAATGTGGCCCAGATTCTTAGGCGCCTGCATGATTTATTTTTTGCTAATATTAGTGTGTTGCTATTTAAAGACCCTCCAGTATGTGTGGCAGCTTTGTTCCAAGCTGCTTTTGCAGACCTTCTCAGCACTAGTTATGAAATAATAATGAGAGGACTCTTGACACCTTTATTGTGATGCGGGAGTGTTACTGTTTGGTTTGTGTATTTGTGAGAACAGCAGTGTTACTGCGCTGACAGTCAGGATGTGGTCAGTCACATTGGGTTTATGCACACAGGATGATGCTCAGCTCAACCAAAGATCTGTGATGAGCAGCCGCGTACAGGCAGGAGGGGGTTGGTTGAGGTGAGGCGGCCAGCAGAGAGCAGTAGGGCTGCGTTCATTAGCCTTAACCAGCTATTGTTAGATTAACGTTCTGTGGGCCAACAGTTTCTACAGTGACCTATTTAGAACAGTGTGAAAGACGTTTTTGAGTGTGTGCTGTTGTATTAATGTGTGTGGTTGCTGGTGCATCAAATACAGATTGGACAGGGCTGAAATATTGTTCACTTACATCTTTGTCAGTCGATACTCTTTAAAACTGTCTTACTGTAACCTCAATTTGAGGCCTAATCTCCCACAATTGCATCGCCTTTGTACAGATCAAGGCCAGCTAATATTACAGGCAGGCTAATATAACTCATCACAGTTTCCTTTTAACCACTCGCAGTTCTGCCTGTGTAATGCTTCACCATTTCACAGACTGCTTATACTGTGAAAAGTTTAAATGTATTTAAACAAATAATAAGTGTATAAATGGGTTAGACATTTGTCTTTCAGTCATTTTAACAAAAACACCCTGTCGAAAAGATTGTACAGGTTTAACTCCTGGTAGACTATATACAGCTGAAACCTTAAAAACATGCTGTCTACACAACTTCTACAAAATAGTCTGACAAGCATATATTAAATTCTTGAAAACTTTATGTACAAATTCCTTGCAAAGTTCAAGCAAACAACCATCAGATTTTACACGGAGCTCCAGCGGTTTAGTATTGCATTTCCATAAAGCTCAGACTTGTAAAAGACAGATTTTAAAAAGAAGGTCAAAATCAAAGTGGCAGTGCCTGAAATATCCTGAATTTTAGTATCAACTTTAGGTCAAGCCCCAAAAACACATTTCCCATAATGCAACTCAGAGGTGTCTTTAGCTTAGACCCCCTCTCTGCCTGCTAAACAGCCATGTCAATCAATTTCTTTGTCCCAAGTTTGTAAAGCAGGTTTTCTGTTAGAGTTGTATAGTCTCCAAGCCTAAACTGAGATCATCTTTGTGACATCGCTATGACATCATCCGGGTAATTTTTTATGATTTTAGAAAGCTCCCTCCAGATCCTGAGACATTATAAAGCTATTTTCACTTCTTCAAATATGCTTAAAATAGTACCAGTAAAGCTTTTGTTCTCCCCAAATGTGTTCTCAGCTTTTAATCACATGCTGCACACTGATGGCGCTCTTCTTTCTGTGGGTGTGAATTGCTTGTCGAGTGTTGCTAATGCTCCATGCTTTCTCCCTCCTCCCTTCCTCCCCTCCGTCTGTTTTTTAGGACCGGGGTCGTATCCTTGTTCCCTCCTCATGTGCCACTCTCACAGACAGGAGCCCTTGGAGCTGTTTTGTGAGTCATGTGACCTTCTGTGCTGTAGCAGCTGTCACCTGTCCTCCCACAAAAACCACAGGTCAGTCCTCTGACACTCAGCACAAGGACGCTGCCGAGAAGGGCTAACCGCAGGTTAAAAACTTCCTCTAAGAAACAGTGCTCTCTAAACGCCCTGTCACTTTTATCAACGCTATCTGCATACACTACCCTTGGCCTGCCTAATGCCTATTAAGTATTCATACGCTTTTGTTTTCTGTGATGTTATAGTACAGTAGTTTCCTCTAAGGTCACCTGCATAATGTCTTGTCCCCAGGAGTAACACATTTAATTCTGGTGTTCTTTGAGCCCAAGGAATAAATTAATAAACTTTCTATCTGGCTCATGCTGTGATCCTGTGCCTTGCGTGTTCAGGGTGGTGCAGATTGGGAAGGCCCTGCAGGATCAGCAGTGGTTGTTTGAGAGCCTGATGGTGCAGGTGGAAGAGAGGAGATCTGCAGTGGAGAACAATGCCAAGCAGATAGAGGACAGGTTGGTATAGACTAAAGAAAAAGCCAGCTTCTAACACAAAAACTCAAAAATGAAACAGTGTTGAATATAGAAAATGCATAAATTAAAGACTGAAATAATGCTAAAATGTTCTGCATTTTGGATTTTCCTGCTAAGGAGTGAGACATTTATTTTCTCCTTCCTGTCTTTGTAGAGTTCACGGAGTGAAGATTGCACACAGGAAGGCCGAGAACCAAATTAAAATGGCAAAGATGATTATGATGAATGAGCTTAACAAACGAGCCAACCTATTAATAGAGCAACTGGAGGTAATTACTGTCTCTCTTTCTTTCCCTCTTATCGTTCAGCCAGCCATGAACATACATGCAAAGAATCAGTAACCAGTGATCTAACCAGTCTTAAAAGCAAGCAAATGAGAGCCCACAATAATCTAGCTAAACTGCTTAATCCAACATCTCAGGATCTGTCAAAAAAACAGAGCCACTGATTAGTCCACAGTCCAGCCATGACTCTCTGTGTGCCAGTGCTTACTGTACGTGTTTTATTGGTTACTTGCAGAAAATCTCAGAGGACTTCCAGCAGCGTCTGGAGGACCAGCTGCAGGGGGCAATAGAGATGTGTGGCCAGCTGGACCACGTGCAGAAGTTCATCACCTGGGCTACAACTCACCACTGCAGAGGCCCTGTGCTCTTCAGCAGGGCACTGGTATGCTGACAGGCCAGTCAACACATGGCCAGTGTCTTACTGTAACACACACAGTCCTGTGAGAAAGTAGTAATTCATTTCTGTGGGAAAAGAAAAAAAGCTCAATGTCTTTTTAAAAATGTAAATCTACTTTGTAAACCCCCCGCTAACAGTTACCATTACTCAGTTTAAGGGATTTTTTTAAGTCTACTATATTAGCACATGTCAAACGGCTGAAAGTCTAGGTTTATTTTTAAGGGGGAACTCCAACATTTATACACATGAAGTTCAGTTTATTAGTCACACATAGTACTGTTGTATAATGTATTCTACATCTCTGGAGGAGCTTTGTCACTGTTGTCCAATTTTTTTGGTGCTCGATCCACACTAGGGGCAAAAAGTCAGAATGTGTTTCCTTCCTGCTTTTAAAGTTGTCTCTTGTGCTTTATGGAAGTGCTGTACTAAATTGTGACTACTCTTTCAACCTGAAGTTGAATGTTAGATATCAAATGTCATATTTGATTCCAGTGGCTTGAGTTCCAGTGAAATTCATAAATCGTTGTCTTTCCAGGTGTTTGTTGAATGCACATCTATTTTCAGTAATTTTACCATGGAACTTAGTGATGTCACATATAGACAGAAGTCTGCAAAATGCAATTTAGAAAATATACATTATTCTTTCAGATTTCACTCCAGATGCAGCAACTGCTTGAGCCATCACTCCACCCCGACTCCTGGAGTCCAATGAAGATCAGATTCAACTGGGATGCTAGTTACTGGACAAAGCAGATTTCCTCTTTAGGTAAAATGAATGTCACTAAAGCTAGCTGGGGTACTACAGTGTTGCATGATGATTTCTCACCAATTCAAATGAGAATTAAAATGGAAGTTAGGCCACAATACAAATCGTATTGCATTAGAATCAAATTGAAGTGTTTTGCATGACAGAATTCAGTGAATATCTAAAAGGTGAAGGTGAAATTATAAAATTGGTTATGTTAGTTTTTTAAGTTCAGTCAATTGTTTCTGTGAAATGGGATACCTACCCATTTGACAGGACTTTATGCAATATAGTTATTACTATCATTATAAATATTATTTTATGTATGACACATGAAGTTTTTAACATAGCTCTTAATGTGACTGTTGCTCTGCAGGGCAACTGACTGTTGAGGGAGGAAACTGCACCTACCCTCAGAGTTTGGCCTGCGCCAGTATTCTGAGGCCACAGCCTATCACCTGCTTGGCTTTGCCGTCTCTGTGTCACAGGGGACGAGAGTCAGGCTGTGGGTACCAGACCTGCTGTGAACCGCAGTTGTGTTGCCTGCATGGCATTCCCTCTCAACCCGATCTGTCAAGTCTGGACAAAAGCCAGCTGGGAGCCACACTTTACAACTCCAGCTGTGTTCAGCCCACCCTTCTCTCTGCCTCCCTGCACCAGAGCCAGCAGCTCCAGAAATGCTTGGACCCAAACAGCTCCTCAGCCTTACAACCACCCTCACAATCATCCCCTGTCTCGATCATGGGACCCATCCAGCTCAACTGCAGCCGTGCATCGTCATCCCAGCCACAAGCTGCTACCTCCCAGCCCCTGTCTCAGACTAAATCATATCTCTATCACCAACACCAGAGGGAAGCTCTTCCAGACAGCCAGCCTCGGCTGAGTGCAGACCGTAACAGGCTGGGTCAGGGCCAAATGCAAAGCCAGCGTCAGAGTAAGCTGTCCACTGGCACAGCTCTGCAGCAGGAGCTCAGCCACACAGCTGTAGACCGAGATGTGATGACTGTAGAGAACTGGGAGGAGAGATGCAGAGTGGAGGGGACTCATGGACAAACAGAAGTGGCTGAACACAGAGACCTACTGGATGAGGAGCTGCAGGAAAGGGGGGAGCAAAGTCCTGTCCAACAGCAACATCACTTCCAAGCTTCTCCAGCAGCACAGCTGAGAATAGAGCAGCAGAGGATGAGACCTGCACTGATGCTCAGAGACCACCGAGATGGAAGGGTGAGAGATTAAGTTAACAACACAGCCTGACAGATACTGGATATTGGCAATAAATGTTTTCCATTAACTTAAACATACCATTAAAAACTGTTTTGGGAAAGATCTCTCAATTTTGTTTTGACATACATATGTTAATATTATTAATACATATATTAGTGCTGGGATTTAAGTGATTATAGACAACTAAATTTAGAAAAACTAATACAACAAAAATACATTTAATAAGAAAAATAAAGGATACATTCAGCCTGTAAAACATTACTGTACTGTAATTTTATATTTAGCTAATATTGGCCCTGCAGATTGGTGAGGCTGTACTTAACAGCCCATCAGCATATAAATGACAATGTTTTGATTGTAATAAACTTCATAAAGTGATGTAGTGAAGTAGCATAGTTATGAACATATTTTAAAATTCAGCAGCAGTTGCCACTCTGAGGTAATGCATGCAGAGGGATGTTTTGCACTTTGGTCTTCAATTTGTCGTTTCACATGTGGTTCTGCAAAGTTTCTGTTGGCTCAAAAAGTTTTAACCCAGCTCACAACTCATACCATGTTAAAAACCACAGAACTCTGTTTACACACCTGTCAAAAACCACAATGCATTAGTCAGGCTCAAGCCTATTTCCTATAAAGTACAGACTTTCAGACACTTGCTGAGATAAACTGAAACAACAAAAGAACAGAAGCCTAATTGGTAGTATAGTATAATTAAGTGACAAATGCAATTTAAGTTTAAAAGAAAAAGCTACAAGGAAAAGTTATATTTATGGGAAGCATTTATTTTATTTATTTCTGAAAAAAGTAGTGTTCAGTCCAAGGCAGGAATATATATTTAGCGTTAATTAAAATCTATAAACGACTGAAACTAAAAGAAAACTGTTTATTTTAATGCCAGAATGATCACTTCCCACAGATGACAGCTAGCCTGAAAACAGATGGTGCAACAGAAAAATGCTCCTCCTTTCATGAAGAAAGGATGACAGGAAAACAAAGAGCTGCCCTGACAATTAAAGTTGAGCTGTTTATAGCAAAGCATCCTAGAAAGGAGAGCACTGTTCAACATAATCACACTTGATGCCAGCAACCGCATAATCACATTTCAAAAAATTCTTGCAAATGCAGATATGTATTAACTTTGCATTTTCAAGCATCTGAAAATGATATGAAACCACTGGGGTGCAGTCATTTATGTACTTAACCTGTCATTAATAAGTCACTAAGGGAATAGTGGGAGCTGCCAGTTTGATTTCAGCTCTGGTTAGCACTGAGTTAAATTCCAACACCCCCCATTGTTCAAGAGAGAAGGATTATAGTCTATTTTCCTCCACAGTCACAATGTTGCGTACCTCTCCCAGGTGGCATGGATCAGGTAACTGTTTTAATCGCACAATACCTAAGAGCAGGTGCTCTGTGTCAGCCTGGTCTGAATATGTATGATCGTGCACTAGAAAAAGAAGAAAGAGGGACGCTTTAAAAGAACTGGTGTGAAGTGATTTGTCAGCCCTCCTGCTTATATTAGTTGAAGACACAGCTGATGTGTTTAAAGGAGCTTTTCGGGATATTTGCATTAGTTAAATTGAGGAGGACCAGAGTGGAGCAGTAAGTGATTTGCAGTTCTGGCTTAATCAAAGGGCCACACTGCATCCCAAATGGTGAATTTACATATGATAATTTGTGTTGTAACTAGTCCTTTCATTGCCTGTACAATAACAGTAATATATGCAGCCATGTTTGTAAGGATTGAGTTGTTTTGAATTAGTCTCAGAATAGACTCTGAGTGATGTTTTTGTTAATTTAGCATGTGCCTGCATGTGTGTGCGTCCATGTGTTAATGCCTAAGTGACACTCAAGGTTGTTTCCTCTGCGCTCCTTCTCTCTCCCCTCTGTTGTTAAGGGCATGAACAGGTGCATCTGTGCATGTGATACAGCTCGAAACTGCTGCTCAGTTTTATATGTTTGTGCTCCTGACAGAGATCCACGTCCCTGGAGGTGTCAGTGACAGACCACAAGCGTGGCTCTGACGTTCAGAGCAGCAGGCTCAGCCCTAGTTCAGTGTGCGCGAGGAGGAAGAGACGCTCCCAGAGCATCCCGGCAGAACTCGCAGCCCCAGCCACCAGCCCTTACAATGAAAGGCCCACAGGATGCACTCACAGCCGAGAGGCAGGAGCTGCACATAAGGTAACACTGCATCAGAGGAACTGAAGCTCTGCTGTCAGGAAGAAGAGAGGTGATTCCCACAGAGGAAGAAGAGTATACATTTCCACTGAAAAATTAATATATATTTCAAAAACAATTTTAGATCAAAGCATCAGTTTTAAATTGCATGTAGTTGACAAAGGTTGCTGGGTTGTCAAGGACTTGTAGGTATTCAAATTTCAATATTCTCTGACCACTTTAAAGTGATCTTATCCAAGAAAAGACATAAGAAATGGAAATTTGAATTTCTATAATTTCATGACAACAGGGCAAACTCCATCTGCCAATGTAGATGTGATGTACATGTGATTATGATCGTAAGCTCTAGAACAGCTACTAAAGAGACCTCGTAGTGAGTTTGTTTTCTCAACTGCTTTGTCTGAGGTCAAGTATGAAATCTGAACCTTTAGTTTAGATTTGATCCAAGTAAATATTGTATACCACTTCAGGCAGGGGAAAACGAGTAATGGCTCCAATTTTGGCCATGTTCATATTTTAACTTTATGTGAAAGACAACATGCTTCTATAACCAACTACAAAACCCTTTACAAGTCAGTGATTGGATGAAGCTCCCCACATGACATCTGTTTTGTTCCCAGTTTGCAGGTAAGGATCCCAGGCAGAGGAGAGCTTCAGATGGTGTACTTTGTGTTGTCAAGGAAACTTCATTTGAAACAGCGCCCTCCAGAGGCCACCGGTCTCCATTACTGTCCTATAAGACAGAGCCAGGTGCTGGAAAATTACTTTCAATCATTTTATTACATCTTTGATTAAACAAAATACAGAGTTTGTGAATACTTGCTCATAATCTTCTTGTCTTTAGATCATTCTTTTACTTATGCAAATGAAGAGATTGACTATAAATCCAAGGAAAAGTGCAGGTCGTCACGAAACAGTCACAACAGGTACATACTAAAAAAAGACGTGAAAATAAGTCATGAAAATAAGTTGTAGTTTTCATCATTTGTTGTCTTCTTGCCTCTAAAGCAACATGGATGTTCAGAAGGACTTGGGAAGGCCCAGGGTTCCAGTGGTTTGCTTAGAGCGTCTCAAAATCCTCGTGTCTCAACTCCCCCCACACGGAAGACGGCAGAGTGACCCTTTACCTGCAAGCACAATGGAGAAGAATGAAAGTTTGCTGCAGCAGAAAACCTGGCATGATGTAGCCCTTGTAGTATGTATCATTTCTTTTTATACAGAAAAGACAAGATTAAGATATTCATAATTTACCAGTTGAGCTCATAGGATTTGGTTTTACAATCCCATATTGTAATTGGCAATCATTCCCGAAGTGGCGATAGGGGGTAAACCATAAAATAATGGACTGAGCCACTGTGACGTCACAAGTTTGTTTGTAAACTCCCAATTTCAAGCCTTGAATTTGGCATTTTGAGTGATGCTATCTGGGTTTTTTGGAGCTAGAGGTGATGAGAAGTGACCAGATTTGGACGAGAGCTTGAAGGCAATTTAGATCAATACAAAAATGTTCTCAGGGTTTCGTCCCATGTAGATGATATATAATTACCTTCATACAATGTTGGGATGATGGTACAAATTATTATTTTATTTCATACTGGATGTTCTAGTTAACATTCTGCTAAAAGGCATCAGATAAGCGTCAAATATCAAAAATATATTTAAAAAATAAAATGTAATAATAGCACATAACTCTCCTCTCCGCTCCTTTCCTCTCCTTGTTGTAAATGTAGGGTATTACTGGAGGCTCCGAGACCATGACGACCACCAACTCAGTCACAGTGCCACCATATACAGAGCGACAAACTTGCAATCAGTCTACCACACACTCAGCCAGCAGTGAGTTTGACAACCGAGGGAGACTAAGCTCTTGCAAAGCATCCACACTGCCATCCACTGACCCTGAATATTTGCCACAGAGGTACACTGTGCTTGATCTGGACTCAGACTCTGATCCCAGATCATTCTCAGAAGTAGCAGTTGTTTCTCAAGTAGATCCAGACTGTAACCCACAGCTAGATTCAGATGCATCTCCAGATTCTGACTTAATTGCAGAGTCTTCATTGGAGGCTGATCTTGAATGTCTGGCCAAGGAGAAATCAGTGGCTGCAGGGGTAGTGGGGCCCTGTGAGGAAACTCACACTGTGGGGGATTCAGAGCCAAGTCTTGAATATGAGGCAGACCCAGAGTCAGATGTAGGAGCAGGATCTGAGGATGGCCAAGGGCTGGATGCTGATGCAGAATCAGGCGATGCTGAAACTGAGTCAGATGTCCAGCCTGAATACGATCCCAGCTTCCAGGCAGAAACTGATTCTGACATTGTATCCGATCAACCGCTGGATTCTCAGGGCTCTGTGGAGTCTGAAATCGACATCGAATCTGAACCTGAACTGACAACGGACGACCCACAACCGCTTCGCTCTGACTTGGAAGACGAGCCCCACATTGGATCTAGTCAGAGGCAGTTTCTAATTGCAAACCCGGCCCTGCAGATTGGGACAGAGGAAGTCCAGTCTGAGCAGGACAGTGCAGAGATGGAGAGTGAGGATTTCTGTGCTGTGTGTCTGATCGGCGGGGACCTGCTGTGCTGTGATCGCTGTCCAAAAGTCTTTCATCTGTCTTGTCATATCCCATCTCTACTAAGCTTCCCTTCGTAAGCTTCTTATACTCTTACCTGAAATATGTTCACTGCTATCATCTTGCATCCTATCAAACTGTTTATGTGAAATGTTATTGTTCATGTTTCTTATCCTGCTCAGAGGTGACTGGGTGTGCAGTCTGTGCAGAGATGTTGTGCAGCCTGAGGTTCAGTACGATTGTGAGAATGAGAGAACGTCAGGGGAACACACGTCAGCACATGGACTGTCTGCATGTGACCAGAGAGTAAGTCACTCATAATGGCGGCGGTGGCGTGGTGCCAGTTCAGTGTTTCCTGTTATTTAATTCCTTTTCCTGCTTTTATAATCATTTTTTCCTGTTTGGCTTACTTTTTTTTATTAGAAATGTGAGAGGCTGACTCTTCTGGTCCTCAGTAACATCCTGAGTGCTCCCTTCCATGAGCCCGTCAGTCCACTTGTGAGTGATGGCCCTTTTATTACAGTCCAGTGACAGTAAAAGCCAGTTCCCCCTTCATGATCTCATTTGTTTGTCATTATACTGTGCCTATAGCAACGTAGCATCACAAAGAGCTTTTCTCATGTTTCTGCTTACATCAACACACTTATTCATTTTTGGGTCAGAGAGATTGATAACCAGCAAGCTTTACTTAAGCATTTTGGGAAATATGTGATTCATTTCCTTGCTGAGAATTATAGTAGATGAGAAGACTGATACCACTTTCGTATCTGTTCCTTGAATATGAAGCTGCAGCCAGCAGCCAATTAGCTAAGCATAGCATAGCATAAAGCCTGGTAACAGGGGTAGTCTCTACAGGTTTCCTGGTAATCTTAAACACTTCTTGTGAAACACAAGCCACTTACAAAGAAGATTTAATTATGACACTATTGCAAGCACTTCAAGCAAGAAACACACAGACTGTCACAACTGCCAATGCAAATGCAGCTATGTGTCTGTGAAACTGCAAGTTCACAGTGAAATCAATCCCTAAGTGTAGTGAATGAGAATAAACAGTAAGTTCATTTCCTAATACCTAACCTACTATTCAGTCCAGTGTTGTTAAAATTGCAACCAGTCTTAATCTATGACATTATCAAGACTTGTGCCTTCATCGCTCATCTATCACTGCTTGAGTAATATTCTTCAAACTGCAGTGGTATGATTTACGTCCAAGCAAAACATTTGTTTGATGCTTTGTGAAGGCAAAAGGATCTATGAGGCAATTCAGTTCAAATGAGTGAGATGGAAAGAAAGTGACTGCGTGGATTATATAAATATCTTAAATACCACTGATTTCTCATGCAGGCTCGTCATTACTACCAGATCATCAAGAGGCCCATGGATCTGTCTGTGATCAGGGCCAAACTCAACAAGAGGAATACCCGACATTATAACTCACCAGACCAGTTTGTTGCTGATGTCTGTCTCATGTTCCGCAACTGTGCAAAATTCAATTATGTAAGTTAAATTTTGTTAACCTTTATGTGTATACAATTTTACTCATACTGTAATTACAGTTATTATCATGATTATAATTGATCTCTGTTAAAATTATAAATGGAAGTGATCATCCATTAAATTGCACTGATCTGTGTGTAATAGCTGTGTCTTTCTGACTGCAGCCTGATTCTGAGGTGGCCCAAGCAGGCCGCAGCCTGGAGGGGTTCTTCACCTCCAAGCTGAAGGAAGTTTTCCCTGACAGAGTTTTTCCTGTGGCTGAGGCAGACAGTGACAGTGATGAGTACGATGAGGCCTACAGGACCGCCGAGGGTGGTTTCCCCTGGCCAGAGAGGAGGGAGCAGTGTCACAGGAAGAGGAAGAGGAGACACTCTCTCAAGTCAAGGAAAAATCACTTCTAACCAGAGATGAATGCAGTGCAACTAAGGACACATAAATTTCTGTATTTATGTGTAATTATGCTGCTTTGTTGAGCAGCTGGGGGGCTGTAACAGTGTGTTCATGCTGTAATTTAACAGTAACCCTAAGGTATGTTGTGGTTTGCAATAATATCACAGTGCTGCCATCTGATGGCAGCTAAACATAATGAAACGAATGAAACAATATTTCAACATTAGTAACTCAAGAATCTATTACTATTGAATATAATATTGAATATCCCTGTAGATTTCAGTTGAGCATCTTACAGACAGAAAAAAATGATTGAAACATGTTAAGGTTACATACTATATGCTACATATTTGAATGTATATCCGGTTGGAGAAAATGAGTCAACAAACCAGAATCCAGAATTTGTTGGGTTGTTTCTGCAGTCGGTTATAGAAAATATTTGATGTTATAATTGTCACCATTTCATATCATATTTTGCCCATGATTTTCCCTGATACACTGGAGATTACTTAAATTAATTTAAATCATATACCTAAAGCTTTATGCTTCACTGTACAAAAAGAATGCTGTTGTTTGATGTTTAGTAAACTCACTGTGTGTCTTTATTAAGTGGATTTCTTGACTTTTTTTTAGGTGAATATAGCCCTGATTATACACAGCACTTTGAAATATTGTATTTACCACCTTGGTAAATGTTCAGCATATTTATACATCTGTAACTGTATAGAGGTTTATTTTATTATATTTCCCTCTTTATTTTTAGTGACTAAATGATTGCAGGCAATTATCATAGGTTTGATTATTTGACATAATTATCAGTAGCTTTCTTGAAAAGCCCAAGTGATACAGAGAGTCTACGATAACCAGTGTTAGACCTCAACAGGTCATAAAAATGTACGTGTTTGTAATATAATTCAATATCTGTGGATCCAGATCAACACAACAATGCAGTAACAGTGCAGTAACTCTCTGTTAGTTAGAGGTATTTAAGGAAATTATACATTTAACCATGAATTAAGTTTGTGTATGAAACATTTTTGTTCCAAATGTTAAAAAGAAATGTTTCCCCGTTATCTTAAGTATCTCAGGCCTAGCAAGAGTGAAAGGTATTGATATCATTCTGTATTGATAATTATAAACTGTCCTTGTGATTTGTAGAGTCACGCAGTAGAGAGGAAACATATCATTTTGTATTACCCGCTGCTGTAGCACATTTCCTCTTTTTAAACATACTTTAACTTGCTTCCTGCAGCTTAAGATAGAATTGACTTGACTTTGACAGTTTTACTGCACAAATTATTGTCTGTGCACTCCTTGATTGTTGTCAATTACTGAATATACAGTATATGTAATGTTACTTTATTTGAAATCAATAGATATAATAGTATTTCCTACAGTATGAAGGAAGACTTATTATGCTATAACTGTACTGACTGTAGTTTTCTGTCACCGTTTCAGGAGAGCAGTCTGGGTTTTTTTTCTTCCTTTTTTTTACTGTAACAATGAGCCATAAATGCACATATATGAATATCAATAAAAATGCATTCAAGAGAAAATATGTCTTTTATTATTTTCCATGTGCTATTAATCATTATACAATATGTTACAGAAGATGGACGAATGGAAAAGCCACTGTGTGGCCGTTTTAATGTATGTGTTTCATATTCCAGCTATTTATGGGGTTGCAATTATAGTTTTGGGATATTGTGATCTCTTTCAGATTCATTTATAAAATATGCACCAGCATATAATTCCTTTTCAATAAAAATAGTGCTCGTACATTGTTACCTTACATTTTATTTCTCCTTTATTTACTTTGGGAGTAGCTCAAATATGATGGAAGTATCATATTTTCATGGAGTTAATTTCTTCTAAATGCATTTCAACGCTATAAGATGCATTCAGATCATTTGAATTTGAATTAAACTCTATTGTCAGATTTGACTCAGCAGTGGAAAAAACCCTGAATTTTCCCTATAAAACAATCTTCTGAGTTTCATCTTCTGGTCTAATTCCATTGTGTCTGTGCTGATTCAACTCAATAATAATGATTGCATCCAGTGCTGAAATTGCTTTTAGGTACAGGATAATAAATGTGTTTGTGTTGGATGATATAACATGGTTTGGCTTTCAGTGTGGTGGAACAGAGACCGAACTGGAGCTTGTTTTTGTAAGAACCTGCAGAAGATTATTTCTGCAGGTTTTGGAGCTAACTGTCCAACTCAGGGCATGAATAGAATTCAGAAGATATTGTAAATATAGTAAAAAGCCACACAATTAACAAATGAATATCACAGCAGCTTTCCCTGATAAGATTAATAATGCAATATATTTTAAGGAAGTCATAAGGAATGTTTTTAAGAGGATTCTGAACCACATACAGCATTAGCTGTGAAGCAAATGTAAACCATATATAGTTAAAAAATAAATCATGTCATTATTTGTCAGTGATATCAAAATAAATCATGTCATTATTTGTCAGTGATATCAAAATCTGTCAGATCAAGTCAATCAAAAGTTTCTAGGTATGTTACGGCTTTATGCTCATTTAACTAATGCTAAAACGGCAAGATTAACTTAGCTTGAACAAAACATCCAGTTGTGACCTTGCTGCTTCTGAAACTGTTGCATTTTTGGAAAACAGCTAAATCAATGTTAATCATGATTTGAAACATCATGATAGTACAGTACTGAAGGAATATTAAAGTGCTTTTTTGTATTGTGGACATATAGCCTACAGTGGGCTTTAGTTACTTTTTTTAATACTACCAAAGGAATTGACGTAAAAATAATGAAACTGAGGAATCACATGTACCTCTATGTTTCCACGTGTGTAACACCTCTGGCAGCACTTTGATGGGGCCCGAGGGGGAACGCCCCCTGGAAGACCTCATTCAGGGCAAAAAACGTAATAAAATTCGAATTTTGGCTTCCAGATTTATGATGCCACCAACAACATATTATTACTTCACGTCTTTTTCTGTTTTTAATCTTTTTACACTTGCCTCATTAATTTTTGTCTGCTCTGAATTTCTAGACCTTGGAGACCTGTTTACAAGCCAAAACATGAGCTTTTTTATGATTTTTAATTTTGTACCACTGAAGATTTTGTACCAGTGTTTTATTGTGGCTTTAAATAGAACTTTAAACAAATCTCTAACATGTGATGAAGAATGAGATTGGCTGGAAAACAATGAGAAAAATAGCGATGTAACTCACTGGAGACTGTCTTCAACACAGACATGATGTCACCCTGCTGCCTGGCCCTGCGGCGTTTTGCCCAGGAGACACTGCTGGCTCACATCACACAAGAAATTAGATCAAGGACTTTTTTTCTTAGAGAACATTCAATTGCATGTAAAACAATGTTGTGATTGTGGTGCAAAGTTGAGAAACGGTGTCAAAGGCACAACATTTCTTTCAGCTCGATTTCGGTATCTGTATATCTGTTTTATATTTAGTCATACTAGAATAAGGGATGTATTTTAATAGGTAAAATTATTTCTGTGGTAAGGACCGCGTTTTTAAGTGTGTTGGAGTGTTATTTTTGTTAAACTGCAATGATGCAACCTCCTCAGTGCAAATGCTGTCTAAGTGGCAGTTTGACATCAGTGTTACAATAAATATGAATACTTATTATAAATACTAACACTGCTCATTTTCTTTCTTTTTTATTCTTCTGTTTTTCTTTTTCTTGAGTGTACACACACTAATAAGTAGTAGATATATTATGTTATATGTACACTGTTTTGGTCAGGGGGCATCTTGCTACATTTTATTCTTCAGTGAGGTTTGTGACCTTTCAGTCAGCAGGCTTGGAGTAAAATATTACAGGTTCATAATGAGACACTTCTGTGACCTTTGGTGAACAATGAAAAGGGCAGACAGAATAGTGCCGAGAGTACGGAGAGAAAAATGAAAGCTGACCAGTGAAGCAGTCGGGGAAATCAAAGTTTGGAGTCTTTTTGTGCTGTGGTGGGGTGAAAGAGAGGGGAAGCTGAATTGAATGAGGTCAACTGACTGTTTTTACATATGCTTTTCTTGGTTTTAAGCAGGTTTGATTCTGCAACTGTAATATATCTGTGGTATCATTAGTTCTGCCAAATATCCTCAAAGTTTGATATTTGCTGCTGTTTGCTGTGTTTTCATATTGCACATTGTATTGCATATTGCACATTATTACCCTTATAGATGATCAATGCTTTATTTATTTCTTAAATTGTTTTTAATTTTCTTATGCCTCAGGGAGTGCTTTCTAAATTTAGTTTTATTGTTGTGTGACCCTCAATATAATGACAATAAAGCTACTACTAATACTACTACTACTACTACTACCATATGTCTCTTTAGATAACTGTGCACTATTAATTAATTGCACTGATCAAAATAATATTTATATATATTATATATATTTATATATATATTTATACACTGGGAAAACCAAAGTCTACATTTTGACATTGTGACTGATGTATTCTACTGTGCACCATAAAAAATATGCTGCACATCATGCATAACATTTCCTGTTTTGCAAAATAATCACTTTTTTCAAATAAGGTTCCTTATTCTAAAAAAAAAAATCTGCATCTATATAATGTGTATTGTGCTGGTCACCCTATGTGTCCCCCGCTTGGAGAACTTCCTTCCTGAGAAGCTGCAGAGACTCTGCATGTGTTCTCACAGAGGGACGTGTGACGGTGAAGTAGCTCTTCCAAACACTTGTGTGAGTGCAGCTCATAAAGTGGGAGGTAGTACAGTAGAGAGACAGACAGACAAGTAGTGTGAGAATTTCAACAGCTCACTTCCAACTTACCGTCATGAATGACATCAAGTTGGCTCTGCTGGGGAGCGAGGGTGCTGGAAAAACAGGTGAGCAAATCAGACACAACTGACAACTCAGAGTTTTTACAGTGAAGACTGACATGTACTCTTTTGCTGATTTGTCTTTGTTGTCTGTAAATTATGCATGGTAGTATGCATAAATGTAGACAATATGAAAATGAGACAACTTTGTTTATGTGTCTGTTTATCTGACATACTGTATATTGTAAAACACAAATTTTTTTACTCTTTGAGCTATGTTAAATCAAGACAGATGATTATGGCAGCGCATAACATTATAAAATAATTTGCTTTGCAGTCGACAAATGTGAGAGGAGATAAAGACTGATAGTAGTAACTTGTAGCTAACCAATTCTGTTTTGAGTGAAATAAGTGATTTGACATGAATGTGTCCCCAAAGGCTGACTGTAGAATTTCCACCCTTTAGCAGAGGATCCTCCTTTCATGATCTCCTTCTAAGAAAAAGTTTAAGTTGAGGAAACCTATATCAGAATTTTTGTGTTTTTTTTTGTGGGGATTCAGTTCTTTTGTTTTATTGAAGACTATACTGCCACAAGACTATTCAATAATGACAAACATGCTAACCTTTATAGAACAGACGTTTATGGACATACTGTACATTTGAAAATATAA
Organism: Scomber scombrus; assembly: GCF_963691925.1. Classification (NCBI taxonomy): domain Eukaryota; kingdom Metazoa; phylum Chordata; class Actinopteri; order Scombriformes; family Scombridae; genus Scomber; species Scomber scombrus. The sequence continues at coordinate 21,150,054 of NC_084970.1, forward strand.
TGTAATTTATTCAACAAATATGTGGATGAATTTCACAAACAGTATATTTTGAATTACATATTAATCTAGAGTGATGTTTCTTCAAATGTTATCATGTACTGTATCAAAATATATTTTCATTGCATTGAGCTGTGCAGGATAAGGACACAAACACATCTGTATATGATGAAGTCTATGAACAATTCCAATTTTCAGCTGTCATTGCATTTGAAATTTGGCATTGATTTTGAACTGCTGTATGGTTTGCAATGATTTCACATTAAATGTGATTGTATCAGTAGCCTGCATGTACCTCCAATACTGACTCTCTCTTTCTTGGTCTCTTATTCCCTCCAGCTGTTCTGGTGAGATTCCTGACGAAACGTTTTATTGGAGAGTATGCTTCCAGTGCCAGTACGTAAATATACTCATAACAGTAATGTTATTATATCACACAGTAAGACATATCATATATTGCACTAATGGGTTTTCCACAGTGTTTCTGCTGGCCCCACAGTAATGTCATTATATTTAAGGTGACTCAACTAAATCCTCTTTTCAGTCTTTTTCTTATGGGTTTGAGGTCGTTGACGAGCACATTTCACCATCACTCAGTGTTTATCTTACAGGCTGGATGACTGTAATAGAATTACAGTTTGCAGAGGGATATAACGTTTCAGACCTTTCCACTTCTGGCTTAAATTAATTAGCTTGTTTGCCCCCTCTGAGCAATCATGCACCACAGTAATTATAGTAGTCATTGTTCCATAGTTTGACTAAACTGGCACAACACTGTATTCATTGCCTCTCAGTAAGAAAGCTTTGGCACTTTAATTTACTAAAGTCTCCACTTGTATTCATAATCATTGGTTAATTTGATACATAGCATGTATTGCTTTTTTAAAATAGCTCATTTTCATTTGATTTGTTGCAGATTCTTTGTACCATAAAAGGCTGTCGATTGATGGGAGACAGTTAAACTTGGATATATTCGATCCATGTTCACAGGTAAATAAAAAATAAATAGTATATATAGTAGTTGCTTAATAGTTATTCTTCCCTTGTACTAGGTATAGCATCCAAATCATTTGTGTTTGGTCTCAAGTTATTATAAGTATAACTTGTAACTGAGGACACACACTGGCCTTTAAAGGTTTATGTAGTAACTATACGGCAGCCGAATGTGTAAAATGAGCACAGATGGTTTCGTTATCTTCAAAGTTTTTACTTTTATTGACTACAAAACTCTCATGTAACATGATCTCCATGGCTATACCGTGCAGTGGATAATTTACTGTCTCTTTGAGCTCATTTTTGTTTATCTTGAAAATAATATGGATCACTTTTTACAGCCTTCCAACAGTGGGGTGGACATAAAGTATCCTACTTTTTAAAAACTTTTCATTGCTTCTGTCGTCAAATAAGTTGATAAACCATTTGCTGTGTTTGAACTCCACATCTACCTTTGTTGTGCCAGGGTGGAGGCAGCAGATGTATCCTGGAGGAGACTGTAAACTGGGCAGATGGATTTTTGGTGGTGTACGACATCAGTGACCGAATGTCCTTCCTCCATGCCAGAGGCATCGTGCAGCAGATCAAAGAGACCCGAGAGGAGAGCTGCAAGGGGTAAGTGACCGTAGTCTGCTGGGAATGAAGCCGAGCTGAGGGATTTACTTTGATGAACTAATGAGTCCCATTCCTGAGATGAGTGTGTGTAGGCCTATCAGGGTGAAGATCAATATGGTATGCTGCAAGTTAAGGGCTAAATTCCAACATGCTGTACTGGTATAAAGTAGAGTTTCAAGGAGGCAATATGAACATAAGCAAAAAGGATTGAAGACACTTTGATTTTAGGCTTCATAAAGATTATTTTACGACTGAAACCTCAAACGCCTCGAAGTTCATTAATGGAGAACATTCATTAATATGCTCAATTAAATAAACTTATGGTGCTTTATATCCATTTTTCTTAATTATGATGAAATACTCAGGCACTTGATGAATTTTAGTAAGATTTTTGCAAAATGGCTCAAGCTTGAGGGAGAAGATGAAAACTCCCTGAATTTTTGATTTGTTTGTTTGTTTTTACATGTTTTTTTGGTTTTTTTTTACAAGTTCTCACCTGATTGGTAAATTAAGTGGAGCACTGTGGGCCTTTCCTGCATGAGTCTGAAAACTCTTGATTACAGATACACACACATAAATAGCTATAACAGCTTTGATTGACACTATTCACTGTAATAAGCACCCAGTATTTCACATTGTTTGTGAACTGTTTGCATCGGGTCTGTTATGAATCTGACCTACCTTAAGGAACATATTCTGCAACTGGTTCAGTGATTGTTGAATTACCTTGGTGCACTCTGCTGTGACAGATTGGTGGATGTCCCAGTCTTTCTGGTGGGGAACAAGCAGGACCTCTGCAGTGCTCGGCAGGTAAGCGAGGAGGAGGGCCAATTTGTGGCTCAGGAAAACCACTGCCACTTCCAGGAAGTGTCTGCAGCAGAAGACTATGCGGAGATATCCAACCTCTTTACAAAACTCATTCGCCATGTGATGGAGCACCTTAAGCAACGTGCAGAGTGCAGAAGATACAGTGGCTCCAAGTCCATGGCCAAACTCATCAATAATGTGTTTGGTAAAAGGCGACAGTCTGTCTGATGGAGAAAATTAGTTACAGTCATGGATGTAACTAACCATGTTGTTAGACTGAATACTCCAGCATTTTTATATTGTTAAACATATCTGGACATGTTTTACTGAGAATTTCAAAATGTAATAAAGTGATATCAGGCTCTCGGTTATGTCATAGTTTAATGTTTCACCTCCATTTGTATGAAGACAATTTGATAGCAACAATTATTTTAATACATTTCTCCTCTCTTATTGAACACAAGAAACAGGTAGTGTCAAAGGTTAATAAGATTTTTTTCTTTAACATGTTATGACATATACTAATTCTAATATTTTTGAAATTATCAGAGTTTTTGTTTGAAAAAAGGTTGATTTATGCTACAGTTTGCATTGTGACTGGTTTGGTTTGGTGTGGATTACAGACAAAAATTAACTAAATGTATTGTAATCTGCTTTGTATATCTGCCAGTAAAATGTTTGTCTGTATTGATTATAACTTTCAGAGAAAGTTGTATCATTGTTGAAAAGCAGATGTTGTTCCAGTAGGATCACTTACCGTAATATACGGTGTGTAGTTAATTGCTATGCCAAGATTAAAGTTAGGGCTGCCCAAATAACAGTTACAGTAAAATATTTACAAAGGCCCCATTCCACTGATCACTATAAATTGTATGCAAACAACCCCATTTTAACCTAAATATAGCTGAGGCCTAACTCAGTTAACAGTTTTCAGTGGGATTACTGCCATCCCTCAGTTAGATAAATGAACAGTGTAATGATAGAAAGTAAGAAAAAGCATAACAAAAATTTGAACAAATAAATGGTAAACGACATTTGAAAGACATGAATGAAAACCAATCCACTTTAAGAGTGAATTAAAATTGTGCCTGCTGTTCTGAGTTTAGAGTAGACATTTAGACATTGGTTTACTATTACTTTTTTGTAGTGCAGTTAGAGATCCAGACAATAAATTGCAGTAACAGATTAGTACTGGTATGAGATTGTGCCAAATGTTTTGCACACAAACATACCAGTATGTCTTGGTAAAATATGACACAGTTTAACAGAGAGGTGGTTATCAATGTTTACTCCCATAGCTCACAGCCATAAATTGTTTGATCTTTTTAACCTATTCTACACTTCATGTCAGAATATTATAATTATATTAGTTTATTATTTCCTGTTTTTGTAGATTTAATTACAATCTGTGAACACAGGTCACAAACAGCAACATACTGTTAATACTGTTAAGTGTTGACCTTCTAATCTAAGGCAATACCACCACCATCAAAGACAACTTCAGTAACAATTTTCTCCACTAGATGGAGACTAATGACCGGACAAAATCCGGGGTGTCACTGAGAGGAACTGTCATCTTTACATAAAATAACCTGTGCATGCTGGAATTTCACTAAAGCTCCTGCAGGGACCATGTTTATATTACATTGTGGTTTCCTTCAGCTCAGGTGGACAGGTTTAGCTACACACATGAGCCACAGGGGGCGCTGCAAACCGCTGAATTAAAGAGAAGAACCGTTCATTCATTGGAATTTTGTCCCTCTTCGCTATCCGTAGTCACTCAGCGAAAAAGTTTGGGGTTAAAATACCAACCTGCGGACTCCAACATGATGTCTTCGATGAGGTAAGAAACTGGTTTGTTCAATTTCACAAAAGCAGCTGCCACTTTGTCAAGGTACACTCACAGCGGCGTCATTTAAAGCGTTTTACCCCACATGCAGACGTTTGTGCAACTTTATGTGTCGTTACCATGACAACTTGCACTGCGCTGAATGCGGTTTGCCTGAATTTGCTGTCAGAAACTTCACACTGTCGGCACCTTTTCACCTTTTAAAGTAGATTATTTCGCAGGAAAGATACAAGACGGTGCACGACAGAGTAACAGTGGATCAGTTTATCAAAAATAAAGGTCTGGTTTTGTTATCTTCCTTAGAAATAAAGTATTCTTATCTCCTAGTCTCCTACTTTATTCGATAATTAACCAGCTAATGTTAAAGTTGTTGCACGGTTGTGGAGAAAATGAACTTTAGTGAGCAGGAAAACACATTTTATAGGTCTGCAATAATACCTAATTAGAGTTAGCGTTTGGCAAGTGTAGCAGTTGCTGTCGAATAAGTGTAACATTAAGGTTTTTTGCACCTGTATAGGCTACTGAGTATGTGTCTTCATGTACGACTTCTTATCGAGAAGGTGTTCATTAAATGTTCTGAGTGTGTTAAAGCATCAGCTGCTGTCATCTGTAATCGCAGATGTCTTTGGTGTTTACGAAGGTTGCCCTCTATCTTTTGTTCTAGTTAAACAAACATTACGTTATCGGCCTGGCAGCTGGACAGTGAATGATTTCTAAGTGAAGGTATGGACGGCTGTGTGCTCCGATATGAATGTGCTGAGTCCTCTCCGGGTTGTCACTGAAATGAATTTGATTTGTTCTTGTTTCTGCTATGGCCTACATTTTTCTAGACGTCTGCCCTCCTAGCCTCCCAAGGCTGAGCCCAGCAAGGGCAGAGATTAGCTTTAACCAGGATTAAACCAATGAGAAATTTTGAATTTGTTGGCCCTTATCTCCTAGCAACATGTGGAGTGCTCTGAGCAAATGGCAGAGTTTGATCGTTTGCTTCCTTTTGGCGAAGCATGTTTTCATGCCAATTGACACTTATCAAACATGACCATTGAAGACAGAGGGGATTCCTGAAGGGGGGGGGGGGGGGTATAAATTATTTATTTATTGGGACGCTACATGCATTACTTGTTTGCTGAGTGTAGGACGAATAGGAACTTGAAGGGAGGTTCACAATTTGTTTCAAGTCTGCCTTAAAAAACAGCCATGTGAGAGAGGTTTTCTCATTGTAATCATTCCTCCTGTCTATTCTGTATTCAAAGTAGGGCCCGACCGATATCGATATTAGGGAGTTATGATTTATTGCAGATTATCTTATACCGAATATACATAAAAAGCACATTTTTGCAATGTGGTCATCAAACACTTGTGACAAAGATATGTAATGGAGGCAAGATATTTTACACTTTAACTATATCTATTGTATAAAATGTGAACTTAATAACTATAAATGATATATCTTTGATATATGTATGGGCCTATATAAACGATTCCCTTCAAATGTGCCTTAGATATAAGTGATGGGGACCAAACTCCACAGTGTGTACACAGTCATTTTGTGTAAAAATGCTTTTAAAAGTTTATGTGAAGCTCAGGGGCGTCACTAGGTTTTAAGGACAGGGGGGGCTTAACCCCCAGGAAATGCACAGGATGTGAGCGAACGTTTAATTTCACAAACAGTTAACAAAAACTGAGAAACTGCTTTTCCACTTTTTGGACAGATTTAACAGAGATACTTTACTGTGTAAATGTTTTAGGCCACCATTACATTTTTAACACAGTACAACAACAAACACAGGAAGTACTGTATGTTTACAGCATTAACAACAACAAAAAAAGAAAAAATCCACATAGCTACAGTGCCGTATTCAACCAATGCTTCTTATTCATTAAGAGCCCACATGTATTATCGAAAACTGTATGCAAAAAAAAGAGCACTGTGTTCTCACAAAGTACACCATTTTAAAATAAAATGGCTACAATTGGCAGTTACTTGGTGGGTGGAAGCATCAAAGAATGTCGTCTGTTTTTAAGGGTGGCAAAGTGTAATAAGATGTGTCATTGTGTGCTCATGTGCGTCCTTGAGGAGGGTGAGTTTACTATTTGTGTGTGGTTGGCGTTGTATGTGATTATTGTATGTAAAGTGCACTAAATGACGATCGCTACGGTGCTAGCTTAGTTGCTATGATGATCGCTACGGCGCTATGTTAGTTGCCATGACAACCGCTACGGCGTCAGTTTAGTTGCTAATATTGAAACCAGTTATACTTGAGACAATATATTTTCAATATATTGAAGAATATATTGTTAACACTCAAGTCATATACTTGAGTGTTGTTTGATCTTAATTCTCCTGTAATCATATATGTGTCTCCTATTTCACATGTGTAAGATAAGCTAAATCAGTTCTATCTGTATTATTCTGATTCAGTTCCTGCAGCCTTTGGCCTGGCCCAAATAGTACAAAAAAGTCACAACAAAATACACCTCTAGTAAGAAGAAGAAGAGCCATTGACCTATTATTAATGAATGTATTATTTTAACGAGTCTCAGGTCTTCAGTTCAGATAAACAATCATACTTACTTTAACGTTACATCAATTCAGACACACACACACACACACACACACACACACACACACACACACACACACACACACACACACACACATACACACACACAGCCAAATCTACTGCCAGTTCACACAAAGTAAATAAGTTCATACACAACATACCATGGCATTTATCGCGGCCGCTGGTCTACTTTTCTCTCCTTTTTGCCGCCTCTAGATTGTTGTTGACGTCTGTACGTCATACGACGTCTTCTCTGGAGATGCGTTAAATGGCTACCGTAATAACTGGTAATTTTATCTGCGTGCATTTTTCCCCCAATCAGTGTCAAAATCGGGGACATTTTCGGGGACAGCTTTGACCGGGGACAGGTCACCCAAAACGGGGACTGTCCCCGGAAATCGGGGACGTCTGGTCACCTTATCCTAATGCTACTCTAGTTGCTTCTGTATGCTCCGCTCACACATGCTGCAGGTACCCAGAGAGTGCAACCTGGAAAACGTGGACTGGATTTCTGTGATGTGGGTGTGCTCTATAGGAACAAGTGGAATGGATTGGATAAAGACGCACTGACTCGGACTCTCTACCCTCCGCTATGAAGTGAAGGGAAACTAAGATTTATGATCTTATTTAAGTTGATAATGACTGGTTATATGATTATTTATTTGAACTCATATTCTGGCCACATTATATTGAATTTATCTGCCCTTTTTTGTAAAAAAAAAAAAATAAAAATTAATAAATGAACATAAAATTATTTAGGGGGGCTTAAGAAGTTGACGCCACTGGTGAAGCTTATGTGAGGCTTCAGCAGTCAAAGTCTAAGTTAATCATATGAAGTAGTGGATATCTCCTACATTTACAGTCTTTTTAGCAAGTTCCCTCTTTGTGTTTCCCTGTTGAGCTGGTGGAAGAATAGCAGCAAAAAGAGGGACTTGGTTACGAAAAAGACTAATGCTGAAAGATATCTACTTGATTTGACTAATTTGGATGGATATTAGCTTCAGATAAACTTTTATATAACATTTTTGCACACAAGGAAGCTTGTGGATTTTGTCCCCCATCACTTAGATTGCAAGTGGATTATAAAGGGAGCTTTTAATGGTCAATATAAAAAGGAGGAACGATTATAGCAAGAAAAACCACAGACATTTGGGCACTTGACCGTTGTTTTGAGACAGACTTGAAAACTGAACCTTTTTAAAGCACCTCCAGTCATTTGGTCCCTCAGCTGTCAGGTACACTACTAGGTATTTTCACAGCTCTTTAGTGATGGCTTAATGTTGATGTGTTTTTGGTATATTACATTTAGACCACAGGCTTTGATAATCTCTCTGCATAATATTAGGATTCACCCCATAACGTAGCGGAGTCGACAGGCTCTGTATTTGCATTCTAAACATGCAATTTCTTGCCTCATCAGGTAATGTAATTCCACGCTTCATTAGGACTGTGAAGTTTATCATTTGTCATCAAAGCCAAGCTGTCAATAAATGATTAAGTTTCACATGAGGAAAATGTAATATTTGGGCTCAAGCAAAACGGATAGAGTGTACGTTTTAATTGCAGTTAGTGAGACTCTGTTTTTGTTTGATTTTCAGGCTATATTTTAGCGGCTGCTTGTTACAGCTAGAGGCAGCGTCATTAGAGCGCTGCTTAAGCCTAATTTATTCTACTGCCTGTGCCATTAAAGAAAACAAACTTCTAAAGGCCCCGCACAATAATTGAAATGTGCGTTATCTCGATGATGTGGCCGAGATTAAAAAGGGGTAACTGGTTTGACTCTCTGGTTTCAGTTCTGATGGGGATACTCTGCCGATGACTTTTGGTGCAGATGGCATTTATAAACATCATTCAGTAATCTGTCAATTATTATTACGATTAGACAGATATCAACACAGCAATTCAAACAATAAGCGATAATGATGGCATTAGAGCTGCAACGATTAGCCCATTGACTGAAAATTAATCGACAACTATTTTTATAATTGATCAATTGTTTTGAGATATTTTGTGAGAAAAATAAAAATAAAAATTTCTTTCACTTTTTAAATGTGAATGTTTCCTGGTTCTTTTTTGTCCTCTGTGACAGTAAACTGAATATCTTTGAGACATTTGAGGCTTTTGGAAATTTTCTGACATGTTATAGACCCAACGACTAATCGTTTGATTAAGAAAGTGATCAGCTGATTAATCGATAAGGAAAATAAATGATCATTAGTTGCTGCCGTACTTGATAGGCGGAGAAAGCTAGGGGGCAGAGTTCATCACATTTTATATTGTGAGACGTAAAGAACGTTGCAGCCTTTACATGCTGGTATTTAGTCGTGTTACTGGCGTTAAAGGTGAGAGAAAAAGTAATCTACATTATCTTGAATTAATGGAAAACGAGGATCTGGATCAGAGTCGTCCTCTGTATGTTGACGCTCTCTTTGCTCCACAGTGACGTTGATTTTGTGTGCTCACTTCTTTCTTCGACCCCCACACTCTCTCAGTCACTGGGTCCTGTTGGTTTTCACTCAGAAGTGTAAAATAAACATAAATCGCTGTATGACAGAATGATGGAGAGATGAGGCGTGTTTGGACTTGACTTGTGATGAACCGTCAGCTCTAATTACCTCCTGCCGAAACTGGAGACGAGGCAGACTGTCTGTAGGTGGACCACAGCCTGTGTCTCCTCGTGATTTTGGGCCGCGTGCGGATGTTTGCTCATCCTTCGGCGTGTCTGCCTCTGAACAAAGACCATTATGTTTGACATTGTTACTCAGAAAAGAAAAAGAAAATGATCTGGTGATACCATGGCTCTCTGACATTAATCAAAGCAATAGAAAAATGAAGATGATGAAAGATTATTTCGTACAGGTGCAGCTACTGCAAAGAGAATTCGCCTTAATAAAAAACTTTTTAGGCTCACAGTTGGCACAGCGGCCAAATTCTCCTCCATCATAGCAGGGAGGTTTATTTCCCTGTTGTGTTTCTAGCAGTCGATCATTTCAACAAACACAATTTTCAGTGTGTGTGAGTTTGATGCCAGGAAAGGATCGTTTCCTCGTCACTCCCCCGAAGAGTGGAGGTATACAGGAGGAGTAGCACGAACCGCCTGCCTGGTCCTCACGGGGTGGAAAGAAATGGAAGTATTTGTCATCGGCATTTACAAAATACAAGATTTTTTCCACTAATAGGATGAACTGTGTATGTTTCTAATTTATGAGCTTCAAATGCAGTAATTCTTGGGTACATTTGGGCCCAAATCTGATTCTTTCTGGGGTTTTCTTCTTCCTCGGGCTCCTCGTGTACCTTGTTTGGGCTTGTGGTTGGCTGCAGGCCACTGTGTGTAAGTTTTAATTTATCAAGTTTAAATGAATAAGTAAATAGATAAATAACTAAAGTAACCCTATTTTGTGTTTCACCTTTAGTTTGACCTCCTAGATGTAGAAAAACAGGTTTAGACACCGCAGATAGACAACATTCAACCCCTGTGTCTGTTTAGTGACCTTTTTTAAGGTCAGACTTCTCAACCTGACCTGACCCTGAGATCCCATTTCCTTTGCATTGGGGATCTGCCGCCAAGGAACCAGACACCTCTGTCTTGGAGACATCTGAGGTGCACAGGACCCTCCTCTGCAGTCCTTCAGCTCCCCAGTGATACACTCATTGCATGCCTCTGTCTCCCACAAATGAGCTATGATTGAGGTGATTGGAGTTTCCAGAGGCTGTCACAATCATTTTGATTGGAAAATAGACGGGAGATAATGGGAGAGACAGGCCTGTTATGAGAGCCCTGTCAGGGCTAAAATAATGCATCAGAGTGAAGAGGTTAAAGACACCGCTTCCTTGTTAATAATTAATTGCTGTGCGTGTGGTGGATCCACTTCATCGCTCCCAGTCATCACTTGATAATTGCTTTACATTTAATTTGGCTTTAGAGACTGTTTTTCAAGCTGGGTAAATTGTGCTTAAAGTTAATATGGACTCAGACAGAGACAGCAGTTTGGTCATAAACCAGAAATTTAAAAAATAAAATTGACAAGTTGAAGTCGAGAAATTAAAAGTCAGCGACAGCATCAAAGTCACTTCAGGAAGTAACTCTGCTCACTGATAAAGTCAGTGTAGCAACATAAGTGTCAATATTCTGTCCATATTTTTATACTGTTTCTCTAGCAGAACGGATTATTATTATAAGACAATATTTTGCATTATATCTTGAATTTAGGCAAACCAGAAATAAGACAATTGATTTCGGGTACACAATCTCTCTGGAAAAATCGTATTATTATTACAGATTGTTGCAACAATTGGTCAAATGAAAGTTTATCATCTCAAAAATGATTTGATAATGAATTTATAATGTATTCTGGTCAAATGTGAAATAATTTACAGCTTTTTTCTCTGTTTTATATATAACTATAAATGTAATGCCTTTTGGCTATCTGACTATTGGTCGGCCAAAAGTCACCTTGGGCACTTGCTAGTATTTATGGCCATTTTCATTATTGTTAACCACTGTAACTTATTAATTGAGTAGTCAACAATATCAATAAATTAATCAGTAATGAAAATAATTATTAGTTGGAACCGTACTTTAAGTTGATTGGACAAACCAACACGCACTTAATCTGTGTTTTGGTTGGTATGTTCTCTGCCCTGCGTCAGTGCTGACGACGTGAGGCCACATAATGACGTACCAAACATCAAGTACTGATGGAAGAACTTTGAATGCTCATCGTCTCGTCTACAAGTGTTTGCACAGGTTTAAGTTATTAATGTAAAATGATGGATCACATCAGTGGCACCATGACAACATTCACAAATTTGTGTTGGTCTTTATTTTGTTTTGAAAAAACAATTCCCTCTGCACGACTGCATTCATCTGTAATAATAAAATTATTTTAAAAATAATTTCACTGATTATTCTGTTGTAATAACTCAGTGATGAGTCAGTTATTATTCATTAGCCAAGGATTTCTTTAGCCATGCACTGCGATAATGACTGCTTTCTTCTTCTCTAGATGACACAAGCAGATGTTAGTGGACTAGACATGAACATGGTCTCCCAGCGGACCGGCAGGGACACAGTGGAGAAGGAGGCACCTCACATACGTCTGGAGGATGACGCTGACCTTAAGGTTCGGAGAGCTGTGTTGTGCTTTGGGGCCACCACTGAATAAGTCACACTCACACACCGGTAACTCTATAGTACTCTATCTGCACCAGAAGAGGATCAGACTTCATGTTGCCGCTGTATGCCCCCCCCCCCCCCCTTGACTGGGGAATTTCACTGCTCCCTTTGCCAAATCCAAAGCAGCCCGTGCTCAGCCTTGCATGCACACAGATAATGATCAAGTTAATTAGACTTGAGATTGAACGAACTGCAGCAGCAACTTAATCATTTGTAACTTGATTAGAAATACTATATTCTGCAGCTCCAGAGACCTGAAAACTTTCAGTTTTTTTAGAGAGCTTGAAATTTGGATGTGCTTCAGAATTTAGGTTTTGAGCTAAGACATAATGTTTTTGTGAAACAAAGCAGTGAAATGATCCTTGAGTCTTAAACACAAGCTCAAGGGAAATCCTCTGCTGTCTCTGACTGACAGTGAGCAAGTGTAGATTGCAACTATATTAATGTTATTTTCTCTTCCCCATAGGAAATATATACATTTGGAAGGAAATTGGGTCAAGGTAGCTTTGGGGTTGTTTATCAAGCCACTCACATTGAGACAAATACACAATGGGCTATCAAGGAGGTTTGCAGACCAGAGGTGAGTGCATTTTGTATCCCGCTGGGAAGCCAATTTTTTATTATGATAAAAAAGTAGAATTTAGTCTTAGGAGAGAAACAAATGGTCATAACAATGCTACAACTCAGCTCTGATTTGACTTCCTGTTACCATCCAGGCAGGAAGTTCAAAAGTCAAGCTGCTGGAGCAGGAATTAAAGATTCTCAGACAAGTGAATCATGCTAACATAATACATCTCGAGGAGTCCTACGAGACAGCTAAGGTGAGTCTCACTTCTAAGTAACAAACATAATCTACTATTACTGTGCTACTCTGCATAAATATCACTGATAATCACCCACAAATTGGCTCTATGGTAAAATGTATTCTCTCTACTTGTTTCTAGATGACTTATTTGGTTACTGAGCTGTGTGATGGAGGTGAACTGAAGGAGCTGCTGCTGAAGAAAATGTTCTTTACAGAAGATGAGACAAGACATATCATCCGCAGCTTAGCTGACGCCATCGTCTACCTTCACAAAAGAGGTAATGACATTTTACAGATTGACATTTTGATAATACATATTACCTTTACACCACTAGAAAATCTATTTTTATGACCCCCAATGATTTCAGTCCTCACCTTGCTTGTGATACAGATGTGTGCCTCCTGAAATCACTGTTGGGTGTGTTTACAGATTTAGTTACTTAAGCAACAGACAAGAAACAAGTGAAACAATGCTTTTCAGCTTGTTATTTTCCATATAGTTCATATTCTCAACTTTATAACACTGTAGTGTGGCACTAGTGGTATGAATGATGTTTTACTGTTTGGTATTTTATAAATTAATTGACCATTTCAGATTTTATGTAACGTGTGCTTCAGTTACTTTAAGTTGTAATAACACCATGGTGCCATTAGACCCGTTTCCACTGCAGGAACTTCGGGTTAATTTTACGGGGCCATGGCCGTCAGTGTGTGTCTCCATAGCAGGAACCTCCCCAGAAGGACAATCTCTCTGAACATTTTCACTGCGGCTAAAACAAGTCCCTGCCTCAGGGCATGTACTCCGTTCGGCCCCAAAAAACTCCTGGGTGGGACTTGAGGTTTACTCGGTGCTGATAAGGTATACTCAAAGCAGGGTGTGGTGTCAATAGGAAGTGTCAAAATAAGCGGCATTTTTAAAACCCAACAGAAGAAGAACAGTAGTAGAAAGCGACTACACTGCTGGAAAAAAGATCATAGCGTCCACCGCCATATACATGAACACACAGACCAGAAACACGGCGACCACCGGTCAGTTCCTTCCATGTTTACCTCCTCGTTGTTGTTTTCTTTGTTATGCTTCCGGCACGTCACCTCGGTGACTACACGGTCAGAGTCCGGTGGGTCCTACTCTGCTATGGAGACACTACGGCTGAGAGGACCGAGTGAGAGGACTTCCTAAATTTGACCAGGAACTTTCTTAGTGGAAAGGGGGCTATTATTCCACTCAAACTATAGCCCTTAAGTAATAATAAACAACTGTTTGAAAACAACACAACAATTATTTTAATTACATCTGCGTTTTTTATTTGAAAATGCCACTTCCCCTTTTAATGGTGCAATCTGTGGTTAGCTGTAATTTAGGACATTGCCTGGCAATGAGGCATCATTACATGTGTCTAATGACTAATTTACAACAAGCTGGGGAGCAATTCTGGTGTGTTTGGTGTGTTTTCAAAGAGAGAGTCCCACGGTGCTGGTTTGTTTTACCCCTACAAAGACTAATGATACTATGATACTTATAAAACAGTGCTGACAGCACCACTGGCAGCTCAGTAGTGATATAGAGTTACACCCTAGTTTAAAAGCTTACTAAAAGTCCATGAAAGCCTAACAAGTCTAGTTGAGTTAGTGGTATTCGCTCTCTCATGAGTTGGTGCTCGACTTTGAATATAAAGTTATCAGAAGCATTTTGAATACTGATCTTCGAAAACTGATCAGTATTGGCCATTGGACACTGCTTTATTTTGCGGCGCTGACTTGAGACTTGGCCTTGTATGCTAGTTTGTTAACTAGTTAGCCGGTGGCCAGGTAAACAGCTGACGCGGCGTACGCTAGCGTTACCAAGCAGCAGTATGCCGCCAAAGAAGGCAACAACAGCTGAGGGGGCCTGTGATCTCAAGGCGACCCTCGATTTTATGACAGTGGAAATTTCTGCTATTAAAGAGCAGCAGGAAGGAATCCTGAAGCTGGTGGAGCAGGTGACGGCTCTCCAGATCCAGAACGCCGAGAAAGACCGGCGTCTGGAGGAACTGGAGAACCGAGTGGCGGAGTTGGAGCAGTACTCCAGGATAAATGATGTGATCATCACCGGACTCCGCATTAAACCGCGGTCATACGCCCGGGCAGTGACCAATGACAACGGGATGGAGCCCGGTGAGCAGGATGGCAGATCGGCAGAGCAGCAGGTGGCTGCTTTCCTCCACTCAAAGGGCATTGATGTGGATTTAAACAACGTGGAAGCGTGCCATACCCTGCCCCGGAGAAATGACAGAAACACACCGGCCGTTATCATGAGATTCACAAATAGGAAGTACAAATCTACGCTGCTGAAACAGGGAAGGAAACTTAAAGGAACAGATGTATTCATGAATGAGCACCTCACAAAACGAAATTCTGACATTGCATGGAAGGCACGCAACTTGAGAAAGCAGGGAAAAATTCAAAGCACATGGACTAATAATGGCAAAGTATTCATCAAACTCAACGGAACGCCGGAGCAAGCCAAGGTTGTGGTCATCAGGACCATGGAGGAACTGGACAAGTACCAATAATCACCATGACACGGACTGTGAGGTATGACGCATCTCGCAACACACAACCATGACACCATCGGAAATAAATCACTCATCTGCAACTGGGAATAATGACACATCTCAAAGGATTCCTGATCACAACAATGTGGAGCTAAAAACCTTTCAATATTCTGATCACAATTTACTGGATATAGAAAACGATATAGATCCGGACAACAACTTTTTTTCCAATATTAATGACAACTGTTATTATTACACGAATGATCAATACAATCAGACTGTTAAAACTGACAACAAGTTATCCATAATACATTTCAACAGTAGAAGTATGTACGCAAACTTTAATAATATTAAGGACTATTTAAATCAGTTTACAGAACCTTTCAAAATTATTGCTATATCAGAAACTTGGATCAACGCTGATAAAGGGATGGATTTTGAGATGGATGGATATGAACTCAACTATATAAACAGAAAGAACAAAGGAGGAGGAGGTGTGGCTGTATATGTGGACAGAAATTTGGATTACAAGATATTGGACAATATGTCAACTGCAATGGATAATCTACTTGAATGTATAACTATTGAAATCTGCATGATGAAAGCCAAGAATGTAATAATCAGTTGTGTATATATAGAACACCAGGGTCTAATATGGAGTTATTCAAAGACTGGATTGAGGAATCTTTTTCAAGGATGAATCAAAAAATTATTTTCATCTGTGGCGATTTCAATATTGACCTTTTAAATCCTAATAAGCATAATATGACTGATGAATTCATCAACACTATGTACAGCATGAGCCTTTATCCAAAAGTCACCAAACCTAGTAGAATTACATCACATAGTTCCACATTGATCGACAAGATATTCACTAATGACATTGAAAATAATACTGTGAGTGGATTATTAGTCATCGACATTAGCGACCACCTACCAGTTTTTACAGTGTATGATGGCAAGTTTAAAGGAGATCATTCCAATACAAGACCAATATATAGACGATTGAGGACTGAGGAAAATATGAATGCATTTAAAAATGACTTATTAATGCAAAACTGGGATGATATATTTAAGAATAATGATGTTGACAATGCATATGAAACATTTCTTCGGATATTCACATCACTATATAACAAAAATTGTCCAGTTAAACGATACAGCAAGAAACATAAATATACAGATCGGCCGTGGATCACTAAGGGATTACAAAATGCCTCTGTATAGAGAATAGAGAAAAATACTCTGTATAGAGAATTTATAAAACAGAAAACTATAGAGGCAGAGATTAAATATAAAAAGTATAAAAATAAGCTAATCAATATCATTAGAGCTAGCAGGAAGGAATACTATCATGGAATATTAATTAACAATATAAACAATATTAAAGGAATATGGGATTTATTAAATAATATCATCAAAAATAGCTCTAGACAATGTTACCCACAATATTTTATAGATAACAACATTAAGAAAGACAACATGGACGACATTGTAAATAGTTTTAATAAGTTCTTCGTAAATGTTGGACCAAACCTGGCAGAAAAAATCCCAGATCCATGCCCATCTCAGGATTGGAATGACAGTATTATAGATAGGAATCAAAACTCAATGTTCCTCACAGCAGTGGAAGAAAAGGAAATAATTGATATTGTAAAAAGTTGTAAACATAAAACATCTACTGACTATGATAATATTGACATGAATATTGTAAAAAGAGTCATTGAGGGGATTTCAAAGCCATTAACTTTCATCTGTAATTTGTCATTCCAAACCGGTAAATTTCCAAACAAAATGAAAATAGCAAAAGTTGTGCCGCTGTATAAAACTGGGGATAGACACCACTTCACAAACTACAGGCCTGTTTCTTTACTACCACAATTCTCAAAAATTCTAGAAAAAATATTTAACAATAGATTAGACAAGTTCCTGGATAAACATAAAATTCTCACTGACAGTCAATATGGATTCAGATCTAACAGCTCAACATCACTGGCATTAATGGAGTCAGTTGAGGAAATTGCAAATGCTATAGATCATAAACTGTACGCAATTGGAATATTCATTGACCTCAAAAAAGCTTTTGACACAATCAATCATGACATATTAATCAATAAACTGGAACGGTATGGGATCAGGGGGATAGTTTTACACTGGGTGAAGAGTTATTTACAGAACAGGAAACAGTTTGTGAAGTTGGGGGACTGTACTTCATCATGCTTGGACATTGCTTGTGGTGTCCCCCAGGGGTCAGTATTGGGTCCAAAACTGTTCATTTTATACATAAACGACATCTGCAGGGTTTCGAAGTTATTAAAATTAGTTTTATTTGCTGACGATACAAATATTTTTTGTTCAGGGGGGAAATTTACAAGATCTTCTAGAGATGCTTGCAATAGAGCTGTCTAAAATAAAGATATGGTTTGATAGAAACAAATTGTCATTAAATCTCAATAAAACAAAAGTCATGCTATTTGGGAATTGTAAAAGTAATAACGTTCATATACAAGTAGATGGGGTAGATATTGTAAGGGTACATGAAAATAAATTTCTTGGGGTAATTATGGATGATAAACTGACATGGAAATCTCACATAAAACATGTACAAACCAAACTGTCACGCAGCATTTCAGTATTAAGTAAGGCAAAACACTTCCTGGACCACAGATCACTCCACATACTTTAGAACTCATTAATATTATCATATTTAAATTACTGTGTAGGGATCTGGGGAAACACTTATAAATGTACACTACAACCGCTGATTATATTGCAGAAGAGAGCCATTAGGATAATTCACAACACTAGTTACAGAGAACACACCAACCCTTTATTCTTGAAATCAAAAACACTTAAACTTATAGATTTAGTTCAGTTTCAAACCGCACAAATCATGTACAAAGCAGCCAACAATCTACTTCCGGTCAACATTCAAAAACTGTTTTTTCAGAGAGAAGGGGGATATAATCTCAGGGGGGAAATGAACTTCAAGCATCCATTTGCTCGCACAACTTTAAAAACTCACTGTGTGTCGGTATGTGGGGTGAAACTGTGGAACAGGTTGTCGGGGGGGCTGAAGCAATGTCCAAGCAAGAACATGTTTAAACAGCGGTATAAGCACATGGTTTACACTAGGTACAGGGAGGAAGGAGGGTGGGACGAGCACTAGGTTTGCACATATTATTCTCTTTATTATTTGTTTATCTGTTTAATTTATTTTATTTCTTTTGAGTCTGTATCAGACAAATATGTTTGATTATTTAGATATGGTAATAAGTAAATATAAATAACAATTAGGATTAAAATACATACATAAATAAGATATAAACACACAGGAAATAAATAAATAATAAATAGTTGAATTATAAATTTGGAGAAGGGGTAGGATTCAATAAGTGAATGCTTCTTCCTACTCCTTTTCAAACATGTTTAATCAATTTTGTTTTCCTTGTTTTGTGCGTTTGACTGTTGTTTTCTGTTATGTAAGATACATATATTTATATTTTTTCTTTGTTTTTGTTTTTCTACATGTTTGAAATAAAGCCTTCATTCATTCTGACTTTGAATTAGGTAGGCATTTGGACTTATGACCAATCATGATGATCATAAAAGGTCAACCAGCTTGATTTTGTGAAGGTTTTCTCAGATTATCACATTTTTGCTGTCAATTATCAGATTCAGCTGAGGTATTAGTCTTAGTTGTATTTGGGCTCAGTTGTGCTTTGAGCTTTAATGCTAACATATGCTACAATTAAAATATGGTACATGTAACTATTAACACTGCAGATCACATGTTAAACATGCAATGCATAATTGCAATATATTAAGGTAGTTATTAAGTGATTTAATCTAATCAGAAATTATTAAATAACCAAACGAAATGTATAATTATTACCTTAAGACAGTTATAAATATGAAATTGACAGATCTGCTGCCAGCTAGCAGTTGAAAGACCGGGAACAAATGAAAGAAGAAATACCTCAAGATGGAAAAAAGAACATTTTCAGGTGTTTTGTGCACACAGTTGGTCTAACTTACCTTTCCCACACCATCAACACTGTTGTGTCGTATAATTGGTTGCTTCAAGCAGTGCAGTGAAAAAGACTGCCCAGGGCAAATTGTATTTTCCACCTGCCATCTCTCACTCCACCAAGTTTTGTTAACGAGGCCCTTTAGCCTGGCATACTGTAAGCAACGTAAACGGAGCACTGTGTTAGTGTGTGTGAAACAGTTACAACAGTTAATTGTGGTGACTAATATCATCAAGTCATGTTGCAATTAAATATCACAGGCAATATTTATTTTCATCAGTACTCCAACTCCAATCCCAAATCTATTTATAAATCAAATCAGAGTCTTGTTATATTGTTTATATATACACACACACACATGTGTATGTGTAGGCAAATTTGTCTGCTGCTTGGCCCATCTTAACTATTTAGGAGCCGTACCCAGAGACCAACTCTTGTTTTGAGCCCAGTGCCTCAAGGTTAAGGTCAATGAGTTTTACCAACATGCTTATCTTCACGGGGATCATGGGGGAGAATAACAAATATATCCAGTGTGGTAGTAATTGATGATTTACCTTCACATTATTTTGGTATTTCACTTAGAAAATCAGCTACACAGCAACCGAGACAACTTATATCAAACCTTTTATGTCTGTATAAAATTTTGTTTTCTCCATCTACAGACATTGTGCATCGGGATTTGAAACTTGAAAATATTCTTGTGAAAAATAATCTCGACAAGGATGGTAATGACAAGATTAATATCAAGGTAAGATGGTGAAACAAATTTTGAACCTCCCCTTCAATGCTTCTGGACTGAGCGCAATGGGAAATCTTTTCTTGCCCACTATTTCCTCTATATTTAGTAAAGGCTTTAAATACTACCTCATTATGACAGACTCCCCCTGGTCTTCCTTTATAATACACCTGTACAAAGAAAAGCTCAACTGTATCTTTAAACAAATTAACAGCTGAGCACAGCATGTTGTGCACATTGACAACAAGCCAACCAAAGACATACCTGGTGTGCAAGCTAAAATGAGAATAGGCCACACATACACGAATACACATGTACGTGTTGTGAGAAAATATTGTCATGGTAGAGCATAAATGACTTTAATTTCACAGGTATTGGTCTATTCTTTCTCCTTTTTTGCTTTTGTATTCATATCCCATAGTAAATATGTAGATCTATACAGCCTTTACAGCTATTTTGTTCTCAAAGTCTTTAATTCTGTGAAAACATCTAAATTATGTTCATCTGTATTTTTTCTATTCTGTTCTCTACCTAGGTGACAGACTTTGGATTATCAGTAATGACAGGTGGTGTTGGGATGGAAAACATGATGACAGATGCTTGTGGGACTCTTATCTATATGGGTATGACATCTGCATCTACTACAGTACACTAGTAGGCTGCACAGATGACCACAGAGTTAGAGCTTTAAGTTAGAATGAATTGTTGTTTTCTACGCTGTCTTTTTGATCCTCTCAGGTGAGGGTTGCAAAAGTTGGAAAAATTCAAATCCTATTCACTGTCGCTTTTCTTAGCAGTGAGTGTTATTTTAATTTTTGAATCAAGAATATGTCAGGTATATTTTATATCCACACTTATTATATTTATATTATACTTGAATGTAGAATCAAAGGTATGATTGATTTATCTGTGTCCTGTGCTATGCTAGCATTTGCACAGTCATGATACTAAAGTGTATAGTATTCAAACTACGTTGTGATGTAACTTCTTTTCAAGCTATTTCACTGATTAACAATTGGTAACAATTGGAGGTAACATGCTAGAAAATGCTGAAAAGGGTAAGACAGGATGCTACTCAATGTTGGATGGATATAAAAACATGGAAATAAACAATGCAGGTTTCAAATAATCACAAATTTGGTCTGTGAATGTTACATGAGATGTTAGGCCTCAAGGATACACATAATGTGTTTAGTGAAAAACACTGAATCTAAACGTAACAGCGTCCCCTCAGGATATCTTTAAATTAGGCTCCTCTCTTTACTTACATCACCACTGACCTTCAAAACATTCTAGTTTTAATTTTGTGAAATCTGCATTGTTCCCAGCTTCTTCTTCTCAATTTTTAATGGTGCTAAAGCCATCTTTTACAGTTCATTACTGCCACCAGCTGTGGATATGCTTTAAAACTGCCATGTGTATCACATCACTCCTGTGCTTGTGTCCTTGTGAATGTACTGATAAAACATGATACAAACTATATGATTTACCCACTGAAACATGCTCAACAAGCATTGACTAGTTTTAACTAGTAGTCGTTTGAGGCCTTAACTTTCCATATCTCCATACTGTACATTTGTGTGTGAATTTCAGCTCCTGAAATGATGAGCGGTCGTTGTTACAGCCAGTGGTGTGACGAGTGGAGTATTGGAATCATTATGTATATATTGTAAGTACAGACACACACGCATGCACATACATACTGCAGGATACATGTGTCTGTATGTGCTCCTGTGTTCCTGTAGGCTATCTGGGGAGCCTCCATTTATGTCCAAAACAAAGTCAACCCTACTTGAGAAGATTATGAAGAAAGAACTTAAATTTACTCAACCCATCTGGTCCGCAGTCAGTGATGCAGGTGATACTTCATCTCCATTCTTAAATAAATGTAATCCTGTAAAAAAGAAGAAATTGTTTTTGATATGGAGTGAAGGAAAATATGGATGGTGCATACATTCAGATTGATCAAGCAGTTCAGATTGTTACTAACAAACTCACCGATTGGCTTGAGTTTGTCTCAACAGCAAAAAATGTATTGACTTGCCTTCTGAAGGTTGACCCTGCCTACCGCATGTCAGCTAATCAGCTACTAGAAAACCCCTGGATTACAGTAAGGCACTGTTTCTTCCAGCTGCATTCAGAAACTGAAATGGAACCAAATGGGTCACACGAGGAGCTCTTATGGGGTGCTTTGTCCAACAGGGTGACACTAATATGCCTGCTATACCATCCAATGTTCTGGAGATGATGCGGCACCACAAGGAACAGGAAGAGAGTAAGACAATGATGAAAATTTAACTGAGTTCAAATAATGGTAACACTTTCTATGACACCCATGTTTATAATGCATTATAAACAAACTTATAATGCATTATAATCTGCTAATAGCACTGTATTACTAGAGTTAGCACTCATATTTTTTAATGCTTTATAACAATAATCATACAAATAAAGCATTTCATAATTACTTAGAAGGTCAAGTATCATAATACTTAATAATTGTTGGTCACTCACTGACATTTTTTCGTAAGGATTATATTGTATTATAATTCTCATAGTTGTAATACATTATAATCATTTTATAATGCATTATAATCGCTGTTATAATGCATTATAATGTGATTGTAAGTTACTGTAAGTGGTCATTATGTGTTTTAAATGAAGTAATGAAATTCCTGAGGTATAAGCAGATATATTGCATTACAAGCTGGTCAAGAGGTCATTATTTGCTTTAAATAAAGTGAAAAAATTTAATTAAATCTATGCATAAGATTAATTTCTTTGTTTAATGGGTTTAATTAATACTCCATTTTCACACATTTTTTAAATGATGAACAACTAAATGATGGACATTCACATTTCATTAATGAACATTTCCCTGAAAAACTCACTGTAATTATAATACACTATGATAGTGTATTAACTATTGTTAGTTATCAGCAATTATGAAGTATCATGATAGTTGACCTTACAATTCCTTAGAAAATGTTTTATAATGTGTTATGATTATTGTTATACATAATTATTAATATTCACAAGTAATTATTACAGTGCTATAAGTAGACACATAATAAGTATGTTTATATTACATTATAAACTTGTGCATCACAGGCAGCGTTGCCGATAATTTAAAATCTTCCAGGTCATGATTTGATCATTTGAATAAACAACAATGTGAAAGTGATAATATACAACAAGTTTTTGTGGTATATGATAATAGAGCAGAAATAGAAAGAGAAGGGAAAAAATTGAAAGTTTTCAACATTTTTAAAAATAGTTTCTATTCTGTTTAATTCATGGTTGGGTTCATTTTAGCAAAGAGAGTTAACTGATAGTGAAAGTGTGATAAACCAAATCCACATCAGATTACTTGATGCTGATGTTATTTATTATTGTCCACAACAGTTACAAGAGCTCTGGAGGACTTTACCTCTTCTGAAGACACCCTTGACCTGTCCCTGCTCCACAGCACAGCTTCAACAGAAACAGACAGCAGCTGCAGGAGCCAGGCTAAGCTCAGTCCTGAGAGAGACTGCAGCCTCTGCACACCCTCCTCATCCACCAAACCGGTACTGTATGTCTGTTTAGCATAGCTCCGTCACATTGTTGACCTGACTTCCCTATGTGTTTTCTTATTCAGGACTCTAAATTTATATGCTATAAAGTAATGTAGATTACACTTAGAGCAAAACTTTTTACAACTTGTTGAAGTTTTGGCCATTATTCATAATGGTCCTGATCATTTTTTAAATACTGACTGACAGAGGTCACAAGGGTAACATTAGTGGTCAGATGATCAGGACAGTATAACCTTAATAACCATGTCATCATATTGGCAAAAAATATTAAGGTTATTACACAATCTTGTATTTTACAAAACAGCTTAGAGTTTGCAAAACCACCTTGTGGTTTGTATATAATCTCCATGATTCCCTGCATGTAGTTTTACATTGCAATACAGAGTTAAAAGTATTTTGTGTGTGATCATGCTGCACTTTTTAAAGTTACTGTTTTTATCATGTCAATATCCAAATTAGAATCGTGACTCTAATTTTGATCAGAAGACCGGTCAAAAAAACCCTGCATTTTCCGCTCTATAGGTCAGCCTTTATCTGTTATTTATGGCCATGAGGTCCAAGTATAGATCTCTAATGTTTCTGTTTGGGTTTTCCTTTTATCTTGGTATGAAGAACAAAGAGGGCGGTGGCCATCTCCAGCAGGACAAGCGCAAAAATGTCTCTGAAATCCAGGGACCACCTCAGCCCAGCACTGCACAGGTCTGTTGAACCGTTGAACCTAAATTCATATGTAAATGTTTATATATATAATTAAAAAATTATATATATATATATATATATATATATATATATATATATTGTTGTTGTTGTTGTTGTTTGTTTTCATATTGCTGTGCATGCTATGTCATATTTAGTCACCACTAGATGGTGCCAGATTAACCTGTTACAGAAGATGGTAATGAAGGTGTAGCCATGCAGCTGTTTTTAAATTAATGTGATAGTTAATACTGTTATGTAAGATTAATATGAACCTCATCCCTGTAGATTCTTCCTGGTGTGAAACCAACAAGACAGTCGAGTGCAAAGCAGCGCAGGCCTCAGGACAAGAGGGACGTCGGTACAGTACAGAGAGCAGCCCCTGACTTGAGTAAAGCAGATGACCAGAGACCATCTACCTCCATTAAAAGTAAGACTGGTTTCCGCAAACCACCTGCCAGCTCTAAGACCACTGTCCCTTCAGAACAAGACAAAAACCAAGTCAGATCACGTGAGAAAGTGTGAGACAGATACATATGAACAAAAGAAAGTGAGCATAAAAAAGAGAAAATGAAACTAGAGGTGGACTTTATTTGACATATCTTTTATTTAATGTTATTCTGGTAATTGTATATCATTCTGTGGTTTAGCAGTGATGTGAATGTAACTACTGTGAATGGTGCCACCTTTATGGTGAAGACCAGCGATTAAGCAGTGACAGTAGTGTCAAATGAATGGGCCTTATACAGCATATACAGGTTTACTGTGTGAGAGTAATAGATGAAGCCTCAGCTGTGCTGTGTGCCAAAGGAAAGGGCCCCAGTCTGAGGTGATCCTCCGGATGGGGCAAAGCTGCTGCACAAATGCTTACTGTTACACGGCCAACTGTTTGAGAATGCCAAGGAGCACAAATACAGACTCACACTTTTCTTTCGAGTGACCAGTAGAGACTGAATGAGTTTGTCACATATTACTGGTGGCATCTGAATGTTTTAATTATAACGCAGCAGACTGGAGACACTCAGGAGATTTGAGCTGAGGACAGCTCAATACTTACTCAAACTGCTATTTAGTAATTTACTCACTACCTAGCAGCATATCATTAGTATAATTATTAATGCCATGTCTTAATACACACTGTGAATGTATGCTTTTCCATACAGAAAGTAATCGTCACTTGAGAATAATGAAATCTTTTCTATTAAAAGGGAATGTTATTTATTACATGGGGAAAATACAGGGATGTATATGAATGAGGTATGTGTATTGTGAGAGTGTTTTCAATATCCAAACAGATATATATTTAAAAAGAAATGTAGAACTAAATTCCCAAAGAATTAGTGTCTGTCATAATTGTGAAGCTGTTTTAAAATCGGTAATATTTTCGGGGGGATAATTCAAATAGGTACACTTTATGTGTGTATGTATTTTTGAGAGGGAGACTTTTAAAACAATGTGCCAAATATCATAAAAGATAAAACTTTGTACAACAATTGTATTAAAATATGTCTTGTTATTTTAAAAGAACAAGATAGTTTTGTTGTTTTGTAATTATATGCAAAATTTCCCAGACTATTCAAAGAGCACAGGAGGTTTCACTGTATATCATTTCACAACACCGCAGTGAGCAACTGGGATTTTCTTTTTTCTGTTCTGACCTCTCAATTCCACAACACCCTATATGCAGTGACTGCACCCACTCAGTGTCAAAACAGAAAAACTGTCACACAGGCTGGTTACGCTCCATCTGAATGCAGAGGATTGGGACCGAGGGCAGCCACGGGTCTAATCTCGTTTGGAGGCCATTGAAAGCAGTAGGAGCTACTTTGAGGGCACTGCCATTCAAGCACAGGTTTTTCCGCTGTAGAGAGAATAATCCCCAGCATAGATACAACATTAAAGTAGCCAAGCATAACACACAGAGGCTGAATTTCAAATCCACCCATTTGCATCTTGAAGTGAATGAGTGCCAACAATGGGGCCCCCACCCGTTCACGCACAAGCTCTGTGTTTTAGTGCGTATGTGTGAATGTAGTGCACATTTGTTAAAAACTGTTTTCAAAAGGTGTTTTTATATTTCAGGGTTGAGGTGATTGTCTTAAAAGTGGGGACACAACATGTTTACCTTTTTAATAAATTCTGTCTAGGTAGTTCTCGGTGATGTTTCTCAGTATAGGGAGTATGTATGAAAAATTGTTTTTCACTTTCTGATTTTTGAAGTGTGATTGATTTAAAAAAAAACAAAAAAACAACAATAACAAAAAACAGACAGAGAATAAACAAATGACACATGAATTATCTTTGATTCAAGCTGCTTGCCAAAAAGACTGCACCATTATTATCATACTGTGTGCCTTTGGTTTACTCAGACTGGTATAAACAGCAGATGGAGCTGTAGTAAGTTGCTGAATTCATTTCCGGGAGTAAATCTGACAGGAGAGTGCTTTCCCTAAAGCTCACTACCTGGTTTTTATGCATGAAGACGTGTAATTAGAATTGATTGCTTGAGTCACTGCCCATTAAAAACTGTGATGTTCATGTAATGTGTCACTAATTAATATGCTGTATGGTTATGTCTTGATGGTCCATTCAAACAAAATAAATGGTTAAGACATGCTTCTTTTTGGCTGCTGTTGTATTTTACAAAATATGATTTTGTTTGTAGATAATTCCAGAAATTAAAATCAAAAACACAGAAATGACTCATCCAGTTAGATAAACCTCTTTTCCCTTTAGACTACCAAACTGGATTTGCATAAAGTCTGTTTAGACAACCTCCTGTATGGCTAATTTTTTGTCAGAAGAGGAGATGGGATTTCAGCATATGGTCCTCATTGTCTTGTGCCAGACTTTTAATTAATTATAGGAACACAAAAAAAGAAGACCAAATTGATTTGTGCAAGTAGAGTATGACCTACAGCAAATTATAGGAGAGCTTGTACATGCCTCAGGGTGGAAGAAATGTAAAGAGACTGAAACACATCAAGAAAAGTACGGAAAAATCAGTGCCTTCATATATGATAGAACTAGGTTCTAAAATTAGGTGAAAATACTGTCAGTTTGTATTGCTGCAAGCCAACTAGAGCCTCCAGTTTTACTTTTACTGTTTTGGCCAAAACAACACAGAGAGGATGTGGGAGGGGAGGGGTCGACAGAACGAGCAGGGCTGTATGGTGGATAGGTTAGGGGCGTGAATTTGGGACAAAGCATGGAGGCAAAGGAAATTAGAAAATTCGTCGGGATGGAACAAGGGATGCGCCCCCTGTACCCACCCCCAACCCACCCCACAGCCCTCCCGCCTTTCCTCCAGCAGTGCTCCTGACAGATGGAAGTAAGGGTGGGTGGGTTGACGGGATGGAGGGATTAAAAACTCTGCAGCCCCATTTTGGAGCCTGAAGAGAGTGTCACTCCTGCAAAGGTGGGGTGCAGAGAGGCACTTGTGGCGAGAGTCGTGGAGTGGGTGCCCATGGGCTAATGTCAAAAGAGGCAAGGGTGCCCCCCCCCCCCCCCTTCTCCACCCTCTTCTCCATCCACCCTTATCCACTGAGGAGTATGGAGGGAGCTGCTATGAGAGGGGAGGGTTGGTGCATCTCAATAACCTTAATAGAGCTCCCTTTAATTAATCAGCTCATCTGCAGAGGCCCAATACCTGCAGCTGACCCCCCCACCAAACCCCCCATACCCCCTCCCTTCCTGTACTCCCCTCCATCCTCACCCCAAACACAACATCCTCAAACTGCTGCTGTGACATTGTGGTAATGAGGTAACACAGCTACAATGTCATGGAAATGTTGTGGAGACGTTATCTGTGGGAGCTCATCACACATGCTGATGTTCCTGATCCCCTTCAATGTTTACGTTACCTTGTGTGTGCGTGTGTGTGTGTTCATGTCGCCTGCTGCCCCCCCCCCCCCAAAAAAAAAAAAAATAAAATAAAAAATTGGCCATATGACACAGAGGATACAAGATACATATGGCCAAATGGTAGGAGGAAACCAAGAAGCCTCTATTACCAGAGAAGAAGAAAGAGGGGGGTAAACCCCGTCTCAAGTAAACATTTGAAACAGATGGCAATTTAAAAGCAAATGATAAGAAAGACTTGCACATCCCAATACCCAATAGGATGGGTGCTGGATCAAAAAATACCTTGCAGAGTATAACAGAGCGATCCAAACACCAAATATGTCCCGTTTAAAGGACTTTAACTCAAATTTCAAAGCAAGCCTAATCAATCTTTGTTGACACTACCCCCCTTTTTAAAACTATACTTATTTGGGATATTTGCAATTATAATACATACTGTAAGCTCATTTGAATATCAAATTAATTACTGAACACACTGGAGTAAATACCTCTTTTATAAGTCCTTGTTAAAAGTGAAAAGTTCTTGACTACGGTTGGATGGCGTGTTAATTTACAGTGATATCTAATCCCAGGTTACTTCACATAAAAGGCATTACTATACATATTTTAATGGGGAGGTGGTTGTTTTCCAAGCAATTTTCTGCTAGAGTACATTTTTAATTTATTCTTATTTAATTTATTGGTCTCTGCATACCCGCTCCGTAAAACTAATCAACACCATGTATGGGCCTCTTAAAGCGGCATCTCTCCTTGGCAGAAAGACAGACAGCTTCTGCATTAGGATAAGCTCTCCTCTCTTGTGCACAGAGCTGGGTAAAATGCCCCCCATTCAGTCAAGCAGGAGGATACCACCTCCAAGGAGACTGTTCAGTTCTCACAAACAACCTTTTAATCACAGGGAAAAAAAGGGTGGAAAATGAAAAATGCCCAGCCTTGAATGATCCAAAACATTTCAATTTCTGTGGATAGTGACCACCATCGCTACTGTCAAAATATCGTCCACTGGGGACAATGCCCCCCTCCCTACCCTCTGTTACTTCTTGCCCTCAAAACTCCTCTGCCCTTGAATTGGTTTTATGGTGCTTTGGCAGTCATTTAGCAGAGTATGACTTGAGTTCTTATCACCTGACTCCACTATACACTCCAAATATCTATCGACCCATTGACACACCTTGAGGAGGGATCTACACAACCTTACACATGGAAATGATTTCAATTAATTACCATTCCCTTTTGACAAGGCAGAGCTGAGGAGGGGAGGAGGGGGGGGGGGGGGGCAAAAGGAGCCCAGACAACAGGAGCATTTCTCTAGTGTAATGTGCACCATGTGTAATGAGCAGCGGAAAGGTCATTTGACACATTTCTGCCAGAATGAATTCATTTATTTCAAGCACTTAATTCTGTAGTCACCTCATTGGTGCACGGCTTGGCAGTGCACTGAGAGGGTGCATTACCACAAGTGGAGGCCTAGTTTCCTCCCAACAGCTAGTGCTGACCACAGGTCTGTGGCAATGCCTGAAGAGCAGGGAGATAGTGAAATGGAGTGTGGGGGGATCCAATCACCCCCTCTATCATAGGAAAATCACCTCCATCACCTTCAGCGTAATTGGAGCATTCATTACAGTTCAGTAAAAATGCAGGTTGCCATTAGATGGGCAATTTAAAAGTAGGCTTCTGGAGAATGAGAGACTTGAGGGGTCATGATACGGGGTCACAGTCAAGTAAATAATGGGAATTGGTCCCATGAGGCTTGGAAAACCACAAAGCCTGTGGTCACGCACCAAAATACAAGTCGGCGTAGAAGAGGGGCAGAAATTCAATCATCAGACAGAAAAATGAAATGCCACTGGTGCCCTCTCAACATCACAATAATTACAATTACAGAGGCAATTTACCTTCTTACATTTACTCTAACCTCAATGAATTTAGAGAGCACTGCAATGTGAAAAGTGGAAACATTCTTAAGATTTAGAAATTAGAAATCACACTTTAAATTAAACAGTATTTTACACCTTCAGATGCTATGTCTGACATATACTGTATGTACAATCTATGAAAAGATATTTACCTTAAACACAAACAAACACTCTTAAGCAGTTCATGAATGGAGAAGAAGAGGAGTCAAATAAGGCGTATGTTGCCTTCAGCTGCCACTAGAGGCCTCAGTCTGGCTAAAAGTTGTACCACTTTGTTTTTACTGCACTGTTTTGCTGCTGCTAATGTTTTTACATTTCTCTAGTGGGAAAATGTAACTGTAAGCAAAACCAGAAACGTTTGGTTGATCAAAGGAAGCATATTTAATATGTTTAGGTTGGAAAACGAAGTTGTTACTTATGTTATGAAGGTTATTTTTTATAAAACTTTGTTCTAAACAAAGAAAGCAGAACAATAGCTCAGCAGTGTATGTGTGGCAGAGCTTCACTAACTGCAAACACGCCTGCAGTCACTGCTGATAACACGATTTCAGATTCTCTTTGAGAGATTTAAACACTCTCAACAAATCTACGCGTTTATTTTTTTGGAAAGCTCCCACTAATGACCATGTTTTTGGGGGAGAAAATGCATCTACATTAAATATGAATAAATACATCATGATGAAACAATTAGGCAATAGTCTTCTGTGTAGCTGGATTATATATTTGGATGCCTAAAAAACTATTATAACAAAAACAAAGCTGTGGTGTATTGACAAGCTGTGGTGCATTCACAAATTAGCCTCTCTTCTCAGTGGAACAAAATGTAATTACTGAGTTTTGCTGTGAAAACCCACACAGGCCCTCTCTTGGCAAGACTGAACCTTCATGCTTTATGGAATAAGATAATAATCAATCAAAACTATGCTTACCTATCAGAAAGGATGCCCAGAGGTTCTTGATGGAATGACACGCGGCCTCGGAGCCAGGAGCTCTCACACAGCATATGGGGTGTACTTTCCCGCAGCCCTTTTACCACTCAGGAGGCAGATTGGACTTCTCACTCTCAGCTACTCCGCATTATTGTCCATTATCACACCGTGGTCCATGTGTAAGGTGACAGTGGTGCTCTGATGGAGAGGCGACAGGGGGACCTAGACTGCAATAACATATTATTAGCTTTTTTCACAGCTCCACGGGGCTGGATTTACACTGGATATCCAGAGACCTCAGAGGACAGCCCTCTGTCACAGCGGTGTCCACCAGCAACGCAATTGCCAGATATACGCGGCGTGTGTGGACTGAATAGCCATGCACCCACGCAAGGCACCCGGGACACATGTACACACATAGACACACAAACAGAGTGTCTGTAATCAGTAACAGGCCTTTTCCAATTAGCCTCAGTGTGCTCAGTGTCATTCTTGTGTGCTATCGTAGTAGTGCATGTTCTCCTTTTGTTCTGTAAACTGTGAACACATCTCCTGCCATAACTGTGGTGTTTCAACACACAAACAAACACATAGATAGATAATAGGATACATACAGTAATACTAAGAGTAAAACACAAGAGTATCAGAGTGCATTCATATTCCATATGAGGGAGAGTGCCACATCTGCTGCTCCTGTTTAATGCGAGATGTTCTTGTCCTTGGTAATGTTAACAGTCTCCCTTGTGACTGATGTCTCTTTTCCCAGCCCTGTTTATAAAACAGTCAGAACTTCGTTAAGGGACAATAACATCAGCCATGCTCAATTATAGTGACATTTTGCTGACATGCAGATTGCTTCCCCTCAATCTTTTTTTATGTAAAATACTGATGTGCCAGTCACATATGGATGGATGAACTTTGGGAGAATCAATTGTATTGATGAATCATAGATCATACAAGTCAACAAGACTGACACCAGCAGAGTGAATTCATTGCACGTGTAAAGTCAATATTAAATTGTAATCATAATCAGACAAAGTGAGTTATGTATAATCAATAGCACAATTATGATAGTGCGTAGGACTTGTCCTTGCAATGCAGACAATAAATGCATTCAAACAGGCTTCATTGTGTTTATCTCAGCATGGGCATGTGTAGACTAGACGTGTACGCACATTCATGCTCTTCAGTTATTTATGGTGGCATTCATTGTCTCAGGCAACTAATTTAATGATATACCTGAACAGTTAATCACCAAAGGTAAAAATACCCTAATAAATATACCAGTGACTCTTCATTGCTACATGTGTAACTCTAGGAAATAAATCATACATGGCCATAAATTGTTGGAAACTATGGAAGTGACCACTTTTGTTCTGAAATATGTCGGAGGGAGATTGTCAGGAGGCGAACACAATAAGGCTGCTAAATCCAGTGAGACGATGGCATTTGATTGTCCTTTGGTGTGCCCTGAAATATTGGAAGGATTGCAAAGTGTTTCATAGGAGCTACACTCAGCAGCTTCAGCTGATGTTGGCAAACTAACATTACTGGCAAAATTAACCAAAATAGAATATTATGTAAGTTAAAAATATATAGTTATGAGGATATAAATTATTAAAATATAACACATTAACAAAGTTCTCTAGATAATTGTCAAATTATTTATATTTTTTAATGAAGTAGAGTTACAACCAAAAGTCTAAGTATCACCTAGCATAGGAAATGGACAGAAATGGATGCCTCTTCAGCACAAGTGATCCTGCACTGAATAGCATGGGACAGCCAAGAGAAAAGTTTTGGTGGTACACATAAAATGACCAAGCAAGAGGCTGATAAAGCAGAAATAAGTACTGATAATGAAGTGATGAAAATGATAAATGTATGCAGTTTGTTAGCTGTATCCTATTTGGGTGTATCTAGAATTATTTTTTATTATTTGTGGATGATCGATAATTGGCATCTTGGTGATGATTACACATGTCCTCTGTGTTCAACAACATAAACAGGTGCATGTCCTGGTCCAGGTACAAGGACTCTACGATCGACATTGGCACAATTTTAGTCCTGAATTATAAAAGAACAGACAAACAAAAAACTCTTCACTATTGAAGAAGAGAAGCCTGTGTTTCAGATTCACTCTGTATGTCATATTAAAAGAGTCAGGAGGGAATTATTGGTGAGCAGACACAGGCAGAGAGAGCTGAGGGAAGCCAGGGATTGGAAATTGTGAGCTGACATACTGTAGAGCAGCAAATCAAGGGCATATATCTAGAAAGTGGACAGGTATCTACACATGCCTACAAATAATTTTCGTAGATACAGTAGATGTGGTTTTGTGAATAACTGCACTTTTTTTTAAACGTCCTGTAGATAAACTGTGATGTGTCGCATATTTTTTCTCATATTCTGGTTGCACACTGTTTACACTTTGTTGACATTTTATTACTGATCATTTTAACCATTCTGTACTATCTCATGCGATATCTCAGTAAGGTCTGCTGTTATTTTAGCCACTTTGTGTATATCTAAATATTATTTTCAAAGTTGGAATATATGTTTATGTAACATAGTATTTTTTCCTTGAAGGTATGTTGATAAGATTGTGACAGCTGTTGATACTGTAGAACAATAGTTGAATGGGCATAACTCCATCATTTTAGTACAGTATCTCTGCATGCACAATCACAACGATGACGTGATAAGATACATTTCTGTTGACTAAAGAGCGTGAAGATTCATGTTGAAAATTGGTGGCAGTAATGCACCTTATAGGTAGCAATGCACCAGTTAAAGAGTAGAAGAAGACTACAGTACACAGTTATGTAAAACGACTACCTTTAAAGTATCAAAGTACTTCTTGTTGCAGTTCCCGAATGCAATTTAATACCACATTACATAGTGTGGGTAATGTAATCTGATCTGAGACCAGTATGTTGCTGTAATCTAACATTTAAGTACTTGTATTTCCTGTGTGTTGGATGCAAGAATATGGTGGAAGAAAAACATTCAAGGAAGAAACCTCCAACGGGACTCCTTAATTCTTTTGTCAAATAATGGTGTGTACATCAGCATGAGAGGATGCGTCCACTCTGTCCTCAGCTGCTGGGCTGATTGTTTCACACCAAGTAAATCTATTGCTTGCAGATACAGTTTAGTTTGTTAGCAGCCAATGGTTTGTTTTATACTTGGGGGTCAACCATTTTAGTCTGTACCTCTCTTAAATGGTCTGCCAAAGTCGTTCCTCAAATTTAATTCAAGACCAGAGCACTCAAGCTAGCAAAACTGTTAGCCCACTGTTTCAGCCTATATGTTGTATAGTACCAGTTTACATTGAATTTCAATGTTAAATCAACTTTAAGGTCTGAGTCTGAAATATTCATGGCCTTGAGAACTAACTTTTTGGCTTCATACCACTTGACGAAAGTGGGAGAACATTCTATGTTCTGGTTGTCCTTACCCTTTAAACACATGTTTAGGCTATGCTTTAGGTCTTCAGATCCAAAATTTAGCAGTACGAGTAGAGTTTAGTACATTTGGGTTGTAAAGGGGCAGGTATTAGCAGGGTCTGGATCTCAATTTCAGGCTCATGTACCACCACTCATTTTCCACCAGGTTTTACGCTTTAAAAGCAATTGAATTCACCTTTGATCCTTAAGTACGCTGACCTCCATAACACACTTCCAATGGGATTTTGGCCTTGACGGATGTTATGGTGTTAATAATTGTACTGTACAGAAAACAAAGGAAAAGTTAATTTGGAACCTGGAGTCATGTTTTTCTTCTCTCGATCAGAACTCAAGTTCTGATCGACCTACCTACCAACATTAATTCAATTCAATTTTAGAACAGCTCAAAGAATTACAATTACATATACAATTTACATACACACATGTACTATTATATTGTAGATGGTTACTGTTCCTCTCTCCGGCTGCTATTCCTCTCTCTCTCTCTCACACACACACACACACACACGCACACACACACGCACACACACACGCACACACACACACACACACACACGCACACACACACACACACACACACACACACACACACACACACACACACGCACACACACAGAGGATTTATGCAACTCAAAGAGATATTAATATATTTTCAAGAGTGAATATAATCATCAAAACAAGCTCTCCCTCCCTCCCTTGCCTGTGACTACAGCAATAAAAAGCATTACATGTGACTCACATGATGTGAGGCTCCTTTTTCTAATAAATTCCCCAGAGAGTGGGACAGCCTCTCTGTCATCTTCATTAGAAGATGACAGCTTTTCTCCATCAAAAAGCTCATCCCAAGGATGTGTAAGTGCTTTGAATCAGATGCTGTAATTGCTGACCAATGAAAATATTCAAGGCTGTGCCAAAACATCTTCACTGAGGCCTCATTTTCTGTTGTGCAGATTGGATGGAGCTACAAGGTCTAATAACTTCAAAAACCTGATAGGTGCATACCCTGATACTCTTTTATCAACTTTTTTCTTTATTATTTCCACTTAAGTAGTGACAGTTTAGAGGCCACAGATTTTTCCTCTTCAGTGTGCACTATTAGAGGGACAACCCATGAACTCTAATACATCGAATTAATAAAAGGTGGGTGAGATTTAAGACCTGCACCTCAGTTTTTCTCCATTAGACATCCCTTTGCCCTTCACTCTGTTGTCTTTCATTCACTGGCTTTTGTTGATTAACCATAATGAGGTGACTTACTATAGACCCGGGGCCAGCCCCCTCCTTTAGTAAGGTGGCGCAGATAAAAAAGTCCTTCCAGGCAGCCATCATAGGGGGTCAGCACAAATCAGATGGAGGGGCTTTCTTGTGTCTGGCAGCCGACACTTTCAAATGTTAATGGATGGGGGCGAACAAAGTTGAAGTGGGTCTGAAAATGCTAATTGTCTCTAATTCATGTAAATAGGTTTCTTAATGGAGGAATTAAGCATTTTAAATATGCAATTGGAGGCAATCAGTCCTTTCATTTGGTGGGGTGGCACAGGTGTAGTGGATTGAAATTCATCTTTCACACAGGGTGGCTCATTTGTCATTTGGCTGTGTTCAGGCATGGGTGACGGGGATTGGAAGAGAGGTCCTTCTGAACTGATATGTACTGATATTGGGGAGAAAAATACGTTGCAAAACCTATAATTGTGTTTTTGCTGTTTATTGTATCAAGATAGAGTGAAAAGCAATTAGCACAGACTCCAATCAATACTGGTAAATACAGCCAAGGTAAAAAGATAATTTTTTTCTCACCACTTAGTCAGTTTTTAATTCTTCACTACACATAAAATGATATATGTAATTATTGCTACAACTGCAGCAATACAGTATCATGTTTCGACTCAAAAAAGGAGAAGATCCAACAGGAACAAAGGAAGAAGGTCTACCTACATATCACAGACAGAGGAGCAGCAGAGTCGACAGCTCTGACTTATTATTCTGATCATCTCAAACAGACAATAAACCAGGAGGTCATGTTTCAGCATGTAATAACATGGTGTAGCAGCAGGACCAGAGACAGCAGGAAACTCACAGACACTGCGTATGGGCTATGAATCAAACGGGCAATGCATTGTCTCAGAAAATGACTTATTAGTCAATATAAAGCGGGATACTGTGTCTTTGAGGTGTAAATAGCCGTGGCTCTGCAGAGAAAAGGAAGCAACCCTGGTTAATGAACGAGACAAGAAAAACCTTGTTTAAAAGGACAAATCAGATCACAAGATTTCAAACCCATTAGCTGCTACTCACAGGGAATGATAATAATGATAAAGGATGGTAGGGCCTTTTGATTTCGCAGTAGCAAACTGTGTTGTCTTGGGAAAAAATCTTTTCCTGGAGGAGAATCAAAGAGCAGTTCATTTTCACACTGACCTTCAGGGCTCAAGGCGGCCAGACAAGGGCACAAACAGATTGAGAATTAATTGGTGCAATTAACATTTTGTGATTATAAGGACTTCAGATCAATACCCTATGCAAATAGCAGTATTGATGTGCAGCAGAAACCTTGTTAATTGTGTTTGGTGAACAAACAGGCCCCTGTGTTACTATTCCATAATGGAACAGGAGGCACGGACAGGTTCAAACTGCTGACCACTTTAGATGCATGAGGACATGCGGCAGTTTGTCTCTTCCATCCTAGCGGTCCACCCCTTCACCCTCCACTCCGCTCAAGACTCTTAAGAAAAGTTGTATTCAGAGTTTGATGATCTTGGTTGCTTTTAAGTTGGCCTTTTAGTGACTCTTTGAAGAGGCTCTTGACGGCTGGATGAAGATTCTTCAGTGTTTTCTGTGATCACCATCCTCATGTCAGGCTGCAGCAGATTACACAAATGGCCTTCTGCCTTCTTCATTTTTTAAAAACAGTTTTTAACAGTGGGAATGGGCATGTGAGGAAGAATAGAAAAACTCTGTACCGACAGCCATTGAAATGAATTAGTTTCAGCTTTATTACTATGGACTGGATTTTCCACTCTCGTTATTAAACTGCGTTAAAAATGCACTTTCATTTCAGATAAGTACCAGTAATCCTGTTTGCGGACCACAGCAGATGAAGTTAAATATAATTTAAGCAGATACGGAAACGGGTGGAACAATGTAATCACTGAAAGTGAGATTGAAGTGATGCTATTCTTATCATTATTATTATTTTCATTACTGTTAGCGTGGAAAGACACTAGTGATGGCAGCAGCAGCAGCAAGCAGAAGGTGAGAAAAGAGGAAAAAAAACACTCCATCTAATAACTAACAGAGCCAACAAATCCCTGCCCACTGCTGCCCATCTCACTTTTTCTTTCTGTGACAATTGGCTTGTAGATTGTTGCAGATCCTATGGCCTTGAAGGAATACACAGAGCTGGCAACATACAAAAAGCACGGAGCTACTGTTAATTAGCTGAGTTTACAGGCCGGAGAAAAACAGTTAGCAGGGCCTTTTATGTGCTGTACTACCTGCTGTGGCTGCAGTGTTGGTATAATGATGCTGCACTTGATGTCGGCTTACCTGTGTTTAGCGGTGTTGTGTCACATTTGTTAAAGAATAATGCATAAAGGTAAAGACCCTGAGAACAGAGCAGCGCTGTATAATAAATATGCTTTTTTTACCCATTGTTTATTAGATGTATGTATTTTCCCTAATTAAACTGATTGATATTAAAGTAACTCTATCAATTTTCAGCATACTTTAAAATGAGGTTCTCAAGAGTGAGATTACAGGTTATATAATAAAAATATTACAATTGCCATCATATTAGCCATTTGTTAGCGCACTAATTACAGTTAATTCTTTTCAATTTTGGGCTGTGCTCCTTTAGGCATTAGCCTTAATCTCCCTGGTGATGAAGTTGGTGTATTAAATAGAAAGCACTAGAGGGGGGGGAGAGTGGACATGGAATTAAACAATCATACTTATAACCATGTTCAACAAACACCAGCAAAAAACTCAGGTATTATTGGGCTATTTGATAATGACTGCAAATACCTATCTATAAAATGTGTCTGTAGAGTGAGTCCTCGTTTTATCAACAGTAATTCAATAAAACAAGTATATAGTAATGGATTGTGATTTGACACTTTGATACCTGAAGAGATATAATACAAAAAATAAAGATTCGATTTGTAATGCAAAATATCTCTTTGTTAAATGTTGAATACGTACAAATGAAAGTTTAGTTTCAACTCGGCTATATCTAGAGGCAATGTATTTCTTTTGTATTGGAAATCATAAAGTAGTTAATATGTATACCAGACTCAATCCTGTGGGGCCATAAAGTGACCTTGTGGTTTTACTGAATCCATTAATAAATTGATGCAGTTGCAAGCTGATGAACTTCCTCTTTGACTGGATCAATTAAAGGCGACGGTCAAGAATGTAAAAATCAAGACTCAATAGAAAATACAAATACATGAGGATGAAGATCAATCCAAAAGTAAACATCCATGTAAGAGGACTGAGGTGCCTCTGGAAGCTGAAGCTGGTTCAACGGTTAAGTAAACATTGTAGAGTATAAAGATGATTGTGGTGATGATGACATTGATTCTATCAATTATTGCACCTGTTATAAAATGTATTGTTTCCCTGCTGTAGAAAAGAAGAGACAAGTTATTCTACCAAAGCAATCAACCTATAAAATATACAAAATGATGACATGTGAACCATTTCCCAAACACTGCTATAGAGGCAAAAATAATGCAGATAGTAAATCATACAACCGGCAGTAGAAATACCCATCTGTGGTCAGGCTGTGGAGAGCAGGTGAAAAATACACAATGGTATTGCATTTTTAGACATGGTTCAAAAAGACCTTGTCAAGATTGATGTCTCTGCTGTAGCCATAGTTAATAGTAAGGGAACACTCCTCAAATTAGAATACACTTCTTTCTAAACGCACCCCCTGTGAAACGAGGACATCGGAGGGGGAAAAAATGGAAGGGTACATGTCATTTCTATAGGTTGCCAAGACACAGGGAAAGGAGAACAGCCAATCTGTGAGGTGTAATGGATATGTCAAGAATTGCTAAATCATAGGTGTCCAAGACAGAAAGACAACTAACCCAAACATAAAGAGGCAAATGCAAGAAAGAAAGAGGAAACAGCACGGATGGATGAAGAATTGCATTTACATTTGGTGACCCAAAAATGAGAAAAAAAATTAACTGTTTATTTTCTTGTGAACTGTTCTTTATTATTACCTATTTGGCATCTCTGTCCGGGTGCATTATGGAAATGAAGTAATGCTACTTTGCTTAACAATAACACACTGACTTTGAATCCTCTTACTTAAGGTTTGATTGCTTCTTGACGGTGGTTTTAAATGAATTGTGTTGAGGAGTGATAAAGAGCTTATTGCCAGGAATAAAAGCCCAGAGCAATGAAGAAAAGCTACACATGGAGTGGCTAGGCGATACAGGCTATTACGGTGAGGGAATGGTGTCCTTGACTGCCAGGACGGCTTAGAATTTTATTTCATCTTGTTTTGCTGGCTGCTGACAATGATGCGTGACTCTGGCACCGGAGGAAGAGGGCAAGCACGAGAGCCATTTTAGATCTCATTTACATACAGTGTGTCTATAACAGCATGCATTTTTTTTTATAGTATATAGCATCGTGAGTGTGCATGTGTATACGGAGGCATGAATACAGTATGTGTACAGGTGCATTTGTGCATGCAAGCATTTTAAAAGTTAGTTTTTAAGCTTTACATGGAGGGATTTAAAGCAAAGTTATTATGTCTGCTGTATCATCTTCTTTGTGTTGCGTGTTTGTGAATACACACTTGCTCTGACCTCTAACACTCACATGCGCTGAAGCCCCCAGACCTCATGTAAATTCGGACAACGGAGGACTCAGGGACTCTGGGAATTGTTGTTTATCAGTGCAGTGAAAAGAACGGTTGAGCTGTAATGGCCCTCCAGTGGGTTCAGTATGCAAACTTCTCTGTGTAGCAGCAGTTTGAAGACTCCCTTCTGAGCCACCCATCTCTGTGTTATGTTGGTTGGCTGCTGGATTTGGATGGGACCAGTTCAGTTAGAGGTTATCGCTGCTTCTGTCAAGGTGAGTCAGTGCTTTTGTTGCGTACAGTGGCACAAATGAGGCAGCAAGATCTTCCAAGTTCATCTTTGCTGTTTTGTTTCTGCCTGCAAACTGTCCCCAGCGTACATTGAGACACTTAGTCAAATTAAATGTCACACTGTAATTAACTGCTTTTTACCAGCAGATATAACTGTCTCTGCCGTCTGTGGCTTTACATGAAAAGGTCTGTTAGAAGTTACTACTGTGACACTGAAAATACCACAGCTGCTTTGAAAAAGAGCGGTAGCATTTCAACTATAAAGCTTTAGGTAGAAACAAGTTGTATAACAAACAAAGAAAGCAGGAGTGCTTTTAAATGACGGCTATGCAGTGTAGGCTGTGTTACATCAGCAATGGTGTGCCTTCCTAATGGTTTAAAAGGAAAAGCATGGCAACATTGTGTTTATCGCAACCAGATGCATGAAATCAAAAAAATGAATATTCCATTCAGTGAAAATGTGGGCTAAAAATAGCCACACATCCATTATAAAAATTCTACAATATATTGAACTAGCACTATATTGATACAAGACAAGCATCCATGCTCGGGGCTCTGTACTATACAGCAGTGCTTTGAGCTACGCCGGTAAATGCTAACAGCAACTTGCTAATATGCTCACAATGACAACACTAACATGTTGATGTTAGCATCGGAAATAATGCTTACTTTGGCCACCATCTTAGTTTAGCCTGTTAGCATGCTAACATTGGCTGATTATGGCTAAACACAATGTACACTGATGGGAATATAATTAGTTTCGCAGGTATTTGGTTACAAAACAAGGTGTTGGATTTAAATTCAAATTCAAATGTTTACCTGAGGGTGCATCAATCTGAAACTGTTATCACAATCCATCAAATAGCTGTTGAGACAATTCACTAAAAGCCACAAGTCAGCGCATCAAAGACATTAGGCGTCATCCACTAGTGACCATGAATATTTGCACAACAGTTGGCACTGTGTCTCATAAATGTTGATTTATTTCAGTCTGTGTGGTGAACTAATAGACTGACCAACAAACCAACGTTGCCATCCCTTGAGCCAAGCTGGTAGCATAGCTGAGTACTATAGTTAAATTGTTGATAAACTGGTCCAGTTGAAGCTGAAAAATACTATGCTGAAAAATATCATATAGTAAATCAGGCATACAGCGATGAGGAAACTCTTACAGGAGAACATTGTTTGTTCATAAGCAACAAACTCCAAGCACTGACTTCATGACTTTCTGAGTCAGGCATGCCAAAAGCTATTACTCTTTAAGTAAAGTATATGTCCAGTAATTATCTCATATGATGCTGCGTGTTTTCAGGCATACAGAAAATAATGATCGTGTGCCACAAAGTGCTTGAAAAATTGCAGGGGTGAAACCTCTCCCTCTGATAGGTTTAGGCATTTCAGACATCCTTTTCCAAAGAGATCTGGTCAGAGCTTTTCCTCCACTTAAACACAGAAACACTGAGGATCAATTTGTGGGATTAGTGGACACTGCTGAGATAAAGTTGGTGCTGAAGAGGCCCACGTGACTATCGTCCCCCCAGTGTCCCGCTAAAGTCCTCTTAGCTCCATTCCTGGCTGCAGAATAAGCCCATCCAAACCCCAAATGCAATCACAACCCCAGCTCAGTCCGGCCCCTCAGAATCATCATCTCCAACAACACCAGCCTAAATTGCAGCTATGTCCCCGATCTCCAGCCCTCCCTGCCTCGTCTCCTCCCAGAACTTTATTTAATGAGTGAAGTTTTGTGGTGGGTGTTCGGGGGTCTCACGCCAGGCCTGGAGCAACAGAGGAGGAGCTTTCATAAACCATGGGCGAACAAATGGGATTTAACACACAAGAGGCTCTGATGGCCTATTAATTCTGCTTTGGCTGGCATCCAGAATGAGCCCAGCCTCTCCCCTAATTCATGGCTAATTTCTATCAGAGGTATCAGGAGACTTTTTTTTCTCTGTGCAGGATGCATCCACATAACTTTAATGGATTCATTCAAGGGCTACGGCACGCAGACATTGATTAGATTGCCTCTAAGGCCCTGCTACTGGTCGCTTGACATAGGCAGCAAATGAAATGTGACCTCTGGTAAAAGGCCTGAACCAGTCAGCCCCAGTCTAATCCATTAGCTCAGAACCTTTCCCAATCCCATTTAATTAATGAAGTGATTTGAAAAAGGGTGAACATTTACCAATCCCTAGAACTGGAAAATAGTGGGCATATAAAGTAACTGAAACAACACGAGCAACAAGAACAGCAACAGCCTCAGCCAGAAAACAAATACCCTACACAGAGTAAAAGCACAAGAGTTTTGTTGCAGCATAATTGTTTGCAATGAGATGGAATATTATTCCAGCCCTGAGACAAGATGGTCCAACCACAAAACACATACAGATGTGAGGTAATGAGTTGGGTTAAGGAAAATTGCCTTTCTTTGGCTGGATTGCTTAAATATTTGTCAGCAAGAGAAAAGTCGATTTATTCAAATTCATCAAAGCCAAACAGTGACAGCAGGGGAGGGGGTAGGGGGTTAATCAGTGAAATGTAAAACAGAAGAGGAGAACATTTTTTCCACTTTTGTCTGTAGAAAGAATTTTAACAGTATGTTCATCTTGGCCATGCAGCTGTGATCCGCACCGCACTCATCAGCACCACCTCAGATCTGCTCTCTGGAATTCAGATTTTCTATAGTTATTCCCTTTTTTAACAAAGATCTCTTTCATGGTGTATGTTCTTTATTCGGACAATTGGACTTGAGGCTGTGGCACAGTATTTTTCCAAAAGCAAAACCTCAATGTCAACAGAAAGACGAGCACAAGATTCCTGTTGGTGCATATGTTGCATTACTTATTTTTTCTAATTGAATTCATTTATTTATCTCCAATTAATAATTTATGATGCAACACACAGTGATATGCAAATGAACAATTTAAATTTAATGAGTTTTTAATGACCAAACAAATAATTAGTAGAGCCCGGTGTGGCGTGCATGTAATTTGAGAGGGAATGAATTTGAGAGCTTTGTTCAGTGTTTGAGTACAGACAGGCTAATTTACTTATAGAGCAGCTTATGCAGCAGAAGAACTGTGTGGTACATACAAAAGCATTGGAAAGTCATTACCTCAAGGTCATTAGGAAGTCTCCAAAAGGCCAGTACTGGACATTTTATGCTAAAGAAATAATGTGAGCCATTATATTCAACACAATCATAGCAAATAGCAAAATAGAGGCACATGCTCTGAATTCATCTCACTTGCTGACAAAGGAAAAATCCACTATGGATATCCTAAATATTCTAACTATTCCCATTGGTGTGGGGGAAAAAGGCAGAGGGCTAGATGCCACTGGAGCCAAATGGCATTTGATAATGGCTTTTTTCAGCAAACCCAAAAGACATTGTTAAGATTTACATTTTCAAATATATGCTGACCTTTTTTCCCTCCACTCCTCTGTTCGCTTGTCATCAGCACTGTAATTGAATCAATATATTTCCTGATCAGCCCAGAGATTGAATAAGGTCACGGGAAGCCATGTGTGGACATTAAAAATCATTATTCCTTTCAGATTGAGCAGAGATGGCATAGACCATTCAGGGTTCAAAATGAAATTATATTAGAGTCTATTACACTTTTACAATTATAGAGACGTTCCAATATTACAACGGGAAATGAAGTCATAATAAAAAGCCCAGGGGTGTATTACAAAGAAATGACCCAACTATTTTTTTTCACTTTTGCACTGTTATTGAATTGATGAAGAGAACTTGGTGACATTACATTCACTGATAAGTGACCTTATTCATGAAAAATAGAGCTGCCTGTTTCAGTTGCTCCATTTTATTATTTTAGGTTTGCTGTGGAGCCATTTCCCACCTGAAGTCAGTAACATTGTGCACATTTACATTT
Organism: Scomber scombrus; assembly: GCF_963691925.1. Classification (NCBI taxonomy): domain Eukaryota; kingdom Metazoa; phylum Chordata; class Actinopteri; order Scombriformes; family Scombridae; genus Scomber; species Scomber scombrus. Next base: position 21,194,619 of record NC_084970.1, read on the forward strand.
CTTTACACTTAAACCTTCCAGGACAAGTGGTACAAATGTAGCAGCCAAAGCAGTTACCACTTTAATTGCCTTTAAGCATACATTTATTTTAATTATTCATTTATTTTCTGGGATATGGGATTTTGCTTTATGCACACGTCTCAGCGGTAAAAATGGCTAATTAAATAGACCAATAGAGTTGTGCAATGGGAAGACAAAGTTTCAATCCTTTTAATCCAATATTCCAGAAAAAAAGTGGAAAATTAAATTAAACCACACTATTAACTGTGAATTTTCAGTTTAAACTCTTGCAAATTATGCCTAACTGTTAAATTAGATAAAACTCAATTTTTAATTGGCTTACTCATTGAAATGAATAACACTTATCAGCGATCAACTTATCAAAGCTGCATGAAACAAGAATGAGCAGGACAAGAAAAAAGGAACCAAACTTTCCCCCCGGCTTCACAGTCATTCTTATGGTCCAGTTTCTTACAGCTTACAAACTGAAAGATCAGGCTTAGTGTATCTCAAACAAGACAATTATATGGCTTCACACATAACAAGTGGTGACCTGTGATTTGTCTGCACTGTCACGTCCATCTGGTAATGTGGAGGAAGAGGTTCATTTTTTCAGTTGTTATACTTCTGTTTCGCTTAAGGCACAGCCCCTCTGGTCAATTAGGTGTGATGGTCACAATGTCTGCAGAGCTTTAACAGTGTGCTCCTTAAAGCCTGTCAAATGACGGTGAGCAGGGAAACCCAGTCGCCTGGAAACATCGGCAGCTCCCACAGCCATCATCATCATCACTGGATGTAAATAGCCTTTCATCTCAGGTGGAACAGAGCCATTGAGCAAGCACATCTACGTTTCCCTTTTTAAACTCTGCATACAGAGGGATGAATGGTAATGAAAGGACCATTTACATCCTCTCTCCCACCTCCACCTCTTCAGATTTTTTGAATATAAAACCTCAGAGTGGAACGTTTATGAAACACATAATGACAATCTAAATCAGTGGGCGGCTTCAATCTACAAGGATTAGTGGGCTTGATGTAGTTCAACACGTGAAGGAATACTTGTCGCCTTATTACTGTAAGAGCTTCAGAAGTCCTCCCTGAAGGAGTGAGTGAGGGAGGGGGAACACTCAACTACGCCACAGATCTCTAGCAGCAAATTAGGGCCTGTGTTATCTATTCAGTATGGAAAAAAGAGGCTACGAGATACTTGGCCTGTCACATTTTTCAGGTAGAAGAAAATAACTCAGTGGTGGTTACTTTAATGATATGTCTGGAACATTACTGCCTCAACACAACCAAGCAACTCTGCATACAAAGAGTGATCTATGCATGTACATTGGCATGTTTAAAATGAGCAGGGTTTATTTAAGGTCTGCAGTTTCTGGGTTTTTATAAATGCAGGTATTATTTGCATACTAAACAGTGACAAAACATCGCCCAGGTCATGCACAGCACTCAACCCCTTGTGAAGATAAGTAATAAAGACATCACTGAAAAAAGTAATTACATTGATTAAAGAGGACTGTAAAACATTTGTATGAACATTTTAAAACGTTAATAAAACTGTGCAAATTTGTGTAATTAAATAGTTGATTGAAATAAGTATTATTTGGCTAACAATGCTTCATGTATGACCCATCTTGATCCAAAAATGTCTAGTTAATAGATGGTCTTCTGAGCCATGTCATTGTGTATATCCAGTGTAGAAAATTATCACTGAGAGCAGATGGAGAGATAAAATTGAAACAAAAACATGTTTTTTGTGCCATACACTGCACAAACTAACAACATAATGAATACAAAACGTTCAATATCCTAAAAAGGAAACAGCTCAGAGTGCATAATTAGCTGTTATTAGCATCTAGTGATCTGATCAAGGCTCTGGATTTGAAGGATTTGCATTGGATAGTTTTGCACAAAAGTGAAGAAGACTGATGTTTTTCAACGTAAGACAGGCCACACTGTTACACTGCCACCGAAACACATCACAACAGTAATTTCCTGGGGACACTAAAAGCTGAATATGTCCACCATTTGTAGGCTAATAATGTTTATTTTAGGTTTAACATTCTGATCTCATGGTTCTGATATTGGCTAAATAACTAGCTTAAACCTTTTACAAACACTTCAATTGGTTCTTAGTGTGTCAGGGAAACTCATGTTGTAGCTTTGTTCTGTTGTTCTGTACAACATGCAGCATTTCTACTTGCTTGCTTGTTTCCTGTATTTGCATTGTGTGTCTTGCTGTGAATGTCTTGTCAAATCAGCAAATGTGTTTTAATTTTCTTGTGTTTACTTATTTGCAGCATTTTTTTTGTAAATGGACATAATAATTTCAAAGTGATAGACATTTTCTTCGTTTGCTTGTGCTTTGTCTAGTTACACGTGTTTTCTGAAGCTGCATTGTGTTGAGCTCTTTCAGGCAGTGGACAACCCCTTTTCTCATGATATCTTACCTGTTATTTTGTTCCCACCTTGTGGCAACAACCATGGCTTAAGGCTAGGGTCAATATGAAAGCACCTGAAAGTGCAATGCTGCTGACAGCCGCTAGATAACCCTAACCCAAAATCCAAAAATTACTCAAATTGACATCTCTGGGATACTAAATTAAAACATTTTTTTCAACGAATCATTATGGTCTCAATCCTTAACCTGTGGTCCTCAGTTAAGTGTGTTGGTGGTCATTTTGGAACTTATTACTCCGTTAATAAGATTGGAAGACTTATAGTAGCTTTGATGGCTGCTATGTGGGCATGATTGACAGTTGGCTCACCTGCTGCTCTCTTCAGATCCGGGACTCACACTGAGTCTGACTGTTTTTGCAATATTTCAGAAAGCTTAATATTACCTGCCATGTAAGCACAATTTAGCTAAAATAACTAATGTTTGGTCCTAGCTCCAAACGGAAACATAGCGCTGTGATGTCACATCTCGCTACATCCATCTTTATATACAGTCTGTGGTTCCCACACGTTGCTAAGTTATAGACACAATAAGAATACAATAACCACAAATGTGAATCTGCTATAATACTGTACTAACATAACGACAACAACCGGTTTTTGAAGACTGCTGATCATGATGGATCTAGTATAGGCTACTTGATTCTGCCCCACTGAAAATCTTAAATCGAAATGTATCAACAGCACGTATGCAATATGTTGGTTTGATGCCAGTCAGGGTGGTGAACAAAGAAATAAAAAGGTGGACTGTACCATTGAAAGCTTTAGGAAATGTGTGTCATTGACTCATGAATGAGATAATTAATGATCACACTCCTGGGACTAAATGTATGAGATGAAAAGACATTTACACTCGAACACACATGCAATCTCCAGTGCACACAAAGTGCTTTAGCCATCGTGCTCTGCAGTCTGATCGTCTCCTTCTTCAGCCAAACCAGCTGGCTCGCTCTGTCACCCTGGTTTGTTGGAGGCCCGATGGTGATGAATGTCTTTTCCTTTTTGTGAAGTCCCCCTGAACTGCTACAGCATGCCAGGCAGAATGAAAAACAGATTAAAGAGGCAGGAAACCGACACAGAGAGGATGTTTGGCTGTTGGCTATTGAGTTATCAGCCCTTTTCACACCTAATGAAACAACTTTCAGCACTGCAGCTTATTAAATATCCCCCAGTCACTGGGCAGAGCTGCAGAGTTGCCAGGCCCTGAGAAGGCTACATTAGATTTTAATTAAAAACAAACAAATTACCCAGAGCTGCATGGATCCAGGAAATTTAACTCAATCCAAATAAGACCTAACTTTTAAGTGTGGAACGATTCTTGTGAGGAGGTCTGCAGGTACACTGTTTAAAAAAAACAACATGAATATCTATTAATGTTTAGAGGGCTAATACATTAAAGAAGCATGCAAATGGCATGTGATAAGATAGCAAGGAAACTGAATCCAGCTACATCAAGAAATACATCTCACGAGCCCAGCAAATAGGAAATCATCCCCGGCTGATTTATTATTTGATAATCAATCTTATCTCTTTAACCTTCACCATGGACACTTATCTTCAGTACATCCACAATGATTTTGAAAATCATACTTAGAAAGGGTAAGTAACAATTTTCTCACAGAATTTGAATGGATTTTATTTTAGAGTCTAAATATGTTCATTGATATGTAAATTGTTCTGTAAGATGTATGTATATCATAGCTGTTTTCCTCTGGAGATCCAGGTCAGTAACATAGAAATATAATACCGCTCTGTGCCTATAATGATGTTAAAAAAAAAAATCCATTGCTCCATCACTTGGTTAAACAGTTTCTCCTTGTGCAAGCCAAGTCGTATCATTACTTAGATTTTCTCTCTCCTGCAGCTTCGCCAAAGCGAGGCTCACACATCCGGCTTTAAAGGGCATCTTCTTTCCTCAGAGCAGGAGGCAGTGTTTGTTTAAGCAGTGGACACTGTACAGATCTTTCATGTGGAAGAGATTCAGCTCATTATTGAAACATAGATGTGATGTACTGTATGAACAAGTAAATTTGCAACAGGAGACGCATGAAGACAGAGGTGAGGCGAGGAATTGGCTACAAGGCTGATGGTATCTATCCCAGGCTGCTAAACCAACGTGGACTAGTTCTTCTTCTCCAGGCCTTTCCTCCCAGCGTCGCTCTTTTTCTCCCTCTGGATTTCTGCTGTCCTCCAGCTGCACACATAGCAGGCTTGTTCGTTTCATTTGGATTTGACCCCTGCTTACCTTACTTCCGAGTGGGCTTCATTAAATGTATTTCTGGCTCTTTCAGGGCCTTCTCTCTCTCTCTCCCTCTCTTTCCCTTCCTGTCTCTCTCTTCGAGACACTTTAAGTGGGAGAATTGTAACAAAAGGAAAGCCTCCAATGTACAATTCTCAGTGGAGAGGGTGACCCCAACTTTAGGGAGAAAAAGAACCTGAGGATAATAGCAAATGAAGCCAAGGTCTGCGTTAATGGGCAGACATAGCACACTGAGTTCCTGGTGCTGCTTCAACTGACAGACATGTATATTAATACTCAGCACTTTTTTATCGAAGTGGAAGAATTATGAATATTCATCCTCATTTATATTTCAAGGCATTTCCATTCCTGCGGGGGCCTTGGTGGGTTTTGACCAATTTCCATCCCCATTACGGAAATGACAGCTCTCACTCTTGGGCCCTGACAGAGGTCTGCCCAATGCACAGGAGGTCCTACGAGGAGGGAGCCTGCGCCCGTTCCCAGCTGTCCACAAACACTCATTAACAGAGGAAAATATCCAACGGAATCTCTGTGAGAATTTTTAATCACACAAAGGCCCTGCTAATTAGGCAGCTGATGGGGCATGGAGAGCACAAGGACGAATTCTTTAAACAAAGGACTAGAAACTTTAGGAGCCTTAATTACTCGGGCAAAGAGTTCATTCCAGAATGGCAGAGCACATCATTCCACTAATGAGACCAAGTGGCAGCACATATTAGTGAGAAATAATGTGGAAAGTTCAATTATATTGTGCTTTTGGAGCCTTTTCCCTCTCTCCCTCCCTGCTACTTATGCACACACATAAGACAAAGCCTGGGCCAGCGCAGGAAGGAGGCAGGGGCGGAGGACACGTAATCACTGGCACCAGCACTCCGTTCTTCACGTGTATCTTGGCAGGCTTGATCATCTTAATTGCCCATTAGAATGTTCTCCTGTTTGAAAATGAATATCATTATGGCACCCAGTTCTGGCCTCTGCTGGAGAGAGACTTGCTGCAATTTCACAATTCAATACCATCTTGAATTCCAAACACACAATTGACTACCAATTTGCAGGAACCAAACCTTTAGAAATGTAATGAATTAAAGTAAGTAACTCTTTTTTTTTGTCTCGCTACATGAACAAATATTTTTAAAGGACATGCTGTATGAGATCCTGTCTGTGTACCCCCTATAACATTTGTCATTGCAAATTCTGTCACCATATGAGGTATTTTTATTTTTAAATATTTTGTTGGCATAGATGCCTTTATTTATCAGTAGACTGACAGGAAACATGGGAGAGAGGAGGGGGGTTTGACATGCAGCGAAGGACTTCCTTTCGGGATTCGAACAGGGGTCGGCTGCGTATATGGCATGCGCTCTAACCACTCGACCACTTGCGCGCCTATATGAGGTATTTCTTTAGGGACATGGATAAAAATCATTCTCTGCTGGTTTTCCTGACTTAATGTGTTGCCTTTCATTACTTGCTTGCTCATGCTGATACAAAAACAGTGCAGTCTTTTAGTGCAACATGCAAACCAACCTGCGTTTATGGATTAAGTTCCATTTTAGAGCTGTTGCTGGAAAAAAATCACCAAAGTTTTAAGTCCTCAGATAACGTTATTATCGCCATTGTGCAGTAAGTGTGGGGAAACAAAGTTATGCCTACATGTATTTAGCTAATAACATTAGCCACAATCTTTAACTTTGTTTCACACAGAGTATGGGTAAATAATTGTGAATGACAATCAAATAATGTGCTTCTGAAAGGGTAATATATGCGCATTCTCACCTGCGTAAAATATTGTATTAAAAATCCTAATGCCCACATCAGGAGGTGCCTACATACCAATTACAGCAAGCAGGAAGCAAATTTCCCGTGAAATAAAACAGCTAATAGGAAATGGAGGGTGGCAGGCAGCATCCTTATTGCTGGCTAAGCTGGAACAAGGAGAGGAGGCAGGCAGAGCTGCCAAATGTCCACAACTGGCCTGGTTTTACCACAGTGGAACCGAATACCTCACGGGCCTTCAGAAATGGAGAAAGTTAAAAGTGTTTGTCCTCATATACTGCAGGACCATATGATAATGTTTTCATTGTTTTTTTGATAGTCTAAAAATAGATTTTTGGTATTTTTTATGTTATTTCCCCAACGAAACTGCGAGAGCACACACGTTAGACAGATACATGGAAAATGATCACATGTTCTGGGCAAGACTCATCCACTCAAGTCCACTCATCTTCACAAGTCCACTCATCTTCACATAAAAAAGAAAAAAACAAAACATCCTCACACATGCAATATTTTATACTTTAGAGTATCTTTTCATATATTTGATGTGGAAAAGTTTCATCTTCAAATGATCCACACTTTAATATGCACCAATGATGAACACCAATAATTCACTCTGAATGGGGTAATCAAGCAATTTGATTTTGAACTTCCATAACATAGGGAAATGCCTTAAAGTTGGATTAAGAATGGTCAAAATCTACGCAGCAGAGATTTTCTTTAGACCTTGGTATGGGTTTCATAAAAACTGGATCGTAAAATTACTATAATGTAACTTCATGCAGTCTTTCTCACCCCCCACCCCCCGAAAATTACTCAGATGAGTAATAAATCACTTGAGTAATTTTCTCCAACTTGACAAAGCTCGTTCAGAGTTCCCCTTTAAAACATGGAGTAATTTGAGTTTGTAATAAAACTATCCTGCATCTTTTGCTCAAAGCTGTTATCTTTTTGTGAGAAGAAGCCCCAGCCAAACATTTTTGTGTTTTTTTTTCTCAGGTAGCTGTATGGGTTAAATGCACATGAGCTGTACTCACAGGAGAGCCCCATTATAAAAGACATTTGGAAATCAAGAGCAGGTTGACTGTTCCCCTCCTTACTGCCTGCAGACAGCCTTACCCAGAGAGAATAGTCTGACCAGAGAAGACCCACCAGTGAGGGAACCTATTGATTTTTTTCCTCCCCATGTTCTCTCCGCCAGAGTTGTTTGTTTCTTTTTTGCCCCTGTTTTATTTACAGGCAGTAGAATCAATAGAGACACTTCCTCACTTGCTTGTTTCCAGCTTTATGAAAACACATCTTTCAGCCTCTTAAGCACACTGGCAGATCTACATCATTTCTCCAGTGGTTCAAATCATTTGAGTTCAAATGATTGACAAGTGTAATTGTGCAAGAAGGCTGCTGTATAGACAGATGAAATGCTGCAGGACTCAACTGAACTCTTAATATGTATATTTGTTGAGCACTCTTCTGAGCTGTCATGAAGTTGAAAAATATCTCCTGAATATTGACCTTTGCTGCTGTCAGTTCTTAAGAGAAAGTAGTAGAAATGTGCCATGAAGACTTTGGTAGGTAAAACTGGGGAGCAGGCTTTGTAAGATTTTCTGTAAAATTGTCTGAACCTGTTAAGGTTATAGACCATCCATCCATCTTCTACCGCTTATCCGGGGTCGGGTCGCGGGGGCAGCAGCCTAAGCAGGGAAGCCCAGACTTCCCTCTCCCCAGCCACTTTGTCCAGCTCTTCCCGGGGGATCCCGAGGCGTTCCCAGGCCAGCCGAGAGACATAGTCTCTCCAGCGTGTCCTGGGTCTTCCCCGGGGTCTCCTACCGGTGGGACGTGCCCTCAACACCTCACCTGGGAGGCGTCCGGGAGGCATCCTAACTAGATGCCCGAGCCACCTCATCTGGCTCTTCTCAACGTGGAGGAGCAGCGGGTCTACTCCGAGCTCCTCCCGGATGACCAACCTTCTCACCCTATCTCTAAGGGAGAGCCCAGCCACCCTACGGAGGAAGCTCATTTCGGCCGCTTGTACCCGCGATCTCGTTCTTTCGGTCACTACCCAAAGCTCATGACCATAGGTGAGGGTAGGAACGAAGATCGACTGGTAAATCGAGAGCTTCGCCTTTCGGCTCAGCTATCTCTTCACCACGACGGATCAGTGCAGAGCCCGCATTACTGCAGACGCCGCACCGATCCGCCTGTCGATCTCCCACTCCATCCTTCCCTCACTCGTGAACAAGATCCCGAGGTACTTGAACTCCTCCACTGGGTGCAGGATCTCATCCCCGACCCGCAGGGTGCACTCCACCCTTTTCCGGCTGAGGACCATGGACTCGGATTTGGAGGTGCTGATTCTCATCCCGGCCGCTTCACACTCGGCGGCGAACCGATCCAGTGAGAGTTGGAGGTCACGGTCTGATGAAGCCAACAGGACCACATCATCTGCAAAAAGCAGTGACCCAATCCTGAGGTCACCAAACCGGAACCCCTCAACGCCCTGGCTGCGCCTAGAAATCCTGTCCATAAAAATTATGAACAGGATCGGTGACAAAGGGCAGCCCTGGCGGAGTCCAACCCCCACCGGAAACGAGTCCGACTTACTACCAGCTATGCGGACCAAGCTCTGACACCGGTCGTACAGGGAACGGACGGCCTGTATCAGGGGGTCCGATACCCCGTACTCCCGGAGAACCCCCCACAGGACCCCCCGAGGGACACGGTCGAATGCCTTTTCCAAGTCCACAAAGCACATGTGGACTGGTTGGGCAAACTCCCATGCACCCTCAAGGATCCTGCAGAGGGTGTAGAGCTGGTCCACAGTTCCACGACCCGGACGAAAACCACATTGCTCCTCCTGAATCCGAGGTTCGACTATCCGACGGACCCTCCTCTCCAGTACCCCCGAATAGACCTTACCAGGGAGGCTGAGGAGTGTGATCCCCCTATAGTTGGAACACACCCTCCGGTCCCCCTTCTTAAAAAGAGGGACCACCACCCCAGTTTGCCAATCCAGAGGCACTGCCCCCGATGTCCACGCGATGTTGCAGAGTCGTGTCAACCATGACAGCCCCACAACATCCAGGGCCTTGTGGAACTCCGGGCGGATCTCATCCACCCCCGGGGCCTTGCCACCGAGGAGCTTCTTGACCACCTCGGCGACCTCAGCCCCAGAGATAGGAGAGCCCACACCCGGGTCCCCAGGCCCTGCTTCCTTACCGGAAGGCGTGTCGGTGGGATTGAGGAGGTCTTCGAAGTATTCCTTCCACCGATCCACGACGTCCCGAGTCGAGGTCAGCAGGGCACCGTCAGCCCCATACACAGTATTGACGGTGCACTGCTTCCCCCTCTTGAGACGCCGGATGGTGGTCCAGAACCTCTTCGAAGCCGTCCGGAAGTCGTTCTCCATGGCCTCACCGAACTCCTCCCATGTCCGGGTTTTTGCCTCAGCGACCGCCGCAGCCGCCCCCCGCTTGGCCTGCCGGTACCTGCCTGCTGCCTCCGGAGTCCCACAGGCCAAAAAGGCCCTATAGGACTCCTTCTTCAGCGTGACGGCATCCCTCACCGCCGGTGTCCACCAGCGGGTTCGGGTATTGCCGCCACGACAGGCACCGACCACCTTGCGGCCACAGGACCGGTCGGCCGCCTTGACAATGGAGGCGCGGAACATGGCCCACTCGGACTCAATGTCCCTCGCCTCCCCCGGTACATGGTCAAAGTTCTCCCGGAGGTGGGAATTGAAGCTCTCTCTGACAGGAGACTCTGCCAGACGTTCCCAGCAGACCCTCACAATGCGTTTAGGTCTGCCAGGTCTGACCGGCATCCTCCCCCACCATCGGAGCCAACTCACCACCAGGTGGTGATCAGTTGACAGCTCCGCCCCTCTCTTCGCCCGAGTGTCCAAGACATGCGGCCGCAAGTCCTACGACACGACTACAAAGTCAATCATCGAACTGCGGCAAAGGGTGTCCTGGTGCCAAGTGCACATATGGACACCCTTATGCTTGAACATGGTGTTTGTTATGGACAATCTGTGATGAGCACAGAAGTCCAATAACAGAACACCGCTCGGGTTCAGATTGGGGGGGCCGTTCCTCCCAATCACACCCTTCCAGGTCTCACTGTCGCTGCCGACGTGAGCGTTGAAGTCCCCCAGCAGAATGATGGAATCCCCAGAGGGAGCACTTTCCAGCACCCCCTCCAAGGAGTCCAGAAAGGGTGGATACTCTGAGCTGCTGTTTGGGCCATAGGCACAAACAACAGTCAGGATCCGTCCCCCCACCCGAAGGCGGAGGGATGCTACCCTTTCATCCACTGGGGTAAACTCCAACATACAGGCGCCAAGCCAAGGGGCAATAAGTATTGCCACCCCTGCCCGGCGCCTTTCACCAACGGCAACTCCAGAGTGGACGAGAGTCCAACCCCTCTCGAGAAGACTGGTTCCAGAGCCCTTGCTATGCGTCGAGGTGAGGCCGACTATATCTAGCCGGAACTTCTCAACCTCGCGCACCAGCTCGGGCTCCTTCCCCGCCAGAGAGGTGACATTCCACGTCCCTAGAGCCAGCTTCTGCAGCCGAGGATCGGACCGCCAAGGTCCCCGCCTTCGGCTGCTGCCCAGCTCACATCGCACCCTTCCCCTCTGGCCCCTCCTGCGGGTGGTGGGTCCGCTGGAAGGGGGTCCCATGTTTCCTCTTCGGGCTGTGCCCGGCCGGGCCCCATGGGTGCAGGCCCGGCCACCAGGCGCTCGCCATCGAGCCCCACCCCCAGGCCTGGCTCCAGGGGGGGGCCCCGGTGACCCGCGTCCGGGCAAGGGAAACCAAGGACCATGTATTGTATTTGTCATTTGGGTTTTGTGAGCTACGCTTTGTCTGGTCCCTCCCCCCGGACCTGTTTGCCTTGGGTGACCCTACCAGGGGCATGACGCCCCCGACAACGGAGCTCCTGGGTTCATTGGGACACGCAAACCCCTCCACCACGATAAGGTATTAGCTCAGGGAGGGGCCAATAGACCAATAACAGGTAAAAGATTGTGAGTTTTTTTTTTTGGGAGATCCAACGATTATATATAAGCAGGAAAACCTGGTTAGTAACATGGTTGATGTCATTAAGCAGGTACTTTATAGTGTTAAAAGTTGGTGTAGGCCTTTACACCACCATCTTTACTCCTTATTACATAAGTATTTTCTGATCATTATTAGTGATACAAGATTACCTGAATAGTTTTTCCTTCACTTTGTAAGTAACTGACATGCAATCTACTGAGTTACTTTTAAACTCTTGTTACTGGGGAAGTAGTTGCTTCTCATTGTCCCATTCAGTATCCCTGGGAATTTTGTCATGCTGAGCAATTATGTGGCACACAATTTATGTTCAATGTCAATACATGAAGAAGCACACCCTTTAGGTAGCAACACAAGGTTCACAGGAGCTTGGAGGGGTTGACACATCCTGATGCAACTTTGATTTGGAAGTTTGTGTCCCATCACAATCCAACTGTTTTTAATAAGCTTTTTTCTAACCACCTTAATCATAATTTATTTGCCATAACCTCAATATTTCCCTAAACTTTCCCATACCATAGCTGCTATGAAAAACGCTGGCATTGGTTTGACATATTAAGAAATGCTGCTGTCGAATGTAATCCAAGCTTTTGCAAAATTGTCCAATATGAGTGCTTTGTCTGTTCATGCAGTGCTGACACTCTTTTTATGTATAGAGAAAATATATATTCCACATAATAATTTCTTAAATGTTTGATAAAAAGTATAGTAAAATCAGTAAAATTGGATTTTATAGACTGGCCTTCCTCTCCCACCTCCTGTTGACTGGCAGGCTGTTCCTGCCCAGATACACCATGCTTACACACTCATTTTGGTGCAGAGAGGGCTACACATTGAATTAAAAGAGTTCTGATTGATAAGGTAGTTGAAGGCAAATCTGCTCCCACTAATTGTCTTTCAAATGCCCTCATTAATCAAAGCGGAGCAGGCTCGGTGACGGGCGGTCCTGTCAGCCGCTCTGCTACAGGCTCTCCTCCGGCCACTCACCTCCCAGCATGATGCCTGCTTCCCCTCTGTCAGGCGCCGCTGTCCGAGGACTACGGGAGCACAGGCCATCCGTCCGTCCGCTGCACACCTGCCTTCTGCCAGACAGGATTTGACCACCCCCTGCCACTAGGATGGCCCAAGAGACCAATTTAGCAGCCACTTAATGATTCATGACTTAAAGTGGTGGAAATGAGGGCAGCATATGATAACAGGAATAAACACATTTAATTAGCTCCTCATATACATTATTTATTTATTTACTTGCACTCTGATTAATTTATACATTTTGAGTTTGTGTTGCGGGGATTTTTTGTATTCACAGCATCTGGCAGAGAGCCTTTGTTGTGTAGCTGAGAGAGAGCACGTTCCCCCACACCTATCTTTTGGGAGGGGGGTTAGTGGTGCACCTACCCCTTATCTGGGGACCTTTTGCAAAGGTGCAGTGGGGTGGGGTATCTGCAGGGATTTGGCAAGTCCCCCACAATGAAATGAAATGAAATGGCGGTGAATATTAGACTTTAAAATATACAGTTCCCTGTGCTCTAGGTAGCCTTGTTTGTGAATTTCCTGACAGGTAGTTACTCCCCCAGTTTTCTTTGAGCATAGGGCATACATTTTCATGGAGGCACTAATCAAAGCTGTGCTGTGGCAAACAGCACAGCCACAGTAGGCCCAATCAAAGCTGTGTACCTGGCTCTCTTCCATAAGGCTCCGGGAAGGCTGATGACAACTCTTACCCTAGCATCTGCCATCGTATCCATCACAGGTTGACTTCCTTCACTCTCACTCTCCACATCTCTCTCTCATAGACACGACTGCACACTGCACTATGAGCTCTCACTCAACAGTAAGACCTTCACATTTCTAGGAGTTGAGTAAAGTGGGGGAACAACAACTTGCATCTTATGGGAAAAGGCACTTAATAAGTCTGGCAAAGAATTAAGCAAAATTATTGTTGACTGTCAGATTTTTTTGCAGAATGTTCTGCACAAAAATTGTTATTTTATGGGATGTCTTGAGATTTTCTCACACTTCCACTGATTACAGAAGCTACAAAGGGAGGAGGACGTACAGAAAACCAAAGACAGAAAATGCTTTAGACAGTGTCACTGATATCCTCTTAATTAGGTGTTGGTGAAGAAATACACTATAATGGTCTGCATAGCAGCAAATTAGAACGGGTGTAAAACAAGCTCAAAAACACTAAGGGCTCCACAGACACACTGTGGGAGTGACCTCTAGTATTGTCTTTTCAAGGCTTGCTCTCATTGTCACTTATGTGAAAGGAAATCAGTGAGAGCAGTGGGAGTGTGATGATGACAGTGAGTTGAGGAGGTGAGAAAGGCCTGTGTCCAAAGCAGCAGGCGCTGAGATTCCCACCGCCTGCTCTCCAGCTCTTCTCTTTTCCGTCTCTACGTTGCCCTCTTCTACTCTAATCCCCGGCCGCTGAAGACCTCCAGACGCCCTCCTCTCATAATGACACGGCTATCAAACCCAATTGCTGCGGCTCATACCCAAGGCAGTGTATTAAACCCCTTAGTGTCTGATTGCTTCTCCAGAGTCAAGTGGTTGTGTCCTCCCTGTCATTCCCCTGGCCACCGCTCATCGCCGCCCTGGCTGCTTAGAGCTGCTGAGACGAGAGCCCTCACACCAGGCTGGGTGACCCACTCACCCATTCACACTGACCTCATACATGCAATGAGGTGGGAGCCCACACAAAAAGATACAAGAGTGGTGATTTCACAGAGGGCTGCCAAGAATGTTTTTAAGCAAAAATAAATTGAATATAGGAGACTTTCAAGATGACCTACATGATGAAAGAATTCTCTGTAGATTTAATATAAAGCCTTTAGCTTTAGTGCTGGGAACCGTGGCCTTCAAGAAGAGTTCAAATTACATTGTTTTGGTTTACAAAAAATGAAACAGTAAAATAAGCACAAAAAACAAACAAACAAACAAACAAAAAAAACAACGCACTAAAAGTATGTTACTGCTTTCTATTTCATTGCACACTGTTGGTGGCATCCACACTCGGTGCTCAAGGAAAACGCACTTCAGTAAAGACATTTACTGAGCGATTTTCCAAAATACTCAAAAAAACAGCTGTACACAAAAGATTACAGGAGAAAATATACAGTTATTGGTAGCATCCTCTTCTCATGTAGGATTTTTTTCATTAACCAAACAATTGAAATGTAATAGAGGTTTTTATGGATTCACTCAGTTATCTAAGTAATTACATTCCTAAAATCTTTCATGCTCCTTTTACTGAGCACTCCTAAGATGCCCAGTAAATTAAGGCAGCCTTCGGAGGGTTGCTCATTACATAAAAATATTATAACTACATTTGTTCATCACATAAAGTTGTGGAAAAACAGGAGAAATAATGTTTAAAGTTTCTGATGAAGGAGAAACTAAGAACCTTAAACTGACTTACTGACTGAAATTAATTTCTGATTCAGACTTTAGAAGGTCAATATCATGATAGCTTCTCTGATTAGATTTTCAGATTGCACTGTGGCCTGGAAGTGTATGTTTGAGGTGATAAGTGCATATCACAAGACTGATGTGCTTAGCCCCAGTAATTCATTACTGAGCTATTATGTATATTGCAATACTGTGGAAATATGCTTTAGTGTTATATTTTCTTTCTTTCTTTCTTTCTTTTTTACCTCATACAATATATGAAACAACAAACAAGCAATAACAAAACAATAATAATCAATAATAAACATTTCTCTGTGAGGGAACACTGCAAAGAAACTCAAGAATCAAGTCATTTGTTTATTACTGAGTCATCTGTCTTTCTTTAAACAATCTCAGGAAGAACGTAAAGAATAAAATAAAAAGACATACAGCTCTCTATCTTAAGCTTCATAATAAGCATAGTGGTTATTAATTGAGTTGTTTATTATGGCAAAAAAGCTGCCCCGGCAGTTTAGGGTTAGGCTTGCTCCATAGGATTATTTCACAATACTGTAAGCACAAACCAGATGTCGGGAAAACCCTCTTCTGCTACAGTGCTAGTTTAACTCATAGTCAAAACAATGGCAGAGTCCAAAAGCAGTCAGGCATGTGGTGTGATATACTGTTCAAACTTAAAAAAAGAAACAGTCGTATTTGTCGTTTTGCAGCTTTCCAACCAACTAACATTTAAAAAGGAAATGGAGTTTGTCCATAAGAAGAGAAGAGGGAGCAGGATTTACTGTGAGGCGGGATGTACTTATTTGTGTGTCTTGCACTTTAATAAGGATGTGGCCCTTGCCCACCCAAAATCTGGTTGCAAATATTTGAAACTGCAGGTTGTCCCTTCAAATTTTTGTGGGATAACTGGAGAAAAAATTAACTGTGCTAGAGACAAACGGCAGAAAGAAGAGGTTGTGATGTGGAGGAAACGGTGGATGATGAAAGGTAGTGTGTTGATGTAGTGTTGCTGGTGCAGGAACATGACTACGACTGCTGTCCTCCTCCAGGTGATTGTAGTACGTGGCTAACAAATTGAATAAATAACCATTACAGTTGTCACCTAGAGTTGATGACAACTAAAATATCAACACGGTCGGTCATTTGTAACATAACACTACACAAACTTGAAAATCAAATGTCTGCAATATAAAGCATTGTCTAGCATATGCTTGAAGCTATGCTAGTTAGCAGATTAGGTTGGATTAATTAATGTTAGTAAAGTACTAACATTAGTTTTCCACTGTTTAATAATGGCATGTGAGGGCATTTAATCCCTGAAATAGATGTATGAAAAAGTTGACCAGCGACCATTAAAGAAAAATTAAGAAAATCTTTTGTGTAGCCTATTTGGCTTTTTTGCTGGATATAATACTTTATTAATCCCAGCTGGAAATTGTACCATTACAGCAAAGCAAAAAAGATAATTAGCAAAAATGTATACAACACTCAAATAAGTGGGAGAATTTTTTTTTTTTTTTACTGTACATACGAGTCTAATTACCTATATAGTGATAACAGTGTAGTACAGTTATGGATCAGATAATTGGAAGATGTTGAAAGCTTTATGGGTTCAGGGGAGAGTGTTTGTTTTACTCTTAGAATAAATTACATATTTACAGTAATGTTTGGTTTTAATATAAATGAATAGATAATCATTGATGTAATTTACGAAATTAATAAGTATGAGCTGAATATGTAAGATTTATAACTTCTCTTCAAAATATGTATATCTTTTTCTTTTTTGATGTACTTGATGAGGCACTGAAAAAAATCAGGAGTTGGAGGAGTTGAAAGAGTTGGAGGAATTGGTGCCACACCTTATTCACTCTGGACCCCTACTGGATAGATGGTAAGTGTCAGTCATAGTCACTTTATCAGTCTTTTTATTCAGCATTGAGTTCCTAGGTGTCTTTCGATCTTGCACTGCCATTCATTGCAGTACCACTGCTGGCATCATATTCTTCCTGTTACACATCAAACATAGTAGATATAATGATATAGTCTTAATACTTATAAAATAGCTATTGTTTTTCATCAGGTCTTACTTATAAACGAAAGATGTTGCCTCCATGCACACATATGCCATATGTGGTGAGAATGCACAACAGTCAGAGGGGCCCCCAACCATATTTTGATTAGGGCACCCAAAGATCCAGGGCTGGCTCAGCTTTTAGGAGTCAATCATAGATAAAAATGATTTGAAAACATGGAATGAAGTAGGTGCTGGATAAAAAAAGCTGTCTTGGTGACTAACAATGATCAAGGACTCCCTGCAGAGCATTTGAGTGCAAATGTAAAAGACGAAGATGGAGACATTATCAGCAGAGAAAAACAATCAAATATTTAAAAAAAAGTTGATTTTTGAAACTTGTCAAGACTACATGACAGAATGAATATTGCCTCAGTTTGTCAGAAGCTTGATTTTTTTCAGTCTTTTGGTCTGTGAATCTTCACACGTCACACTGTGTTACAAACTGAACTTTTTGTATTTTAGATGATGCAAGTAATATAACAGCGTAGTGCCAAAAGGACTGTATTTCAAAATTCATTTCATTGCTCAGTGTTGTGAACCACCACTACAATAATGATTGACCAAGGGAACCAAACATTGCTGTAGAGATGTTCTTACAGTGCAAATGGAAAAGTATTGTACATGTTGTCTGGACACCAATGGTTACACCAAAGGGAAGAAATAATGGGAATGAAAGTGCAAATATCTGTAAGTATTTGTTTGTTGGTGTGTGTGTGTGTGTGTGTGTGTGTGTGTGTGTGTGTGTGTGTGTGTGTGTGTGTGTGTGTGTGTGTGTGTGTTCCTCTACAGATGCGTACATGTGCATGAACAGTGTATGTGTGCGTGCCTCTGCACTGGTGTGTAAGATGGAGTGCAGTGTCGGAGTTTGGGCAGAAGGTGAATAACTACAGTGCTTACAGTGTAATCATGGTTCCTGTCAGCCTTGCTGCAGGAGAGGAGGGGGCGCCCGGCAGACTGAGCTCCTCAGTGATGAAGTACAGGCACTGAGGAGCGCTCTACACCTGGATATTTATTAACACAGGCCTGACAGTAATGAGGCCTGAACAGGTGGGCTGGGACACACATATCAGAGTGAGGAGCATCCGCCAGGAGGCAGTGGGGGAGACAGTGAAAACGAGTGGGAGAAGTTCATCCTGTAGGAGCTAAGCCCTACAGAGAGCTGAGGTTGCACACCCACCTGTACCTACACACATGTCCAACTTGAAACAAACAACATCTAAATGTTTATTTCTCCTGTGCTGCTCTAGGATGTGCATGTCATATAAGTTTTGGAAAAATGTATTTCATTTCAAATTAATGAATGACTGAAACATTGATTTTAGATTTGAGAAATGGGTCAGACTGGCCAATTGGCAATTACATAAATGTATTAAGTTGCTTGTTTTTGTAGCACTTTTTGTATTATACATTCTAATAATTGAAAACATGGTCTGGGAATGAAACAGAATGTGAATCAAGCGAGAGGTATAATTTGTAAGGCACCAGCTCCTGTTATAAAATAGTCTATGAATATTTGGAGCCGCCTTGTGCATGGTTTACCCTTTAATTTGACAGGAAAACACCACTGCTCTGCTTTTGTTATTTACAGAGAACACCATTTTGTTTGAAAAAAAGATACTGCAAACTACTTTGTTAGCATTTTTAAGCTTAACGCCATACTTTGAAATTGTCTGCAATTAAGTTGAACACTCAGTAACAAGACTTAAGTTTATTTATGTATATAGCACTTGTCATACAGCAGTTATAACTCAAGGTGGTGTACACATAAGAAAAGCATTAAACATACTTAATATAGCATTACACAATTGGAGCTAACTGCTTCGCCTGAATACTGTACATTTGTGTTTTTATAATAGCTACAACTCTGCTGCCCTCCTCCACTATAATAAAAGTAGAAGAAATGTAAAAGAACATAAATAGAGTGTGTCAAAGAATTTATTGAACCCCATAAAGTGCAAATTTATAGTCTGTTTAGAAAACAGATTTTAGGGCACTTTCCATTTTTTCCTTTAAACCTGATAAGCCTTTCTATTGCTACTTCACTCAAAATCTGTTAGAGATTAAGGCCAAACTGTTTTAATTCACTGTCAAAAAAGAAAACAGTGAATCAGTAAACAAATAGTATTGTAGACTTTTATAAAGCTACATATAACATTTTGGATTTTATTATAGCTAAATTACAGACTGAGCAACATCATTTACTGCATCTCTGTCAATGAGGTTACTTTTTGTGAGAAAAAACTGATGGTCGAGCTTTCAGTTGAGATTATTTTGTCACAGTACAGTCACATAGGTGTTTTGAGGACTTGGCAAGTTTGACTCAGTTTCAAAACATTTCCGGGAGGATGCTAAATAAAATAACACAAAATGTTCTATAATCAGATCTGTTTATTTTAAACATATTCATAGAAATGTTCTGTTGTCCCCACCCAAAAAAAACATGAACCTTCACATTACATTCAGACAAATTAATGCAGCAGCTACAAATATTAGATTTCATCAACCGACATTTGTCTTCTAAAAGGAATTATATCATATATTAAAATGCTACGGAAACATCAGAGCCTGCTGTTACAAAAGAGGTGCAGATTAGTTCATTGGATCATTTTCTTTAAGGAATGACAATGGATGACAACCAGCTGATCATCTCTGGAGCCCAGCTGCTTGCAGCTGAGATGATCAGCTCTGAAATGATCTAAATGGTTAATTTTTTACCGAAAAATATTAAAACTTTTGAAAGAACAACAACCACTAAGGAAACTCCAACACTCAGCTACACCAGTGGTGTAACTTCATCACTTAGTGAGTCAGTCACGGACAGACATTCAGGGTTATAGGGCTGGTCTGTGGCCGGTCCAGCCAAAAATGGTTGGAAGCAAAGGATGGAGAAACATTCAAAGCAGTGTGAGTTTAAGCACTGAATTAATGCTTAAGTGTACTTGGATTTAAACCAGAGCTTGACATTAAGGGACAGCTACAGACATGATAAAGGAAATTAGAATAAGTGGCTTATGGCTTTTGGTCCATGCAGTGTGGATGTCAGGAAAAGCAGCAGATGGGATCTGACTTGCTCCTCTTTATAAATCACTAATACTTGGTGATTTTCCAGACCTCATTAGGGTTAACTTAACTATGAGGGCAAGTCATAGTCGGATATGGTAAGCATAAAGGCTGGGCATGTAGTGATTACAGCTGGGTGATCCGGTGTGTTTGTGTCTGCCTTGTGCTGCCTTTCTGGACTCTGGTTGTCTTATTAAGACCCTGAGTGAGGCTAATCAGTGTTGTCATCTGACGCTGAACAGATGCACTGAACAAAGAAGAGGAGGAGACCACTGCAGGCCCAAGGTGCATCTGCGGGGGAGGAGAGAGCTTTGCTGGCTGATCTGATGCTAGCTGATGGCACTCCCTGTCAAGTATCCCTCTCAGAGACTAATGGGGGGAGAAAAGGTAGAGGTTGACTACGTCCAACATTTCATGTCAAATCCACCCTAATAATTCCTCATTGCGAGCTGTGACTGACATAAACTGTAGGTGAGATGGCTTCTTCTGCCCACCCAAAATGGCACATGGGGAAATTAACTTAACTAACTTGGTTGACTCTGGGTCCAGTCTGCAGCGCTGTGGGTAATTTGAATTTCTGCTGTGTGAATCCAGAGTGAAACTTGTGCTTTACAGAAAGGACATGAATTGGAAAATGATTAGAGGAAAGGGACAGATGATGCTGCCATGTGAGCACTCCCTTTTTCTCTGTTGTTATGTCTCTCTTACACTATCAATTCTATGTCAGTCTTCCTGTTCTCCTGCTCCTGTGTCTCTTTTTTAAACACTCTGTGCCATGGATGGAGGGTAAGAAACTCAACTAGGACTGCAGACAGAATTTAAAACCAGAGCGGTGACTATTAACTCATCTCTGCAGCTCCCTGCTGAGTCTGCTGGGAGCTTGCACTCATTTCCTATGCAGACACTCCTAACAGATGACCTTGGTCTTATCAGGACAGGTCGATCTCACCAAAACCGGCACGACATAATATTACTATTAAGTATATGTGTTTGAAACAGACAAATAACATTGTTCATCTGTCATTGTGTTCCAATTTAGTCACCATAAACCACACTGCGTGGTAGCAGTAACGAGAAGTCTGTGATCTCTGCCATCTAATCAGCTACAACAATACTTTTAGATAATTCTAATTTCAAAATGTACGATACTGTAGCTTTTGGTTAATCTACACAGATGCATATCTACCACAGAAGTACCATAAGCTATTTTTGTAAGTGCACGTTCTGCAAGAAAGTCCACTACAAGTGTAATTTGAAAGGCATGCACTCTACATGGATTTAAATGAATACTACCCATGTCCCGCTTTACACATCAGTAAAAAATGGCTTTCTCTTGTGCATTGGATTCCATTTTTAGCCCTCAAGTCAAACCAGTCACATAAGCATACAACAGGGCTTTATTAGCCTATCCCCTATTTTGCTGTGCACGGAGGACAGATCTCCAATCTGAAGAGAACAAGCAGTTCCCTTTAAAGATCCTGTGTCTGAGGCTAATCTGGTAAACTCCCATTTATGCTCCTCAACACCCCAGATGGAAGGAATTAGCTGCCCCAGACAGTGCAGAAAGGCCTTAAGCCTGTGATATACCTCTGAGATTAATTAGCTTCCAACTTTAAATATTATTATAGAATCTTAGGTTGCCACAGAAATTACCATGTCTTCAACTCCATTAGACAGTTTTGTGCCATGGACCAGGCAGAAAGCCAAGGCGCTTAGTAAGGCACTGTCTTCCATAATGCATGTTGGCCTCATCCGTACTCTGACAGCACTTAAGAAACCTACAGCCATTTGAGTGACAAAGATCTCATCTATTTTTCAGTTTTGACTCTCACTGTATGAGGGGAGATCTTATGTGCCACGGTGTATGAGTGTGTGCGCAGGTGTCTGAAAATGTGTACAAGTGTGCGTGAGTTTGCAGGGGCAATTAGAAAATATGTTGTTGGACAACAGCATTGGATTTACGCACAAATTATCTCAAATCAGTGCAAGCTGGAGTGTCTCCGTGTGTGAGTCACAGCTTTAATGAGTTCTTTTCATGCAGTCCTTTGCAGCCTCGCTCGCTGGCGCTGCAGATTCACTGTTTTTGCTCGTACAAATCTGTGTGTTGGAGTATATGTGTAGGATAAAGATTCCAATTGAGGGAAGATGAGGGATACATACCAATAAAGGAGCTACACCTTTAAGAAGAAGAAAACAGACAATCTCCCACCAGTAAGAAATCTGTATCAGATTGTTTTGTGGAAATGACCTAGAGTGGGCAGCTCAGACCTCCATCTCTGTCCGTGTCAGAAAGCTTAGATTCTGAGTCTCCCAATCATCCCCTCTGCTCCCTCTAAAATGAATTTTATTTGATGTGGTTTAGAAATATATTATTAACACCACACTATCACCATCTAGAGAACAGGCAGAATGTAATCCAAGCTTGTTATAGATGTACTATATTAAATTAGTGTGAAATCAATTTTCTAAATGCAAACTCATTCTGAAAGCAGTTATTGTCCAGTTGTACCGTGTTTGTCAAAATGTTTATTGTTGCATCATATGAAAGCAAAATCTTAAAATAAGGATTTTCAACAACTCAATTTTAGAATAAAAAAACAAGCATATCTAATGCAGTAGTTCAAACATTCAGAATGTTGTGTACCTGACAATTCATATTACAATTTGAAAGTGATTTTAGTGGGGGTTTTTCCAGATTAATTGGCACTGGCCTGAAAAAAAGTCATTTGGTGCGACCATGATTCATCTTGAAATATCTTTTCTAAATAAAAGATCATCATTTACAAAAATTAAAAAAAAAAAATTAAAATACTTTGTTTCCAAACACTTTATATTACTGAAAACTTGTAAAAAAAGATGTGAAGCGTGTTAAGTAAATTGATTTATTTCAAGATGAATCATGGTCGCACCACATGACTCTTTTTAAGGCCAGTGCCAATTAATCTTGAAAAACCCCCACTAAAATCACTTAATTTCAAATGTCTAATATGGATCTTCAGTTACACAACATTCTGAATGTTTGAACTACTGCATTAGATATGCTTGTTTTTTATTATTCTACAATTGAGTTGTTCTAAATCCTTATACGTCATTGACCCATAAATATATTTTGACAGCACTGCTCTGCATGATAATAATCCATTAATGTAGCATTAGACCAAACTGTAAAGCTTCTTCAGACAGGCCATCTCCAGTATTTGGCAACATCTGAGATGGGCAGCTTCTTACTGCGCACAAGTGCTTTTAGACATAAGAGCAGAGCATGTGGTGAGTGATGCATTAGGAGACACACTGTTGAAGATATGTGCTCTTTCATGGATGCTACTTGTATTGATTTCTATAGCCTTTTAATTTAAGGTACTTCCACTTAAGCCTCAGACAAATGTGAGAAAAGGCTGGCTGCATATTCAGCTGTTAATGCTACAATCATGTTCAATTAAAAATGCATGAAGCCACAGATTTAAAGATAGATCCTTCAAATCGGCTTGTGTTTTCCTTGTCATTAAATAATTAGGATTGGTAAAAAAAAATATAAAGCATAATGTTAGAAATGGCTCTAATGATTAGCAAATGACTTAAATGAAAGAGGAGAGTCATGGATCAGTTTGTCAAAGACCATGAATGAAGCAGAGTGAGGACAATGAATCCCTTGGAGGCTGTGGGTGACAAACCAAGTAGATGCAGCTAATTGCTGAGTGTATGACCTTGCTGAACAGCCTTGAAAGCACAGGTGACCAGTCTGCTACGTGATAACTTTTCCCTGGCTGCATGTGCTAAATGAAATTGCTGTTTTCAACCATGGAGATGTTAGGCTGTAGGTTGACGAGCATGCAGAGAGAAAAGAAGGAGAAATGCAAGGTAACTCTGTCTGTCGAGCAGACTGAGGGCACCCAGTGTCAAGCTCATTAACCTCGGCAAGAGAAATGTTACAATGAGACAGAAGATATGCGTGGCACCGGGTCACATCCTGAAGTGCAGCTCCTTGTAAAACCTGAACTCTCACCAACTGACACAGCAGCATCGGAATTTCATATATTAAAGGCCTTTTTTCTCTGAAGTGGCGGAATAGTTTTTGAGAGGGGAATGGGGAATTGTGTATGATACTGGAAGTAGATTTAAATATGCAGAGACAGAGATGGCTGAGCTACGAGCCTGCTGTGTGTTTTATGATGGAAGTGAGTGCACGTTATTATGCCGTTACGTTATTATGCCTCTCAGCATATCTTAATTTATATTGCTTCTCATACAGTCATCTACAATCTTGACCTGTTCAAATAAAGCCTTTGTACCAGACAGCCACAATCAGAATGATGAGTAAACACATACACTATGTCTATCTTGCCTATTAATCTGGGCACCCAGCTGTGAGGAAGGCTTTGCTGCCCTATCTCCTCTAGTCCACACAGTAGCCCGACAGTATTGCTGCCCGTGTTTGGATTTCATCGAGAGCTCGGGATCGTTTCACTCCAACACAGATCAGAGCACACCAGTGAATGAATTGAGGCCGTTTCTGTGAATATTCTTGTAGATCTGGAACATGAGCAACTTATCCTGGAGAGATGGAGAGAGAGGTAGATCAAATGATGCAGAGAGATGATTTTTGCAGTGACACAAAGCAGCTCCAAAAGAAAAAATTGTGGAAAAAAACTAAACAAAACAGTTTATTAGCACTTATTGTTGCTAAGAAATCAGTTTATATATCTGTAGTTTTTACTTATGTGCTTACATGGCCAACAATATAATTCCCAACAAGAAAAACTTTTTTGTTGTATTTATTTGTCTGCCCTCTACATTAGTATCTTCCTTGTGGCACAAAGTTTTGGTACTTGTAACTTAATTGGTGCAACATCTGTGTGGATGGGCACTAATAGTTCATAATATTACTTTACATCCAACAGTCTGATCTGAGTTTGACAGGCCAATAATTTATCATCACCACAACTGGATCTATGAACAACACAAAACCGACAGTATGTTTTGTTCAAAGTAGGACAAACAGACCATTGAATGGGGTGTTAATAATATGAACAAAAAGTAATGTCTAGTGTGAATCAGTGCTAATGTAAGCAAGCCAGGCTAACTAGCTTCCATACACAAAAAGTGAGAATAATTAAAATTTCAGTTCAACTTTAAGGTAGACACTGTAGAGAAGGCTGTGAATATTGCCATCTTGTTTTAAAACTTAGAAAAAATTGAATAAAACAAAAAAGTACATTGTTTGAGTAAAACATTTTTCATCATGATCCCTTTTTGGCTGGACCACAAGGACCTGACTGTGAAGTAACAATGAAGTTACGCCAATGAAGGGCAACAAATGGTGTAACTTCCCTGATCGATGGAGTGATAAAATGATAACTTTATCAGTCGTCTCGGCCGAGTGTCACCACTTTCTGTATCTGCTGTTCCAAATGTACAACCCTCTAATGTTTTATACGCGGTCCAGCTGTATACCAGGTTTTGACCTAGTCTTGTTTCCTCAGAACAACAGTTAGACTGACTCACAACATGTCTGACAAAATTGCCTGTCCACATCTTAGGCTGGTGCAGCTGTCACTTTCTGGAATTCTACTTTTGACATGAATGTAGCAGGGTACTTCATGGACAGTTATTCCAGCGTACTGTCATTTCATCCCTTTAGCTGGGCCAAAACACTAAAGGCAGGCCCAGGAAAGGTGGGAAGTGAGAACGATAAGCTATCAAAATATCTGATACATTTTTTTTTAAATAAAAAATAATTTGTCATTAGCTTTCGTCATAAAGTAGTTCATAAAGGCCATAGGTATTTGACAAACTGAAATTTTCCCCATCCCCAGAGCTATGTTGCTAACATGACTAAAAACAATGCTATACCAGATGTGAGGTCTGTAACTCTGCAGGTGAATATTCCATGACATTTCATCACCAGTGGTATTAAGGTGTGGGACACACACACAGGCCATGCAGGTAGGTGGTTGGTTGAAGCATGAAATTCATTGTCAAGGATTTTCCTCCAGTTAAGCACAAAAAAAAAATCGAGATATAGCAACAGCAAATAGGTAGTTATTGGTATGAAAAATGTTTGATTACGAGCCGATAAAAACATAAATTATTAAATGCGACAGCTTCTTACAAAAGGCATTTCTGGTTTCATCATGATGAAATGTGTTTTAATGAATACCATCACTTCATTTTAGATGGCTCAATTCATGGAAAATATAGGTGTTAATAGAATATAACAGAAAACCTATTACTCTTTTGAATCTCAGTGTGAAATGCATAAATTGCAAATGGGCCAGTCTGTGGAACGTGAAAGAGACACGTTAATGAAGGGCTGTGATTAGCATTTGTTAAAACTCAGGGAAGTTCTTACATGCTAAAGGTCAGACTGCTGTTCTGACATGGGGAGATGAAAACGTTCTACTTTTTGGGGGAATGTCATGATTTGAATTAAGATTGTCAGATTGGCTGTAAGCTCGTATCACAGTGCAGGCGTCTTGTATGACCTTTTCAAGGAATTGTCATTTTCCGCCTCTGTGATGCCACCATGGCTCAGCGGGGGAGAGGCCACTCTTCTCTCATCATGTAATTTGTCCTGGGTGTTACCATTCACACTGCACTACTCCCAGCCACTCGCCCAAATGCCTATATACCTACAGACCAGCAGGCTGCGACTACAGAATAACGAGAATATAGCTGCTCAGGTTCTACTCTATGCTCCGTGTGAAGCAGGAAAGGCCTGTGCTCTGTGCTGCTGTTGGTTTAAACATCACACACTCACATCCTCGCATGGCTCCTGTACTGGAGCAGCCACTGGTCTACAGCAAATATGATCGCAGTTAACGATATTAACTACACTCGCTACAACAACTACACTCTTGAGCGATCAAGCACTGGAGCCAGCTGTAGGAAGTTGTTGTGCACTTTGCAGTAAACTATTTTTTAGTCACAGTGATGTGTGTTCATAACAGACAACAGAGCATCAAACACTATGGTGAATAAAATCACGTGTTGGATTCTTATGTCGCACTGTAGTGATAGAAAGACAGAAAACTTAAGGAATTTTCTTTTACATGTTACCATGATATTATTACAAATAACTACCCAGTTACACTGATTTGGTGGTCTTTAGGTTGCTGGACTAAACATGTTTGAAAAGGAATTTTAGATGTCTGTGTCACCGTATGCCATTTCAACAGGATTTAAATGCCTAATTTTTATCCTCTCTGTGAATGACAATGTCCATCAGTCAGTCAGCCCACCACTGAAATGTTTTACATTCATGGTTCCCAGATGATGAACCCTATGACTTTGTGATCTACTGACTTTTTCTCTAGCGTCACCAGGAGGTTGTCTTTTTGTGTGTGTGTGTGTGTGTGTGTGTGTGTGTGTGTGTGTGTGTGTGTTATTTGGTGCTTGTTATGTCCCAATAATTATTTGATGATTTGCCATGACATTTTCGACAGACATTCATTTCCTCTTCAGGGTAAAATGTAATAATGTAGGTGATACTGATTATTAGCAAACACCTGTTATGTTATTATAGTATATTCTACTGTTACTATCACTGACAAATACATCTTTGAGCATTTTAATGATGGAGTTTATTGATGTGGAAACAATATACTTTGGGTAGACCAATAGTTATAGTACTGCATCATCTGATATATAAGTGGAAAGATTATATATCACCTTTCACACAAAATGCAGTGAAACATATTTTTAAAAAGAAAATAAAAGAGCAACAATTTTTACAAATTATACTAATTTCTAAAAGGGTTCATTAGTAATGTACCACAGTTATAGTAACTATAATACTGCTATGAATTTCTGGCAATGAAACCGCATGCCATAAATTGACACTATATCAGGACTATAACAGAAGGATGAAATTTGATAATTCACATGAGGAAATAAGGAAACTCTCCCAGGCCATGTTGCAGACCTGTTACATGGGCTTTAAAGATACGCACCCCTGTTTGCAGATGTGAGTCCACACATTTAACCACTTTGACATGACAAGTCTGTCTTCTGAGATTTGCACCTACAATGAAGATCACGTGGCATAGCAGCACTATAGCTGATGTGGCACTGCTGCCCTTTCACAGTTAATTGGTCGCTCTGCGCTCATCATCTGGTTATCAGTGGTGATTGGCTGATGGTAAGCTGCAACTGGTCATTCGAGTGTCACTAGCCTGTGTTCCTGTAATTAAAATCTGTCATCCAGAACCACATCCCTCGTCGCCACTAAACCCTTTCGTCAGATGGCAGAGCAGAGATAACCTGTCCTGCAGCCATTTCTCTGATGAAAGAATGACACATTTGTGGTGCAAAGATTGAGAAACAGAGAAAAAGCTTAAGTAAATGTAGAAAAGGACAAATAGAATAACAACTGTCACATTAATTAACTGGTGAAGGACATGATTTTGAACCAAATAATCGCTGTGTTTAACTTACCTATTTCAGAAAACACTGGAGCTAAAAAGGATAGCTGTCATTATCAGGGACGTGCACAGACATTTTGAGGGACTGTTGCTCTAACCTGAAGAAAGGGAAACCCCCAACCCCGATTTCAAGTGTCACCCATCAACATGTAGCTGAATGATGTAACATATGGCCTTCAACTAACCACAAATCAATTTTAAATTTGTGTATTGTTGTGAAATTTAAAGATGATTGAAATTTACAAAATAAATAAATACACACTGTTAGCGCAAGATATATATAGATATATTATATTTGAATAAGAGCGTTTTACAGTTGCTGTTGACACAGGTGTATGTTTTGATGAGCTTTAAAAGTGTGGGGATTACAGTGTGAGCATCAAATTCTT
This sequence comes from Scomber scombrus, assembly GCF_963691925.1. NCBI lineage: Eukaryota > Metazoa > Chordata > Actinopteri > Scombriformes > Scombridae > Scomber > Scomber scombrus. Next base: position 21,223,529 of record NC_084970.1, read on the forward strand.
TAATTACAGCATCATCCCCTTGGTGGTCCTCTTGGGACATTGGTATGATGCATGGAAGACTCTCAGTTCTGTTTAGAGTTGGGTCTCCTCCTCCTGGAAACCACTGAAATCGCAGAGTGAATGAACAGTGTTAAGACCCTGGTCAATGTCCTTCCACTGTGCCGAGTCAGTGGGGCTGTGCACTTCCAAGCTCCTGCCTCAGTTTGTCCAGAAAGGTGAAGTTCAGCCTTCCTCTGCAGTACTCCTCCAGTGTCTCAACCTGGTGGTCCTTGGTTGCTGAAGTGGAGCTGTACTTGAATTTTCTGGGACTTTTCTGTGTCTTCCTTTGCCTGGAATCTCTTCTTGCATGTCAATGTTCACTGCCTCTGCTGTTATTGTGGCTCCTCAGCTCAGCTCAGCCTCAGGACACCATCAACAACAGAGTATGCAAGTCCTGCCAAGTCCAGGTCTTCTGCTGGAGAGCAGTTGGATGTTTCCAGGAACACTGGTGTTGCAATTTTCAAACAGAGGAGGAATTCAAAATGTATGCTGCATAACAGCAATTTTGCAGCTGTATCAGGTGGCTCAAACTTCCTCAGATCCTTCAGCTACTGCATGGCAGCAGGGAGGACCTTTCTGATTGTCCTCAAAGCATTTTCCCTGCAGCTCCACCGGGTGTCTGAAGGCTTCTATAGCTGAAGGATGCTTTGACCTGGATTGATGGCTTTCAGTCTATCTACAAATGCTGAATGGCGCTTTGGACAGTTGGCAATGAAGGTGTAAAGTTTTTCAGCCACTCCAACCCATCCTTTGTATGTCAAGTGTATGCTCGACTCTCCACTCTCCACTAAAACCAAGTGTAAACAATGTGTTTAAATAAGTGTGCACTGTTGTGGGCATTATTTTTGGGTTTGGCTCATCATACATCAAATACAATTACAGAAAATGTGTTAGAGGTATTTTTAAAGACATTATTGTCGATATGTGTTAAAATAATGATAACATTATTATTGTGCTCAGGGCAAGACCTATCTTTCTACTTATCACACTATCAAAGTCTGTGCAAGCTCGGAGGAGAGTTCAGATGATGGCGCTGTCTCCGAAAGAAACATGTTAGTATGATTCTGTTGCATAATGTACCTTTAAGAATACCAGCGTCACAGTATCTATCTTTCTCTTTATCCCAACCTCATTGGCCCTTTGTAGTAAGTCTCTCACACTCAGCCACTACCACCCTCTTATGTACCTGTCTGATGTGTCTCCTGATGCTCAGCATGCTCTCCCTCACTCTGTGGTCTGGAGCCTTGTGGTTGCGCCTCATCTTAAATTGAATTATTGGAATCAGAGTTAAGAATACCATTGTCTTATTGTTGTGTTTTATTTCTTAAACAATTTCATTCTTGTGAAGCACTTTATGAACTTCTCTGTGAAATCACCTATATTAAATAAATTATACTCACTTACTACTAACATTGTCCACAGCATTTTCCATTAACAATTGCCTGGTCATTCTGAACTTCTAACTGAATTGTCAACTTTCATCTCAATTCAATCTCATCATCAATTTTTATGGATGTGATGGTGACAGTAGCTTAACTCAGCCCTGAAGCCCAGGAATTAGACTGGAGTAGGCTATATCTAGTTTTGTATGTAAAAATATGTTCTAGGATACAAAACGATTACATAATGTCACATAGGATTTCATGGCTTCAGGCCTTACCATCCCATATTTGACTAAAGCTATTAGAATTATTTTACTGGATCACCAGGTTCTCCAACGCTTGCTAAACGGGAGCTTTTGGAGTTAGCCCCTTACAGAAAAGCCCTCTCTTTAACCCTGTAATGCCTGACCCCAGAAATAATGGACAGAAAATTCAGATTTTTTTAATCTGAAACCTTTATTTGGCCCTTTAACAAAACATTTTTTTTAAATTAAAAAAATGTATTTGCATATATGTTTTTCCATTTGTATCGTAAATGATACATCGGGCATTACATGCAGTTCTGGCGATACAACAAGAACATCAGCTTCTTTAGTTTTTCAAACTGCTACCTTTTCTAATAACTTTTTATTTTATTATGAAGAGTGGTAAGCATGAAAACAGAAGTTCAGGCAATAACAAGAACATCGGCCTCTTCATTTTTTCGAACTGCTACCTTTTCCAGTCACTTTTTCTTTTATTATGCCATGTGGTAATCATGAAAACAGTTCCTGTCCTTGTTCAGGCAGAGATGGACGCTGCATTTTCCACAGCACACATGGTAAAAGTGTCCTGTGCAGTGCCTGCACCTTTGTCGCTTTTCACAGAATGGGAAGTGGTCGACCATATCTCTCCTAACATCTGGAGGCATAATGGTTGATCGCCACCTCCTCTGTGGTGGTGGTGTTGGTGATTGTGATGGTGAGGAGTGTGGTGGAGAGGATACTGGTGGAGGTGAGAGTGGTCTGCCAAACCTGACTTTCACTTTTCCTGCAATTACCAGGGAAGAGCCAACTGAGGTCTGAAACCTTCTCAGGGGCATGGTGTTTTTCTCTAGGTCCAGTGCCTTCAGGTCTCTTCGGTACAGGGACCAAGCATTGATGAGTGCCACTGTGACACTAAGCCACCAAATATACAAGTACCTGCAACCAGCTGTATCATTTCATCAGTAACAAACTGTTTGAAATACATGTAAGGTGTAAACTGAGACCTTTCTTCAATGGCTTTATCAGCACTCCCAAAAAATGTAACATCTGGAGGGTCAAATTCTGCCTTTCTCCACCTGTACTCCTTCTTTTTCACTTTTTTCTTTGTTCTTTTGGCCTGTGTCACTGTTGGACCCCCTTCTTCTTTGCAATTTTCAATACTGTAGTGTCGTTTAGCCATCTAAAGTATAGAAATATAGGTGCAATTGAGTGCAATTATTTGTTCTAAACATCACATTTCGATCTGTAATTTGTGTAATTGATTCATCAAAACATTTTTATGATGCACAATGGTCAATATAATGCATTTTGCACCAAGAAAAAAAAGATAATGACAATTGAGGGATTTGCCACCAAATTCCACTTTTACCTGTAGTATCAAATTTGAACACACATTTTCAGCACAATTTTACTATATACTAAAATGCAAAAAAAAATGAAGTATTTATAACTTGCTTCAACAGATTAAGTGCTCGTGTTGAAAAACCAGTAAAAAATTCAAAGAAAATCTCACTGGAAAATCTTCAAAATCGCAATTTTCTTTACCTTGATCCAGCGAGTTGGGGACTACTTGAAGAAGGCCATTTTGGATTGTCTCATGTGCTGTGTCCAAATTGTTGTAGTGAAAAAGGTATACACCAGGGGGTGGAAAACAAGTATCAGATTGTACACAAGAGGGTTTTGAGTAAAATTTTTACCATATGGTGATGCAATTGGTCTCAGAAATGCTTGTATCAAATTTGATGCATTTGGCATTATAGGGCCTACTTCACATTAAATGAATTATGTAGGAAATTGTTACTTGACATTTCTATCTTAATGCTTCACTTGCTGGCCTGATGGTAGTCTGAATCCAGGTCTGCAAAGTGGTGCTCCTCTTAGCTACCTCCCTCAGCTCTTTAATTCTCTCTCTGTAGTCTCCTCCTTTTTATAAGGCTGTATGCACTCAAAATTAACATAACATTAAAAGAAAAAACATGCAGTTTGACCATTGTAAGCTTTCATCCCCTGAGGAAAAATAAGGTGACTTCTATCAGCTACATCTGATTGCTGGTTGAAAATGAATCACAAACCGAATGAACCATGTTCAACAACATAGCTAGCAGCTCATGTCACAAGCAGGCGGAGAGTTCCGGTCCTCTGAAATGATGCCAACGCGGAAGTAACTTAAAACTGCATTCTATAAAAAGGCCACCAGGGGGAGACCGTTTTGGTGTCAAAAGGACTTCCGTCTCTATACAAGTCAATGGAGAATTCACTAACTTCTCACTTGATTTCGAACCTCAGTAATTGTTTTCAAAATGTGTTTATGGTCTCAATCGCTAGTTTAAAGCCTTCGTCAATGCAGTATGATTTTAATTTGTGAAATTTTGGCCTACCTGATTTTATATTTGACAATAAAGCAGGCTATGCATTAGGGCGTGGCTACGTCGTGATTGACAGGTTGATTGGTTCACAGGTTCAGGAAGGCGCCTCATGCCCCTCCTGATGCCCATATAAGTAGAATCCGTGTTTTTATTTTTCCCGGCATGCACCGGATATTTTCAAGATGGAGCTGCCCAGATCCGAAACTATTGGTTTCCGAGCAGCAGTCCACAAACCAATGGGTGACGTCATGGATGTTATGTCCATTTCTTATATACAGTCTATGGTCACAAGCTAGAAAGAAGCTAACGTGGGCAGTTTGCCTGTCAAGGCATGCTAACTGGATGTTAGGTTGGTCTAATTCACACATGACACCTAGCAGTCAAAATAATCAGTATCTCTACAAAATGCACACTTTATGTAAGGGTTGTAATTGAGAAATTATCCTGCATGTAACCTGCTGGCTAGCTAGCTAGCTAAGAAAAGGTGCGCATTGTTCGGAAGCATATGTGTAGATTTTTATTCACAGGACATCCCAGTGCTTATACTATTTGTAATTTATCATTTATCACTCAGAGTCCTCACACAATGGCAACAATACCAAGTTTGAATGCTACAGTGTCATTACAAGGGGCATACGGCATCACTTTGTATAACTTTTTTTTTAATGTCTCTGGACTGCCCCATCTTTGTGTCCTGCGCAGCCATGTCTATCGACAGAGTGGAAACAATTTGGATAAGGCGATTTAATTTTGATATAATTTTATGCAGCCACAACAGCAAAAACAAAATGATTATTATGTTTTCTTCCGCCAGAGGGACAGCTCAACCAAATAGGGCAAATGGGCTGTTTCTTGGGAAACTTGAGCAACTTTGTTCCAGTTCTTGGTCATTATGTAACACTGAAACTTTGAACTGCAACAGTGAAGTGTTTTGTCATTGATAGAAAACGTAGAACTACTGTAGATAATGTATTGCTGGAGAGGAGGAAGCAAAAGATACTTGATATTTTTAATCATGTTGAACATTTGTTCAGGGCTTTAACTACTGGAGGGCACTCCACTGTTAAGTTTCCACCAGGCTGGCCTTCAGACCATGGATGACGGAAATCTTTGGAAATTAATTAGAGACAAATCCCCCCTCGCTGCTGAAGTGTGGCATTTAATGCATTGTCCTTGGTGCTCGTATAACACTACCTTTCAGTGTCGACCCCTCTCCTTCCACCAGCTGGATAATGCAGCCTAATCCACATTAGCAATCACTCCAGTCCCTGTTGTGTGGTGGCAGTCCTTCCTAATTGCTTGGCATTATTAGGTACTTTACTTGTAAATTTGAAGAGTAGGGACATCATTCTACTGCATCCAAGCAGCAAATGATCCAATTTGCTTAATTTCCAAGAAACACCACTAGTCTGTTTTCCCCTCACTGCTCCCCCTACTGTTTGTTAAGTGAAATGATCGAGGAGCACATAACTAGAGTGGAGAGCTTCAGGTGTTTTACTCAGCGATTATTTGAAAATGATTTCAGAGATAAGAGGAACCATATATACATACATTCAAATTTAAATACAAAGTAATTGTACTGTATATCCACAGACAGAGAGCAATGAACAGTAAGAATTTCATCAGATTCGTATATGACTCCATATCTGTCCTCAATCAAAATGCAGAAGTCTGACTGAAATCACCCTCTATTCGAATGAACTACTGTCATTGTTTAGAATTTCCAAAGGAGGCAGATGAAAAAGAGTACCTTTGATCTAATAGAGCGCCTATCCTTCAGTGCCGCAGAGTTGTTTACTTAATTAGAAAATGACATTCATTTCTAAATGGAGCGATGCACATGTGATAGCTGGTGCGTCAGTGTCAAGGCAGAAATGAGCCCTTCAGATGCACATGCTGCCTTTTCTCTTTTGGTGAAAAATATCAACTTTAAATCCCTTAAATATCTAAATGACCTAATCTGAAGCTCGGACACTGGCCTAAGGCGCGGGAAAAGGGGAAGTAGTTTCATAATCTGTAACCCACTCATTCTTTATCTCTTTTCTCTGCCTCTTTTTTCACAGTCAGACACAGCATGGCTTTCTTTTTTCTTGCCACCTCCTTGACGCTCCTCTTAAGGTTTTATTGTCACTATCTTGGCGTCTGTTTCACTTTCTCTTCCAAAGAGATTTGTTTATGAGTTGTTGACTGCCGGTCTCTATTTATTTCTCTATCTGCATTAAAAGGGGTACTGCAGCCCAATCCAGCTCATCTCTCCCTCTGCCTGTCACTCAGCCAGACGGCCAGTAACCCTGGACTGCATGTTGAGGGAGGGAGGAGAACCAACGTGGCCTAAGGCGTGCCACTACACACCAAGGGGGAACAAGGCAGACATGACAGCCTGGTGACACTTGCTTTTGTGTATCATATCATTTTACCAATCATCTGCATTTCATTTATGTGAGACTCAGTACTCCAACGTGAAGTGTCAGGCCTGTTGGCCTAGTTAGGGTGAGAGTGAAGCTGGCTGGGTAAAAAGCAAGCTGATGAAACCCTCCTGTCCATGGCCCGCTGACAACTCCGGCACTCCAAATGAAAGTGGAAAGGCAGCCTTATTACAGTACGTTTCATACAGCAAATGGTGAAACAAATGTGACTTGATATCCCAGGATGCCCTTTGTTGTTGTTATTACTGCTGTTGTTATTGTCAATAATGGTGATGATAATGCCTGGTGTTTTGTTTCAGTGCTCTCTTCTGTTGTTCTACCCAAACACGGTTTGTTGGCAGAGGAGCTGCTGCAGCAGGGAAGAGACACATTTCTCGCATTGAGGACTCCACTTTGTTATTGTGATCCTCTCCGTTTGAATTTAAAAGTTAAGATGAAAACTCAAGATCCAAGGTTCATCTTTCTTTAACATCGTGGTAAACAAGAGGGATGTGTTGTGGGTGTTAATCTAAGCCTAGAGCAGAAAGTTTTGTTCTGTCTTTAGATTTGTCTTGTGATATCTTTTTTAGAAACCATACTGTGGGTATCTTTTGTATTTAAAGTGTATCTTGCACTGGGCATTGAACACAATAGATTGCTTGACTTTGCATTATTAATGATTTTTCTAAACAAGACAACCTCTTTCATGAGTGTTTGTGGAAAATTTGCCATCTGTCTTGTCTGTATTGATTCCTTTTTTTTTGTGCCTTATCAATAAGATAATGGCATTCTGTGGCCCATTCTGAATACAATTAGCTACGAGTAATGTCCTTCAGATTAGAACAAAGACCCTTTCAGATCCTTTGAATTTATTTCTGGGTTGGTTTAAAGTATCAGATCAAATAGATTTGTGCTCACATATTTCCTGAGTCATAGATACAACTGATGCAACTGAGGTAAACACTGTGTATTTTATATATCTTAAAGCGTTGACACAAATGCACCTTATATATTCTGTCCCTGCACTTACAGCAAGAGGATCACAGATTAGCAATTAGGCCCTCTTCCACTCTTTGTTGGCACCACTGCCAGTTTTCCTTAGAGAAAGGAACACTTGGAGACAAACATTAAAAAGCTCTTCATGTAAAAACAGTGGGAGAATTCTATCTAAAAAAGTTTAAATACAGAAATGAATAAATAAATACAATAAAATGTGGGCACTGTTCTCATTTTGCAGCTTGGATGCAGCCTTGTCAAATGGCACTTAAAAGCGAGGGAGCTGGTCATGGGGGAGGTTGAGATGTTTATTCTAATGGATGCCATAATGAATGCTTACGGAGTCAGGCCTTGGCTTCGATAGGGGGCTCTGTGCCAGCATGGTTTTAAAGGAGAGCAGTCACTGCAGCAGCCCTGGGCACTTGGCACGGCAAGTTCTCCACAATCTCTCGGCACACACAGAAATGGCAGCAAGGACCTGGAGATAACCACCCGTGAAATCTCTCATCACATGCCTTTGATTACTTGTCCACTATTTACTGTTTTTAAACCCTGAACTTCAAACGCAGCAAATAAAACACAATTCCTATGACATCTCCTTCCTCACAGGGCCATGTTTATTGAAGATGTCTGTCTACAAATTGTCCCGATGTTGTGCTGTCTAGTACATAAGACTCTTTGGAGGCACGAAAAAATGAAAACCAAATGCTGGATTGTCACCAAGTATTTAATTCTTATGCTCTTTCATGGAGTTTTGAAATCGGGAGCAGCTTTCTGTAGATTTTATAAACGTGTCTCTACGCTTTTCTAGATTGGATATTGTGTGCTCCTATGGTGTGAATTGTTTGTATAATCTGTGCATGTGTCTCTGTGTGTGCATGCTTGTGTGTGTGTGTGTGTGTGTGTGTGTGTGTGTGTGTGTGTGTGTGTGTGTGTGTGTGTGCCTGCCTGCTGGGGTGAAGACTGAAGCGCTTTATTAATATGATGAGAGCAAGTTCAATTTGAATCATGCAGTGCCTGTCAGTGGCTTCTCGAATTGCAGGGCTGATGAAATTGCTCTCGCGGTTATTTAAGAGCAGTTGTAATCCATCTGAAAATGCTGTGATATAATCCATTTAATTTCTTATTCCTTGCAGCAATAACATTGAGTAACAAAATATATCAAAGCAATGTAGCCTGGTGATTTAGTAATTATCTTTATTTTACATTACTGCAATTCAGCCAGGATTAATTAGAGTCTTATCTGAACAGAACGGCAGGTCACTTACCTCAATACACCACAATGTGTTTTTATCTTAATCATCAACCTCCACAAACTCAATTGTGACCCACTGTGCAAATTAATGATTATTTTCTGATGCATAAAATCAGCAATATATACAACAGGCATACTGAACCTACCAGTTATTAAAGTGTATTTAAGTGGCTCTTTAAAATACACATAAATGTAGTAAAATAAAGAAAATGTATTTGCTGCAGGACTGTGATGACCCTATCAGAATAAATGAAAAAATAGTGTCTATGAGAAGAGCAGCAGGATGTACAACATGGTAAGTGTCATGTTGTGATTCCTATATGGGAGAACTCACCAAATATCCGTCATTGATCAGCTGTTTAAGTTGAGTTAATGTATGAGCGATGCTCAGTGTATTCCCTAATGGGTAAGCTGCCTGTAGGCAGTGCAGTGGTAATAAGACCTCAGACAGCCACATAACTCAGCCTGTCTCTAAGACCACTTTCTTTTTCCTCTACCTGGGTTATCTGAGATCTGATATTAGTGAATTCACAGGCACTCTGGAAAGAGGAAGTAGAGGAATGAACAAGAGAAGGATCCTTACATGGCCTACTAAAGCTATGACGACCTAGGTAGAAGTAATTAGAGCTTTATTCACCATGAAGTCACCAAACTGCTTTTGTATGCATAATTGCCAACATGTGTAGAGTACAGATAGCTATATTAACCCTCAAATAATTTTCATATTCTACACCTTCTTAGTATGTTCTGGGTCAATTTTGACCCTGTCCCAAGAATTCCCTCATAAAAAGTGTCTATATCAAATTTTGAACCGCAGGTCTATTTAGAAAGCATCAATAGTCGATCTGACTGATCAATAAATGGGTGATTAAACCTTGATTAATGTTTCAGAGAGCAGACAGAGTGTATTTTTTAGGATTTGCACCACTCGTTTTTGTAGAAAAAAACAGCTACTATCGCACAATATCATGTCCTATTTTTACCTAAGACATAAAAATATAATGTACCAATAATTATTGAAATGTATTTCATTGAAACTGAAAATAACAAGAACTTTATGGAACTATGGCGTTTATTGTATAACCATTAGATAAAAGGAATAAAAAAATCTTTATAACTCCTATCTAATTAAAACTATTAACTATTCATTTAACAAAAAATGGACACACATTTGTAGTACTTACATGTATACAAAAGTACAACATTTGACAATATTTTCATTTTTGTACATTTTGGACCACTTTAAGAAAAGTCACCGAATTTCAGGGTAAAAGAAAATGACTTTATTTATTTTTTTTTTTTTACAGCTGTCAAATGTCAAAACAGGTCAAATTTGACCCGAACAGTATGTAAGGGTTAAAAAACTATTATGGTTTTGTCTTTTTATTTTATTACAAATCACATGTCGCTTGGATTACTGTCAAAGATTTTCCAAAGATTAACAACATTTTAGGTGTAATGATTGTTTCCATACTGTCCAGGCAATCATTAGTTTATGTCCATGTCACTGTAGTTAAAATCAATATGCAGGGAGACTTGTTTGACAGATGATATATCGCAGGGAACATTTTGTTTGTAATTTTCTGTTGTTTTTGGTCACTTCATTGCTGTGTCTCACAGGTTAGATATTCATGCTCATGTGATATGTTGTGAAAACCACCAAAATGGCAAATGATGGATGAAGTTTGAATGGAGTCATGGACTTTAGACCCTCTAGTCTGACCAGAAGTCAAATATTTAGCAATTTTGCCACATCATAATTACAGAGTGTCAGTACCTGACTCTCTACAGGAAGCTTGGACATCTGAGATGTGTTTCCCATTAGCGCTTCAACACAAGTTAAAGTGACTTGCCTACAGCTGCATTCCCACAAAATGATAATGCAAGTGGATTTTCATAATGTGCTGACTACTTGGATTTAAAAAAATCCATTTTAATATTGTGTTTTCTAAAATGATCAGTATTTGAGTATGCACAACCTATAGTAAAGGGCCAATAACATGAACAGTAAAGTATGGTCTTTTAATGTTTATGTGTGTGTTCTAGGTGTGTTCTAGTGTTAAGGTATCAGCAGTAGTCTGTTTGCAGCCTGCCTGCATGCCTGCCGGTGGATAAAACACATAAAATACTGTCCTCACTAAGATTAATTGATTCCTTCACATTTGGATTCAGTTCAGAGAACCAGAGAAATTGGTTGTTTTGACAGAAGCGTGGCTCTCACTCACTCACTCACTCACTCACTCACTCACTCATGGCCGAAAACACACACAATACTTACCATGTATAGTATGTACATGGACAGCTTTAAAACCAGCTTTTAAGACTCTCTCTCTCCACAGTGATGGCAAAAGCTTTCTTCTTCAGTTTTGGTACATTAGCATTACTGACACAATGATTATGAGGAATTACTTGGGTCATCCATGTGAAAACATCTTTACAGAACGTTATAAAAACAACTTTTAAAACATCACTTGTGCGATTTAAACCACTTACATGCCGCTAATGGCAGCGCTGTCATCATCTGTCTCTTCATTGCAGGAAATAAATACATCACAGGCGGCAGGTAGAAAAATCATTAGTTTTGATCTGAATTTACCTTGCCCGTAGCTATGAGTGTATTGATGCCATAGAACATGCACAACAGGCTGAGATAGAAACATGTAAACCCATGGCTGTGGTGGGACTTCATGATGGCATTTTTATGTATTTTGATCATACCCTCTGCACTCCCGGAAAGCCTCTCACATGTTCTATGGCATAAGTGCTCAGGCCTAATACCCTCAGAGGACGTTTTGGTCTGTCTCTATGAGTCTAATTTACGGATATCTGCATGAATTGGGAGGGCCTGAGGCCAACTATCTCATGTCTTTTTAAGGGAGGGGGTGGGTTGTTGCGTTAGTAGGCCCTTTCGGGACAGGAGCAGCATTTCAGATAAGATCGGCGGAGGGAAGTGGTGAGCCGGGCCGTTTGTTCTCGTTGGCCATCTCTCATGTTGCACCACTGATTGGGAGGAAAGCTAAAATTGCTTTCACCGGGGCTCACTCCAGCAGTCGGCAATGATAACTAACAATGCCCCTGGGACCTAGTTAAAGCTGCATCACACGCGCTGGAAAACCACTTTAATGTGGCAGCATTAGGAAGCTGTCAGTTGGGTTGGTGGGGAAAACAGATTCCAACTCATCGTGTATTTTGAAAACATTTGTTATCCCCACTTCAAAAATGCATATAATCAAGGAAGCATTTTTAATTTCATTTCACACAGCTTACCATGAGGAAAAAAAGGTTTAAAGATCATAAAAGCGAGGATACAGAACAAAAAATGACCATGCTTCCGCTCTTCTCTCAAACTCTCTGCTGCCTCGCTCAGTCGTGGGGATCGAGGAGCTCATGTCATACAGAAATGCAGCAGGTTGTGAATTTCTCCCATTTACTCTGGTTATGATTCAGGTACTGTTCAGTGCATGTATTTGGTAGTACTCTCACATTATTGACCCATCTGTGCAATTTCTTTAAGTGCTACTTAAAATTTGTGCTACTTATAGTTGCTGCTAATCACACTAAGGCTTTCCTTGTCAGTGGTAAAGCAGAAAAACAATATAAATAGTCCTCTTTTTGAAGGTTGTTATGATTAACCTGTTCCTTAAACACCACTTTCATTATCAGGATATATTTCATATTTACATAAATTATTTACATAACATAAGTTAATCTAAACTGATTTTACGCTACAAAAACTTTTTTTAAATTTTTTACCATGAACATAACATTTTATCCCTTGTATTTATTGTGTTTGACAAAAAATTGAACTATTAATAGTTACAATAATTGTTTGACCAGTGCTGTGCTGCAGGAATTTCCAGGACAGGAAATCACAAACATCAATTTACAAAGTACTTCACATTTCTACTAGTTCTTGCAATGGCTTTCATACACTGTAGTAAACACTGTAAGGAAAGTGAAGGATCAAACCAAATTTTTCTTTGCAAAAATAATGCCATGGTAGCACTGATAGTAAAGTAGCACGAAAGTAAATCATCAAGAAATTGAATCAATATGAAAAACAACACACACTAACTAAATCCCACCATGTTAATTTCCTAAATATGTGAGTGACCAAACATGTTCCAGACATTAAATCCACAATCATACAGACATCTGCCCTCGCTTTTTCTTTCTGTTATATATATATGGCTGCTTAAGTAGTTTATTTATTTATTCATTATCAGGTATTCTTTATCAGGGGTTATGTCTTGAATAGTTCACCCAGTTATTATTAATCAGCTTATATAGTTATGTGTACAAAACTATATAAGGTGCTGATGACATCATCTACAGTGTTCGGGCACTTGAGGATTTACTCATTTTTCTCACATGACAATTTACACTTTATATATATCATCAATCATCTGTAGTCTGTTATATTTTGTGCTATGATGTTATATTTGCTGATTCTAGAAATTATCTTTAGGTGTTTGATTGAAACCACTTGCAAAGCCATCAAGGTGCCATTTCTTTCTCTCTTACCAGTATTTCCGTAAAGTTAGACAAGAATTGCATGTTAGCCTCAGTTTCAGTAACATTAAAGGGACATTATTGCTCTGCCCAAAAATAAACAACATAGAGCATCAAATATCCACATTTACAGTGAACATTTGGTCAAAGATAGGCTGAGCAGCTTGTGCTGTTTAGTGTGAGCCAGATTCAAAAATTCAAATTCAAATGAAATGCTAATTATGTAATAGACAGTATAATGACTAATGGACACACTGTCTATGTTGGAAAGCACTTTTTTGTATCAAAATGCAAGCTGTCAGGATCCACAAATGGGTCTTGAAAAACCCCCCAAAAAAACCCAGGTAAGACTGAAAAAGAAAAAAGATAACATCAGCCACTTATATGATATATGTGATCATGAATATCTACAATATATTACACTGTATATAATGTTGGAGGAACAGACAGATACAATTGAGAGGTGTATCAAAAACCCTTAGCCAGTGAATCAACATCTTTGAGGTATAACACTTGGCTCCTAGTGCTACAGTATCCCATAACTCACAGCATTGATAAGTTGTGTAGTTAAGCCTCTCACACCACTCAAGATATTTTCGTTAAAAAAATAAGGTGATTCTACATCCTCCAAATTTATATTTATCTCTGAGACTCTACCAATTGGTTTAAAAAGAGCATGCAGTTTGTAAATGTAGAGTTCATTACAAATCTTAGCACTTTCTTTCAGAGTGGGTATAATTACTGTAAAAGAAAAAAACAAACATTTGAAGTCCTTTGAAAACATGCTGGCAGTCGGGTAAAGGTATATGAATTATAATGCTAGTTAAATGTGTTTTCTTTCTCTTTGAAAAGAAAATGTCAAAAACAAGTTATAACATGGAACCTGATCCATGCACACACTCCACTTTGGCATAACTTCGATCACTCGACAAAAGACACCCTATCTTTTCTTAATGCCTTCTCCTCCATTTGGCAATGCTCTCTGAGTGTCCAAGAGGTGTTCTTATCCTTTTAATATATGCTCACAGTGTATCCTGTCAAATATAGATTTGAATCAATAGCACTCTGGAGTGGCTCGTTAAACTTAAATCAGCTTGGAAGTGGTGCATGCCTGACTCACAGCTGCTGTCATTAACTTGCAGATTATTGGAGAAACGTCCTTGTGCGAGTAGATTCACCAGTTTACCCGAGGACTGTCGGCTGGAACTCCAATGTAAGATCAACCAGAGCTGAGGTAAAAACAGCTAATATCCCCACCCTCCAGTCTTAAAGTTATATTCCATGTAAGATCTCTTTTGAGTGTCAAACATGCCCACATGTAGACTTGGAAAGTGGCTGTATAATGTTTGCAGTTTTGTCCCTTACAGAACTCACCAGCTGCAATTCATATGAGTTCCCATGAAGTCCCACAATGAGTGAAGTGTAAAACCATTCATAGAAACTCCTGACACTACTTCTGTGTGCTTAGTATGTTCTAAACAGTCGCGTTTCACCAACATGGGAAAAACATCCCAAATTTAGATTTTTCTGAAATGTGCCATCTTCAATTGGCACATCGGAGCTACTGTGCCTTGACTTAGTTGGACTTACAGTAAATGGGTTAGACTTAAATGATCAGCAGTAAAATAACTCACATCATTTGAAGCTAAAACATGCAAAACTACCCTGTATGTTCCTTTAAAACATTTTCCCCACATGTCTCTCTCTTCTGGTCCTGTTTTAAATCCGGCTGGGAATTTCTCTCCTGTGTATTAATCTCTGTTTTCCAACTGAATGAGTGAATAAAAATACTGAAAAGTACGGGATTCATCCACTCTCCTGTAAAGACTCTAGCTCATTGCACAGCCACGCCTTGTGGGAAAGGGTTAACTGCGACAGCAACAATAATGAGAGCGCAGTGAGACGTGTGAAGTAATTAGTCAGTCTGCTCTCCAATATTTATCCAGTTAATTATTTGTGAGTATTACTCTTGTCTTCCCTTCAGATGGCTGCCTGTGTTGTTTTTTCCACACCATTTGTCACTGTCCACCTCTTGTGGATTCTCATCCCCTCTTCCTGTTGTTTTTTCTACCCCCCCCCCCCCCCCCCCCCCCTCCCCCCCTTCTTCCATTATATGGCAGGAGAGTGACATTTTGGTGAACCTTTGCCAGTGGAGGTGTTAGACCGCTGTCCCTGGTTGTGTGAGGTCAGCCATGTTTATTTATTCATCTGTCTGTTTGTCTAACATTAGTAGAAAGATGTGTAAATGGTTGCTAACTTTCCAGAGTGGTGCACACATAGAGAAGTCAGAGTGGGGACAGATAGGTTTAACATCAACTGTGAATGAAGGGCCTGATAGTCCAGTGATGAAGGAGAGGGCTTTACACATCCAAAGGTCGCATTCGTAAACCATACCTACATGCTCCTAAGGAAACACAGACAAAAAATAATTTAATATGAATATATTTAAACATAACTATATCTCAAAAGAATTACCACAGGTGTAGAGGTGTCTTAACATTACAACAAACCTAACCTCAAATTTGTATGAATGTCCACAAATCAATATAAGTGACCAAACAGATACAGGGCAAGGCTGACAGAAATCTATTGTTACCGTCATTGTTTAATAAATGTGTCATATACGAAGGCAATATTGCTTTGACCGGTGTAACTGGGGGAGGGGTCAAATCAGAGGAAATGGGGAAGGGGTAGGTGTGGGCTTGGTTGGTTGAAAGGGAGACAAAATAGTAATTATTTCATTATGGCATGACAGCAATAATATTACAGTAGTGCAGTGTGCAGTGCGCTTATCTGTGGAACAAATGAGTTCTTCCCCAGGAGAGCAGACTGCAACACTAAGCCTAACGTAGGGTTTGCATTGCTGTCTTTCTTTCCTCACCCCCCTTTTTCTCTCACACATATTTTCTTCCCCCTTTCTTAGCTACCATTTTTAATATTCTCATTCATAGCATATGCAATTATTTTAAAAATAAATTTAGCACAGAAAAAAAAATTAGGCCTCTTGGGTGACGCAAATGACTTCCTTGTTTTTATTAGAAGACAAGGTGTTTATTAGGGGCCTTGTTGGCTTATTGCAGGAGGTTTCTGAGTTTGAGTAATTGTCCAATTAGGTGTAATTTCAGGATCGGTGCTAACCCAGGCGATTGTGCTGTAAGAGGAAGACTACCACCGGGACACACATTAATGAATCCCACTGAGACCTGTCTACCTTTAAGAAAGAGAGACTGTGTCTGCTTCTGTTTCGCCTTCCCAAATCTTTTTAACGAGGCATTATAACTTGGATTTACAATTGAGACAAGACACTACTTCTCCCTCCCCCACTTCTTTGTTTCTTCTTCTTCATCACCGTCTGTGCACCGGGTTACAAAAATAATTCATCATTCATGTTATTTCAGTTCTCTGCGCAATTGCCTCTTATTCAAACAGAAAGGTTACCTTAATTGTTATGTAGCTCAGCTATTTATGCCCTGGCATAAAAATGCATGTTTGCTGCTTCATGGAAAGGTCACTCATTACAACCCAAATAACTTTTTCTCTGTCGGTGTGGACTCCTCAAAGTGTTTGTGGGCTATTTCAAACTGTGAGATGGAACAAGGTCTGGGGCTCCAGAGGATTACAGTTGTTGTCCTCTTTATGATGTGATGAACTCTCTCTGTGTCATACTCTCCGTTTGAGTTTATTCATATGGATGTCGCTTCCATCCCCTTATTTTTTTTCCAGCTTTCTATAGCATGCCTTTATTGTAAGTAGTTACACCTCTCCTCCAATCACTTCTTGTAGCTGTTACCTGATACCCCTATGGACTACACCCCTGACCAGGCCAACAAACCCCATCTACCCGTTTGTTTTCTTCTTGTTTCTCTGCCCACACTCCTGATGGCTCTCTGACCTCTGATTGAGATAAAGCACCAGCTGCTACGACACAAAGGTTGCCAGCTAGCTCTACAAATCACAGGAACCATGAAAGGAGAGACCAGTTTCTTCCAACCTGCCTGATCGGACCACTGACTGTACAGCAAAGACTGCCTCATTTGACATTGGAACCTCAACTCTTCCCAGCCTGGCTCACCCACATCCGACAGACTTTCCAACTATCAAAGCAACACGCCAAAGAGCCTCTCCCTTCACGGACTGGTAACATTAACTGGGCATAGCATAGTGTAACAGCACATGACTATGCACATGACTGTTTAACTTTTGTCAATGTACATAATTTGGTTTAACGTTGCTCACCGAGCTTTATGTTATGATGTCTTTTCAGTTCTGGATAGCCACACCACTAAGTTGATGTTAGTTATGTTTCACATGTATTCATAAAGCTGGAGTTACATATGGTTACTACTATGTCTTTCATGCAAACAAACCATCGTCTTTTTTAACCTGGTACTGTGTCTATCAAGAAATGGCCTATTGGGTTTCAGCCACCCATACGGTCTCATCCAACATCTTGGATCTGAGTCCACCATTTTTTTGTCTTCATAATGTGTAATATAAGATTTAGTTAGATTGCATACTTCTCTGAAACCTTTTAAATTCTACTACCTATTGATATGGCAGTTTTGGTTGTAGTTATTAAGTTAATTATTAATCAGAGTTCCAAATGTATTAGTGTATTTGATTAGACTAAAATTAATTAATTAGCTATCAATTTTCCTGTTTAGAAGGGTGGTAATGCAAGTTAAATACAATTATTTAATATAAAAAAAATGTTTCTGATATCGTTTTAAGCTGTTGCAACTACACCTGGATCCAACTGACTCCGACTCAAAAAGTGTTACCGTAATTTCACTGGTTGGTGCTTCTAACAAGCTACAGTAGCATTTGCCTTAGTCCGGTGCAGACTGTGAAAGGAAATACCCCAATCTCCTTATTTGGTTTGTCCTGGTTCCAAAAGGAAAAGATGGCACCAACCATTAGCAGCATGTCTGGGCTTCAAACCAGCTCCAATGCAAACTAATGGGTTGGGACTATGTTAATGTGTTGTGTGAAAGCACTCTGTTGCTTAAAAACACATTTACATACAACTATTTTGCTTTACCAAATATAATTTGGGGTAAATAATCCAGTATGATGTTTATATACTGCAAAAATGTCATAGGACAAAGGTTAGAGGTCTGTGCTGTCAGCCCACTAAAACACATCAAATCAATGCACCTGTCTCATGCTTCGGCGTGTTTAACCAAGATCACCATCCTTCTATAATCTTAATCAAATACTTTGAGTTGCCAAAACATGCATAAAAATATGAATCATGCTTTAGGTGCCAGGAATGTAGATTGTGGACGTTGTGCAGATGTTTAGCATAAATGCAAGCTTTATGTTTCCTATGCAGAATAGCTGTCTATAAATGTATTTTTTAGGAGGAAGGGTTGCTAACAGAGAGAGGAAAAGAGACAGACATATAAACAGAAACAGTAAGATATACAGAAAGGAAAAAAGAAAGGAAAAGGAAGACAGTATTAGGTTGAGAACTAGGAGGACCTGTAATAGACATAGAAACTGAAATATTAATAAAGGTGAAGGCTGTGATGTTTAAACTCTTGGACAACATCCTCCACGCATGTGTTTACAGGCCTGCTCTTTGTGGACAAATAATAGGTGTTGGGGTGGTCTAAAAAATTCAGCACACTCCATAATGTACGAAGGTTTGGCACGGAAGCACAAGGAATAGGAAGATGACTCTATCATGAAGGGTCTGCCTGGCGTTCACAATCTACACTTGCTCCCAGTATCACCCTGTTGTTACATCTGTATGATTCTAATGCTCCAGCAGGACACAGAGGGTGGAGATCAAGGACAAAGTACACACTGTGAGTCTTCATTAGCTCACAGTTCAGTGCAACAGACATGGCCTCACACCACCTGACCCACAGGCTTATAGTGCAGATGGCCCTCAGAGTGGACATCATGCAGGCCCACTTGCTTTCAGCCAGTAGGGAGATAACGCTCTAAGCTGCTCATATGAATGCCGGCAGCATCAGAAGAAATGTGTCTGAAGCTCACATGTAGTTTGGGTTCATGTCAAGGTTGCATTACACCCACCCGCCCATCACCAGCAGCAACACCACCCTCTCTCTTTCTGTGTCTCTGCTTCCTCCCTTCTCACATTAGAGCCTCTCACAGTCTCACCACAGCCACTGACACCGCCACCAGCACATCACATCCTCACAGCAGCTACCCACAGCTCATCTTCTCACTAAACCTTGTCCTTCTTTCAGGCTTACGTCTCAACATTCCCTCAGAAATAAGCCATTTCAAAAAGATTCATGAGCAGCTGGAGCCGCCATGCTGTATAACTGCAGCCATCACAGGCTTCTTCGCTGATACAGCCTGACGTCTCAAAAGGCTCCGGGATTCAAAACAAAATCAGGTTTCCTGATCCAGCGACAAACTGAGCTATTGGGAAGGCGCTTTTGCTAAGACTCTTTGTGACATGATGATTGGGAGACAGGCTCAAATTCCCTATGAATATGGATGTTACTGTTTATGCCTCCAAGAGAAAGAAAAATCAAGCACATACTTGACTGGTAAATATTTGTAAAAAATCTCAGATTGGTTTTGGCAAGGTAGGCTATATATCTGTTTTGTTAGTGATAGATTATTTCTTTCCAGTGTGTGGGCTTGGACTGTCAGTTCATACTATCTTAAAAAGGATTATCTGATGCACCTAGGTCTGATTTCAATTTGAATAGGTGTGAATTTATTTTGCAGTGCTCAATATCACATACAAATAAGTCCCCTATAATCCAATTCCACCCCCACCAGAAAAAAGGATGAAATAAGAATCTCATTATACTGTCCTGCTTTATGTTGGCTTGTTCCCTCACAAACAATCTTCTGAATTTGATATCAGCATGTTTACTCGCAGCTCTTGAATGGAGCGAAATGTAAGAAAACGACAGGTGATATTTTTCTAATTTCATAAAATTCAGGTACAGAAATTAGTCTCCAAGCATTCATTCATTTTAAAATATCTGCATCCCATGTCTTATTTACTGGCCCTGCGACACTGAATTCATAGTGATTGAATGTGGTGGTATGAAATTAGATTGCATTGTGTGTCTCTGGCTAATAACTCCAGATGGAATAGCTCCTCACTCTGCTTGACATGATGCATCCAGAAAGAAATATGAAGGCAGAGAGGGAAAGTTAAGGTTGCTTAGGTTCATCCAGAGGCCTGAGAAGCACAATGAATCAAGCTTTACTAAACCTTCGGAGTGGTGAGGACCTGTGTAATTTGCTCTTAGAAGTGTCCTCTGAGGAGGTGTGTGGTGCTTCTGGCCCCAGGAAGAGGCCTGCCCTCATCTATGAGTATGGCGTGATGTGATGATAAGATGAGGTGTCCTGTTTAAGGGCTTGATTAATGGTCGAGGATGAACTGGCTTCTCAGCACAGATACTGTTTGCCTTTACTGAAGCACACTTCTGTTCAGGGATGAGAGAGCTCCTGAGGCGCTCCACTTCATCTTTGCCCAAACCCAAAAAATTACCAACACCGCTGTCACCACAGCTCATCTTTACTTAAGGCATAATGGCAAAGATCACGATCAATTTTCACAAGTCCATTGAAGCAGGATCATTCATTATGTTCAAAAACCATTCACACTGATTGATCCACGATGAGTGCATGGTATTGATAAATAATTAAAAAGCTCTCAGTTTAATTTGGGGGTAAGTAGAGGATGGAGAGTGTAGGGTGGGGGTCTGGGGTTTCGGGTTGTGTCAGGCGAGTGGGCTCTTAGTTGGTGTAATGAAGCCTGGCCCCCTGCTGTGGCACGCCCAGCTGCAGCTCCCTGTCTGCCTCCCCACTTTGTCCCAGTGGACGCACAACCAGCTGGATTCGTCTGCCATATTCACAGAAATCAATGCAATCCGGCTTGAAAGAAAATCAATAAGATGTGTCCACTTATGCCTCAGAGTGTAGGAAAGGATCCTTTGCTGGGGCAAAGCTGCAAAACCAACACTTAAGGTTTCATAAAATTTTCTTTAAGGTGTCCCTGAGGTACTCCACATTTATTCATATTTTGGAATTCTTTCAAACATACATCTTACATTGAGACACATCTTGTGACACAATACTTTTCTGATTGAATCCACCAAGACTACAGAGGGAGGAAATCTTAAGAATTTTCTTTCAGAAAGCAACAGTGAAGAAGATTGTTGGAAATAGATCACAGTGATTAGTGGAGATAAAGACTATCCTCACCAGAAAAAACAAAAGAACTGTTTTGTCTTTTTGTTTGGAGGACTTGCTCACTGTAAACTTGCGGTTGTCAATGTAAGCCAGGTCAACATCTTCATGCATTGTTAGCCTAATGGAGACGGGAAGTAATTCACTCCAACAGAGCACTAATGACAAACAGACACACGCTAGAGCCCCCTTAAGGTCATCATTTCCCCACGGACATTGGATCTAATCATACTTTGCATAAATAATGGACTTTGAGGGCAACCTGGAGTGGGAAGTTGAGGGCAGAAGCAACTTTTAAGATTTCTTTCACGATATTTAAAGTGAAAATATCCCCTCCAGACATAAGACATAGAACATAAAATTATACTCCTTTAAATATGAAAAGGTTTTATGCTTCAGAAGTTTATCATTTGGACACAAGATTCCTCCTATTTTATTAAAAAGTGTATTCATACTGGAGGCCTCAAGGTTCCACATCAAACTTGTGTAAGTTGCATACAGGACTGTAATTGGCTCCAAAACTAGTTGTTATGTCACAAAATCTATAAATCTAATATATAATATGCCCTCATTTAAAGTGGGGATGGAGAAACGTTCCCCCCTCTAGGATATGAATGTGTAAACAACATGCTAGTGTTAAACTCTGCACATACATCATTCTGCACATTGATCGAAGAAAAGTAACAATAAGCATATTCTTGGTTGGAGGTGGACTTTAATATATATTTAAGATTTATTGACAGTATGTGGTTGTTATATGTATATATACAATACATCTGTAATCATACAAATACCAATCTAACTTGGTCCAATACTTACCAGGAACAATATTATATTTCACCCTGGTCTTCTTGTTAGGGGAGGCTTTGAATGCTGTTTCAGCAAAATCAGAGGGCATTTTAAACTTCAAGATAATTGCCAGTTATATCAGGGAGCAACTTCGCTGAATTGTTTTGGGGGTGGGTACTGTGGTGACAGAAACGGTTCAGTAAAACAGGAGAGAAACATGTGAACACAGTGTTATGTTTGAAGGTATCAGAATGTAGTTGGCTTTTTTGGAGAAGAGTGTGTGTGGCAAGGAGAAGGTGTTGTCCTATACTCTGGGGTTCATCAGCTCATAGGGGTTTTTAATACTCAACCCACCAAATCCTCCGCCCCCTGCTATTGCCACCTGGCTTAACCAGTTAACACCGCAGGCTTGAGGTCATGGCTCAGCGACCCTGGTGCAGAAATCTCCTAGAGGTGTGATATGAGGCCTCTGGTGATGTCTGTGCCACATCCTCACCCACTGCTGAATATCACTACATGCCAGTCATGGATTCACACCTCGACTGAAGAGCATGATGACTGTAAATCAGAAACAAAGCAAGGTCAACTGTGACACAGACAGATGGACACACAAAGTGATAGGCACATACACAGACCAGATACACTAGGTAACTGAACACACTCAAAGTTTGTGTCAGAGGTGATGTCTACATGTATGTGTGTTTGTGGGTGTGGGGTCCTGAAGTTGTCTTTTACTGCCTCTCTGTAAACCAAAAAACAGCAGAAAGAAAGAATATTATGCTGTGTCACACTTTTTAGTGCTGATATCCGTCTAATTGATGACTTTGTGCCACATCAATCCATTATGCATAATTTAACATGGATCAAGTCCCACATTAACATAATCACCCATTGGATATTCTGCATAGTGTGACACGCTAGTGAGGAGCAGAACCCCAGCCTGAGAAGGAGTGACAGGGGAGATGCACCCCGCATGAGTTGGCAAACACACCCACACTTTCCATTACACACACACACACGCGGGCATACAACACACACACAATATAGACTGGGATGGGGCTGATGTTAAGATGTCAGATCCTTATTCGCCTTAAGCGAAAAGCGAATAGTGGGAGTCCAGTCTGAGCATTTTGTGTTTATGCGTAGCCACATTTGAATAAACAGCTATACATACACGCACGCACGCACGCAGGCACGCAGGCACGCAGGCACGCACGCAGGCACGCAGGCACGCACGCACGCACGCACGCACGCACGCACGCACGCACACACGCACACACACACACACACACACACACACACACACACACACACACACACACACACACACACACACACACACACACACACACACACACACACACACACACACACATTGAACAGCTTGGAGAGTGAGGGGTGTAGAGCCGGCTGCTTAGACGCTGCCGTTTGCAATCTCTAAGCAGCTTTAGTGTCTCCTACCACAGTCCTGATTTAAAATTCATAAATGCTAATCCTTCATAATTTACAGTTTAAAAAGCAGCCCTGCTCACAGGCCCTGTGGCCACAGCTCTGTCAGAGTAATTATACCAAGGAGCTGGGAATGGACTACTAGCAGAGACTTTCAACAGTCAAGGAAATCCCCCTCACTGGCACCAGACCCAATTACTCCAAATACCTAAACAGATTAGCAAGTCATTTTCCAGTTCAATCTGGACATAGGTGCCAAATCGGTGTTATACTTTAGTCAGGTGGGTAAATAGCATTAAAGTTGGGACATGCCTGTTTCTTATTAAGTGGACTGTATGCCAAGTAATTTTATTAGCCATTTCATTTAATTTGTGGCCCCAGCAATTGTCTTTTACAAGGTTACTAGGCTCTCTCTTTTTCTCTGGTGTCAGGGGGTGATTTGCTGGTCTCTCACTGCTCACTGACATTGCAGTAAGTGTGTGTGTGTGTACTGTATGTGTGTGGTTGAATGTCACTGATGAACGGATGCCTCTGTTTGGGGAGGTGCCAGTTTCTAAACCAAATTCTTTGTCCTTGCAAGGACAAAATACATTAGTTTAGATGTAGATTATCTGTGATTCTTTCATCCAAGGTCACTAATAGAAACCCATTATCAAAATGGTCTGATTTCACTGTAATGGACCACAATGACACCACGAAAACCATTGAAGGTCCTGTAAAAGGGCCCTGCTTTACATGTAGAAGCTCTCAGTGCAAAATGGCTCACCATCCTTTTAAATGCATAATTTAGTAGCTATCTCAAATATTGATTCATCTCTCATCCTGATGTACTGTATGATAGAAAAAGAAGTACAGACATATGTAAGAGAAAGGGGTGTTTAGTCATTTGTGATTACAATGTTCAGCAAGTCAGCGGATGACTTTTTTTCATTAGTGCAGAGTGGTAGACAATCCAGCCTTTAATTTTACATGACATTAACCATTTTGGGTCCAACTGACTCCATAGACAACTCTATCTCCTAAAAATTCTGTTTATATCTTATAAAACTAGTGTCCCAATTACTGTTGCATCAGCATAACTGCTGCCTTGAATGTGTTCACTGCCTTGAATGAAACACTTAAATATCACACTGCAGTTATAGGTGGGAGGTCGGGGTCCATGGTAAGTGAAAGATTGGGTTTCAGTTAAAAAAATATTTTGCAATTCACTGTGCTAATTTTTCTGTATTAAATGAAAACTATAATCTTTCCTTAATCTTAAATAAGTGCTGCCAGTGTCTAAACATAAGCATCTAATTTGAGAAACTTGAACCAGGGACAATTTGACATTTAAAGAAAGACTGAAACAGCTAAGCCATTATTGATTTATCGATTATTTTCTGTCAGCTGACATGTCAGTTAATTGACTAATTATTTCTGATGTACATAAAATAATCTGTACTTAGAGTAGACATCATATTATACGTGTTATAAGAATTACGTTTTTTCAATGCCTCAGCTTTCAAAATATATTTCTTAAATTTCAACAAGATTAAAGGGTCAAATAACTATTGAAAAGGGCATTTCACAGTTCTCTTCATTTATTACTGCAAAGCATAAAAGAAAACACAGCACAGCATTTTGATAAAACTGCAGACAGTCTTTATACCTGTGTGATATTTCTCTGTCCTATCAGAGAAAGCAGTGGCCCCAGATGATGCCTGAGTACTATATCATAGCAAGTCTCATCTCTAAGTGAAAGAAATCAGGATTCTATTAGAGCAGATTAGGACCAATGTGCTGGACATCATGTCCCAAATCCCAAACTCTAAAGTTTCTCCTCTTTTTCTCTGTAACCATCAGCCATAAGAAGTGACTCACCCAACTCAGACTTCTCTTTCTTTTTGATAATACAACTGTAGATGACCATTGCTACTGTATACTGCATGTGTATCTAATGGTAACAAGCTTTGATTTAGACACAAATGCATGCCGGCAGTCCTCCTCACTAGTTTTGTTTTACTACTTTAAAGACGTGTCAAAATTAATCTCTGCTTTGATACTTTCAATGTGAGACAGTGAAATGGAAGAAGAAGAAATTAAATGGTTTCCATCTCATCTGAATGAATTCATTCATTCATTAATTTGATGATTATAAAACACATATAACACTACTGCAGTAATTACATAAATTAAAAATCATTGAGTTTGAAAACAAAATACAGCTCGAAGGCTCATTTCTATTGCGGATCTGCAGTGTTGATTATATATTAACGTTATACACATATATTTGCTCAGGATGGCTGACAATGGAAACTGAGGCTATATGGCTTTGCAGCACGTCAATTATACATGGTCACCCATAAAGTTGGAATTAAATATTTTTTACCTCTTTCCATGAAATGATTGTGAAAATTTGATTTATTCTTGATAGATAAAGTGTATATATTCTCAAAATTGTATTGATCAATCTCATTGCACCTGGTCAAAGGTGATTACTGATGTGTATAAATAGAAAATAAAAAGAGGAATGTGTCTGACAACAAAATTATTCCAACTTTATGGGCGACCGTGTAGGATGTTGGATCAAAATTTAGGCCTGTTACAAGTCAAATCAATTCACCAGCAGCAGGCAGCTGTTTCTGGTGGAAAGTATGACATAAGCCCACTGTACACTGTCAGTACCAGGCCAGCACCAAATGGCAAACAGACAAAGTTAGAGGCAATGTGATGACCACAATAGAGCTGTAGCTAAGGGACCAGACATTTTCCTCAGGAGTTGGTGAAGACTAAATGGAATGAAAAGGATAGTGAATATTGGGCTTACATGTGTTGAGTGTGTAAATGAGTAATTGTTTGCTGATCTGACAACAATTAGACAATTCATTAGATAACAATTTTGTAAGGGGATGACAGTTTTATGTTTACATCTTGTTGCACTTCCCCCAAGTGGATAAAAGTTTAGTATTGCAGGCTTAAGATGAATGAATGATGGTTAGATATTGAAACAATAGTTGAGATAATACAGTGATTCCTCTAAGTGCCTTATAATGTAGGTCAAGCAGCAGGTAGTCAGTTGACCATACAATATTATCATAAATGATGATGATGATGATGATGATGATGATGATGATGATTTTTGTTATTTTAATGATTATTATTGTTGTTGTTATTATCATTATTATCATCTAGTATTAAAGGACCAGTGTGTAGGATTTAGTGTTGAGATTGTAGAATGAATGAATACCCTCCCTTCTCCGTCCCCTTCCATGAGTGTAGGAGAACCTATGGTGGCTGTGAAACTTGTGAAAAATGTGATAGGCCCTCTCTAGAGCCAGTATTTGGTTTGTCCATTCTGGGCTACAGTAGAAACATTGAGGCGCAACATGGTGGCCTCTGTGGCTGAGGACCCATTCCCTCTGTAGATATAATGGGCTAATTCTAAGGTAACAAAATAAAAAACAGTTCTTATTTTCTGGTGATGATACACTAATTAAAACTTTTGATATTATATTACATTTCTGCCAATTTCTGCACAAAACATGATTAAAAAATGATTTAAGTATGTAAAAATGACTGAGTCAGCCATAGCAACATAAGCTCTGTGGCTTTAAGATGATCCTACTTAACGTTATAGTTCATGTTCAACTGAATTATGTTTTGGTCTTCAAAAAATAATATCACAAACTTGTTTGTCAGGAACCAAAATAATTATAAACATTAGCAGTGTATAATTGTGCCAGTATAACGCCACAACCAGGCCTATTAATAGTTTGAGGATTTGTTTTTCCAACTAATTCTATTGCTTCTATTTTTATTTTCAGTTAAATAATTTCATTTTATACATATTAACCTGCTTAATTTCCCCACAGGGATGAAAAGTTTCCTCATATGTAAACATGCTGCCTGTGCACTGTTGATGTTGCATGTGATTAGTTGAAAAAACTGGGATCAATCCAGTTAACCATCATGGTAATTACCTTTTACTCTTGTGTTAGTCTTCAACTCACTGTTGAACTCACTTCATGAAACAAGGCTGAGGTCTCTTACTATCAGTGTTCAAAGGAGCAGTCTCACAACGACAACACACTCACACACACGGTATATCTCCAGCAAAACACATCATGGCTTCTAATGTGTCAGGTTCGTGGTGCTGCAATTTCACAACCAAATAGCTCGCAGGGGTGATAAGAGTTTCATTATTGCCCGAACAAATCAAAGGCAACAAGCAACATCATTCATGAAACAGATTTCAATATTTCACCTGTTTTAATTTAGGTGTTCAACAAAGCGACGGAGAGATGGAAGACAGAGCAAGAAATAATGGAGAAGGTGGGTATAAGTACACAAAGAAAGCAGCACTCCAAAGGATATTGCTTTTAGTTATTCTAGTTGTGTGCTAAGGTCTGCGCTCAGTAGTTGTGCAATTTTGAAAAATAAAATCTAATCAAAACAACAATGCAAGAATAAAAGACCTGCCCTAAGGCTGCGTCTTACACTTCAGCTGAAAACAATATAATATTTCTAAGTTAGTTTAGCTTTGAAGCCAACCACAAAGGCCTCAGCTAAATTCATATCTAATGTTAACTCTCAGTTTTCTGGACTGGAGAAGAACAGAAAGAATAATGGAGTAATTTTGCAGGAGAACATTTAGAGAGTTTAGTTTAGTTTTATGTTCACAAGTTATCAGACGCTATCAGATAAGTTCTGATCTATTCAACCATATAATGAACTGATCTGTATTATTTGATGTAGTATATGCTACAGTTTAGGTCATAAAGATCAATTTTTGTCTGCACTGTGTCATTCATGAATTAGTAGTTTGTGGTGTTGTTGTAACTAATTGCATAATATTACACAGGTGCTGCTGTTATAATGTCCACCCAACTGTGTAGTACATAACACCCAAATCACTGTCTACAATAACAGCTGCAGTGTGTTTCAGGTGCCTATTAAGCCATAGCTTTGAATGCACAAACAGCAGTTAAGTGCATAATCATCTGAGCTAACAAGGCCAAAACACCCAAATCAAACATTTTATTTTCTCTGTGTGCCCACTCCTTTTCCACTCATCATTCAGCCTTGTACACTCAAAAAGCACAAAGCACCAAGACTTACTAAAGAGTAAGCACTGAAGAAGTTCAATTGATGAAAGTATAAAAGGATCGAGGAATACTGCCTGTAGTATGATCACAAACAAAAAGCAATTTTGATCAAGGTCAGGGGCCGTAAAGAGGGTGGCTCAGTGGATTAAGCACAGCATGAAGGTCCTGTTGCAAACATGGATGTATTAAGAGAACTGGATGCCGTATTCCACGATGGGACCTGACTGACCTATTTAGCAGAAATCTTGTCTTCTAGAAATTATGTTTGGATACAACAAACAGCAAATACATTCCCTTGGATACATGTAATACTGCGAGAAAACTTTTTAAAATGAACATAATTAGGAAATCTTTTAACCAGTGTATCTGTTAAGTTGCAATATGTTGACATTTTTGAAAGATTTTCACTGACAACATATTTGTTTTAACTACAATAACCACTCTTGTAATACAACATCTGCTCATAGAAGCTAAAGCACGTTTGAGGATTTTGTGGTTATGTTTAGGCCCTTGGTGACCGTGGTGATGGTTTAATATTGAAAAAGTAACTTGAAGCACGAGACATAATGTCTTTACCTTTTTTAACATTTAACCAAAACCACAGTCTTTTCCTAACATTAACCAAAGTGCTTTTGTTGCCAAACCCTAACTAAATGTGGGAACTAAGGATGCAATATCCCAGCCTGCAGTGTCAAAGTCCAGTGCGATGTATGCCCGTCATCCACCCAACCCACTTCCTTACAAGTTGCATGCGGTACATAGGCCTGCAGTAAAAATAGTGCTTCCTTCACTGGAAAAAACATTGCCACATATTGAGGCAGCAATTACATTTCCTGCCAAACGTATTTGGCAAAACAAATTAGTAGTATATAAATGTAATTTCTGAGACAGGGTTGTTAACATGGTTCCTGCATTTTGGGCCCACAGAGCATGCTCATTAGAGACCTTCTATGCCTGATCTGGCAGACTCCCTGAACACATTAATGATAGGAAATAATACACTGGTATGTCTCTTTAAGAAACTGTATGAGACCTAATAGCTCAAATTGTGACAGAATAGTCATTTTTGAGTGTCAGCATCAGTGTCAAAGAAAACAAAACACACTGTATTTGTAAGTGTATGTATAATATATAAATGTATACACACATACATACATACATACATACATACACACACACACACACACACACACACACACACACACACACACACACACACACACACACACACACACACACACACACACACACACACACACACACACACACACACACACACACACACATACACATACACATACACATACACATACACATACACATACACATACACAAATATATATATACACACACACACACATACACTTATATATACACACATATATATATGTATATGGGTCAATGACGTATAAGGATTTAGAACAACTCAATTGTAGAATAATAAAAAACAAGCATATCTAATGCAGTAGTTCAAACATTCAGAATGTTGTGTAACTGAAGATCCATATTAGACATTTGAAATTAAGTGATTTTAGTGGGGGTTTTTCAAGATTAATTGGCACTGGCCTTAAAAAGAGTCATGTGGTGCGACCATGATTCATCTTGAAATAAATCAATTTACTTAACACGCTTCACATCTTTTTTTTTTACAAGTTTTCAGTAATATAAAGTGTTTGGAAACAAAGTATTTTAATTTTTTTTTTTAAATTTTTGTAAATGATGATCTTTTATTTAGAAAAGATATTTCAAGATGAATCATGGTCGCACCAAATGACTTTTTTTTCAGGCCAGTGCCAATTAATCTTCAAAAACCCCCACTAAAATCACTTTCAAATTGTAATATGAATTGTCAGGTACACAACATTCTGAATGTTTGAACTACTGCATTAGATATGCTTGTTTTTTATTCTAAAATTGAGTTGAGTTGTTGTTACGTCATTGACCCATATGTATGTGTGTGTGTATAAATATATATGCATATATACATTTTCTCTTTCACCACATTAGATTTCCTTCATTTCTGACGCCATCTTGCATTAGTGATCATTTTTTTATTTCAGAATTTTCTGTACATTTTCATCTTTTCCAGTTTCACAATTGACTAACGAGAAATGTTGTTTATGATGTTTTCCTCTTAGAACTGATCCTTTTAGATACTTTCTCTCTATTGGAGCAATGACACCATCAAGAAATGCAAAAACAGCAACAGTTCTGTAGCTTATGTCTACATTCGAAGCTCAAGGCATTGTAGATGGAGCTCTACTGCCTACATTTCTTGCCTTTGATTTAGTTAGTCTCCTAGGCATTGGTAATAGACCCATCACTATTGGAAAAAAAGGAAATTGCAACACATTTCAATAAAAGTAACTGGTCCTCATGCAGACAAAAACAACCACACATTTGCTGTCACTATGTATACAAATGCAAATGTAATTACCTTGCCTGTGAAGCCCCTGTGCCTCTCTCCCTCCCGCACTCTCATATGATTATGGTTTTCTGCCTGTGTTATCTTCGAGAGAAGTGTGCTGCTGTGCTGATTAACAAATAACTCTGTGATGAGCCCCACAGTGTCCAGTTAGGTGCAGATACATCGTATTTGGACAGAGAGCCGAGGCCTTCTGGGAATAGAAAAACTGCTAATATAGTCATATGTCTTTATAGCTGGAGGGCCAGATTTCATTATTATACAATACATTTTCTGTCATCTTTCATTTGCAATATGGTTTAATATGGAACATCCACTCACATCATTTCAACATAAGGATCAACCACCACTGGTGGATGTGTAGCAGGCTATCCAGAGCTACACAGTATGACTCTCATAACATAATTAGTCCATCTCTCTAGGAGGGTTTTGGTAGCTTTACCTATATGCCAAAGTAAAGTGCAGTCACTTTGTTGATAAAAGGGATAAAAAGGCAGCGATAAGGTGGAATGTTTAGCAGAGCGAGGCTGGTGTGAGCCAGCCAGTGGAGGTCTAATTGGATGAAGGAACCCTGTTGCATGAGGCGTTCTTTTCTGAGAGTGCAAAGACATTATGAAAACCTCCCTCGCTGCTTTCAGTTGATTCAATTAATTTATTTTTCTGTTAAACTGATGGAAATATTGCCTCTTTTCCAATAAAAGCCTGACAGCTTTAGCACTGTGACATGGCTTGAAGTCCTCAGCTCTGAGGAATTAATTGTGAATGCATTTTACTCCCGTCACCAGCCCTGCCCTTAGCCTGATCCCAAAAGGATGACCAGAAATCACCCTGTCTCCATGGCGGCCTAGCCCAGGCCCAGCCTGTGGTTGAGTGATCTCATTCAGTATAATAATTCCCCTCTTCCATGTTTGGTGCCTTGGCTTTTGTTTTGACCAGACTGAGAGTGAGCCTTAACTGATCGCCATGCCTCAACGCAGCTGAGGAAAAACATTGGTTCAAACAATAGGCAGAGGATCAGAGAGGTGGGAGAGTGAATAATGTGTCAGGTGCTCCCAATGAATTAAAGTGCAGAGCAGGGCTGTGGAAATACCTCTGTGTGAGGCCCTAATCAGTTGCAAACAAGGGAGGGAGAGAAGGGGGGAAAAAAAGCTTTCATTCCTGTAACTAATCATTTGCGGTTTCCCAATGCAGTCAGCCAACGCCAAAGGCAGAG